>NW_027507903.1:537061574-537774074 GCF_037356315.1 Lithobates pipiens
TTATGGCATTTTTATAAAAATGTTTTACTAGTAATTGCGGGGATCTGTGATTTTTTTTGTCACTGTGACATTGCGGCAGACATATCGGACACTTTTGACACTATTTTGGGAACATTCACATTTATACAGTGATCAGTGCTATAAAAATGCACTGATTACTGTATAAATGTCACCGGCAGGGAATGGGTTACCACTAGGGGGTGATCAAAGGGGTTAAATGTGTTATCTAGGGAGTGATTATAACTGTAGGGGGAGGGAACTCACAAGGGGAGGAGACCGATCTGTGTTCCTCTGTCCTGGGAACACACGATCGGTCTCCTCTCCCCTGACAGGACATGGATCTGTGTGTTTACACACACAGATCCACGTCCCTACTCTGTTACCATCAATCGCGGGTGCCCAGCAGACATCACGGCCACGGGGCACACGCATCAGCACCCGAGTGACGTGGTGGGCCCCCTAGATGGCCGGGAAGCCAAGGACATCATTTGATGCCTGCCCAGGATGAGAGATCCCACCTGCGGACGTTATTTGACTATGGGCGGGGAAGCAAGGGGTTAGTTTTGATTGGACCATGGGCAGACATTTTCTTGGGCCCCCCCCCTCCATGTAATTTTGCTCTCCTCCTGCTCTGAGACATACAATAAATAGCAGCTAGACTTAGTTCACTCAATCAAATCAGGCAGCGATTGCGATTGATCGCTAGAGATTAAAGTGTATTATTACTGCTCACTGACTGGCTGCTAGAGGTTACAGCACATGACTTCTGCTTGTTGATTGGTTACTAGAGATTATTTTACATCAATACTGCTCGCTGATTGGTTCCTAGAGGTTACTGGACATCTTCACAACTCATTAATTGCTTGCTATATGTTACTGCACATCATTACTGCTTACTGGTTGGGTGCTAAAGGATACAGCACATAATCTCCTCACTGCTTGCACACCATGGTCTGGGGAGGTGAGGGGACCCATCAGTAGACAGAAAACTCCTAGGGATCCTTGGACTCCTGGGATCAGTGGCAATGCTGGGGCAGGGAGGTGTGTGATCAGTGGCAATGCTGTGAGGTTGATGGCATCAGTGGCAGTGGTGGGGGGATGGGATTAGTTAGGAGGTAGTACACTGTGGCAAATTCTGAATCATGTAGAGCAAAGCTGGAAATCTTTGGAAGCATATAATTGGGAATTCTACACTGACCACCAATGTGTGGGGGAATTTGCACTAACCACCATGCCACAGGGGATTTTACACCACCGACCAATATAAAGAGGGATTTCTACACTGACACGAATGTAATAGGAGCATTTACACCAACCACCAGTGTAAGGAGGGGATATACAATGACCTCCATGTAAGGGGGAATTTACACTGACAACCATTGTCGAAGACATTTGTCCTGACCACCAATGCAAGGTGGCACTTCTACACCGACCACCAATCTAAAGGGAAATGTACACTGATCACCAATGTAATGAAGAATGTACGCTGATCACCAATGTCAGGGGGACCTTTACACTGGCCACTAGTGTAAATGAAAGGATTTTACACCAAGCCCCAATGTAATGATAAGATTTACACTGACCACCAATGTAACTGAAATATTTAGCCTGCAATCACATTTCTTTGTGTCAGGAATGCATGCAGAATCGCTTTCCTGACACCACAGAAACATGCCGCCCTTTAGCAGATACACAGCAGTGCCATTAATTGTTAATGACACCCTTACACATCTGCTGAGATGTGCGTATTCACATCCACCAAAATTCACAGTCCTGTGGCAATATGTTATTTTGAAAAATGTGTTTATCTTTACAAAACAGGCTGATGTTAGGCTTAACCTCCCTGGTGGTATGATTATTTCAGATTTTAGGTGCTGAAAGCGGTACCATTATTTTGCATGGAAATTTGGCGTTTTATATTGTAGGTCTGTAATTCTTAGGAATAACTCTGTCCAAATCAGTGTCTAGTAGACATCCCGGTTATGATAAAGTTTGAAAAACAAAATCATAAATTAAAATATAATAAATAACTATAAAGAATTATACCAAATAATAATATAACAATAATAAAAATTATTCAATAATGTAATCAAATCAAAAACACTGAAATTTGCTCAGTTGCAGAATTGTCACTGTCATTACTTTTCAGTATTTGACGAATTTCCCCAAAAATCGCTATCGCTCAATTCTGCGAGTGATTCTAATTTATTATCGCTGTTTTCTAGCTGGTCCAAAACCACTTTTGATGTGAAGGGACAGTTTTGGTTTATATGGACAATCTCCAGTTTCCAAGCAGAAAGAACAGTTTTTATAATATAAAACTACATGCAGGGCACTGGGCAGACCACTGGGGACAAAGGGGATGTGAAATAATTACATAGAGCAATGTAATCTGTAAGATTACATTATACTGTATGTAATGTGTGTGTTTCACTTTTTGAATTTGGCACCGTTCTCCGTCCCCGTGCGTCGCAACGCTCGCAGCTCCGTGATAGATAGATCGAGCGGAGGACGAGCTGCTCGCACAGCGGGGGGGCATCGATGGATCCAGGGGATAAGGTAAGTATACTCATCCTGGATTCAGTGATGCGATCCCGGGTCAGGCTCGGGGTTACCGCTAATGGTACTGAATTTTCCCCCCGAGCCAGACTAGGGAATACCGACAGAGGGGTTAATGGCCACAGTTGTAGACAGGACTTTCAAGCATGCCCCTTTATCTCCCCAGTGGGCAGCATTCAGCAGAAGTGATGACGGATATGACCACAGAGGGCATGATATACATATGAATGCCACCTCTATTTACATATTATTGCAGTGGTCCGCAGATATTTACATATTAATGCTGCTACTACTTATGCCGCGTACACACGATCAAACAAGCGGGTGGAAAAGTCCGGCAAACTGAAGTCCGCCAAACAATCCCTCCGTGTGTAGCCTCCAGCATACTTTTTTGACCTGAAAGTACGGCGTACTTAGAAAGTAGTTTTACACTCCAATCTTCCCGCCGGACTCGCATTTCGGCGGACAATCCGGCCGTGTGTATGCCAGTCCGCCGTACTTTTGAAATGAGCGGACTTTTCCCGCCCGGAGAAAAGTCCGCTCATTTCGAGCGGGTCTTCAGGTAGGCGGGGCCCGCGAAGGAGACGTCGCTGGCCCCGCCGCCTGGTATGGACTTAAAGGGGAACCCCAACGCCCCCCGGTCCACATCAGACCCTTGTCCGAGCACGCTACCCGGCCGGCCAGGAAAGGGGGGGACGAGCGAGCGGCCCCCCCTTCTGAGCCGCACCAGGCCGCGTGCCCTCAACATGGGGGGTGCCTTGGGGAAGGGGGGGCCGCGCGCCCCCCCACCCCAAAGCACCTTGTCCCCATGTTGATGAGGACAAGGGCCTCTTCCTGACAACCCTGGCCGTTGGTTGTCGGGGTCTGCGGGCGGGGGGCTTATCGGAATCCGGGAGCCCCCCACCCTATGTGAATGAGTATGGGGTACAATGTACCCCTACCCATTCACCTGTAAAATAAAGTACAAAAAAAACACAACACACAAGATAAAATAGTTTATTGCACAGCTCTGGGGGTCTTCCGTCTTCTGGGGTCTTCTCGCCGGACTCCTCTGCTATCTTCTTGTAGCTCTTTTACTAGCGGAGGAGCCCGGCTTTCTTCCTCGCCGCCGGCCTCTTCTTCCGACTTCGGGGGTCTTGTCCCCCTCTTCGGTTCTTCTGCCAGGCCACCGCGCCTTCTTCTAGCTCTTTTACAGGCGGTGGTCCGGTCTTCTGTCGCCGCCGCCTTCCGTTCTTCTCTTCTTCTTCTTCAGATGTTGCCTCGCCGAGTCCTCCGCTCACAATGACGGGGACCGGGCACGCGGCGACTTATATAGGGACAAGGGGCGGGGTCTTCGGTGGATGTCACATGGGTTGACAACGCGGCCTGGTGTGGCTCAGGAGGGGGGGCCGCTCGCTCGTCCCCCCCTTTCCTGGCCGGTCGGGTAGCGTGCTCGGACAAGGGTCTGATGTGGACCTGGGGGGACCCCCACGCCGATTTTTTTTCGGTGTTGGGGTTCCCCTTTAAGTCCATACCATACCTGGAGACGCGCTCGAAATGAGCGGACTTTCCTCCACGTGTGTGGGCGAGTCCGTTCATTTCAAAAGTAGGGTGGATAGTACGGCGGACTTAGTACGCCGTATTAGTCCACTGAAAAAGTGCCGTGTGTGGGCAAGTAGCCCGTTCGGAAAGTCCGACGTACAGTCTGGCGGGAAGTCCGCCAGACTAAGTACGTCGGACAGACGGCTACGTGTGTACGCGGCATTACACACATTTACATTTTCATCTGTACATGACAATAGGGCAGAGCTCGGCAGCATTAGTAACAGAAATTTACACTGAGATATTGGGGCCCAACACAGGACTAAAACTTCAAAGGACGATTGAATTTAAACTGGGATGGTTGGCAAGTATGAGGCAGCTGCTTTGGGCCCACAATGATGGGGCCCAGAGCAGCTGCCACTTTACCCTGCCTTAAAGACGGCAGCTGCAGTTGCATAGTATATAGTCAGGTTGAAAAAGACACCTACTCCATCTAATTCAATCTATAAAAGGGAACAAAAAAAATATACAATCCCATATACACAATCCTATACCCCCAGAGGAAGGCAAAAAACCCCAACAAAGCATGACTTAATTTGCTCCAGCAGGGGAAAAAAATCCTTCCTGATCCCCCAAGAGGCAATTGGATATTCTCTGGATCAACTTCACCTATACGGCTGGGTTCACATATAACCCTGCAGCGGCTCAGAGTAGGAGTCCGTTGCAGCTCCGTTTACCGTTTCAGGTCCAAATTCAGCCTGAATTTTTGTCTGAATTCGGACCTGAAATGGACCAAAAGATGCAGAGGGCAAATCGTATCAGAGCTGCTGCAGAGTTATGTGAACCGGCTCCATAGCCAGTTACAATCTCCTGCTGTGCGAATGGGAAACCAGCATCCAATTCGCATTAGTGTGAACCCGGCCTCAATCTTAGTACCCAGTTATACTATGTAGATTTAGGAAAGAATCCAGGCCTTTTTTAAAGAAAATCTACTGAGCTGGCCAGAACCAGCTCTTGAGGGAGTCTATTCCACATTTTCACAGCTCTTACTGTGAAGAAACTGCTCTTGCCCAACTCTACGCCATGTAAAGCATCATAAAATCGCTTACATGTAGATGGCTTTAAAAGTATTACGCATGTGTGTTTTGTCCCCATTGATGGCACACTTGGCATGCCATCAGTCTGTGCATCTATGTGCCATGCCTCTGTCAGCATAACTTCACGACATTGCATTACAATCCCGCAAGAATGCTGACCATTGATCATTTCCAGAAACATCCCATGTAGCTAGCTATGTCACAGGGGGTGTGAACAATGACGTTCATGATCAATACAGGGAGCAAGGAGGATATGTGTATTCTTCCTGGTTGTGCAGGGTTATGTCGTCAAAGTAATGGCAAACTAAAACGAGGCTTGGTTAACTGCTCACGTTTACTGCTCACGTTTGAGATTCTAGCTATGACAGAGAGGAAAAGGCGAAAGCACAGATGAGGATGAAATCAAAAAGAATCCGAAAATATGGCGCTGGCTTCTGCTAGAAAAAGATAAATAAGAACAGGAAGAAAGATGCTATGAGGCTAATTAGTATCCTGGTGTGTTTAGAAATGTTATAAATAGTATGATTGATGGGGAGTTTACTAACGCTTTAAAGCACCGTACAAATACAAGCCAAATGAAGAAAAAGTCCATCTACACAAGCCCCTATAATGAATTTACTGCTTGAAGAGGAAATCCTTCCTGAACCCACAATAAGTACCCCTGGAACACACATGACACTAGTTGAGAAGTAGAGTCAAAGAGCAAATAAAAGAATGAAGAAATCGCTTTAATGTATTGAGCTGATGCTGCTATTGCCAAGCAATCAATGAAAACGTATTGAATTCTGCACTTTCCATTAAAGCCGTAGAATGTACAGCAGAAAGCTGCATGATGCTGGGAGCTTTCCTTATACACTGCAGATAATTATTCAAAGTGGTCACACCGAGCTGGAATTTAGTTTTACATTACCACATTAAAATGGACAGTGACAGAGTTAATACAATTTTGTTTAATTAGTGATCTGCTTCACGCATGCCTTTTTAAATGATAAGTTAATTTGAAAGAAAATCTAAAGTGACACCATTTATCTCTAACCGCTACTGGCACCATGCAGCACCTCCAAGTGCCCTTTACATCAGATCCTCTTCAGCAGTCCAGGTGCCCTGAATACCAGACCACACTGGTATCAACTCAAGTTCTTGGGTCAAGAGCCTGGCCCCACCAACTCTTGCCATCCAAGTTTATTAAGCCATCACTATGATGGCCAGTATTTATCTGACCAATAGAGAGACTTAAGCCTCGTACACATGATCGGATTTTCCGCAGACAAACCTCTGACTTTTGTCTGTAGGCATGTGCCTGTATTTTGTCTTGCCTACAAATGGTACACCTTTTCGGCCAACAAACACAAATGTAGTGACATACTAAACGTACTACAAGCCAAAAAAGAGGAAGTTCAACTGTCAGGCACTACTACCCTTTGGGCTCCTTCTGCTAATTTCGTGTTAGTAGAAGTTTGAGTGTTGATTTGCACTTTTCATTTCTCGCTTTTCAGTTTGTTTCTGAACGGCTGTTCGTCAACCAGCCATGTTGCGGAATCGGAGGAGATAACGTGTTATTTATTATTCGCCTTGGAGTTATTGCTTTGACCCAAGTCCAGTCCAGGAACAGGAGGATGAGGATTTCTTGGACCAATAATTGGTTGCTTTATTAATCGTGATCAATTATTTCATATGCCTTTGCTGCGGCAGCTCCAGGAGAATAATCCAGATGATTTTTAGAATTATCTCCGGGTGGCAGACCCTTACTTTCACCAACTCTTGGCATTCTTGACCCCCTATATTAAGAAGCAGGACACATGCACGAGGCTTTTATTTTATTTTTTTGTTGAATAATGATTTGATTTGCCATATTTTCTATATTTTTGGATGCATAGAATGCACTTTTTGGTTAAGTTCTATTGGCAGATAGCATGTCTAATTTTATTTGTTTTCTTTTTTTAATGCACAATAAAAAAATTGTGTAGAATAATATTTGTTTTATATGTGTTTTACTTCAAATGACCATTTGGGATTAGGCAGTTACATTTAAAAAAATACAATGTCAAATTAACAAGGGATCACCAGCAAAGCAGCTTCATTATTATCCCATTAACCACTTGCTTACTGGGCACCTAAACCCCCCTCCTGCCCAGACCAATTTTCAGCTTTTAGCACTGTCATTATTTGAATGACAATTAAGTGGTCATACAATGCTGTACCCAAATTAAATTTGTATAACTTTTTTTCCCACAAATAGAGATTTCTTTTGGTGGCATTTGATCACCTCTGGGTTTTTTATTTTTTGTTAAAAAAATGAAAAAAGACTGAATAAAAAAAATAAAAAAATATAGAACCGTTTTATATTTTGTTAATACATTTTGAAAACAGGTAATTTTTCTCCTTCATTGATGTACGCTGATGAGGCTACACTGATGGGCACTGATAGGCTGCACTGATAGGCACCGATAGGCTGCATTGATGGGCACTGATAAGGCGACACTGATGAGTACTGATAAGGTGACACTGATGGGCACTAATAGGCGGGACTGGTGAGCACTGATGAGGTGGCACTGGTGAGCACTGATTGGTGGCAGTAATGGGTGGCACTGGAGGGCATTGATAGGTGGCACTGAAGAGCACTAATAGGTGGCACTGATGGGTGGCAGTGATGAGCACTGATTGGCACTGATAGGCAACACTGATAGGCAGCACTGCTAGGTGGCACTGATGAGGCACTGATTGGTACCACTGGGGGCCATTGATAGGTGGCACTCGTGGGCATTGATAGGTGGCACTTATGTATTGGTGGGCACTTTGGGCACTGATTGGTGGGCACTGTGGGCACATATGAGGCAGCTTCGCCTCTCCCTGCTCGGGACCGATGTCCCTTCAACAGAAGCCGATGAATGGCTTTTTTTTCTCCTCACGCTAACAGCGTGAGAAGAAAAAAAAAAAGATTACCGATCCTCTGTTTACATCGCATGATCAATCGTCATTGGCTGACAGCTGATCACGTGGTAAAGGGTTGGAATCGCCCCCTTACTCCGATCTGTGATCACCCGAGTCTCATTGACTCAGGTGAACACAGTGCGTGCTGCGTGCGCCCTGCAGGGGGGCGTGGCCAGCTTGCAAAGGGGAGGACGTCTGTCAACACCCTCCTGGCAAAGCAGATCCATGCTGTAGCAGTCATTTGGCTATAGCGCGGATCTGAAGTAGTTAACCTCCCTGGCGGTATGATTATTTCAGATTTTAGGTGCTGAAAGCGGTATCATTATTTTTTTTATATTATTAAATCCCTCCAAACAAGAGTCTAATAGACAAATAGACATCCCGGGTATGATAAAATTTTAAATATGAAATCATAAATTATAATATTTTATATATATATATATATATATATATATATATGATTTGATTACATTATTAAATAATTTTTAATATTATTATATTATTATTTGTTATGATTATTTATAGTTATTTATTTTATTATTATATATATATATATATATATATATATATATATATATATATATATATATATATATATATATATATATAAAAATAAAATAAATAACTATAAATAATTATAACAAATAATAATAATAAAAATTATTCAATTATGTAATCAAATCAAAAACACTGCAATATGCTGAGTTGCAGAATTGTCACTGTCATTACTTTTAGTGGTTGATGACGAATTTCCCCACAAATTACTATGGCTCAATACTGCGAGTGATTCTAATTTATTATCACTGTTTTCTAGCTGGTCTATAACCACTTTTGATGTAAACGGACATTTTTTCGCATAAAGAATAGTATTTATAATATATATAATATTAAACTGCATGCAGGACACTGGAGAAACCACTAGGGACAAAGGGGATGTGTAATTATTTGATACAGTACTGTAATCTGTAAGATTACAGTATACTGTATCTATACTGTCTTTTTAACGTTGAATTTTTGCACCGAACTCCGTCCCCGTGCGTCGCAACGCTCGCAGGGAAACGGAGCTCTGCGCTGTCACAGATCAAGCGAGACACAGCGGCTCACTGATCACAGTGGGAAGACATCGCTGGATCCAGGGGACATGGTATGTAACCCTTACATGGATCCAGCGATGCAATCCCGTGTCTGGCTCGGGAATACCACTTATGGTAATAGGGAGCCGGATGGGAATATGTTGACCTAACAGCACCCGCATCCAGTCAGATGCAAGCACTGTTCAGGTGTTTTGACAGCTGGCGGGTCCTCTGTGGATAGCTTTTCAGAGTGACGGCAAGGGCTGCAGTGTAAAAGAGCCCTAAATCTTTTAATTTAAATTTTTTTACTGTTTGTTTTCCCTTTCTGTGAAAATAATGAGAACTAGAAGCCATCTTTTCGACTTTTATGAATTTGTAACCCTAATGCCGCGTGCACACGATCGGACCTTGCGGCAGACTTGGTCCAGCGGACCGGAATCCGTCTGACAATTCAGTCGTGTGTGGGCTCCAGCGGACTTTTAAAACATGTTTCAAATCTATCCGACGGTCTAAAAATTGGGAAAACCGTTCGTCTGTGTGCTAGTCTGAGGGACCAAATACGACGCAAGGGCAGCTATTGGCTACTGGCTATTGAACTTCCTTGTTTAGTCCCATTTACATCATCACGTTCAAAACGAACAGACTTTTGAATGGACTTAGTCCGGTCGCTTGTGGCCAAGTCCGTTTCGTTTAGAAAGTCCGTCGAACCTCCGCCGAAAGTCCGTCGGGAAGACCGTCGGAACTAGTCTACCGACAAGTCCGGTCGTGTGTACAAGGCATAAGAAGTAATTTAAATCCTATTGTGCCTTTAAAAAAACAATTTGATTTCACCTTTTTTAATGCATTCCAGTGCATTTAGTCAAAATTGTACATTTTTTTTTTGGAAAAATCTCCTAATTAAAACCCAATTTTGCCAATGCTTACCTGGAATTTGCAGACTTTCCATTCACCTCAATAGCTGTAGCACATATTGGGATGGATTTACTAAAGAAGACAAATTGACTGTGCACATTGCAAGTGCATTTGCACTTATTTTCCCCAGAGCTTAGTGAATGTGGTAAAGCTCTGCTGATTAACATCATCCAAACATGTGTAAGCTCCTGATTGCAGAAGAACTGAGCATACGCTCAAAACATCAGGGAAAACAACTCAAAATTAGAGAGTTTCCTAGTAGTTAAGTGGGAACAATAGGGACTATTGCGGTATCATGTAGTAATTGAAAGATAATAGTTCATAAAATTTACTCATATTTTATTATAAATAGATATACTCAAATATACACATAACAAAACAGAAATAAACAAAATATATTCAGCCAAAAAAAGACAGAATAAATTCGAAAATTATCTAGAGGTTTTCCAACAGAGGGATTTTTTACAAAGGTGTAGGATTGACGTGAACATCCGACCGGTTTCGCGGCACTGAAAACGCCGCTTCCTCAGGGAACGTCACTTTATAAATCTAATATATATAAAGAGGATATAGTTTTTAAAATGAATAGAGTTACATGAACAAAAATTACATAGATAATCCCTTAAAAAGTTCAAATGGGCAGAGCAACCTTCTAATTTAACTTCTAAACAAAAATTAGCTATTAGGAAACTTCAAAAACGTCCAGATTTAATAATTAAACAATCAGATAAGGGCGGAAATCTGGTCCTTATGACACATTTACAGTATCAAACAATGTGTAACTTGGTCCTGCATAACACACTATGGTATTCTCCTATTGAACCCTCTCTGATTGAGTCTTTTATCTTGGAATTTCGCCAATTGGTGATTGGTGCATTCCAGGAGGGCCTCATCGATGAGGTAACCCTAAAATACATCAATACCGTTACTCCGCGTACCCCTACTTTTTACACACTACCCAAAACTCACAAGAACATGCAAGTCCCCCCAGGCCGACCTATTGTTTCAGGCCAAGGTTCCCTGACCGAAAATGCCAGCCGTTTTGTGGATTCTTTTCTTATGCCTCATGTGGTAGGACTGCCCTCTTTCATTAAAGATACAACCGATCTACTTAGAAATATTGAGGATATTCAGATCCCTCCGGACGCCGGGTGTCCGAATGGTTGAAACCTTCTTAAAAGAACAGGATTGTGCGTTTTGGCCCCTTAACAGTTTTATTCTAAAATTGCTTAAATTTATTTTGACTAGAAATTATTTTTTATTTATGGATCAGCTATACCTACAAAAACAGGGTGTGGCCATGGGCACTTCCTGCGCTCCTTCTTACGCAAATCTTTACTTAGGTGCCTGGGAGAGATACGTGTTTAGTGAAGATACCCTACAATACTTTCTAAATTATGTTCTATGTTGGTACCGGTACATTGATGATTTATTCATTGTATGGACCGGTACGAAACTGGACCTTGAAAACTTTATTAAAATGCTTAATACAAATCACTTTAATCTGCAGTTTACCTATATGGTGGATAATAGTAACATCTCTTTTTTAGACTTAAACATCTTCAAACATCCATCTGGCACTCTTACTACCGATCTGTACCGGAAACCAACAGCCGGAAACACGATCTTACATGCTTCGAGTGCACATCCCCGTCCTCTGGTTCGCAGTATCCCTTTTGCCCAATATTTAAGATTGAGGCGGAACTGCTCAGAGAATGGGGATTTCCACTTGCAAGCCAATTTATTACGTGATCGCCTCCTGGCTAGAGGCTATAGCCACACTAATCTCAGAAAGGCTTTTAATAAAGCTCTCTCCCGGAGCCGTCAGTCATTACTTTACGGCCCTCCACGCCCACAACAACCCTCTACGGTTAAAATAATTACCAAATACTCCTCACATCATAAACAACTTTGCCATATCCTATCCCAACATTGGCATCTCTTAACAGAACATCACGTGTTAAGTAGTTACGTTAAATCTACCCCCGAACTAGTTTTCAAAAAAGCTGTCTCTCTTCGAGATAGATTAACAAGTAGTCACTACCGAGGCACAATCCAGACCTCTGGATGGACCAAGAGGTACTTACAAATGCGGACACTGTTCTAAATGTCCATGGATCTATGAGGGAGGGACCCTGATCTTGCCTAACGGGGATACTTTTTCGCCTTCACACCACGCTGATTGTGGCACCAGGGGGCTGGTTTACCTGATGGTCTGCGCCTGCCAAGCCTTCTACGTAGGGAAGACCATCAGGGAACTACGCCAGCGCCTTGGTGACCATCTATATTACTCGACTAACGGCAAAATGACTACGGTAGGCCGCCATGTTGGTATACATCATAAATTTCATTTTGAAGTGGTGAAATTTCTCGTTCTCGAAGTCATCCCACAGGACCCCAGAGGGGGGAATTGGGACCAGGCGATTTTGAGACGAGAAACATTATGGATCGAACGGCTTAATGCCCTTACCCCTCCTGGCTTAAACGAAGCTCACTCCTACAAGTGCTTTCTTTAAAAAACATTGTATATATGCATATGTATCTATATGCATACTTAGTGCATTGTGGCATTGGGTTGGCTTATTGGATATGTAGGTGCATGCTTGTTATGTTGCAGCATTAGGAGGCTATCGGGATATGTGTAGATATATATACATTCCCTATAGGGTTAATCAGTGGAGGAGTTCCCCTGGGGGTGATGTTGTGGGGTGTGGAAGGGGGGGGGTTTCCCCCCCTCTCTCCCCACTATTTTTACATGCCCCAAGTGGCTGGCTTGCCTGCCCAGGCCTAACAGCCTATGTTGTTGGTTGTTTTTGGGTTTTTTCTTTTTTCTCCCCCCTTTTTTTCTTCCCCCCTCTTTTTTTCTTTTCTTTTGTTTTTGTTGTTTGTTGTTTGTTTTTTGTTTTTTTCATTTATACTCACTTGGGCGCCAATATATTTTGAATGCATCCAGTATTCTAGCATATTATGTTACTTTTCAAGTGTTTATTGTAATTTTTTCTTCTATGTTAAGATTTTGAATATGCTTTGACTTTGGCAATCTCTTGCAGGGCTGATTCTCACTCTAATTCGTGTAAATGTGATGGCGGCCGTGTGGCTGACGGCTCTGGCTATCAGGGTGTGACTGCTAATATGAGCTGTCCCGCTTTGTGCTCTGGCCCTCCGCCGGATGACCGCCATCAATTCCTATGTTGTTTGCTTTTTGCTATCCACAATGTTAATGTCATGCCTCTTTTTCCCCCCTCTCCCCAGAGCCCCTTCAGCCATTAAGACCTGAGGAGTTCATTCTCCCCCCCTGTGGGCGGACAAGTGGCTACCTTTTAGGGGGTGTTTATCATCTATGCCCCTTTCATTCCGCTGCGGACAATATGTTCAGCAGGGAAGAGTTGCGCAATTGGAATTACAATGCGCTGGTAGCCTGACCCGGCTTCATCTCCTTTCAGTCTGGAGAGATGGCAAACGGGGACTGCCTGGTGTGTAAGTCCCCACCCAGTTACGCCCTCCCGCACTCCCCCTGCTCTATCCTGTCCACGGTGGATTTTCCTCAGCGCATGCGCGTACTCCGCGCTTGCGCAGTAGATGGAGGGACACTGAGAAGGAGCGCACAGCTGCGCTCTGATCATTTCCGGGTCGGGGTTATGTAAGACGCCGCCGGAATTTAATTTTCTAAACGACGCCGAGGTGGAGGAGACACACGCTTGTATGGCTGTTATTTTTAAGCTAAAGCCACCATCTATATCTCTGTCTTGCTGTTTTCCCTTTTTCATGCTTGCCATCTTCAAGGTCAGCTGCATTTATGACCCACGCTGACCCAACCCTTTTCTCTGACTTTTTTAATAGAAAATACCTGATATTGAATTTATGGGTGCTGTATACTGAAGATTTGCTGGGCTCTATATTAAACAGCATACTTTACAGCGATTTTGACAGAGTATGGGTAGGTTTTGCCTAACAGCCATGCCTTCTGGTTTCCACTTAGCAATACAGACCATGGACCACTGGGTGCTTTCCTTTTCTGGTGTGATATACTTTTTCTATCTATTTTCTGACTAACTTAGTTCCCCTAAATTTTTCAGTCCATGGTCTTCAATTTATTTTTATACATATTTCTTCAAACGGATCATGTCATTTATTCTTTATTCTAGTCCTTTATTCGCTGTGTAAAGCCTCTCTATCCACTATACATACCCCCCGTGTCCGCCCCCAGGGGGGGGCACCCTAATTTTGGGTGTCTCGAGTTTGGTCGCTTGGCTGTAGAGGGATTGGGAGCTCCAGGGGTGAGTCATGACTTACTATTGTTCTTATTTGTATTTCTATTCTTTATATACCACTTTTGGATTGAATATTAATTTCTGTTTGTATATGATCGTAATACTTATCTATGTATTTTTTGTTCATATAACTCTATTCATTTTAAAAACTATATCCTCTTTATATATATTAGATTTATAAAGTGACGTTCCCTGAGGAAGCGGCGTTTTCAGTGCCGCGAAACCGGTCGGATGTTCACGTCAATCCTACACCTTTGTAAAAAATCCCTCTGTTGGAAAACCTCTAGATCATTTTCGAATTTATTCTGTCTTTTTTTGGCTGAATATATTTTGTTTATTTCTGTTTTGTTATGTGTATATTTGAGTATATCTATTTATAATAAAATATGAGTAAATTTTATGAACTATTATCTTTCAATTACTACATGATACCGCAATAGTCCCTATTGTTCCCACTTAACTACTAGGAAACTCTCTAATTTTGAGTTGTTTTCCCTGATGTTTTGAGCGTATGCTCAGTTCTTCTGTATACACTAACTGGGACGATGGTATCTTATTTTGAATTCGAGGCTGTTACACTATCTATAAGCTCCTGATTGGGTAATCTTTACAAAGTGAAGCTTTAATACATTACATATACTAAGGAGAATGAGTACAACTGCACTTACAAAATGCACAGTTTATTAAGCTTTAGTAAATCAGCCCTATTGTGTTCATACATCTTGAACATCATTTGTGATAATCAAGTGATGATTTGGCTGAATAGGTGTCCCTGGGAGGAACCATATATTTCCCTTAATGCTGAAAATAAAATATGTATCCAACTGACTTCCACTAACATTCTCCACTTTCCTTGATCTGTAACCTGAGGTAGTGAGAATCCAATTTACAAAGGATAGGCAATATACTGTTCCTGATTTTTGGGAAAGCTTTAAGAGTAACTTCACTTTTGTTGAGAAAAAAATATTCCCCTCTGGGTGATCTATGTACATTGCAAGGGATTTAACAAACTATGTTGCAGAGTCCTACCTTTTGTTATCCTGGAGATATAGCTGTTTGTTTGTCTGTGTTCATATGCAAAGTAAATCAGTATGGGAGTGGTTTTGCAATTATCAATCAACTGCTGCACCTGCAGGGCGCTAATGAGAAAATTGCAGGGTCTGCATCCCTATAGACGTGGTTTTCCTTTGGGGGTATTTCACCAAAAAATTTTGTTGCAAGGGATGCTCATAGTCAAATTTCTATCTTAGTGCAGACTTCTGGGAAAATGAGTAAGCCAATAATGCAAGCAGGAAATTACATATCTGGGGGGGGGGGGCGTTCTGTACACCATCTTTGTACAGAACACCTCCAGGTAGCCATATTGCATTGCATTTTACAGAACATTTCAGTGCTGCAGATTGAAAAGGAAAGGTAACTTTTAATAACATTCAATTACAATATGACTTGTGTCGTAATTGTATATGATATATACAGTATCTCACAAAAGTGAGTACACCCAGGGCCGCTGATAGAAATCATTGGGCCCCCTACAGCCCACCTGACGGGGCCCCCTTTAGCCCCACCCCTGGTTCCTCCTTCAGCCCCACCCCTGGTCCTGCCCCTGGTCCCTCCTTCAGCCCCAGCCCTGGCTGCTTCCCAGTGAGTTAGGACACACAGGGGTCTCAATATAAGGAGTTAAATCTCCCCCATCCACATGACATGACAGGGGGTCGCCCATTATGAGTACACTGTTCGCAGGACACACAGGGGGCCCCCCATTATATGAAGTACAGTACACCTCTTCATACATGTTCTATCACTGTACACCTCTGCACACATGTTCTATCACTGTACACCTATTCACACATGTTCTATCACTGTACACCTCTTCACGCATGTTCTATCACTGTACACCTCTTCATACATGTTCTATCACTGTACACCTCTTCACACATGTTCTATCACTGTACACCTCTTCACACATGTTCTATCACTGTACACCTCTTCACATATGTTCTATCACTGTACACCTCTTCACACATGTTCTATCACTGTACACCTCTTCACGCATGTTCTGTCACTGTACACCTCTTCACACATGTTCTGTCACTGTACACCTCTTCACACATGTTCTATCACTGTACACCTCTTCACATATGTTCTATCACTGTACACCTCTGCACACATGTTCTATCACTGTACACCTCTTCACATATGTTCTATCACTGTACACCTCTTCACATATGTTCTATCACTGTACACCTCTTCACATATGTTCTATCACTGTACACCTCTTCATACATGTTCTATCACTGTACACCTCTTCATACATGTTCTGTCACTGTACAGCTCTGCACACATGTTCTGTCACTGTACACCTCTTCACACATGTTCTGTCACTGTACACCTCTTCACACATGTTCTGTCACTGTACACCTCTTCACACATGTTCTGTCACTGTACACCTCTTCACGCATGTTCTATCATTGTACACCTCTGCACACATGTTCTGTCACTGTACACCTCTTCATACATGTTCTGTCACTGTACAGCTCTTCATACATGTTCTATCACTGTACACCTCTTCATACATGTTCTGTCACTGTACAGCTCTTCATACATGTTCTATCACTGTACACCTCTTCATACATGTTCTATCACTGTACACCTCTTTACACATGTTCTATCATTGTACACCTCTGCACACATGTTCTGTCACTGTACACCTCTTCATACATGTTCTATCACTGTACACCTCTTCATACATGTTCTATCACTGTACACCTCTTCATACATGTTCTATCACTGTACACCTCTGCACACATCTTCTGTCACTGTACACCTCTTCACACATGTTCTATCACTGTACACCTCTGCACACATGTTCTGTCACTGTACACCTCTTCACACATGTTCTATCATTGTACACCTCTTCATACATGTTCTATCACTGTACACCTCTTCATACATGTTCTATCACTGTACACCTCTTCATACATGTTCTATCACTGTACACCTCTGCACACATGTTCTGTCACTGTACACCTCTGCACACATGTTCTGTCACTGTACACATGTTCCATTGCTTTCCCCTCATGTACATATGTGTCATCGCTACACATGTGTTCCCTCAGTGCACCCCTCTGCCCACATGTTCCATCACAGTACACCATTGATGGTAAACAGGGTTGAGTGTACAGCTATAACAAGTGAGGCCACTGGCTCTTACCACTCTTGCTTCAGCAGACATTTAAATCTCCAGGCTGCACATTGTATTTCCTGCACAGACTGGAGGTCAGGAGGAGGCGGTGCAGCTCTGAATGACAGAGCAGCAGACCAATTGGCTTGACATCCTGCTGGGAGGCAAAAATCTGTAGATAGCAGTGTAGGAGAGGCTTCCATGGTGCTGTTCTCCTCACTGACACAAGGGACATGAGCAGAGATGTGAGTGGAATGTGAGCAAGTCACACATGCAGGCTACCTGCCGTCGGTGCTGTTAAACTGAAGTCAACCCCTGCCTTGAGTTTACTCACTGTCTGGAAAGTGTTCTCCAGCCTCTGAGTGGCGCCTGCCGCTCCTCACCTCTCCGGTGGTCAGACTCATCTCGTGCTGGCTGGAGAAATATATATATATTTTTTTCTATCATTCTCTGCTCAGGTTGCCCGGGCCCCCCCTGCTGGCTGGGCCCGGTACAACAGGGCCAATTGTACTGGCTTATCAGCGGCCCTGAGTACACCCCTCACATTTTTGTAAATATTTTATTATATCTTTCCATGTGACAACACTGAAGAAATGACACCTTGCTGTAATGTAAAGTAGTGAGTGTACAGCTTGTGTAACAGTGTCAATTTGCTGTCCCCTCAAAATAGCTCAACACACAGCCATTAATGTCTAAACCCTTGGCAACGAAAGTGAGTACACCCCTAAGTGAAAATGTCCAAATTGGGCTAAATTAGCCATTTTCCCTCCCCGGTGTCATGTGACTCGTTAATGTTACAAGGTCTCAGGTGTGAACGGGGAGCAGGTGTGTTAAATTTGGTGTTATCACTCTCACTCATACTAGTCACTGGAAGTTCAACATGGCACCTCATTGCAAAGAACTCTCTGAGGATCTGAAAAAAAGAATCGTTGCTCTACATAAAGATGGCCCAGGCTATAAGAAGATTGCCAAGACCTTGAAACTGAGCTGCAGCACAGTGGTGAAGACCATACAGCGGTTTAACAGGACAGGTTCCACTCAGAATATGATGCTCAGCATTGTATCCAGAGGTTGTCTTTGGGAAGTAGATGTAGGAGTGCTGCCAGCATTGCTGCAGAGGTTGAAGGGGTTTGGGGTCAGCCTCTCAGTGCTCAGACCATATGCCGCACACTGCATCAAATTGTTCTGCATGGCTGTCGTCCCAGAAGGAAGCCTCTTCTAAAGGTGATGCACAAGAAAACCCGCAAACAGTATGCTGAAGACAAGCAGACTAAGGACATGGATTACTCGAACCATGTTCTGTGGTCTGATGAGACCAAGATAAACGTATTTGGTTCAGATGGTGTCAAGCGTGTGTGGCGGCAACCAGATGAGGAGTACAAAGACAAGTGTGTCTTGTCTACAGTCAAGCATGGTGGTGGGAGCGTAATGGCCTGGGGCTGCATGAATGCTGCTGGCACTGGGGAGCTACAATTCATTGAGGGAACAATGAATGCCAACATGCACTGTGACATACTGAAGCAGAGCATGATCCCCTCCCTTCGGAGACTGGGCCACAGGGCACTATTCCAACATGATAACGACCTCAAACACACCTCCAAGACAACCATGGCCTTGCTAAAGAAGCTGAGGGTAAAGGTGATGGACTGGCCAAGCATGTCACCAGACCCAAACGCTGTTGAGCATCTGTGGGGCATCCTCAAACAGAAGGTGGATGATGTCATCATGGAGGAGTGGAAGAGGACTCCAGTGGCAATCTGTGAAGCTCTGGTGAACTCTATGCCCAAGACGGTTAAGGCAGTGCTGGAAAATAATGGTGGCCACACAAAATATTGACACCTTGGGCCCAATTTGGACATTTTCACTTAGAAATGTACTCACTTTTGTTGCCAGCGGTTTAGACATTAATGGCTGTGTGTTGAGTTTTCTTGAGGGGACATAAAATATACACTGTCATACAAGCTGTACACTCACTGCTTTACATTGTAGCAAAGTGTAATTTCTTCATGTGTTGTCACATGAAAAGATTTAATAAAATATTTGCAATATTTGATTGTGTTTCTAGTACAAATTGAAACCAGGATCCCCAGCACTTCAACAGCTTGACTTTCCACTTGCTGCCCTAAAAACAGAAAAATCAACACTAGGGACATAGATTTAAGTTAGTATGATGTGTCCTTTGTGCTGATTCTTCATGTTTTAGGATAAATTCTCATCTTTCCAACCCTGCCCCTCCCACTGCTATAATCTTCCAGTGTGGTACGGGCTATTAAACAGGTGTCAGAAGCTCTCATCAAAAAAGCTTGCCTATGCCCGCCATTTCCTGCTTGATCCGTCATTCATAGAATCCATACTACAGCTTCTATGAATAACACCTAATCTTTGAATGTAGGGGTGGGGCTATCAATCATCTGCCTGTAAGTTATGTCCCTTGTGATGATTTTCTGTTTATCATTTAGGCTAAAGCCAGCCATGCATGGATTGAAATTTGGCCGGTTCATCAGGCCCTTCTGAATTTCCATCCATGTATGGGCAGGGTAGTTGTTGATCTACTGATCACTTCTGTACAACCACCCTGTTGCAAAATTCCAGCTAAATGAGCGCCGTCGGCTTATTGCTGGCAGGGCTGATCACTGTATTCTGATGGCATAGACGTCTCCCCACTGTCAGAATACAAAGGCAAAGGGGAGGATTCCTCCATGCATCTTGAATTTTTGGAGGGGGTACCCACTGGTTGAATGAAAAAAGAAGAATCATTGATGGCTTTAAGCCAAATAGCCAAGTAATGAATGTATTTGTAATGCGGAAAAGTAGCAACATTCAAAAGATTTGACAAAGTTGTGGCTAAAAGACACTGATCACTGGTGCAAAATCTAAACTGCGGCCACTATACTAAAAATGAAGAACAGAGACACATAAAGGAGCTTAGGGTGGGGACTATGTCAGAAACCAACTGCTTTGATTAAACTTCATGGTGAGACTTTATGGAAGTGTGGTTTTGTCCTTTGTTTTTATTAATGTGTTAAACGGGATAAGCTTCTAAAGTCAGCACCCAGTGCACAGGGAAACCAGGGGAATATGCTTGAGACTTGGAGCAGTGCAGTCTTTTCTCTATGAGGCCCTTATACATCATACAGATACCTTCTGAGAGTGCTGTACACTTGGGTTGCTAATCTTTATTCAACTTTACCTAGAGACTGGGTTCACATCTAAGCCGCATGCTGCTCGCAGGAGAGGTCCGATGCCTCCCTGTTCTCTGTTTCAGCCTGGGCTCGCACTGTAACGAAGCGGGAACCAGCGCGATTCCAGCACCGGTTCTCGCATGGCAGTTCACACTGCCCTCTGCGAACCGCTGTGGGTGTCAATACAATGTTAATGACACCCCCAGAACAGTTCACAGATCGCAGTGCGAACTATGGATTTGGACAGGAATCAGATGGGTGTTCTCACCCATGCGATCTGATTCCAGTTCGGGATAAAAAAGTCCCTGCACCTTTTTCGTGCAAATCCAATATGAGTTCAGCCATACAAATGTATGGCTGAACTCGCATTGCACAGATATTGTATGTGATCGGCACCGCAGTGTGGGTGCAAATCACATGCAATGTGTTCGCTATAGTGTGAACCTGGGCTTAAAGTGAATACTTTCCCTATAATCAAAGACCTAATATTATTTGGGATGTTCCCTTTTCTCTGACCTCATGAGCCCTAATGCTCTTGCCCCCTTTTACCCCTAGTTATTACACACAAAATATTCATAGGGACTTGTTTACACTTGCGATCAGGTGAAAAGCAGTAAAAATAGGTGATTGAGATGCAATTTTGTCCAACCCCAAACCCCCCCCTTATACCCATTTAAAAACTCCATTCAACTCTTAAGAGAAAGAAAAAAAACAGGCATTCAGAAGGAGGCAGTATTGACTCCTGAATGTTTTTTAGCCACTCCTGTAATGCTCTCTGAAAAGAGTTCAGAGGTGTGCTATGTGCAGTTTCAGGGTGGCCCTATGCACAGAGTGCAGGGTTCAGATATGCACTACATACAGTGCAGAGTTCAGGGGTGCGCTGCATATCAAGTGCAGGGTTCAGGGATGCTCTATGTACAGAGTGCAGCTTCAGGGGTGCCCTATGCACAGAGTGCAGAGTTCAGTGGTGTGCTACGTACATAGTGCAGAGTTTGGGGGTGCGCTATGTACAAAGTGCAGGGTTGAGGAGTGCACTACATACAGATTACAGGGTTTAGGGATGTGCTATGGACAATGTGCAAGGTTGAGCGCTCTTTTACAGGCTTGCCACATCTCACTTTCACCAATCCTCAACTCTCACCTCTGCATCACTCTCCCCACATCCCTCACTTCTGCACACACCATTCTCCAGAGCCCTCATGTCTCTCACCCCAAAGCTTCCTTAGAGCTCACCTTTTCAAATATTGCTCAGCCTGGCTCTAGTACCTCCTTGTAGTATAGGCGGCTCTGCCTCTGTATCATTGGTCGGCATCTGTGCACCTGGCACAGATGAGGATCACAGTGCAGCCTACCATGTGATGCCTCATCTCACCTATGACCACACTGCACCTGAATCTGCATCTCCCTTGTCCCTGCAATGAGTGAAGGGTAGGCAGGGATCTGTGATCCCAATTGAGAGGAAAGCTGTCCTTGTAAACACTTGTTTACAAGTCACATCGGTAAGCAGGGAGTGGAGGGCGAGAGTCAAAGGTGGCACAGCAAAATTCCACTATGTTCTGGTTGAAAAAAGCCCTGGGTGCAAGGGTCACATGAAATGGTTGGCAGGCTGGATTCGGGCCACGTGGCTTTCACACTGGAGCAGGCAGGACGCTAAAGCTCCATACACACTATCAGATTTTCTGTTGATTTTTTCCTTCAGATTTACCAAAACCATATAATATGAGGTCAAACCTTAGGAGTTTCAATTTGTATGCAATCAGGCAGGCCCTTGCACTACATGGTTTTGGTAAATCTGAAGACAAAAATCAGTGTGTATGGGGCTTAAAAGTCCTGCAAGCAGCATCTTTGAGGCACTGTAGGAGCGATGTATATACTGCTCCTACAGCGCCCATGCCCATCAAAATCATTGGGCAGCGCCACCGCTGCAGTGGCGCATTTCACCCTTTTTCTGCCATTAGCGGGGGTTAAAAGCGCACTGCTAGTGGCCGAAAAGTGCTGTAAATCAACGGTAAAGCGACTCTAAAAATAGCGGCGCTTTACCCCCAACTCCCCAGTGTGAAAGGGCTCTGAAGTAGCGGTCTACTTCCCTGATCCCCAGCTTCTAGGGACACCAGTCAGGTATGGTATATGCATAGTTTACATTGGTCCGAGCTGTAACTATGTCTAACATACTGATGTCCAGAGTTAATCTTTAACAATTTGGCATTCTTTGAAGGCAAACACTTCATACTTCATGGGTGTTTTTTTGTTTGTTTTTTACACACTTACATGACAAAATGAAATAGGAAATGTAGGCTTATACTGTTGGAATATTATGTGTTGCTATACTATGCTAGCGCCTTATGCCTCTGCAATGCTCAGTCTTTCAAAAAAACTTCTGAAATGACAGAGATATGCTATCAAACTGGATACAATGAAATGCAAAGGTGGTGTCTGTCCCTGACAACCAGCGAGCAGCCATCTGTTTTTTTTCCCTTAGAAAATAAAATAAAACTTCAGTTAATGTGTATAACAACCCTTTATTTTCTTAATTTCTATTTCTCAGACAGGCGTATTCAATACAGTAGTACAGGGGGCTTAGATGATGTTCAACTTACAATAACCTGTCTGTTGTTTCATTTTTTTAACTGGCTTGTTAGACTTTGTATACTCCTTCTAATTTACATAGGCTTTTCATTAAAAACAGTAAATTATTTTGATTTTTAATAAGGTTAAAAGCGGTCATTTATAGAAACATTGTTTACTTTTCACTGATGTGACTGCAATAAACTCCAATCGAATTATCTACTAAACCTTGTACATCAGGAGTGCCCCTTTCATCATGAAATAAGTGTTTGTTAAATAAAATAGTGCATAGAGAAATATTATAGAGTAGATTAAAACAGCCAGTTAGATTTTAGCAGTTCTGTGCAGTCAGGGCAGTTAGCTATCCATAAACGTGTAGATTTTGCTCGTTCAGCCCACTTGATTCCCTTATCCATAGATGGGGAAATTGTCACTGGTGGCTATTGTAATCAGACAACTGCTGCATTCATGGCTGTCAGAATAGTCACTGTGGGGTAGATTTACTAAAATGGGAGCGCTCAGAATCTGGTGCAGCTATGCATGGTAGCCAATCAGCTTCTAACGTCAGTTTGTTAAATTAAGCTTTGACAATGAAACCTGTAAGCTGATTGTTTTCTATGCAGAGTTGCACCAGATTTGTCACTCTTCGGTTTTAGTAAATAACCCCCACAGTCACATCGAATGTGATGCAGTCACTATTCAGTCAACAGTTTTCTATCCGGAAATTTTAAATTGACTTTTGTGGAGGAGGGTGCTCTGACGGGGGCACCTACAGCTCGAATTTTGGCTGATCTAGCAGGGATCATCTGAAATTCAAGCTGTATGGCTTGCATTAAAGGAGAGTTCTGATTGGATGATAACGGTCACTACCCTTTGCTCTTTTCCTATTAAATAAAGGCCTTTTTCTATGACAGTGATAATTGCAGGGCACAATGGCCACTCCACTCTTCCCATTCATTTTTGGTAGTTTGGGGCAATATTCAAAGAGCGTGTAAAGAGCCATGATGATGTGTGTGGTGCACGTGGCAAACAATCATGTTTCAATTTGCTGTAGTCAGATCAATGAGTGGAATTCGGAATGTTTGCTGTAGGTCACACATATGAGCATATTTATAAAGCAGTGAATGTCATGCTCATCAAACATTCACAGTTGGTTAATTATTCCCTGTAATTTAAAGCACATGTACCAGGAAGATTCACTTGCAGTTAGTGTTTGGTCAATGCTTTATGAATATGCCCTATATACCTATTCCATTATGTGGTATACACAGCAGTGCGAAATGTATGATAATCTCTATCAACCAATGAAATGTCAGATTAATGCATTTCCAACTGCTGAGTTGTGATTTCTAATTGGTTGCTGTCAGTTACTGCACTAAGCTGTTTGCACAACCATACAGAATTAGCATGATTGCGTCTGGATGCAGCAATACCTGAAGAATGATAGATATTAGCAGCAGTAGGGAGATGGATGAATCCAGATTCTCTGCAACTGTAGTAGCCTCAGCTCTCGGGTGACTCCCTGACCCCATATCTCACAGGCCCTGTCCTGAAAACCTCATCCATGTGAGAGCCAAATGTGACATCATCAAAGGGGGCGGAATAACACTCAGGAAACCAGGAGGACCTGAGAGAGGAGGGGGTGCATCCAAGGGACAGAGAGATACCAGTGCACCTGCCAATCAAAGCCTCATCTTCATAGACAGTATTACCAATCACTCATCGAATACACCACTGCTGGGGAAGAACTCTGGTAGATTGCCATATATGGCCATTTTTCAAATCCGTACGTCTAAAGTGAACATAAATATCCTGCTGTTAGCATCATCCATCACTAAGAACGATCGCCCATTAGATATTAATAACCACAGCATACAATTACTTGCCAAAAGCATCTCTTATAGCTCATGTTTTTCTATAACTTCTACTTTTTTTTTTCCAACAAATACCATCTTAAAATCAGCACCCCTAATTAGTACCCCAGCACCCATAAACATCCTAATGTTATCAGTCACTGTGAAATACTCCCACTGATGGGCTAATTGGCAGCCTGTGCTTACCACGTCTCTGGTTCCACCATAGGTAGCTGCAGAAATAATGATGTATCAATAACCCAATACATCAACTACCTCCCTCAGCAATTACAAACCAGTACACCCAAGATCATCCATTTTAATGCTAAATTATCTTAGCTATTTGACAAGTACGCAACCCCCCCCAGTTCTCCCACATTTTTTCTGCCCAGCAGTGGGTGCCAGCCAGCTATGATGATTCCCCTGCAATCCATGAATAGTGTTCACAGCTACACAGCAGCCACCATCACCCCAAACCTCACCCTGAATCCAATCACGTCCCCCCCGCAGGAATAGATGTAGACACTCAGCAGTGGCTCCCAGACATAGGCACATCATTTGTGCAAATCAATACACGTTCATATTAACAAATCTGAATATACGCCAGAACCTTTTCCCAAATACTACCGGCGGTCAAGTCAGACGAATGCAAACATATAGACATCTGCAGTCACATCAGGAGTTGGGTCACCAAATTTCCTTACCACCACTGACCACCCATTCTCATCACACACCCTGTATGCCCCCATCGGTGCTAGAAGGCCCCATACTACATCTTCTAGTATTACAAAAATTCAAGATTAGGTGTAAAAAAAATAGATTTAGAAAATCTAGGTTTAGGAATTTAGGTTTAAGAATTTAGTATTTCTCAGTCTATAGCAAACAAGGGGTGGATTCTATGGGTATCCCCCCCCCCCCAACTCTCTCCCCAGTGTGCCTTATTGCTCCATCCGCTGAGCTGCAGGTGAGTAATCAGATGGTGCCTTACTTGCCAATCTCTTCATACAGCTGGTATTCATCTGTAAAGCGTGTGCAGGTTACAGCCATGTCTGCATGGGATCCGGGCTCTGCAGTGCTTATTGGTTCTAGCAAGGAAGAGACCTCCTTAGTCTTCTTTCAGTAAGAGGGCGGCAGGGGCGTTTGGCTCTGATGAGATCTGTCTTATTTGCCCCTTTCTAGTCCTGTTATTTGCTCTTTCCTGTCTGCCCCTCCTGTAGGGTTCTCTGCGTCTTTTCTACCACAAAAAAAAAAAAAAAAATCCCAAAAAGGATGAGGAGGAATAAAAAAAAAGACAGATGGAGAGGGATGAAGAGAATGAGAGAGACAGGAGAGAAAAATAATAGGGATCAGGAATTAGGGGGAGATAGGGAGAAAGAGAAAGGAGAGGTAGTCAGGAGCAGCTTTGAATGTGCCTTGCCTGTATTAATTTCAGACTGAGAGAGAACAAGAGGGAGGGATGGGAGGGAGAAAAGAGAGAGGGAGGGCAAAGATAGAGTAGAGATATAGGGGAATGAGAACAGGAGGGGGAGACAGGAGAGAAAGTGTGAGGACAGGACAGGAGCTACCATTTAACGGGGAATCTTTAACTCCTTGGCTGCTAGCATTGCAGACCCCTGAGCCTATTAAGGGGTTAAAGATGAACGCTGACCACTGACTGCACCAAACAGCTACTGTAGGCGTGCTTTTTCAGATTCTGCATTGTACACATAAGATGGTCATATATGTATCTGAGCAGCATTGGCACTTATCTCTGAAGACAGGAGCAAAAACGACAGCTGTTGTCCATGGCAACCAATCAGATTACAGCTTTTTATTTTCAAATGTGTCCTGGAAAAATAAAAAAACGGTTGCTATAGATAAGTGTAGTTTTAATATCATTTTATCGGTTTTTTTTTAGGCTCTTTTTATGCGTTTCTAGAAATAGGTAAATCCGCTGAACTGCTGTGTTTACTGGGCAGGGCTGACACAAGCAAGTTTAGAAACCCCAGAGTACAATATTATTTCTCACTATACAACTGTCAAATGCATTATAGGCACATATGCTTATGTTTTAAATATGTAGCTATAGACATTTTCAAAAGGTTTAGTAGGATTTGGTGAAAATCACTGATTGCATAGGAATACTGAAGGTCCAAGGAAAAGTTCAATGTGATTTTGCTGAAAAACAGAATTTTCATGTATAATTATAAAAGGATACACTTAAAAAGTGTTAGGGCTGATTCACACCACATGCAGTCCAGTGCGTTTTCTTCCTGCATCAAAAATGCATGG
This sequence comes from Lithobates pipiens, assembly GCF_037356315.1. Classification (NCBI taxonomy): domain Eukaryota; kingdom Metazoa; phylum Chordata; class Amphibia; order Anura; family Ranidae; genus Lithobates; species Lithobates pipiens. The sequence goes on from NW_027507903.1 coordinate 537,088,991, forward strand.
ACAGCAGGTTACGTGGATTTCAATGGGAAAGTTCACACCATTGCTGTGCGTTCCAGTACAGTCGACATAAAGAGAATATGCTGTATTTTTTGTGCAAATAACTTCACTGGGACGCAGCAAAACGCATTCAAAATGCATTACAGACAAAAGTAAAAAATAAATAAAACAGGAAACATAAGAAGAAAAAAAAGAACAAGAGGGGAAAAAATGCACCAGAACGCTGTGAAAATACATCAAAAACACACTGGAATGTATAAAAAACACACATGCAGAAACACATCCAGAACACATCTTGATAGTGTTTCTGTGATGTGAACCAGCCCTAAAAGTGGAACTAAACCCATTGATTTAAAGTGGTTCTAAAGGCAGAAGGTTTTTTATCTTTTATGCATTAAGATAAAAAATCTTCTGTGTGCAGTAGCCCACCTCAGCCCTCCTAATACTTACCAGAGCCCCATCTCGATCCAGTGAAGTTGCACGAGAGAGTCGACTGTCCGGGACTCTCTCTCTTGATTGGCTGAGGCACACAGCGGGCACCATTGTCTTACGCTGCTGTCAATCAAAGTCAGTGAGCCAATGAGGGGAGAGAGGGGGCAGGGCCAATCCATGGCTCTGTATCTGAATGAACACACAGAGCATCGACTCGGGTGCCCCAATAGCAAGCTGCTTGCTGTGGGGGCACTCGACAGGAGGGAGGGGCCAGGAGCGCTGGCGGGGACCCAAGAACAGAAGGATCAGGGCTGCTCTGTGCAAAACCAACTGCACAGAGTAGGTAAGTATAACATGTTTGTTATTTTTAGACAAAGAACAGTTGAGGTTCTTTCACACGGGGTGGTCCGCCTCGCGGACTCCACTTTGTTCAGCAGGGGTTTGATCCGCTGATCCCTGCTGGGCCAGCAGATGACAGGTCCGTCTCCGCTCACTGTGCTGAGACAGACCTGTCAGAGCCCCGCTATATTCTCTATGGGGAGATCGGATCAATACGGACCCCCCTGTCCATTTTCATCTGATCCCATCTGCCAGATGGATGGAAAATAGGATTACCGTCCCTCTGGATTTCACGGACAGGATCAGATCGGCTAGCAGCGGGTGTTAGCTGACATGTCACCCATGACATCCGCCACTCCATAGGAGTGAATAAGGCGTTCGACCAGGTTCACCTGAAAAATTGACAGGCAGACCTGATCGGAAAACCCATGTGAAAGGGGCCTTACATTCAAAGCATCCTGTGAATAATAACTGTCACATTTGTTTGTGCTCTCCACCAACTGTCAAATCATCAATGGCTGCTGTCATAACTGCTGCATCTGTAGCACCAATGCAACTGAAGATCAAACAGAACCCAAGATGGCAGCTTCCTTGGCTGTAAAACATAGGAGGGTTTAGTTCCACTTGAAATACAGCATCGTAGAATGCCCAGGAACCATAGTAGTCTGTATATACCTTGGAGGGATAAAAAAAAACATGAATAATATTATAAGAATATAATATAAGTAACATGATCATGCCATTAAAATAACTAGTAGCATTCAATCACTTTACATAAAGTGGAAGTAAACCGCTGCCTCTTTTTGATTTTTTCTGACCTACAAAGTAAAGGCATAATGTGCTAGTATGCAACGCATACTAGCACATTATGTGACACTTACCTGCAAACAAAGCCCTCGTTGTCACCGCTGGAGGCCACATCTATCTTCGCCCGTCTTCCCTATGGGTCCGCAGACTCTGGCTGTGTGACTGCATGCACGTGGGGGCCGCCGATCACAGCACAGGGCTCTGAAGAAACGGCACGGTTGGCCGTTCCTTCAGAGCGCATGCACCGATGACGGTACACGTTTAGGAGATAGTTACAGTACCTATAGGTAAGCCTTATTATAGGCTTACCTTTAGTTACAAGCAGTAGATGGAAGTTTACGTCCAATTTAATTGTAGCTAATCAGAGCATCTATTTAATTGTCCAATCTGCACTAGAAAACAAACAGCTAGGATCCAATTTATTGCTACAGATAACATCTGGGCTGATTCAGGACTTGTGTACACAGCCTTTTGAGTTTTGCAGGTGCCATGCATTAGGGAAGCATTTTGAAGGATCTTTTTGAATGAGCAATCTACACTTTCATTTAATGTTGCTTTTACTATGCATTGCTTTGCGTCTCTGCAAGGACAGCATGTCCTTGTTCTGCTATGTTTAAACTGTTTTTACCCTTGTGTACAAGTCAGTTGAAATGCAGTGTGAAAGCATGGTAAACACAATATAAATGCATGATAAACACTTTGTAAACACATCCCAAAAGCAATCTACTTTTCTTTGATAGCAACTGAAAATATGCGTTCTCCTGGCTACAATCGAGTTGTTACATCTGATTGCTAATAGTGATAAGTACTCCATTAAAGTGTAAGAAAAGCCTAACTATAACTATTCTTACCTATCCTGCATAAAAAAATATCTGTATACTTACCTATTTTTAATCTACCCCGGTCCGGTCACTTGATTCTGCAGCTCCAGCTACCCTGTGTAAGGAAGCTCTCAACAACAGCTGTGAATTCTTGGAGCCAAGACTTTACCCATAGGCTCCCATGGCACAGCAATTGTTGGCACTTTTCCCTGCAGCAGCTGCTTACTGACAGCGCGAAGGCGGAGCTGCCAGATCACATGACCAGACAAAAGCAGATTAAAAATACACAGATTTTTTTTTTACAAAGGGAAGGCACAATAGGTAGGAGGAGTGGGGAGAGGAAACATTTTTTAAATTAGTTATAGTTAGGCTTTTCTTTCATTTTAAGGAGAGGAAAAATGTGACCTTTTGAGAAAATACAGATTAATGAAAAAGCGCTTTCAATTATTATCCATTTAATCAAAAAATACCACACTGAAGTGAAATTAATATTCATGAGCATTTTTATTTGAAACTCTTATGCCCTGTACACACGATCGGACATTCCGACAACAAAATCGTGGATTTTTTTCAGACGGCTCAAACTTTTCTTGCATACACACGGTCACACAAATGTTGTCAGAAATTCTGAAAATCAAGAACGAGGTGACGTACAACACATACGACGGGACTATAAAAAGGAAGTTCAATAGCCAGAGCCCCACCCTTTGGGCTCCTTCTGCTAATCTCGTGTTAGTGTTAGTAGAAGTTTGGTGCGAAACTATTCGCACTTTTCAGTCTCGTGCTTTTCATTTCGTTACTGCTCTTCAGTTTGTGCTTGTGGTTTTGTATCTGTTCTTCAGTGCATGTTCTCAGTTTGTTCCTTTCTTTCAGTGCGTTCTATTTATTCGTTCGTATCTGTTTTTCAATGCGTCCTTGTCCGCTCGTTTCTGATTTTCAGATTGTTCTTCTCAGGTTCTTTCTGATTTTCAGTGTGGTCTGTTCGTTCTGACCAGCCAACCTTTTTCTAGCCATGTTGCGATGGCCTGGGTTTGGTCTGGTCTGACAAAAGACGCAGGCTGTTGTAAGACCACAGCCTCGGGACATATATGTAATCTGCTGCTGCTCCCGATCTCTCAAAGTCCTGGACCAGATTGTGCTCCCTATTTAATGGACTCCTTAGGCTACCAATTTTGCATGTCAAATAATTGATGTCTGCCCTGGGGTACGAAGGCTTCACCAATTTCAACAATTTAAAAGATTATTCAGGAGATCATGAGAAATAATAAGAAGTCAGTTTGTCAGAACTCTGTGTGAATATCAGCAGCAAAGCAACTTCATTATTCTAGCATTATAAAGCATTATATAGTCCTGCAAGCAGCATCTTTGGGGCGGTTCGGGAGTGTTGTATACACCACTCCTGCACCACCCCTGCCCATTGAAATCAATGGGCAGCGGCGCTTTGAACCCTTTATTCGGACGCTAACGGGGCTTAAAGCGCGTCCAAAAAGCGCAGCTGAGACTAGCGCTTTACCGCTAACACCACTCCTATAGCGCTGCAAAGATGCGGCTTGCAGGACTTTTTGGACAGTCCTGCAAGCGAACCACTACAGTGTGAAAGCCCTCGGTACCATACCATGGTACACAGTGAAGACTGTCAACAGTACCAGGTATAAAGAACTGAACGTCCCTTCAAAATTGATGAAAAGATGAGACGAAAACGGGTCAGGGAGGCTGCCAAGAGGTCTACAGCAACATTAAAGGAGCTGCAGGAATATCTGGCAAGTGCTGGCTCTGTGGTACAGGTGACAACAATTTAACATATTCTTAATTTTTCTGGGCTATGGGGTAGAGTGGCAAAATGGAAGACTTTTCTTACAAAGAAAAACACCCAATCCGGTTAAATTTTGCAAAAACACATCTGAAGTCTCCCAAAAGCATGTGGTAAAATGTGTTATGGTCTGATGAAACCAAGGTTGAACTTATTGGCCATAATTCCAAAAGATACACTGCACATCACCAAAAGAACACCATACCCACAGTGAAGCATGGTGGTGGCAGAATCATGCTTTGGGCCTGTTTTTCTTCAGCTGGAGCAGGGGCCTTAGTCAAGGTAGAGGGAATTATGAACAGTTCCAAATACCAGTCAATATTGGCACAAAACCTTCAGGCTTCTGCTAGAAAGCTGAACATGACGAGGAACTTCATCTTTCAGCATGAAAACGACCCAAACCATACATTCAAATTAACAAAGTAATGGCTTCACCAGAAGTAGATTCAAGTTTTGGAATGGCCCAGCCAGAGCCCAGACCTGAATCTGATTTAAAATCTGTGGGGTGATCTGAGGAGGGCTATACACAGGAGATGCCCTCGCAATCTAAAAGATTTGGAACGTTTTTGCAAAGAAGAGTGCGTAAATATTACCAAGTCAAGATATGCCATGCTGATAGACTCATAGCCAAAAAGACTAAGTGCTGTAATAAAATCAAAAGGTGCTTCAGCAAAGTATTAGTTTAAGGGTGTGCACACTTATACAAGCATATTATTTTATTTTTGTATTTTTACTTTCCTCCACCTAAAAGATTTAATTGTGTTGTTCAATTGAGTTGTACAGTTTATAGGTCACATTAAAGGTGGAAAATGTTCTGAAATGATTTACCTTTGTCTCATTTTTTTACATCACAGAAACCTGACATTTTAACAGAGGTGTATAGACTTTTTATATGCACTGTAATTATTCACAGCCTTTGCCTTGACACTCAAAATTGAGCTCAGGTGCATCTTGTTTTCACTGATCATCCTTGAGATGTTTCTACAACTTCATTGGAGTCCACCTGTGGTAAATTCAGTTGATTGAACATGCCTGTCTATATAAGGTCCCACAGTTAACAGTGCATGTCAGAGCACAAACAAAGCCATGAAGTCCAAGAAGTTTTCTGTTTACCCTTTCCAGGCTTGTATGGAGTCACAGATCTGAGGAAGGGTACATAAAAATTTCTCCCACATTGAAGGTCCCAATGAGCACAGTGGCTTCCATCATTCGTAAATGGAAGAAGTTTTAACCACCAGGACTCTTGCTAAAACAGGCCGCCCGAAAAAGTCAAGGAGGTGACCAAAAACCTGATGGTCACTCTGATAGAGCTCCAGTGTTTCTCTGTGGCGAGAGGAGAACCTTCCAGAAGAACAACCAATTCTGCAGAGCTCCACCGAACAGGCCTGTATGGTAGAGTGGCCAGACAAAAGCCATTCCTCAGTAAAAGGCACATGACAGCCTGCATGGGGTATACCAAAAGGCACCTGAAGGACTCTCAGACCATGAGAACCCAAATTCTAGTCTGATGAAACAAAGATTGAACTCTTTGGCCTGAATGGCAAGTGTCATGTCTGGAGGAAACCAGGCACCACTTATCACCACAGCTGAAGCTGTTATAGCTGCAAAGGGCGGGCCAACACAATACTGAAACCTACAGACTAAGACTGGGATGTCATTAACCACTTGCTTACTGGGCACTTAAACCCCCCTCATGCCCAGACCAATTTTCAGTTTTCAGCGCTGATGCACTTTGAATGACAATTGCGCAGTCATACAATACTGTACCCAAATGAAATTTTTATAATTTTTTTCCCACAAATAGAGCTTTCTTTTGGTGGTATTTAATTACAGCTGGGAGTTTTATTTTTTGCTAAACAAACTAAAAAAAAGATGCAAAAAAAAAAAATCATGTTTAATAGTTTGTTATAAAATTTAGCAAACAGGTCATTTTTCTCCTTCATTGAAGTGCGCTGATGAGGCGGCACTGATAGGCTGCACTGATGGGCACTGATAGGCTGCATTGGTGGGCACTGATAGGCTGCACTGGTGGGTACTGATAGGCATAGTTAAGGCGGCACTAATAGGCACAGATAAGGCGGCACCGATGGGCACAGATAAGGCAGCACTGATGGGAAAAGATGGGCACAGATAAGATGGCATGAATGGGTGGCACGGATGGGTGTCGCACGGATGGGTGGCACGAAGGGGCACTGATAGGTACCACTGATAGATGGGACTGATGGGCACTGATAGGTGGCTCTGATAGGTGGCACTGCTGGGCACTGATGGGCGGCACTGCTGGGCACTGATGGGCACTGGTAGATGACACTGATGGGCACGGATATGTGGCACTGGGGTGCAGCACCTTTGTTGAGGCAGATTGTGGGCACTGCTGGGTGGCACTGTGGGCACTGCTGGGTGGCACTGTGGGCATTGCTTGCTGGGTGGCACTGTGGGCACTGCTGGGTGGCACTGACGGGGGGCACTTATTTTTTAATAAGGTGGCACTGGCAGGGGGCAGGTGGGCACTGGCAGGGCTGGCCGTGATTGGAGCTGATGTCCCGATCACGGCCACCTTTGATCGGCTCTTTTTTTTCTCCTCATGCTGTCAGCGTGAGGAGGAATAATAGCCGATTACCGGCTTTGTTGTATCACATGATCAGCTGTCATTGGCTGACAGCTGATCACGTGATAAGGGGTCGGGATCGACCCCTTGCTCGGATCAGTGATCAGGCGAGTCTCATAGACTCGCCGATCACAGAGCGCGCCGCGCGCACCCCTCAGGGGGCACGCAGGCCGCTCGTGCACGGGACGACGTCAATAGATGTAGTCCCGGCAAAGGAGGTCCGCCCTATAGCCGTCATTCGGCTATAGCGCGGGTCTCAAGTGGTTAAAGTTCATATGTGTGGAAAGGCAGGCGTCCCAATACTTTTGGTAATATAGTGTGTGTGTGTGTGTGTGTGTGTGTGTGTGTGTGTGTGTGTGTGTGTGTGTGTGTGTGTGTGTGTGTGTGTGTGTGTGTGTGTGTGTGTGTGTGTGTGTGTGTGTGTGTGTGTTTTAAGAAGATGAATTGCTTGAGCATTGTTACATTATCTAATTCTGAAGCAAACAGGGGATAGTGTGTATTTTGACTCCAGAAAATGTGACAATGTGACCCTTCACTTCACCCTTCCCCTCCTTGCTGTGCTCCTAATTAGTAAACAGAAAGGCAGAGGTATGGACTACTTGCATTTGGCCTAAACCATGCAGATACAGTCTGTGCCACGTTGCCATGGAAACCGCTACTAGAACAATTACATGGCAATAAGCCGCCCCCCACCTCATGCACTGAAGGGGGAGTCCCTTAATATGAAAAGAGTCAGGCAGGAGAAGTAAAAATGTATTCTTAAACATTATGTGTCTAAAAATATCTCTCTATAAGATAGAGGAAGCATAATAGGGATTAGCTGAGGAATATATCGGCACATGTTATAAGGCAGGCTTTGTGTATAGTAATAAGCACATGGGTCTGTTCAGGAGACATTCTCATGTGTGCAAGGAAATACAGAGTGATTCCATGTCTTGTTTTACAGAACAAAATAAATAAAACATGCACATAAAATTGGTCATTGCAATAACTTGTCTTCTGATGCACTTAACGTTTTTTTCCACCTAAAACAAAGTATGTATGTGCCTGGGTAAATGCATTTAGTGTTTTTTCCACCTATTGCTTGTGGAAACATTTCTGTCTTTCATTCTGGTGGTGATACCCCCTAGTTTCCAGATCTGTCCACTTGCTATAGCCATAGAGATTGGGTCTTGTTCTGTCTGATTGAGTACTCTTCTATTTGTTAGAATTATCCACTAAGTGCAATTTTTCCTGATACAGTGTAGCACCCTCCTAGGTGGGTGCTAGGATAGTTAGATAAGTGTGTTTGTTTTTGTAAGGTAAATTTAGTTGCCACACTGTAGTCAGTGTGGCTGCGATTTTGGTTGAGGTAAGTATAATTTGGCTCACTGTACTCAGTGAGCTGAAATGGTTTATTTAGGTCTGTGTACTCTGCTGCTTCTATTCTGCTGAATAGCTCCTTCTGTATCCAGGCAACTTGAGAAGTTTCTGGATGATAGGTGTGGAGCTATGCAGATAGCAGCATGAATATTGATACAGCCCTGGCCTATCAGTCAGGGCAAAGCCAGCCCAGCAGAGAGGCAGGCTCTGAAGGTGGGTCGAGAGACTGTATTTATTCTTAGCGTACACAGAGCTCTGGGTCTTGTCCCAGAGTGGAGGAGTCCAGCCTGGGGGGGCGGGGCATGTGGCAACCTCAGGCGACCTGGGGGAGGAGTGCAGAGACCTGGGTGCTAAGAAGAAGCTGACTGAGGGCAGCTGTCTGCCACAAATCTGTCTGGTTTCACTGAAGGGTATTGCTTGGAAGATTTGAAGGAGGCATCCATTGTCCTTGTGCCTTGTGAGTGCAGACATTGCTGGATCTTGGGGACCTTGTTGTTCCTTAGCTACCCCTCTAGTGCCTAGTTATAGGCAGCTGTGGGTCTGTTAAAGGGGACACCGGCTGGTGTCCTGAAGAGCTCTGTCCAGTTGCTTTACTTCTTAAAGGGACTTTTCTCTGCCAGATCTCCTCAGTTGTACATAGTTCTTATTCCTGGAGTATCCCACCACTTCCCTCATCCCTATCCAAGTTCTCCAAAAATAAAAACAAAATCCCTTAGACTGGTCTTTGGAGAAAGAGTGAAAGAGCCTGTTGTGTGCCTGGCTGTGGGGGCTGAAGTTGAGAAGACCTGAACAAGTATTTCCTGCGACTCCTCTGGAAGTAGCACTACAGCAGCAAGGGGTGTTGGGTCTTGCAAAGATCTAGGTAGTCTGGTAGGGGAAATGCATCTCATTAGTTTTGGGTTGACTAGTTCTTTAAGGCCCCATTCACACCCGAGCATAGCTTTTTTGCAAGTTTTTCTGGCTTTTTTTTGCACATTTCCATGCGTCGTGTTCTGTCATTTTTGAGCTTTGGCGTATTTTTTATTAGCCAATAGGAAAAATGATCATCTGTTTCATCATTTGTTGCTATGTTTTTTATTTTTTTTCATCTGCTTCCTAGGTGAATATTCTTCTTCTGGTTCATCATTGTTATTCCTGTTCCTGGCTGTGTTGTGTGGTGTATCTTGTTATACAAAGATGAGTGACAATGACATGGCGTGGTTTGTGGCAGCAGCCACTGTTACGTCATATTTTCTGCATGAAAGAGTGAGCGTCAGGGCGGGGCTCAGCCCTTCCTTCTCTGAGCTGGCCGCTCAGCTGTCGGCTAATTGCCAGCTCCCATCTCTCTCCACAGTTACTCAGCTGTTGATGATCCTGCTCATAAGACTGCCTGCCAGTCCAGAGGAGATCTCCCTTTGCCTTAGTCACATCAAAAGAAACTATTGCCCGCGTTCCTGTTTAAAGACTGGTTTTGCATCCCTCTGGTTCCGGATCCTGCTTGCTATTCCACTACTTTGATCCCTGACTTCTGGCTTGGCTGACTATCCATTCCGGTTACTGAACTTTGGCTATGTCTTGACGTTTGTTCTTTTTACTTTTATTATTAAACAAATGTGATGTAACTGTACTTATGTCTCAATCTGATTTCATGGTTTCTGACAGAGAGGAGGAAGAAGAGGGCACGCAGATACTGGAATTACCCTGTAATTGCCGATCGAGAAGAGAGAGGCCAATTTTGGTTCATGTACAGTAACCTAAGTGATCATGAGGAAACATTTTTGGACTACACTAGGATGTCCATAAAAAGGTTAGTCAAACTTCTTTGGATTCATGATGTTTGACATTGTTCCTTTCTTATCATGTCCACTAAATCACGCATTTGTTATTTTTGCTCACAGCTTTCATAACGAATGGACACATATTTCCATAACAGTATACCCCTGTGGAACGACTAATCATCACACAGGTCATTTCTTTCTTTTTTTGTAATTTTTTTGAAGACTGATACATGAAGAACCTATTATTCTAATATTTTTAAATGCATAAAATAAACACCATTGCAGCGTGACCTGTGTCCACCATTGCAGCCTCACCTGAGCCCACCATTGCAGCGTGACCTTTGCCCATCATTGCAGCGTGACCTGTGCCCATCATTGCAGCGTGACCTGTGCTCACCATTGTAGTGTTACCTGTGCCCACCATTGCAGCATAACCTGTGCCCACCATTGCAGCCTCACATACTTCCGTAACAGTATACTACCTGTAGAATGACTAATCATCACACTAAGGTAATTTTTTCATGAAGAACCCAATATTCACATTTTTTTATATGCATAAAATAAACACCAAATACACATATATTAAATATTCTTGAAATCTCATTTTTTTTCTTCACATATGCATCTAGATAGATAAAAAGTAAGACAAAACAACAAACTCCAACAAGCTCAACAATAAAAAAAAAAAAAAGAAATAGAGCTAACATCCTAAAAAAACAAAAACAAAACAAAAAAAACTTTAGAAGTGATGGAAGGTTTGGGAGGAGTTGACTGCCTCATTAGGTGGCATCACCATATTCATGGCATGACCATAATGTGACCAGGTGGAGGTAGAGGGATTCTGGTAAACATTCTGCCAATTAGAAGGTGGTGGTGTTGGCACTTGGCAGAGAAAGGTGGGTGGCAGAATGTGGTGATGGCAATTGAGGAAGGGGTAAAGAATGTGATGTTGGCAGAGGGGGCGGGGGAAGACTTGCATAGGGACCGTAAGGTGGGGGAGGTTCTGAGGACATATGTGTGTTGGTGGGCAGAATAAATGTGGCTATGTATTGGATGGTACCTGCCAACATGGCTTCTTGGAGTTCTGATAGTACCTTCTCCATCAGGCCTTCCAGACACCTTGCAGAAACCTGCACATAAGACCTGTTGGTATTCATCCTTTCTGACATACTGGCCATAAAGTCCAACATGCGGTTAAAATCCTGTTCAGGAGCCCTCCTTCTTGTTGCATGTATGTTAGCTCTTGCAGGTACACATGGAGAAATGGGTGGTGTGGACTCCTCGTCTTCCACAGGTGTCGCAGAGGTAGAACATGCTGGAGTCGATATTTGGCTCTTGTTAAGCTCTGGGCCTGCTTGCTCACGGACTGACGCTTGGCCTATTTGCTGACTGACTGATGCTGGGCCTGCTTGCTGACTGCTTGCATTTTCATCCAAAATGTTGAGTACTATCCTCCCAGCAGCTTTCCATACTGAAAATAGAAATTTATTACTATAACTTTTTCTTTTCATTTTGTTTAATGACATACATACTTACCGCCCCAAAGCCGGAAATGGCTGAAGAAACTCCAATTCTTTGGAATGAACATAATCTCCAGGAGCACGCGCCGCAGCTCCACTCCTAAAATCTCTTAGCAATCATAGATGTCGAGTGTAGGCGTTCCATATACTCTTCCATTTGCCTTTCAGAAGTTTAACTGTAAAAAAACTAATTAAAATATATATATTTATTTCTTTGTAGGTACCTAGCAACCAGAATATTATTAGCAAGTCTACACTATGCCTTTCGGGTTGTAAAATCTACAGCCAGTTACATAGTCTGTGACCTGCTCTGCTATTTGGTATGTGTTGAAGGAAATTGTGTTTCAAAAACCTACAACAGAAGAATGGTCACAGATCTCTGAAGTTTCCTGGCAACGCTGCAACTTCCCTGTTTGGCTGCATCGATCTAGCTCTGCCCACACGTGTGTCGGTGGCAGTGTGATGCGGCTCGGCTCCTCTGAACGTGGCTGCGTAGCGCACCGTGCTCCCGCAGGTGAGTGGTGAAACGCACGCCAGCCCAGCATGGTGCCATGCGCTGCTGGTCAGCATGATGACAGGGCTAAGCCCCCCTATGGGGTATTTAAGATGTGCAGCCCCGGGGAGTTTTGTCACTCCTATACGCTCTTTGCTAGCAGGGGGTTATCTACCTCCTTCCAGGGGATGCTTTAGCCCATATCCTCTCTGAGGATATGTAAGTAATATGTGAGTAATGTAGGGACACGGCTGTTTTTAAATGTTTTGTAATGAAGCATATGGGTCTTGCATAGAGTAATTTGTTGCTGGATACAAAATAACGATAGGAATGCTTTATCTTGATTAATGAATTCTTTTATACATATACATATATTCTTTGAACTCTATAGATAAAGCTTTACTTCCATGTTATGCTGATTGCAGCAACTATGTTACATACACATATTGCAGGTCATTTGATATAAGATCTGCATATCTCACCACACCAGTGGCTAAAAAAATATTTTTTCCACGCCCCCTGCCCCCTCCCTCCACCTACTGCTGTAGCATTTCATGTTCTTTTTTACAGCTTAATTGTTGTTTAACATAACTATATATATATATATATATATATATATATATATATATATATATATATATATATGCTTCTTTGTTCAGCAGCCACACCACTCTGGTCTGGAGGACTCTGTCCGCTGTACATCAGCCCTGCTGTTTCGCTTTCTGACCTCTCTGGGTGTCTTTAATTAGAGCCATGGTCATATTTGGTGCATGGTCATTATTTTGGTGCATGGGTTATCCCTGGTTGGATTTGGCTGTTTTTGACATTTCTAAACCTATGGGGCGAATATGCGATTTTTAATTATTAACAAGTAAATCTGTCCTTGGACTTGGTTTCCATAATAGACAAATGCTATTAGGTTTTGCCTTGATACACTGCATTGGTTTAAACCTTATCTATTTGCATTTATAGTATGAATGTCTGCATCTAATGATACATCCCTGAAAAAGTAAGTAATTTCTGAAGCGCATTGGGTGTAAAGCCGGTGTTCTGCCTAATAGAGTCCGGCCATCCATATGTGTCCGCTCTGTACTGTGCATGCGCAGTACGGAGCAGACGAAGCTTCGGAAAATCTCCGAAGCTGAACGGCGCCTGCGCCGTGAGTGGAGGAGGTAGCCCCACTATCCAAGCGGACATAGGGTTTAGAATTTTAGAGGGCCCCTCGCGGGCGAGCTTCGCTCGCCACGCTTCGGGCTCGGCCTCGCTGCGCTCGGCTCTTTTTTATTCTAACTCTATGTCCACTTGGATAGTGGGGATAGAACCTGGACTCACGGCGCAGGCGCCGTTCGTCCTCGGCAATTTTCGGAATCTGTGCTCCTGTGTACTGCGCATGCGCAGTACGCAGAGGACAGCATCTGATGGAGGACCCTATTTGACAAGACACCGGCATTCTATATCGCGGTGTCTCAGGACCCTCATAACATTCAGTCATTATGTCATGTAATTATATTAGCCACTTCCTTTAGCCACGTATCTGTATGTCATTTATTTTTTGGAATCATTTATAGCATAATACATTTCTATTTTTATATATAATACGTATTTTGTTTATAGTTGTTATATCACCACTGGGGCCATTAAAATCCCATAAGGATTCTTTGTATCATATGAAAGTGCATGGGCCTGGCTATGGGTCTACCAAACAATGAAGCTGAAGCTCAAACTGGCGTGGGGTATGCTGTGCACAGATGCTCCCCCCTCATCACCTCCCAGACCACTTTCTCCCCACCTTTGATAGTATGTGAGGGTTTTCCCAGCTAGAGTTCTCACTTTAGAATTTTTCCCTACTGTGCCAGGGTTCTGCCCACATATCCATACCATTCATTCAGAGATCTGTGAATGAATGAAGTACAAGTTCTGTCTTCCACTGTGGCAGGCAGACTTGTAGTTCTCAATTGAACACAAGTTGTAATCCAATAACACACTCGGAATCCATTGACACTCCCTGCAGCTCAGTAACAGAAAATCTATGCTTTGGTTCGAACAAGGAACTGAAGAAAGGGATGTGCGGGAGCATGTGCATTGCACCCATAGTCTACTGATTGTGGTTGCAACACTTTGCAGACCCATTTACAACAGAAAAAAAAGAAATGCACATTTTTGGTTCAAGTATAGTAGCATTGTGTTGAATTTTTTTTTAAAATTGTGGACAGCTGTCAGAATATCCTTAATTAGGGCTGCCTGCCTTACATTCTACATTTCCAGATACATAGTTGTATAATACGCACTCTAATTAGACTCTAAAGTCTAATATACTAGGGCACCCCAGCTCAAGATTTCTGTAATACCCCAGTTTAAAAAAAATAAAAAAAAAGGTGCTACTGTTGTTAACTTTTTGTAAAGTTTCAGTTTCCATCTAAAATACATATTTACATGGTTCCTCCATGATCTAGAATAAGTACGAAGGTCTAGTGCACTCAAAAAAAGTCTGAAATTTCATCCTACGTAATTGTCCCAGGTCAGTAACCTATAAGGTAGTAAACAACAATCAGTTTGATAGCAAAGAACATGCGTTATATACGTTGGCACAATGGCAGCAGTGGGCAAATGGGCGTACCTGTACGTCCCCTTTAAATGGCGGGGCTTGTGGGACCGTGACCGCAGGACCCACGGACTCAATGTCTGCCGGCATCCAGTCGATCGTGTAACAGAGCCGCAGAAGGGGAAGTGCTTATGTAAACAAGGAATTTCCCCGTTCTGCCTTGTGAGATGACAGAGATCACTGCTCCCTGTCATTGGGAGCAGTGATCACTGTCATGTGAGTTATAGCCCACACCCCCAACAATTAGAATCACTCCCTATCAATATATGCTTATTGTAATTTTTTTTTTTTACCAAAAATGTTTACATACCTAATATAAATTAGCCTAAACTGAGGAAAAATATTGTTTTTTTATATATTTTTGGGGAATATTTATTATAGCAAAAAGTAAAAAATATAGCTTTTTTTCAAAATTGTCGCTCTTTTTTTGTTTATAGTGCAAAAAATAGAAACCGCAGAGGTGATCAAATACCACCAAAAGAAAGCTCTATTTGTGGGAAAAAAGGACGTCAATTTTGTTTGGGTGCAACATCGCACGACAGCGCAATTGTCATTTAAAGTGACGCAGTGCCGAATCACAAAAAGTGTTTTGGTCAGGAACGGGGTAAATTATTTCGGGGCTTAATCGGTTAAAAAAGAATCTGCAATGGCAGCTCTCATATTTATATCATTTACAAAGGACGTTTTTCCATTACTGACTGACCATGCCTTGTTCCACACTGTATTTCTGTGGGGAGAAGACCATCTTTGTTTTGAAGAATTGCTTCTTCATGTCAGATCCCCCTCCCTACACACACACACATTTCCCCTGGATGTTTGGTTATTTGATAATTGGTGAGAGGAGAATGATCAAGAAGCAGAATGGGAGGTGGAGGATTTCACAGAATAAATGAAACAGCAGTAGGGAAATGCATGCAGTATAGGCCCTCAGGTACAGCTTTCTCACCAAATCACTTCACCAAATCTTTTCCCAGATACCAAGAGATTAGCATCAGAGACAGCAAATATATTTCACATTGCAAATATAGAACTATGAGGCTGTAAATGTGTGGTTAGGCACCCTCACATACCAGGGGATGCATTTATTTTTTTCAAGGGGAATTTGAGGCCAGTTCACACTAGAATGCAGGGTGGGAAACCCATGTTCTGTGCACATTTCCTACGCTGCATCCAAAATGCACTGCACGTGTGATCTACAGTGGGTGTCAGTGTCAGAGTCTAAGTTAAATAGTACCTGGAAGAGGCAAAAAGGAGAGGGGGAGAATTCACCTAAAGGTCAACTGTTCCTCATCTAAAACAAGATTTAGAGCTGAGTAAAACAACTGAAAGGGTTTCAGAACTATAATGGGTTTTGGCAGGTCTCAAGTCCTGTGGGAACGGAGTTCCTGCACTTTTTCCACAACAGGAACTCAGTTCGAGTAGATCAGGTCTAGGTCTAGCTGACGGGTAGATCAGCTATTCTGCTTACAAGACATGCAGGGAGAAAGGTGAGCTGAGGGAGGAACATCCGTTTGGGGTGGTAAGCTGAGCACAATACCTGGCAAAGTTTAATGCCGGGAGGGAAGTTTATGTGGAAATATGTGAAGAGTTGGAATAGCAGTGAGTGTGTGTTGGAGCCCTGCAGAGTTTGCAGCCCCCCAAGCTAACATACATCTCCTAATCATGAACACATCACTATCTCCCCAAGCATTCTGTCCAGATAATGTGCAGTTAATTTATGACCTTTCCGTTTAACCCTGTGTTATCCAAACTCTGTTCAATGAAAAGTGTAAACTCACCACATAAACACTCTATATACAAAATAACATTCCCCAATAAAGATCAGAACACGATGTTCACATTTGCATGAATGCTGATTATTCAGAGAATTAATGTATTTATGTTTATTGAGGATTGTTTTTTTTTTAATATACTAACAGTTAAGCTTCAAACACACAATACGAAAATTGGATGAAAAAATACCACTTTTGAAGCATTCGTGCATATGAGTGTATCATTTTTTATTTTTTTTTGGTGGGGGAGTGGATCTCGGGTGTCAGTTCCCACACTTTTTTCCCCAGGACTTGACCCCTGGGTCTTGGGGGTGAAAAATAGAGGCAAAAAGAGGTATTGGGGCTGACAGTTAGGTTGGGTCTTCAATGCCTTTGTCACAGTTCCAACAGCTTATGAACAAAATCAGATGGTAAATCTGCTCAATCCAGGGCATTGAAATTTTCTTAAACTTAGAAATAGTCTTTAGTACCATTTTCTCATTGAAGAGAAACAAACTAATTTACTGTTTAACTTGGCCTAGGATAAGGGTTGATGACCACCATGCTTTCGTTATAACCTCTTTGACAGCCATGAAAATAAATGTCAATCAACTAAATCAATTATTTGTGCAATGTTTCAAATGTAACAAAACTTCTCTTGTTTTTTTTTTTTTGGGATACCTTTTCCCAGCAGTGTAGACCATTTGATATACCCCAGTCCAGTATCTACTGTATCCCCACTACTGTATCCCCATTCCCACCATATGTGGAAAGGACTGACATACCCAGGGTTTAGCATCCTCTAAAGCATTGCTCAGAAGCATTGGGGACTAAACACTATGGGAAAATATACAGTGTCTTGAAAAAGTATTCATACCCCTTGAAATTTTCCACATTTTGCCATGTTACAACCAAAAATTAAAATGTATTTTATTGGGATTTTATGTGATAGACCAACACAAAGTGGCACATAATTGTGAAGTGGAAGGAAAATGATAAATGTTTTGCAAATGTTTTCCAAAAGTGTGGGGTGCATTTGTATTCAGCCCCCCTGATACTATGTGGTACCACCTTTCACTGCAATTACAGCTGCAAGTCTTTTTTTGGGATGTCTCTACCAGCTTTGCACATCTAGAGAGTGACATTTTTGCCCATTCTTCTAGCTCAAGCTCTGTCAGATTGGATGGAGAGCATCTGTGAACAGCAATTTTCAAGTCTTGTCACAGATTCTCAATTGGATTTAGGTCTGGACTTTGACTTGGCCAATCTAACACATGAATATGCTTTAATTGAAACCATTGCATTGTAGCTCTTTCTGTATGTTTAGGTTGTTGTCCTGCTGGAAGATGAACCTCTACCCCAGTCTCAAGTCTTTTTCAGACTCTAACAGGTTTTCTTCTAAGATTGCCCTGTATTTGGCTCCATCCATCTTCCCATCAACTCTGACCAGCTTCGCTGTCCCTACTGAAGAAAAGAATCCCCAAAACATGATGCTGCCATGTTTCACGGTGGGGATGGGGTGTTCAGGGTGATGTGCAATGCTAGTTTTCCGCCACACATTGCACTTTGCTTTTAGGCCAAAAAGTTCAATTTTGTTCTCATCTGACCAGAGCACCTTCTTCCACATGTTTGCCATGTCCCCCACGTGGTTTCTCGCAAACTGCAAACAGGACTTTATGGCTTTCTTCTTGCAACTCTTCCATAAAGGGCAGATTTGTGGAGTGCAAGACTAATAGTGGACAGATTCTCCCACTTGAATTGTGGATCTCTACAGATCCTCCAGAGTTACCATGGACCTCTTGGCTGCTTCTCTAATTAATGCTTTCCTTGCCTGGCTTGTCAGTTTAGATGGATGGCCATGTCTTGGTAGGTTTGCATTAGTGCCATGCTCTTTCCATTGGATGATGGCTCGAACAGTGCTCTGTAAGATGTTTAAACCTTGGGATATTTTTTATAACCTAACCCTGCTTTAAACTTCTCCACAACATTACCCCTGACCTGTCTGGTGTGTTAGCCTTAGCCTTTATGATGCTGCTTGTTCACTAAGGTTTTATAACAACCCTCTGAGGGCTTCACAGAACAGCTGTATTTATACAGAGATTAAATTACACACAGGTGGACTCTATTTACTAATTCGGTGACTTCTGAAAGCAATTGGTTCCAGTAGCTTTTGGTTAGGGGTATCAGAGTAAAGGGGGCTGAATATGAATGCATGCCACACTTTTCACATATTTATTTGTAAAACATTTTGAAAACCATTTATCATTTTACTTCTACTTCATAATTATGTGCCACTTTGTGTTGGTCTAGCACATAAAATCCTAATATAATACATTTACTTTTTTGGTTCTAACATGACAAAATGTGGAAAATTTCAAGGGGTGTGAATACTTTTTCATGGCACTGTACCAGTGCATAAGTAGTTTATAATTGCCATTGTGTGAATTGAGCAATGCATGATGATGGTTTCCCATATTTGGCTCTAATTTTCTGGTTCTAGAGTGCCTCCGAGATCTTTCTCCCAGATTTCCACATATGGAAGGGCAGTAGGGGACTGTCCTTCTACCAGAGAATTACAGCATCGCACAAAAGTGAGTACACACCTCAAATTTTTGTAAATATTTTATTATATCTTTTTCATGTGACAACAGAAATTTCACTTTGCTACAATGTAAATTAGTGAGTGTACAGCTTGTATAACAGTGTAAATGTGTTGTCCCCTCAAAATAACTCAACACCAGGGCTGGACTGGGACAAGAATTTGGCCCTGGACTTCATCCAGACTGGCCCACTCTAATTTTGCAAACACGCACAAAAACAATATGCTGTGCACTTGCATGAGAGTGACGTCATCATGGCCCAGCTATCCACACAGCAAAAGCACGCAAAGTGACAGCATGCTGCTGGAGGGCTTTGCTTCAAAGGTATGTTTGTCATGTGACAATAATCAAAGGGAAACGCCGGCAAAGTGCCACTGCAGCGCCACTTTGCGGGAGGTTGTAACCCTTTTTTGGTCGCTAGCGGGGGTTAAAAAGCACCCGAATAGCGACGGCGCACCACCCCAGTGTGAAGGTAGCCTAAGAGTAAGAGCCGGTTCACACAGCGGGCGATGCGAGGCGACATGACTCGCCTCGCCTCGCTCTCGCAAGTCGCCCCCGTTCTGTACAATGGAACCGTTCTGAGAGGAGCGACTCGAGTCGCTCCGACTCAGAAAAAAGGTTCCTGTACTACTTTTGGGCGACCTCGGGGCGACTTGCATTGACTTCTATACAGAAGTCATTTGCAAGTCGCCGCCGAGGCCGCTGCAGGTCGCGGCGAGGCAAGTCGGAGTCGCCTCGCCTGCAGTGTGAACCGGCCCTAAAGTGTCCCAGTGCAAGAAAACAGTGTGATCCCACTTTCTTCCACCTTGCACAAGTGTTATCACACTACCCAGAGTTTTTTATTGCGCTGGGACACATTCCTCTTATTGCATTTTTTCCTCAGTTTTTTTTTGCTCTGCACATTCGAAGAGACCAATTTGCTCATTCTTTTGCACTTTCATACCATGGACATAGTTTGGATATAATGGTTAATTATAAGCATGCTGAAAATATTTTTATGCACTTATTTTTGGCACTTTTACCTGGACAGGTTCCTGCAGCACCGTTATCCTCCGGCCTCCCTCGTCCGCATCTCTGCCTGTTTGCTGCTCTCCGGACATCGCACGGGTGGCCCTGGCTCATTTCAATTCACAGCGACCGTTACCGCGGCGGCCGCCGGAGATAGCCGAGTTTTGCTGGACGAAGCCGAAGCTGTCAGAGAGGAGGGGGGGGGCGGGGGAAGCCGTGTCCGGAAAGAGCCGAGCGGGGGCGGAAAAGGACGAGCGCGGGCCGGAGATGTATGCTGTATCTGTAAAGAGCCGAACAGGGCGGAAAAGGACGAGCGTGGACCGGAGGTGGCCGAGCGGGGGTGGAAAAGGACGAGCATGGGCCGGAGGTGGCCGAAGATGTATGCCATGTCCGGAAAGAGCCAAACGGGGGCGGAAAGAGCCGAAGTACGCCGCGCTAGATTCAGAAGCTCAATACCTAGCCGTGGGCAATACTGCGGTGCTCAAATTAATAGCTGCGCGATTCGCGCAGCCATTCATTTGACAGGCTGACATTGAAACCGGCCCACTGAGCCATCGGCCCACCGGGAATCTCCCGGTCGTCCCGATGGCCAGTACATGCCTGCTCAACACACAACCATTAATGTCTAAACCGCTGGAAACAAAAGTGAGTATAAAATGTCCAAATTGGGCCCAAAGTGTCAATATTTTGAGTGGCCACCATTATTTTCCAGCACTGCCATAACCCCCTTGGACATGCAGTTCACCAGAGCTTCACAGGTTGCCACTGGAGTCCTCTTTCACTCCTCCATGATGACATCACGGAGCTGGTGGATGTTAGAGAGCTTGCGCTCCTCCACCTTTCCTTTGAGGATGCCCCACAGATGCTCAATAGGGTTTAGGTCTGGAGACATGCTTGGCCAATCCATCACCTTTACTGTCAGCTTCTTTAGCAAGGGAGTGGTCGTCTTGGAGGTGTGTTTGGGGTAGTTATCATGATCCCCTCCGAGGGGAGGGGATCATGCTCTGCTTCAGTATGTCACAATACATGTTGGCATTCATGGTTCCCTCAATGAACTGTAACTCCCCAGTGCTGGCAGCACTCATTCAGCCCCAGACCATGACACTCCCACCACCATGATTCACTGTAGCAAGACACACTTGTCTTTGTACTCCTCACCTGGTTGCCGCCACAAACGCTTGACACCATCCGAACCAAATAAGTTGACTTGGTCTCATCAGACCACAGGACATCGCACGTCTCCTCAATACTATAGCCACTTTGGAGGCTTCGCACAAGAAATTTCCGGTCGCCACAACGTTAGTCAGACTTCAGAATCACCAAAGCGAGTTAGGTAAATGTACATTGAATTTGAATGCATTTCAAAACTCAGAGATGTGAATGAGCCTTCAAGCTCACAACACAGCCATCATTTAGAAAAAAGCAACCAAGTGTTAACAGCTATTCTGAATTCATCCACAGAGATTCTATCACTATTAATTTTAATAAGACCTAAAAATACCTCAAATATGTATATCAGTTCTCATATCACAAGTCATATGTTGCTGCCACATGCCTGTCAGAAATGTCATATGGACTACAGAGCTCACACTTACTCCTCTCTACAACTGTTGCATCTGTCAGCTCTTGTTTCTGGCCTGAAAAAAGATGCAGCTCCCTCCCACCCCTTGGTAGCGGTGTCCATGGAAACACCCAATAATAGCTGGAGGAGACAGCTTTTCACACAGAATAGTGCTGAAAGGGAGACAGACAGGCAGAGAAGACATCTCAGGAACAAGAGACTGCTCAGAGCAGAGCAGTGCAGGAAATATAGAAAGAATTATGTTGTATTTTGACAGTTGATACAGGCTATGTGCTGCATACACTGAGTATATTTAAAGATTTCCAATATGCATTGTTTGGTGCAGTAATCATACCGATTATGCCATGGAAGTTAATGAGGTTTCTTGCTGTCATCTACGGTGAAATAGACCAGCGGTGGCTGTTATTTAGTCCTCTGCATTACACCTTCAGTGCATTGTGTTGCAAATGTGCATAGTGCCCACAGTACAACACCTATTGCTCCCATTCCATGTTCCCTTGCTCAAGGCTTATCCTAACTAAAGGCACAAATGTGACAAATGTCTGTGAATATATTTGTATAACATTGCAATCTGTATTGTGTCATGTACCCCATACATACATGTATTATTTGTTCATGTGAAGTGGTTAAGACAATTTGACAAGTTAGAGGCCTGTTGTCAGCTGGAGTAGGAAGAGTACAGGAAGAATAAATTGTTTTATGATTAAAAAATTTAAAAAAATCCCTGTGCCCCAAACAATATTATCGGCAGGCAGTAAGGAAAGATGAAAGGCTAAGCTAAGGCTGTTCAAAAATATAATTTTTGGAGCATTTGGTAACTGTAAATAAATACATTTCTTATAACAGAATCATTGTGACTTATGCAAATTTTAGGATTCTAGTAAGTAATAAGTAGTAATAAGAAGTAATAGTCCTTTCATTTTGTCGTGCCATGAGCTTTAATCTCCCTGGTTTGTAGTTGGTCATTTGTATTCATGACATTTCCTAAAAGTGATCATCTATGGAGCAAGATTTTACTACAAAATGGAAAAAAAAATGTATAGCTCCAATTTTATTTTGTATCCAGTGACTGTCTGCGTGGAATGTTGTGATTGTATTTGGTTTGTTGGGTTTTTGTAGACTAGTGTAGACCTGGCCCTGAAGACAATGTCAGATGGCTGTTGCATCTGACATTTTAGTTTATCACTATAGCTAAAAGCAAGCATCATCTGAAAAAAATAAACTTGTACAGGAACAATCATTGGACGACCCCCCCACATTCAATTAATGGTGGTTAGACAGAGACTGAAAGAGATGTGTGTTCCCTTACAAATCAAGAACAAGATTAGGGCATCATTCAGACTCTCTGGCTATAGTGTACTACCACATATAATATTTGGAACTATATATTTGCTATGTATTACGTGGATAGGAAATATAGTGGGTCACTTACCTGAGACAAGCATGAAGCTAGTGAAGTGGGATGTCTGACATGCATACCTGTTGCAAGTCAGTGACTGGCTAACTGAATTAGTAGTGAAGCCAGGATCAGTTAAAAACTAGGCTTGCGGGGGGCGTTGCCTAGCGCATGGAGCGTTAAGACGTTCCTTTGTGGAGCTCCCGCACACGCCGGGCACACAACAGCTTACTCACTCGCTCAGACGCCGCAAACAGGTCGGTAATGGGGAAGAAAGGTGGGGGAGACAGTCGCCGTTCCCCCGATCCACAAGCTGAGGGGGAAATAGACCATTTTTTCACCCGTTTAGGGCATGAACATCACGCCCCCCCCCCCGTCCAAGATGGCGCCGGCCCGGGCTTCAGGCACACACTCAGCCTCACAGGGAGCTGCATCCCAGTGCTCCGCAACCCACATGAGAACCAGACAGTGTGCCAGGTCCCCCACAGACTCATAAACTGGCTCAGCCCGCTCGTCCTGCCATTCCCCTGACTCTCACAGATCCTATGGAGGATGGGACATGGAAGCCTACATTAAAGCCCTCCCCACAAAACATGATTTTGAGGCCTGTGTGCAGAGACTCGAGTGCTCTTACAAGCAAGAAATCACAGAGCTGCGCAGGGATGTAACAAACAGACTGGAAGAAGTGGAACATAACGCGGAGGAAACTGCGTCCATCCTGCAAGCCCATGAGGCTGCGCTACATGAGCACACTTTACAAATCCAACAACTGACGTACCATCAGGACGATCAGGAAAACAGGGCCAGACGTAACAATATACGCATACGCAGTCTACCTGAATCTGTAGAAACCAAAGACCTGGCCCCTGCAGTCACCGCCATGTTTAATGACCTGCTGCACAAGGATAAGGATGCCCCTCTGGAACTTGATCGTGTTCACCGAGCCCTTGGGCCCCGGAACCCCAATCTGGAACACCCCAGGGACGTTATCTGCAGAGTGCATTTTTAATGCGACCAAGGACGCCATCATGCAAGCCGCACGTACTCAAGAAGCCATACATTTCAATGGCTCCGCAGTGACTTTACTCCCCGACATTTCCAAGCTGACCCTAGATATGCGGCGGGCCCTGAAACCACTTACTGGGGCTCTCCAAGCAAAGCAAATTAAATATCGCTAGGGATTTCCATTTGTCCTCTCTGCATCCCATGAAGGGAAGTCTGTGACATTCCGCACTCTGGGGGACCTTCCGAGGTTCCTAGGAACTTTTGAACTACCACAGATCCCCATTCCAGACTGGCCACTCCAGGTTTTCAGGTCACCACGGGCTGGCAAAGACAATCTAAAAAGAAGACCAAACGATCCAGGCCTATAGCCTCCAAGGCATCTGATGGATGACTACCTGATGCAGCTACCTTGACTAACTTTTTTTTTTTCTGCCCCTTCACAGGCTTCTGACCAGTGAAGATGCACCTGCATACACTGTTGCTGGGACTTTCTATTACATAGTTACATAGTTAGTCAGGTTGAAAAAAGACACAAGTCCATCCAGTTCAACCTTAAAAACAAATAAATAAAATAAATAATAATCGTACAATCCAAATACCCAATTTTATGCCCACAATTGATCCAGAGGAAGGCGAAAAAAAACCCAGCAGAGCATGCTCCAATTTGCTACAGCAGGGGAAAAAAATTCCTTCCTGATCCCCCAAGAGGCGATCGGATTTTCCCTGGATCAACTTTACCTATGTTAGTACTTAGTTATATTATGTACCATCAGGAAAGTATCCAGGCCTTTCTTAAAGCAATCTACTGAACTGGCCAGAACCACCTCTGGCGGGAGTCTATTCCACATTTTCACAGCTCTAACTGTGAAGAAACCTTTCCGTACTTGAAGATGAAATCTCTTTTCCTCTAGACGTAAAGAGTGCCCCCGTGTCCTCTGGGTTGACCGTACAGAGAACAACTCAACACCAAGTTCACTATATGGACCCCTAATATATTTGAACATGTTGATCATATCCCCCCTTAATCTCCTCTTCTCAAGAGTGAATAAATTTAGTTCCTCTAATCTCTCCTCATAGCTGAGTTCTTCCATGCCTCTTATCAGTTTGGTTGCCCTTCTCTGCACTTTTTCCAGTTCCTTGATATCCTTTTTGAGAACTGGTGCGCAAAACTGAACGGCATATTCCAGGTGAGGTCTTACTAATGATTTGAACAGGGGCAAAATTATATCTCTCTCTCTGGAGTCCATACCTCTCTTAATACAAGAAAGGACTTTGCTCGCTTTGGAAACAGCAGCTTGGCATTGCATGTTGTTATTGAGCTTATGGTCTACCAAAACCTCCAGATCCTTCTCCACTATGGATTCCCCCAGTTGTACTCCCCCTAGCATGTATGATGCATGCATATTCTTAGGCCCCAAGTGCATAACTTTACATTTATCAACATTAAACCTCATCTGCCACATAGTCGCCCAATTAGACAGTGTATTGAGGTCGGCTTGTAAATTGGAGACATCCTGTAAGGACGTTATTCCACTGCATATCTTGGTGTCATCTGCAAAGACAGAAATATTACTTTTGATCCCAGACCCAATATCATTTATAAAGATGTTAAAAAGTAAGGGTCCCAGCACTGAACCTTGGGGTACACCACTGATAACCTTAGACCATTCAGAGTAATTAACTATTAATCTACCTAATCCCTTATCCTTTATTTCTTATCTGCACACGCAGGTACTATCACTCAGTTTCAGGGTACAGGCCTCCCATGATAGGGGGGCCCTGTTATTGCACAAATTGTCCCTTGTTCACCCCTCTCCCCTCCTCCCTCATCACCCCCCCCCCCACCTGATCCCTCTCCCCACCCTTCCCCCACCTCCCCCCAATGGTGATGTGTCCTGTTCTCCATAGGAAAGCATTTCCCTGTGTACTGCTGGATGCACATAGTTCAGATGTGGACCCCTGGGACATTTGTTCCAAGGGCCCACATATAGTGGTTTAACATTTCCCTAGCATTACAAGGTTTTGAGCTTTATAATAACTAGCAGAAATTGTAAATGTGTTGCACGGCGTGTGCAGGCCTCTCTGTGTGTTGACTGCGTTTCCCCCCACTTAGGGTTTTCAGCGCCCATAGCGGTTTTAGCTGATATGTTGATTGCAATAGTACGGCCTATCAGGCCTGATTTCCTTCTTTTTCTCTCTTTCTCTACGTCCTCTCTCTTCCTCCTTCTTGCCCCCTTCTCCCCCCTTCCCCCACCCGGAGCCACTGGTTCCTTTCTCTCTACTTCTTCCCCCTCCCCCTCTGAGACAGCGAGCTTCATCTTTGATACTCAAAATAAACCCCATATTTTGCCCAACCGTCGGCAGTACCAGCCTCGTTTAAATTTTCCTCTCTTAATTGCAGAGGCCTTAACACCCCGGAGAAGAGAAGGCAGATTCTATATCATTTTCACAAACTGGGGACTCAAGTATTGCTCTTGCAGGAGACCCACTTTAGATCAGATGCTATCCCACAGTTACCGTCTAAATACTACCCAACTTGGTACCACAGTACCAATCCATCAGCAAAATCCAAAGGTGTCTCTATTGAATTTCACGCCTCTTTCTCCCCAGATATCCTTGACACCTACATTTATCCCCAGGGTAGATATGTCTTTATCAAATTGTCACATTTTAACACGATTTATACTGTGGTTAACATTTACTCTCCCAACCAGGAACAGCAGCATTTTCTCACCAAGGTGATCTCCCGCCTTAAACGGTTTGGCACGACCAACGTGATTCTGGGAGGGGACCTCAACGCCACCTTGATACCATGCCTTAATGCCTCGACCAGTAAGTCATCGCTCTCCCCGTTCTCTCTGACCAAAATGCGCACACTCCTATCTGACGTATCCCTAGTAGACGTATGGAGACTGTTACACCCTACCGTTAAAGACTACTTACTTTTCCCTGTCCCATTCCTCTTACAGCCGACTTATTTTTTGATTACTTTTTTGTCTCTCAATCCCTACTAGACTACTCCCCCTCTGCCTATATAGGCCTTACCCTGTGGTCTGATCATGCCCCCATTCATATGGGCCTGGGCAGGTTACCCTCCTCAATACTATAGCCACTTTGGAGGCTTCGCACAAGAAATCTTCGGTCGCCACAACGTTACTAGAACTCACTAACCCCAGGAGAGACCTAAAGAAAATCTTTTCCCATTGTGAGGTGATTGCGAGGGATAAAGGGCGCTTTGCCCATTATTCGCGTGCCAATAAATGCGGTAGCCACTTAGCGCATACCCTTCAACCCAGACAAGCCAGGAAGCCCATCCCATTTATTAATTCCCCGACAAAAGGCAAAGTGATGAATAACATGGCCATAACAGAGGTATTCCGCCAATATTACTCCAATTTATATGATCTTACCCCCCTGTCTTCCTCTTCCCAACCTCACCAGCAAGACCTATCCACATATGTCCAGGATACTGCACTCCCCACTATTCCAGTTACTGACCAAGCAGATTTGGAATCTGCCATTACTGATGCAGACTTCCTGGAGGCCATAAAACACCTTAAAAATGGCAAGAGCCCCGGCCCAGATGGGTTCTCCGCACGCTTCTACAAGACTTTTGCACCTCATCTTATCCCCTTTTTAGTTAAAGCTTTCAACGCCATTGACGGGAATCTTACCCCTTCCTCTGCCCTTCTCCAAGCCCAAATAGTTGTCATTCCTAAACCGGGCAAAGACCCATCTTTATGCCCTAACTATAGACCTATCTCTCTTTTAAATATTGATTTGAAACTATACGCAAAGATTCTTGCTACCCGCCTATCACCTCTGCTCCCAGACATAATCCACAACAATCAGGTTGGCTTTGTCCCTGGCCGCGAAGCCAGGGACAATACCACCAAAACTGTTCACCTTATCCATTACGCTCAGCGCCACCAACTGCCGACCTGCCTTCTCTCCTGCGATGCAGAGAAGGCCTTCGACAGGGTCAGCTGGCCCTTTCTTCGTGCCACCCTGTCCCAACGAGGCCTAGGACCTATTATGCTCTCCCGCATCATGTTCCTATACTCCACACCCACAGCCAAGATCCTGGTAAACGGCTCCCACTCTGACACATTCACGATTGCCAACGGCACTAGACAAGGCTGCCCTCTCTCTCCTCTCTTATTTGCACTAGTGATTGAACATTTGGCCCAGGCTATTAGAGCTAATCCTAACATACATGGCATCCACACCTCTTCCGCCCACTATAAACTCTCCTTATACGCGGATGATCTCCTCCTCTATGTTACTCAACCTCATATTAGCATACCCTCCATACTGACGGAGATAGACCCATTTGGCTATCACAGTAATTAGAAGCTGAACATCTCAAAAACGGAGGCACTCAACTTAACATTGACACACACTGCCTTCACCTCCCTCAAGAATAATTTTTCTTTTTAGTGGCAAAAACGCTCTATTTCTTATCTAGGAACAGCCATCCCAAGACATGTCCCAGACATATATTCCCTGAACTTCAGCCCTCTTCTTACAAAGCTTAGACGCCTTACTGACAGTCCAATGGACCTCCCACTGTCCTGGTTCGGTCGCATGCATACCCTGAAGATGGACATACTCCCCAAACTCTTGTATCTCTTTCAAGCCCTTCCCATAGCTCTCCCGGCAGCGTTCTTCCGCACCCTACGTTCAATGGCCATCCGATTTGTTTGGCAGGGGAACCATCCCAGACTGAAACACAAACTCCTATGCTCTCCCATTGCAAAAGGGGGTAACGGCTTACCAGACTTTGAGCTCTATCATATCTCTACGGTGCTGTCCCGTATCTTAGAATGGTTCCCCCGCCCCCTAGTCAAGGCCACCGTATCTGTAGAACAAGTCCTATCCTCTACTGATCTCCGTTGCGCTATTCTGGGGATATGACCGAACATACAAGTCTCCTACGGGCCTATCCCCCCTTACTAAAGACTCTTTGACGATTTGGTACCGCAAACAAGAGACCTACTCACTGTCCTCTGACCCGAGCCCCCTCACTCCTTTGTTTGATAACCCTGCCTTCCCAGAAGGCATTTCCATCCAGACCTTGGACGACTATGACAGGTTCTCCTGGCCTATAGCACAACAATTTTTTAACAGCACACTAGGTACCTTTGTCACAAATCGAACCGGCGCTTCCTCTAAAATAAACTGGCTAACTCATCTACACCTGACGTCCTTTTGCAAAACACTCCATGACTCCAATCAAGTTCATAGACCCCTGTCGGGATATGAACAGTTATGCATGCTCCCAGAGATGCCTCGTCACACCCTTTACCTACTTTACAAACTGATCCTGACCCACTCACATGGATCACTACCTAAGTACGCTAAAATCTGGTCAGAGGAAATTGGGAGAGATATAACCGATGTGGAGTGGAGTAAGGTCTTTTTCTTTACCCGCAAATCAACGATTTCTAGTTACGCACAAGAGAAGAACTACAAGCTGGTGTCAAGGTGGTACCAGGTTCCGACCAATCTCAAAAAAATGTATCCCTCTACCTCCGAAATTTGTTGGAGATGCAACTCCGCAAAAGGTACGTACATTCACGTTTGGTGGGAGTGTGCTGTACTCCTCCCGTTTTGGACACAAATCTTTCAGATCTATTCAGACATCTATGAAAAACCGCTTCCGCTTTCTCCCGCCATTGCCCTTCTGTGTCTTCTCCCGGGCTCTATTAAATCACAGAAAAGCAACTTACAAAAATTTTTCCTCTGTGCAGGGCGGCAGCTGATCCCTAGACATTGGAAAACCACCACCTCCCCATCCTTATTAGAATGGGTGGGTGAAATTAACAACTTGATGCTCATGGAGGACATGCAAGCAAAGGTACTTGATAAACAGGCTAAATTCTCCTTTACCTGGAGTATATGGAGGCATTACTCTACTTCAGACAAATTAAAACGTGGACTCTTAGCAGTCACATCCACCTGAGCTATTGATTTAATCTCACTGGAAGACCTTAGGTTTTAGACACTGCAACTTCCAGTCTCAATGAAGCTCGCTGTCTCTTTGCTCTGCCTCTTTCCCCTCCTGTCCCTCCTTTCTCTCTTATCTGCCTCCCCCCCCCCGCTTTTTTCCCCCACCTTTTCTTCTATCCTATCCTATCAGGCCTCTCTTGGCCTTTCTACGTGCATACAGGCATTCTGGTTCACTAACTGGTAACCGCCGCCCATTGAGGGTTCAATATGGACCTTGTCCTTTTGGTCAGGCTCATCATAGCAGACTTAGCATTGATATCTGCCCTCCCCTGATACTGGATGCAGCAGATTCCCATAGGGGCGCCCAGTACAGGGAGTAGGATACCCGTAGTTAGTGATGGACGAACTTCCGACGGGACGTTTCGCGAACGCGAAACGCGAACGGACACAAACGTTCGCGAAAACGACCGTTCGCCGCGGGCTCCATTGACTTCAATGGGAGGCGAATTTCGCAAACCTTTAGGTCGAATTTGCGGCCACGGGGTAATTATTAGGGGGTAGCACGTAGTCCCACCACCTGGACAATAGCATAATACATGTATGAGGTGAATTTGGGATCGATAACTACAAGCATTTTTTTTTTATTTGGGAAATTGTTCTGACAATTCAGGACTATGGAGCTAATGAAGGCAATGGAGGAGAGGGAAGGTCAGGGACCAGGGTAGGCAAACAAGAGGGTGCAGGAGATACAGAGCACTGACAGCAGCACCGTAATACAGAGCACTGACATCAGCACCGTGACATACAGCGCTGACAGCAGCTCCGTGACATACAGCGCTGACAGCAGCTCCGTGACATACAGCGCTGACAGCAGCTCCGTGACATACAGCGCTGACAGCAGCTCCGTGACATACAGCGCTGACAGCAGCTCCGTGACATACAGCGCTGACAGCAGCACCGTGACATACAGCGCTGACAGCAGCTCCGTGACATACAGCGCTGACAGCAGCTCCGTGACATACAGCGCTGACAGCAGCTCCGTGACATACAGCACTGACAGCAGCTCCGTGACATACAGCGCTGACAGCAGCTCCGTGACATACAGCGCTGACAGCAGCACCGTGACATACAGCGCTGACAGCAGCTCCGTGACATACAGCGCTGACAGCAGCTCCGTGACATACAGCGCTGACAGCAGCTCCGTGACATACAGCGCTGACAGCAGCTCCGTGACATACAGCGCTGACAGCAGCTCCGTGACATACAGCGCTGACAGCAGCTCCGTGACATACAGCGCTGACAGCAGCTCCGTGACATACAGCGCTGACAGCAGCTCCGTGACATACAGCGCTGACAGCAGCTCCGTGACATACAGCGCTGACAGCAGCACCGTAAGCAGCCCCAGGAGGAAGTCAGCACAGCACAGGGATGGTGTGATCCCCTCATAATAAGAACCCCCAGGAGGAAGTCAGCACAGCACAGGGATGGTGGGAGCCCCTCATAATAAGAACACCCAGGAGGAAGTCAGCACAGCACAGGGATGGTGGGAACCCCTCATAATAAGCAGCCCCAGTAGAAATATGACACCGCTCAACCTCTTCAAAGAGGAGGGTAGGGGCATATAGTACGGTGTGCTTTTTTGGGTCAGGGAAGTGAGCCAAATGAATTAAGAAGGTCTGTGTGCTTGATTCCAAAAATTGTTTATAGACATATACATGGTCTACTGATCACATGTGTTGAATTCCTCCGAGATCCATGCCTCATTCATTTTTAGAAATGTGAGGTAGTTAACACTGTGGTGAGCTAGGCGAGTACGCTTATCGGTCACAATCCCCCCTGCTGCGCTGAACGTCCTTTCGGACAGGACACTGGATGAGGGGCAAGCCAACAGTTCGATTGCAAATTGGGCAAGCTCTGGCCAGAGGTCAAGCCTGCCCACCCAGTAGTCTAGGGGTTCATCACTCCTCAGAGCGTCCACATCGGCCGTTAACCCAATGTAGTCGGACACCTGACGGTCTAGGCGTTCCCTGATGCTGGATCCGGATGACACCTGTCGATGGGTCGGCTGAAAGAATGACCTCATATCCGAAGTCACCAACACATCTTCAAACCGGCCTCTTCTTGCAGGCGCTGTTGGATTGGTACCCGCAAATCCTTCTCTGGGAGTGGGAATTGCTCCTCTGCCAGCGCACGCAAAAGCAGAATGCAGCATTTCTCGAAGCAAGGCCTGGAAGTGCTGCATTCTGACAGCCCTCTGCGACGGCGGTAACATTTCCGCCATTTTGTGTTTGTACCGGGGGTCTAAGTACGTTGCCACCCAGTACTGGTCCTTGACCCTCATGCTTTTTATACGGGGGTCCCTATTAAAACACTGGAGCATGAAGGCCCCCATTTGCACTAAAGTGGAAGCGGTGTGGTGGCCTGGCTCCTGCTCATCATCCAGGATAATGTCGTCCTCTTCATTCTCCTCTCCCCATCCTCGCACAACAGGGATCCCAGAAAGGTTTAAAGCATGCTCTTCTTGCTCCTGCTCATCCGCCCCGGCACCATCCTCCTCTGACTCCTCATCAGACTCCTGTTGTTGACTTGTCTCAGATAGAGTAGCCCCCCCTGGGAATTCATCCAGCATTGCGACTTCCTCATCTTCCCGCTCCTGCTCCTCCACAGCCTGATCAATGACACGACGCAATGCACGCTCCAGAAAGAAGGCATAAGGTACCATGTCACTGATGGCGCCATGGCTGCGACTGACCAGTTTGGTGATCTCCTCAAATGGCCGCAGAAGTCTGCATGTGTCGCGCATGAGCAGCCACTGGCGCGGTGAAAAAAAACCCAGCTCCCCAGAACCGTTTCTTTCGCAGAGTTCATACAGGTAGACGTTAACTGCACGTTTCTGCTGGAGCAGCCTATCAAGCATATAGAAGGTTGAGTTCCATCGCGTCGGGCAATCGCAAATAAGACGTCTGACCGGCAGATGGTGTCGCCGCTGAATGTCAGCAAGGCGAGCCATGGCCGTGTAAGATCTTCTGAAATGGGCCGAGATTTTCCTTGCCTGCCGCAAGATGTCCTGGACCCCAGGGTATTTGACAAGGAATCGCTGCACGACCAAGTTTAAGACGTGTGCCATGCACGGCACGTGCGTGATTTTGCCCTGTTTCAATGCGCTAAGCAGATTGGCACCGTTGTCACACACCACTTTACCAACTGTCAAATTGAGCGGTGTTAGCCACTCATCTGCCTGTGAACGCAAAGCTGAAAGGAGTGCCGGGCCAGTGTGGCTCTTTGCTTCCAGGCACAACAGACGCAGCACGGCATGGCAACGTCTCACCTGGCATGTGGAATAGGTTCTGGGGAGCTTGGGCGGTGCAGTGGAAGAGACGCTAGCAGCGGAAAAGGAGGAGGCAGCTGAGGAGGAGAGGGAGGAGGATGGAGTAGGAGGAGGAGAAGAAGAGTCAGGCCTGCATGCAATCCGTGGCGGTAAAACCAAATCTACACGGGTGCCACGGGTTACATGCTTGACGGCCGTCAGAAGGTTCACCCAGTGGGCAGTAAAACTGATATACCTTCCCTGCCCGTGTTTGCTAGACCACGTGTCTGTGGTCAGATGTATCTTGGCACCGACACTGTGTGCCAGAGATACATTCACTTGCCGCTGAACATGGCCATATAGCTCTGGGATGCCCTTCTCTGAGAAATACTTCCTTCCTGGGACCTTCCATTGTGGTGTTCCAATGGCCACAAATTTGCGAAAGGCCTCCGAGTCCACCAGTTTATATGGCAGTAGTTGGCGGGCTATGAGTTCTGACAAGCCAGCCGCCAACCGTTGGGCAAGAGGGTTATCCGGCGTCATCATTTTTTTACGCTCAAACATTAGGCCCACGGAAGCCTGCCTTTTTGCAGAAAAATGTGAGCTTGGCGTGATGGAAGGTGGAGTGGAGGACAATTGTGAGGAGAGAGGAGAAGGAGAAGTAGAAGACGAGGCTGGACGGTGAGAGCCTGCAGTGTGGCTTTGTGTGTTCCGTTGCTCCCACTGGGCTCGGTGATGGCTGCTCATGTGCCTTCTTAAGGCGGTCGTCCCTAGGTGAGTATTGGGCTTACCGCGACTAACGCGTTGACTGCAAAGATTGCAGATGGCAACGCTATTGTCAGCAGCGGACACGTTAAAAAAAGCCCACACTGCGGAGCCATGTGCCGGTGTCCTGGGAGCGCCAGATGTGACCGTACATGGTCGATGACTCGCTCCTGATACATTTGCAGTCTGCTTTGTCCCTGCTGTGCAATGTAAGTCATTGCTGCTTCTCCTCCCTATCTGCTGGTCCATATCTCCCTCTGAACTCCCCTCCTCTTCCTCTCTTGTGGGCACCCACGTGACATCACTAGACACGTCATCATCAACGTCACCTTCCCCACCGCTATAAGTAGAGTAGGCAGCAACACCGGGGACCAACCTCCTCCTTGGGCTGATCTGGGTACTGGCGTCAGACTGCTGAGTAGCGCTTGTTGCTACCTCCTCTTCCTGATCCAATACCAAGAGTGGCTGCGCATCAGAAATGTCCTCTTGATATGGATCGGAAAATAATTCCAGTGACTCAAGCGGAAGGTATGTGGTGGTGGTGGTGGTGGTCGTGTTGTTGGTGGTAGTGTCTTTGGGGGTGCACATAGCAGAGAGTGAAGAAGAGGGTGCAGATCGAGAGGATGAGGAGGGTGCAGAAGAGTAAGGCTGAGCGAGCCACTCAACCAAGTCTGGTGCATCCTTTAAAGTAATTGAACGCACCTTCTGCAACTTCCCACTTTGGCTCAAGCCTGTTGCTCCTGCCCTACCCCTACCACCCCTGCGGAAGGGCCTGCCTCTTCCTCTGCATGTCATTTTTTAAATGACCCTGTGACAAAACTCTTAGTCCCTATACCGCTGAAGGACTGCTGCAGTATAGGTGAGCGGTCAGCAGTGGTGCACGTCAACCCTATCTATTGTGGACCGATAGCGGTCCTTACAGAACAGCAGACTGTACCGCACTCAAGCCTATGTACCGTAGCACCCTATACCAAGTTACCAGTCCTTATAAGAACTTTTGTGGACCAAGCAGGTTGTGTATTAGTGTTTAGCAGACTGTACGTCAGTCCCTATACCGCTGAAGGACTGCTGCAGTATAGGGCAGCGGTCAGCAGTGGTGCACGTCAACCCTATCTATTGTGGACCGATAGCGGTCCTTACAGAACAGCAGACTGTACCGCACTCAAGCCTATGTACCGTAGCACCCTATACCAAGTTACCAGTCCTTATAAGAACTTTTGTGGACCAAGCAGGTTGTGTATTAGTGTTTAGCAGACTGTACGTCAGTCCCTATACCGCTGAAGGACTGCTGCAGTATAGGGCAGCGGTCAGCAGTGGTGCACGTCAACCCTATCTATTGTGGACCGATAGCGGTCCTTACAGAACAGCAGACTGTACCGCACTCAAGCCTATGTACCGTAGCACCCTATACCAAGTTACCAGTCCTTATAAGAACTTTTGTGGAACAAGCAGGTTGTGTGTTAGTGATTAGCAGACTGTACGTCAGTCCCTATACCGCTGAAGGACTGCTGCAGTATAGGTGAGCGGTCAGCAGTGGTGCACGTCAACCCTATCTATTGTGGACCGATAGCGGTCCTTACAGAACAGCAGACTGTACCGCACTCAAGCCTATGTACCGTAGCACCCTATACCAAGTTACCAGTCCTTATAAGAACTTTTGTGGACCAAGCAGGTTGTGTATTAGTGTTTAGCAGACTGTACGTCAGTCCCTATACCGCTGAAGGACTGCTGCAGTATAGGGCAGCGGTCAGCAGTGGTGCACGTCAACCCTATCTATTGTGGACCGATAGCGGTCCTTACAGAACAGCAGACTGTACCGCACTCAAGCCTATGTACCGTAGCACCCTATACCAAGTTACCAGTCCTTATAAGAACTTTTGTGGAACAAGCAGGTTGTGTATTAGTGTTTAGCAGACTGTACGTCAGTCCCTATACCGCTGAAGGACTGCTGCAGTATAGGGCAGCGGTCAGCAGTGGTGCACGTCAACCCTATCTATTGTGGACCGATAGCGGTCCTTACAGAACAGCAGACTGTACCGCACTCAAGCCTATGTACCGTAGCACCCTATACCAAGTTACCAGTCCTTATAAGAACTTTTGTGGAACAAGCAGGTTGTGTGTTAGTGATTAGCAGACTGTACGTCAGTCCCTATACCGCTGAAGGACTGCTGCAGTATAGGTGAGCGGTCAGCAGTGGTGCACGTCAACCCTATCTATTGTGGACCGATAGCGGTCCTTACAGAACAGCAGACTGTACCGCACTCAAGCCTATGTACCGTAGCACCCTATACCAAGTTACCAGTCCTTATAAGAACTTTTGTGGACCAAGCAGGTTGTGTATTAGTGTTTAGCAGACTGTACGTCAGTCCCTATACCGCTGAAGGACTGCTGCAGTATAGGGCAGCGGTCAGCAGTGGTGCACGTCAACCCTATCTATTGTGGACCGATAGCGGTCCTTACAGAACAGCAGACTGTACCGCACTCAAGCCTATGTACCGTAGCACCCTATACCAAGTTACCAGTCCTTATAAGAACTTTTGTGGAACAAGCAGGTTGTGTGTTAGTGATTAGCAGACTGTACGTCAGTCCCTATACCGCTGAAGGACTGCTGCAGTATAGGTGAGCGGTCAGCAGTGGTGCACGTCAACCCTATCTATTGTGGACCGATAGCGGTCCTTACAGAACAGCAGACTGTACCGCACTCAAGCCTATGTACCGTAGCACCCTATACCAAGTTACCAGTCCTTATAAGAACTTTTGTGGACCAAGCAGGTTGTGTATTAGTGTTTAGCAGACTGTACGTCAGTCCCTATACCGCTGAAGGACTGCTGCAGTATAGGGCAGCGGTCAGCAGTGGTGCACGTCAACCCTATCTATTGTGGACCGATAGCGGTCCTTACAGAACAGCAGACTGTACCGCACTCAAGCCTATGTACCGTAGCACCCTATACCAAGTTACCAGTCCTTATAAGAACTTTTGTGGAACAAGCAGGTTGTGTGTTAGTGATTAGCAGACTGTACGTCAGTCCCTATACCGCTGAAGGACTGCTGCAGTATAGGTGAGCGGTCAGCAGTGGTGCACGTCAACCCTATCTATTGTGGACCGATAGCGGTCCTTACAGAACAGCAGACTGTACCGCACTCAAGCCTATGTACCGTAGCACCCTATACCAAGTTACCAGTCCTTATAAGAACTTTTGTGGACCAAGCAGGTTGTGTATTAGTGTTTAGCAGACTGTACGTCAGTCCCTATACCGCTGAAGGACTGCTGCAGTATAGGGCAGCGGTCAGCAGTGGTGCACGTCAACCCTATCTATTGTGGACCGATAGCGGTCCTTACAGAACAGCAGACTGTACCGCACTCAAGCCTATGTACCGTAGCACCCTATACCAAGTTACCAGTCCTTATAAGAACTTTTGTGGACCAAGCAGGTTGTGTGTTAGTGTTTAGCAGACTGTACGTCAGTCCCTATACCGCTGAAGGACTGCTGCAGTATAGGGCAGCGGTCAGCAGTGGTGCACGTCAACCCTATCTATTGTGGACCGATAGCGGTCCTTACAGAACAGCAGACTGTACCGCACTCAAGCCTATGTACCGTAGCACCCTATACCAAGTTACCAGTCCTTATAAGAACTTTTGTGGAACAAGCAGGTTGTGTGTTAGTGATTAGCAGACTGTACGTCAGTCCCTATACCGCTGAAGGACTGCTGCAGTATAGGTGAGCGGTCAGCAGTGGTGCACGTCAACCCTATCTATTGTGGACCGATAGCGGTCCTTACAGAACAGCAGACTGTACCGCACTCAAGCCTATGTACCGTAGCACCCTATACCAAGTTACCAGTCCTTATAAGAACTTTTGTGGACCAAGCAGGTTGTGTATTAGTGTTTAGCAGACTGTACGTCAGTCCCTATACCGCTGAAGGACTGCTGCAGTATAGGGCAGCGGTCAGCAGTGGTGCACGTCAACCCTATCTATTGTGGACCGATAGCGGTCCTTACAGAACAGCAGACTGTACCGCACTCAAGCCTATGTACCGTAGCACCCTATACCAAGTTACCAGTCCTTATAAGAACTTTTGTGGACCAAGCAGGTTGTGTATTAGTGTTTAGCAGACTGTACGTCAGTCCCTATACCGCTGAAGGACTGCTGCAGTATAGGGCAGCGGTCAGCAGTGGTGCACGTCAACCCTATCTATTGTGGACCGATAGCGGTCCTTACAGAACAGCAGACTGTACCGCACTCAAGCCTATGTACCGTAGCACCCTATACCAAGTTACCAGTCCTTATAAGAACTTTTGTGGACCAAGCAGGTTGTGTATTAGTGTTTAGCAGACTGTACGTCAGTCCCTATACCGCTGAAGGACTGCTGCAGTATAGGGCAGCGGTCAGCAGTGGTGCACGTCAACCCTATCTATTGTGGACCGATAGCGGTCCTTACAGAACAGCAGACTGTACCGCACTCAAGCCTATGTACCGTAGCACCCTATACCAAGTTACCAGTCCTTATAAGAACTTTTGTGGAACAAGTGAGTTGTGAATGTTTAGCAGACTGCAGCAGAAGGGCAGCAGTCAAGTATAATATCCTTTCTATATTTGGAAGAAAGAATATTATACATGTACAAGCCTATTACTGTACCACTGATACCAGTCCTGAAAAGAACCTTTGTGGAACTAATAATAACAGCAAGTCTTTAAAATTACCCTCACTGCCTGACAACACTGCTTCCTTCCTGTCCCTATACAAATTGGCAAAAAAAGAGAACGATTAGTGGTTACTGGAACAGCTCTTTTGTGGACCTTGATAGTAACAGCTAATGATGATGATGATGATGATGATGATGAAAGACTAATCTGGCTGTCCCTGTAGCATACACCGTCCTTTCCCTTTCTCTAAACTAACAAAAGACACTCAGGCTGCTGCAAGAATCAGCAGCACAGCAAACCTATCAACACCTAACACCTATACCAGTCCTGAAAAGAACTTTTGTGTACCAAATAGCTAGTGGTTTATCTCTCCCTACTCCACACAGGAACCTGTCCCTATCTTAACAGAAGAAAGAATGTAAAATGGCCACCGGATCGGGTGTATTTATAGGTTAGGGGGAATGTACAAGTGTCCATGTGCTGTCATGTCTCAATTGGCTGTCCTGTATCACATGATAAACGTGTCACCAAAGGTTAAAGTTCTTGTATACATTAAACACGTAAGTCCGCCGCGGCGAACGACGGAAAAAGGCGTTCGAACGTGCGGACCGCGAATGTCGGAAATTCGCCGCGAAACGACCGCCGGGCGAACCGTTCGGCCATCACTACCCGTAGTGTATAAGATACATGCTTACTACTGTGAATATAGATGGGAACCCCAATGTGCTACATGACTGTTACAGTATGCCTTATCCTACCATTACCTGTAAAGTATATACCGTGTTTAACATTGTTGGACCAGCCAGTCCATTGTCGGACACCTGGCTCTGTTCCCACCTTATGTTTTTTTTATTGACTTTACAATCTTTAATTGCCTATATTCTGATAAAAAAGAATAATAAAAACTTATTGAACCTAAAAACTAGGCTTGCATCTCTGAAACCATGTTGGTAGTAGCTGCTCCCATTTTTTTTACTGTTACAGGTTCCTTTAAAAGATGATGATGCTACTAAGGACATTTACAAGATCTGATTATTGAACTGGAAAATTTCCCATGTTTTTTTTCCCATGTTGTGCTAGGATAATCTACCAAAGCCTGGGGGTTACCAAATATGAGGACTGTTCTCTGCAGTCATACATACATGAAGAAAATTCATCTTTTATAGGGAGCTCTACATGAATGCAGAAGGATTTTGAAAGTGTAATTTTATATTTGTAATTTTTCAGATTGCAGTTTGAAGTATGCATATTCCGCCTTAAACAGATGATTGTGTGAAAGCCGGGGAAATACAAAAGTGACTTCTTGCTTTTTAGAATAATATATTAATATTATTATTATTATTATTATACACGATTTATATAGCGCCAACAGTTTACGCAGTGCTTTACAATGTATAGGGGGGGCAACACAATTACAGTACAATACAAAAGGTACAGGAGGGCCCTGCTCGTAGAGCTTACATTCTAAAGGGAGGGGGTGGTGGTACAAAAGGTAATAGCTGCAGAGAATGATTTGATGGGGGTGGCTTGGGGACAGTTAGGTGGGTGTGGGATAGGTTTCCCTGAACAGGGACAGACTGGGGCAGGGAGTTCCAGAGGATGGGAGAGGCTCTGGAGAAGTCTTGAAGACGAGCATGAGAGGAGGTAACAAGGGAGCTAGAAAGCAGGAGGTCCTGGGAGGAGTGGAGGGGACCATTTGGGCGATATCTGCAGATGAGGTTGGTGATGTAGATGGGGGCGCTGTTATTTGACAATATCATAAATTTACTCATTGACCTCAATGTGGATGTGATACAGTAATCCACAGCTCAAAGAGGAATTTGCTTTGTGTGATTTCCCCAAAAAGTTTTTTTAAAGGAAAGACGTTGCCCAAGCTGGGAAAAAAGAATGCAGTTATTATACAATAGATACACCAAATGTAAAGCAGACCTTGTTGAAAAATAAAACATCTTTCTAACATTATAGGTTGTTTTATTCACTCAGATTTGTACAGTTAGGGCTGGTACACACCTATGCAGGTGGTAGTTTGCATAATCCAGGTGCATTTAGCATTTTTCAAAACACGTTTTTGATCCATTGAAGTCTATGGAATCAAAAACCAGAAAAAAGTCCCTGGCCCTTTCCATAAAATGTACAGATGTGAATATGGCCCATAGGAAACCATGTAAAATGGACTGCAGTGTGTTTCTGCAGAACTGAAAATGCACAAAAAAATGCATAGGTGTGAACCAGGCCTAGGTTGGCAGTTCCTAGTATGCTGGTCATGTGGTGATCAGATAAATGGTAGGTGATGGTACAATGTCAGAAGTCTCTCTCCCTTCTAGTCCCTTCTGTTGGCTTTCCATCTCACGGCACTTCCCAGACAGTGGGCTCAACCTGAAAAAAGTGAGTATATCTTCTGTAGCTATTTAAATAGGGCAAATTCGGTATACAACTTAAAAACAATTCTGTTCCCTGGCTCTAGAAGTTCCAATATGCAATTATGAATTAGTACCGTGTCTTCAAATATGTGGGAGTTGTGCCAGCAGTGGGTCTCAGCCTCACTCTAGGTGGTACTTGGTAAAGTTAAGTACAGTCCTCACTTAAAGTGGAAGTAAACTCCCCTATCGTTTTCAGCCAAGGAAGCTGCCATCTTTGCCTCTGTTTAATCTTCAACTGCTATGGTGCTGCACATGTGATTCGTTATGACACCAGCCATTGGATGGTTTGATAGTTTGGCTGAGAGCACAGCCAATGTGCAGTTAGCATTCCCGGCATGCCTTTTATTTTTAACTGTTTAAATCCATGGGTTTACTTCCTCTTTAACAACCAGGTTCCGTTCCAATGACCAGGTCTTTAACCACCCCAATACAGTGCAGTTACACCCCCTTCCTGACCAGACCAATTTTCAGCTTTCAGCGCTCTCACAGTTTGAATGACAATTACTCAGTCATCCAACACTGTATCCATATTAAACTTGCGTCCTTTTTTCCACACAAATAGAGCTTTCTTTTAGTGGTATTTAATCACTAGTGGGTTTTTTATTTTTTGTGCTATAAATAAAATAAAACGTAAATTTTGTGAAAAAAATGCCTTTTTCTTCGTTTCTGTCATAAATTTTTGCTAATTAGTAATTTTTCTTCATAAATTTTGGCCTAAATTTATACTGCTACATATCTTTGGTAAAAATAACCCACATTAGTATATATTATTTGGTCTTTATGAAAGTTATAGAGTCTACAAACTATGGTGCCAATCACTGAAAATTGATCACTTCTGATCAGGCCTTCAGTACATCAGGTGTACCTCATTTCTTGAGACGCTAACAAGTCAGCAAAGTACAAATACCCCCCAAATGACCCCTTTTTACAAAGTAGACATTCCAAGGTATTAAGTAAGTAGCATGGTGAGTTTTTTTAAGTTGTCATTTTTTCCCACAATTCTTTGCAAAATGAAGATTTTATTT
The DNA here is from genome assembly GCF_037356315.1 of Lithobates pipiens. Lineage (NCBI taxonomy): Eukaryota > Metazoa > Chordata > Amphibia > Anura > Ranidae > Lithobates > Lithobates pipiens. The sequence goes on from NW_027507903.1 coordinate 537,130,996, forward strand.
TTTTTTTATTTTTTTTTTACTAAATTGTCATATTATCAGGTTATTTCTCGCACACAGCATATGCATACAACAAATTACACCCCAAAATACATTCTGCTACTCTTCCCGAGTACGGCAATACCACATGTGTGAGACTTTTACACAGCCTGGCCACATACAGAGCACCAACATTGATGTAGTACCTTCAGACGTTCTACGAGCAAAAATGACGCATCTCATTTCTCAACCACCTATTACACTTTTGAAGTCCCTGGAGTACCAGGACAATGGAATTTCCCATAAAATGACCCCATTTTGGAAAGCAAACACCCCAACGTATAATCTGTGAGGCATAATGAGTCTTTTGAATGGTTAATTTTTTTCCAGAAGTTTTTGGAATATGTGGAAAAAAATTAAAACGCATTTTTTATTTACACAAAATTGTCAATTTATAAGATATTTCTAACACATAGCATGTATATAGCAAAAATTACACCCCAAAATACATTCGGCTACTCTTCCCGAGTACGGCGATACCACGTGTGTGAGGCCGCGTACACACGGGCGGACTGTCTGACGGACTTGGTCCGCTGAAACGTGTGTGGGCTCGTGTGTGGGCTTCAGCGGACTTTTTCAGCGGACAGTCTGGCGGACTAAGTCTTTCGGAATTTCCGTAATATTGTCCGTCCAAACTTGGTTTCAGCGGACAGTCCGCTCGTGAGTAGGCAAGTTGGACGGACTAAGTATGGCGCATGCTCAGAAAGGATTTACACGGCCGAAGGTTGCATTGCAGTGTATTGGACGTCGTATTTCTAGTCCCGTCGTACGTGCTGTACACGTCATCGCGCAAGCTTTCAGCGGACTGTCTGTTCATCGTGTGTGGTCAAGTCCGTTCATTCAAAAGTAGGACGGACTGTCTGTCGGATTGTCTGACGGACTTAGTTGGACGGACAGTCCGCCCGTGTGTACGCGGCCTGAGACTTTTACACAGCCTGGCCATATACAGAGCACTAACATTGATGTAGTACCTTCAGACGTTCTACGAGCAAAAATTACGCATCTCATTTCTCAACCACCTATTACACTTTTGAAGGCCCTGGAGTACCAGGACAATGGAATTTCCCATAAAATTACCCTATTTTGGAAAGCGAACACCCCAACGTATAATCTGTGAGGCATAATGAGTCTTTTGAATGGTTAATTTTTTTCCAGAAGTTTTTGGAATATGTGGAAAAAAATTTAAACGCATTTTTTTTTTACACAAAATTGACAATTTATAAGATATTCACATAGCATGTATATAGCAAAAATTACACCCCAAAATACATTCTGCTACATTCTGCTACTCCTCCCGAGTATGGCAATACCACATGTGTAGGACTTTTACACAGCCTGGCCACATAGAGAGGCCGAACATTGAAGTAGTACGTTCAGGCGTTCTAGGAGCTTAAATGACACATCTCATTTCATTCCTACCTATCACACTTTTGAAGGTCCTGGACCACAGGACAGTGAAATTACCCACAAAATGACCCCATTTTGGAAAGCAAACACCCCAACCTATATTCTATGAGACATGGGCTGCAAATAGGTACTCGGGTACTCTGATGGGCTGGAGATAGGTACTCGGGTACTCTGATGGCCTGGTGACAGGTACTTGGGTACTCTGATGGCCTGGTGACAGGTACTCGGGTACTCTGATGGCCTGGTGACAGGTACTCGGGTACTCTGATGGCCTGGTGACAGGTACTCGGGTACTCTGATGACCTGGTGACAGGTACTCGAGTACTCTGATGGCCTGGTGACAGGTACTCGGGTACTCTGATGGCCTGGTGACAGGTACTCGGGTACTCTGATGGCCTGGTGACAGGTACTCGGGTACTCTGATGGCCTGGTGACAGGTACTCGGGTACTCTGATGGCCTGGTGACAGGTACTCTGATGGTTTGGTGACTGGTATTTGGGTACTCTGAAGGGCGGTGACAGGTACTCATATGGACTGTGACAGGTACTCGGGTACTCAGATGGACTGTGACAGGTACTCTGGTACGCAGATGGACTGGAACAGGTACTCAGGTACTCAGATGGGCTGTGACAGGTACTCTGTACTCTAATGGACTGTGACAGGTACTCGGTACTCTAATGGACTGTGACAGGTACTCGGTACTCTAATGGACTGTGACAGGTACTCGGGTACCCTGATGGACTGTGACATGTACTCGGGTACCCTGAAGGACTGTGACAGGTACTCGGTACTCTAATGGACTGTGACAGGTACTCGGTACTCTAATGGACTGTGACAGGTACTCGGGTACCCTGATGGGCCGTGACAGGTACTCGGGTACCCTGATGGGCCGTGACAGGTACTCGGGTACCCTGATGGGCCGTGACAGGTACTCGGGTACCCTGATGGGCCGTGACAGGTACTCGGGAACCCTGATGGGCCGTGACAGGTACTCGGGTACCCTGATGTGCCGTGACAGGTACTCGGGTACTCTGATGTGCCGTGACAGGTACTCGGGTACTCTGATGTGCCGTGACAGGTACTCGGGTACTCTGATGGGCCGTGACAGGTACTCGGGTACTCTGATGGGCCGGGACAGGTACTCGGGTACTCTGATGGGCCGGGACATGTACTCGGGTACTCTGATGGGCCGGGACAGGTACTCGGGTACTCTGATGGGCTGTGACAGGTACTCGGGTACTCTGATGGGCTGTGACAGGTACTCGGGTACTCTGATGGGCTGGGACAGGTACTCGGGTACTCTGATGGGCTGTGACAGGTACTCAAATACTCTGATGGACTGTGATTGACAGGTACTATGATGGGTGGTGACAGGTCCTCTTTATTGGGGGGGGGCAATCAGTATGATTGGTGTACACTGTATGTGGTAACAAGATGTTACCGCAATCTCCTCCTCACACACGTTACCGCGGTTTGTTTACATTTTAGTGATCGGCTGTGAAAGGATCACAGCCGATCACGTGGGTAAACAGCCGGCCAATGGCTGTTTACCAGCATCGGTAAAGAGCAGTGTTCCCGGGGTGTGACCATCTGTGATCGCCCGTGACTTCATCACGACCGATCACGTGGTAAACAGCCATAACGAAACAGGGATGCGCGCACGGTCGCGCGCATTCGCTGTTTAAACGGAAGGCCGTCATATGACGGCCTCCCGCCACAATAGGTGCGCCGCCTGGCCGTCATTTGACAGCCAGCGGTCGGCATCTAGTTAAACAAATTGTTGTTAAATGAGGAGCCACAAGTAATCAATATTTTAAGCATTCTTAACTACTGTACTGTACTATATTGTGAAAAAAAGGTCTAAACACAAAACTGCATCTCAATAACGTTGTTTTAATTTTCTTAAGTACAGAACACAACAAAAATTCTGTACTGTACAATACAATGATGTACATCACCTCGTTTGGGTAGTGAGACCTGGTCGTAGGTCCAAGCGGTCGTTAAACAAGGAGTATCTGTATTTATATGCAGTACTACCTTGTAAATGAATAGGTTCACTGTTGTAATGGCTCCTAGCATCAGAAATTAAATGTAAAACAATGTACAGCTTTAAAACAGGCTATGCATTTACTGAACTTTAAATTTACAGCAGAACTGAAGTCCCACTGTAAAAAACTCTGAGCAGGAATGCTTTTATTGTGAAGAGATACATATCTCCCTACCTGCCTGCTCGCCATTTTCTCCAGCACTGTAAACTGAGATGCACATGTTACAGGCCGGGCCGGTCTCCGAGTGCCAGGATGATGGCTTTCTGCTTATGTGTGGGAGTCACCCCCTTACAATCCAACAAACAGGCCTGAAGACTGCCACTCAGAAAAAGATGCCGGTGCAGAAATGTTGGACAGGTAAGTATGGAGACTTTAGTTCCACTATAAGGCATCGTTGCCTTTGGACGCTAGCCTTAGAATAAGACTTTATCACCGCTGTGACTTGGTTAACTCTTAACACAAAGAGACAAAGAGCAATATTGGTGACCAGTCCTTTGCCTTCTGCCTATCTTTTTTGGGCACAGTTCCAGAGTTAAAGCATTTGCTACCCTAAAAAAAAATGGATCCTGTTCCCTTAAAGCATAAATAACAGCACAGTGCCTGTACTGTGTAATTTGGCCCCTTGTACAACCTAAAATACCTGGCTTATCCTGCCTGGTTCTGCCCTGCCCCCTGTAAACTGACAACGGTTTATCATGGCTGCTGAGCCCTGACACCATGGTCAGTTTATGTGCATCTGCCATCTGCAGCTCTCCTCTGTTCTCATCTTCATCCCCCCTCCCTGCCTGTCAGCTCACGACAGTGCCGTCCTGCTCCCCTCCTGCTGCAATAATAACTATAGTATATTCATGCCATCCCCTCTGTTAAATAACGATATGTGTCCCAGTGTCTGTACTATATAAAAAAGATTCAGATTTCTTCCTTATATCAAAGTGTCTCCCGGCGGTCACATGACCGCTCGGCTCTCTCTCCTCTCTCCTCCCCTCCTCCCCGGCTGACATCAGTTCTTGGCCCCTCCCACTGTAGCTGTTAGCCTGGGAGAGGAGAGAGGCAAGGAGTCACGTGAGCACCAGGAGATGCTCTGATATAAGGTAGAAATCATTAATATACTCTAGTGGCTTAACAACCACTTTACCGTGCACTTTAACCACTTGCTTACTGGGCACTTAAACCCCCCTCAGTCCCAGCCAAATTTTCAGCTTTCAGCGCTGATGCACTTTGAATGACAATTGCGCGGGCATAAAACACTGTACCCAAATGACATTTTTATCATTTTTTTCCCACAAATAGAGCTTTCTTTTGGTGGTATTTAGTTACAGCTCGGAGTTTTATTTTTTGCTAAACAAACAAAAAAAGATGCAAAAAAAATAAAAATAAAAATATCATGTTTAATAGTTTGTTATAAAATTTTGCAAACGGGTTATTTTTCTCCTTCATTGAAGTGCGCTGATTAGGCGGCACTGATAGGCTGCACTGGTGGGCACTGATGGGCTGCATTGGTGGGCACTGATGGGCTGCATTGGTGGTGCACTGATAGGCTGCACTGGTGGGCACTGATAGGCATAGTTAAGGCGGCACTAATAGGCACAGATAAGGCGGCACTGATGGGTACAGATAAGGCGGCACTGATGGGCAAAGATGGGCACGGATGGGTGGCACGGATGGGTGGCACGGATGGGCACCGATAGGTACCACTGATAGATGGGACTGATGGGCACTGATAGGTGGCACTGATAGGTGGCTCTGATAGGTGGCACTGCTGGGCACTGATGGGCGGCACTGCTGGGCACTGGTAGATGACACTGATGGGCACGGATGTGGCACTGGGGTGCAGCACCTTTGAGGCAGATTGTGGGCACTGCTGGGTGGCACTGTGGGTGGCACTGTGGGCACTGCTGGGTGGCACTATGGGCACTGCTGGGTGGCACTATGGGCACTGCTGGGTGGAACTGACGGGGGGCACTTACTTTTAATACATTTGGCACTGCATGGGGCAGGTGGGCACTGGCAGGGGGCAGGTGGGCACTAGCAGGGCTGGCCGTGATCGGGACTGATGTCCCGATCACGGCCGCCGGTGATCGGCTTTTTTTTTTTCTCCTCGCGCTGACAGCGTGAGGAGGAATAATAGCCGATTACCAGCTCCGTTATATCACATGATCAGCTGTCATTGGCTGACAGCTGATCACGTGATAAGGGGTCGGGATCGACCCCTTGCACGGATCGGTGATCAGGCGAGTCTCATGGACTCGCCGATCACAGAGCGCGCCGCACGCGCCCCTCAGGGGGCGCGCAGGCCGCTCGTGCATGGGACTACGTCAATAGACGTAGTCCCGGAAAAAGAGATCCGCGCTGTAGCCGTCATTTGGCTATAGCGCGGATCTCAAGTGGTTAAGAGTCCATATTGTAAAGAAAATCTGTTAAGTTGGGCACAGACTGATGAAAATTCAGGTGGTTAAGAAAAGAACTGGCTGAATTTTGAGCTGTGTGTGGCCCTCCCTGCTTGACAGAAGTTGATCTTTAGATTGACTCCTGTCGAAGAGACATGCTGGAAATCGTGAGTCACTACCAAAATACAATGTCCCCAGCTTTTGCTCAAGTTTGCTCAATATGGAAAAAGTACAGGTTCACTTTAAATTACTGTGAATCACTTTTACTTCAGCATTCATAACAGGAAACCTCCATTATAAACAAAAACAACCGGTGTAATTTAAATATGTTCAAATTTTATTTTACGGTACAAGTAAAAAAATAAAATAAAGAATGAGTCTTTATTAATGCTCTCTAAGTCACATAACTACAGGAACAAGAAACCATTAAAACACTCTAATCAAATACTGCTGCTCTGCTGTATTCATTCATATGGCATCCTAGTGGCGTCAAAACAATTTCTTCTGGCTCAATGCATAAAAGCTAGTACACAGTATTTTTGATAGAAAAATTAACAATGGAATAACACTGAGAGGTTCAATGACATATAAGAACCTTGGAATACTATCAGATATGCAGCCAATATTTAGCAGGTTTTTTACATTCATAGAGAAGACTTAAAGAGGTATAAAACAGAAACCAAAAATATAATATATTGCAGTTTACCAATCCGTAGGGTTGGTTTACACCTAACTGCATACTGAATCGCACAGCAATGCTTTACGTACGATTCAGTGCAGTGCAACTTTCAGCCCATTTGTTTGAATAGGCTGGAATTACACTGCATCACACTATTAGTAGTACACTTTTAAAAACTCAATGCAACTATAATGCATAGTACTGGTGCGGGAAAGGTGTAGGGAATGCCATTCTCCCGCACCGCACTGGTGTGAATGGACTTTTAGATGTCATGTCTGCATTTGTTTTTTTTAGGCTTTATTCTCTGTTTTCACGTGGTGATCTGGTCAGTAACACAACTCCTGCATTAGAGTGCCTACACTATAGAGGAGCACAGGGGTACCTTTGGATAGCAGCATTGTTAATCTGGGGGACTGTTAAGATACCCTAGCAGATTTAGATACACTAACAAATTGAAGTTGGACTCCAGCTAACACTTTATAAGCACTTACAGCAACAGTTTTTGTTTTCATTTTGGGATAAAGGTGGCATTTTAAGGGCCGGTTCACACAGGGGGCGACACGAGGCGACACGACTTGCCGTGCCGCGACCTGACAAGTCGTCCCCGTTCTGTACAATGGAACCATTCTAAGAGGAGCGACTCGAGTCGCTCCGACTCAGAAAAAAGGTTCCTGTACTACTTTTGGGCGACCTCGGGGCGACTTGCATTGACTTCTATACAGAAGTAATTTGCAAGTCGCCGCTGAGGTCGCGGCGAGGCAAGTCGTGTCGCCTCGCATCGCCCCCTGTGTGAACCGGCCCTTATTGTTATATCCAGCATTATATTAACTCTTCTAAAGCCATCAAAGTCTTAACAGGCCAGTCAAACACATTTATGCTACTGTGTGATATACCACGATGATCACTATGAAGTTTTGGGGTCCAAAGCTTTTGGGAAAAATGTGATTTCCTCACGCACATGTAGTACACACACTGGTAGAGCTGTCAATACTTCCACATTCCACATTATATCTGGTGTGCAGGATATAATAAGAGTTATAGAGAATATAGTTCTATCTAAAGTTCTAAAGGAACCTGTCACTATAGAAGCTTGGGAGCAAGATCCATAAAGACGTGGATGAGCGTGTTTGGGGTGTAGGAGTTTGACTGACCTACACAGAGTCCTGACCTCAACCCAATAGCACACCTTTGGGATAAATTAGAGACTGTGAGCCAGGCCTTCTCATCCAACATCAGTGCCTGATCTCACAAATGTGTTTCTGGAAGAATGGTCAAACATTCCCATAGACACACTCCTAAACCTTGTCACCAACATTCCCAGAAGAGTTGAAGCTGTTATAGCTGCAAAGGGTGGGCCAACTCAATATTGAACCCTAGGGACTAAGACTGGGATTCCATTAAAGTTCATGTAGGCGTCCCAATACTTTTGGTAATATTGTGTAAATTCCTCAATGGCCAGGAAGGATATAAATCCACTTTGTGTGCACATCACTGATATAGCGTATGCAGAGAGGACAGCTCTGGGATGGGTCCAGCAGCTCCACACACTGCATGTTGCCTGCAGAAAACTACAGGAGCTGATAAAAGACCATTCATCCTGCACAAAAAGAGGGAGCAGTAGTGGCTAGTCTTTATCACAGGAAGATAATGCACCTAGATTAAAGTGTTACTAAACGCAGAACCTGCATTCACTATATCTGGCCTCATACAGTACACAATGGAAATGCAATTATTTTAGTAAATACAAACTGCTAAATACCTTTTCTCATCAGCAGTATAGAGCAGTATAGAGCAGTCTTGTGACTTCTATCTGTGTCTGGCCAAGCACTGATTAAAGCTTGTAGGTGGAGTTTTCATTCTCCTCTGCCTATCCTATGAGGCTGCATGGCTCCTGACCCTCTGTCTGCACAGTGCTGATTGGCCCGGTGCTGATCACATGTACCCTCCAAAAAAAAAAGAAAGCTCTCCAGCAATAAACACCAAGCTGAGCATGTGAAGAGTGCCCTCAAGGCTCTGTAATATCAGGGGTTGAATGGAGGACTGCGGAAGAAGGGAAGGATCAGAGAAGACCGGTTCAAACAGCCTTTTTACACAATGCACAGGATTAACACCTTAGGTTCCACCGTGAATAAAACAAGTATGCTTTAATACTACAGACTGATGTTACTGTTGTGGTTTTAGTAGCTTTCTGCTCTAAAACACATCTGAACTCTCCCAATTTCAAACCCGCATTTCAGTCATTAGGGGCAACTTGAAAGACATCTGTGCGGGTTCATGTGCAGATGTCTATTGAAACCATCCCCGAAGTCGCCAAAAGTAGTGCAGGAATTACTTTTAGAAATCGGTATGGCGCCGCAAAGCCAGCGTCACACCAGTTGGAGTGTTTCTATTGCTGGCAATAGGCTCTGATTTGACATGCGATTTGACTTGTCAAATCGCATGTCAGATCACGCTGATGTGGATAGGGGGTTAACACTGGATTACTGCACAGATGTGGAAGAAATCACAAAGCACACCAAGATTGAGGTAAGGATAAATATGACTTTTGCATTTAGGCAGTATTATTTACTGATCCTGGAGATCAGCTTTAAGTTGTCTCTAACGTTCTTATTTACAAACATATTATGTTAGTGTCCCAGAAAAGATTAAAGCTAATGGGTCAGCATAACAGACAACTCGCATTTTAGGAAGGAGATGGGCAGTGTATTCATCTCTTGAGATGTTTACTGAATAAGAATATATGAATACCGTGCAAGTCCACATCTTAAAAGCCCATTAGAATATTAGGAAGATGCTCAATCTAAGCAACTTTGACTGTGGAATAATAATTGTTGGTGCCAGATGTGATGGCTACAGCATCTCAGAAACTGCTGACTGCATCATAGTCTCTTGAGCTCACAGAAACTGATGCAAAAAAAAAGGAAAAGCTCCAGTGAGTGGCACTTTTGTGGGCAAAATACCTTTGTGATAAGCAGAGTTAAAGGACAGTGGTTAAAGCTGCTTATAGTAGATCTGAAATAAATGTGTAAATCTGCAGCTTTCATTAAAGTGCACCTGTGGCCAGACTGCCAACATCAAAACATTAACATATTCTTAACAAGTAGTAAAAGAGCTTTACAAACAAGGGCCCATTCACACCCTAATGAAGTGCTTTGATGTGTATTGCACCAATCTGCATTAAAATAGTTTAAACCATCCTCCAAAAATGGACCTCTCTATTTTTTTTTTTTTGCAAAAATTTTTTTTATTTTGTTTTATACAATACATATTATAACAAGAGAAAATGTTGGTGTAGGGGAGAGGGGATTATTACGGTGCCTAATAGAGATAGAGTGTGACATAGGTTACCAGAATTTCAGACAATTAAGCACTTGCTTACTGGGCACTTAAACCCCCCTCAGTCCCAGACCAATTTTCAGCTTTCAGCGCTGAAGCACTTTGAATGACAATTGCGCGGGCATACAAAACTGTACCCAAATGAAATTTTTATCATTTTTTTCCCACAAATAGAGCTTTCTTTTGGTGGTATTTAGTTACAGCTCGGAGTTTTATTTTTTGCTAAACAAACAAAAAAAGATGCAAAAAAATAAAAAAAATAAATCATGTTTTAATAGTTTGTTCTAAAATTTTGCAAACGGGTCATTTTTCTCCTTCATTGAAGTGCGCTGATTAGGCGGCACTGATAGGCTGCATTGGTGGGCACTGATGGGCTGCATTGGTGGGCACTGATAGGCTGCATTGGTGGGCACTGATAGGCTGCACTGGTGGGCACTGATAGGCTGCACTGGTGGGCACTGATAGGCATAGTTAAGGCGGCACTAATAGGCACAGATAAGGCGGCACCGATGGGCACAGATAAGGCGGCACAGATAAGGTGGGCACGGATAAGATGGGCACGGATAAGATGGCATGGATGGGTGGCACGGATGGGTACCACTGATAGATGGGACTGATGGGCACTGATAGGTGGCACTGATAGGTGGCTTTGATAGGTGGCACTGCTGGGCACTGATGGGCGGCACTGCTGGGCACTGATGGGCGGCACTGCTGGGCACTGATGGGCGGCACTGGGGTGCAGCACCTTTGAGGCAGATTGTGGGCACTGTGGGTGGCACTGCTGGGTGGCACTGTGGGTGGCACTGCTGGGTGGCACTGTGGGCACTGCTGGGTGGCACTGTGGGCACTGCTGGGTGGCACTGACGGGGGGCACTAACTTTTATTAAATTGGCACTGCAGGGGGCAGGTGGGCACTGGCAGGGGGCAGGTGAGCGCTTACATTACTGGCCGTGATCGGGACTGATGTCCCAATCACGGCCGCCGGTGATCGGCTTTGTCAGCGCGAGGAGGAATAATAGCCGATTACCGGCTCCGTTCTATCACATGATCAGCTGTCATTGGCTGACAGCTGATCACGTGATAAGGGGTCGGGATCGACCCCTTGCACGGATCGGTGATCAGGCGAGTCCCATGGACTCGCCGATCACAGAGCGCGCCGCGCGCGCCCCTCAGGGGGCGCGCAGGCCGCTCGTACACGGGACGACGTCAATAGACGTAGTCCCGGAAATGTAGGTCCGCGCTAATGCCGTTATTTGGCAATAGCGCGGTACCGAAGTGGTTAAATATAATTCATTACATGAAAATTTAGCAATAAAGCTTTATTGAAAAGACAATTATTCATAAAAATATATATGTATTCACAAGAATACTACACAAGACAACACAATACAAAAGATAAAATATTCAATCTACTCAATTTGAATCGCTGGTCAAGAGAGTCCCAACATGTTTCGCCATAACCATGGCTTCTTTAGGGGAACCAATTTTTTTGACCCAAAGGAAGATGAATAACAACTAAGGATAGTAATAAATGACAAATGATTATTATTACAAATAATAAATAAATGAATACCGCCTGCTACCCTAACCAGGGTAGTTTGCATAGACTAATAATTAATATTAAAGGAATAGGCACAAAGACTAATTGATTTAATTTTAGAATATTGATCATGCTTAGATTAAATACCCCAGGCTTATCCATGGGCCCACAGTCGATGAAGCTATACCAAAAAGGGAAGAAAGGAATAGAACATCCAGCCCTAGGTTTCACCTATGGTGACTGCAGGGGGTAGAGGAGAAGCTGATCAACATAAATTATAAATAAAAAGATCAAGTAGTAAATATAAAGATAGAGTTAAATTGATGGCATGCAGGAGAGGTATATATCTCATACATACCATACAAGATTAATGTAGAAAAGTACGTATCGGGGACGCCGGAAATTTTAACAAATTTATGGTAAGGAGGACACACAGTCAGGCAGCCTGAATACACGCACCAAAAAAAAAGGGGGGGTTTATGTATAGAATACCTCAGGGGAAAAACCATCAAAAAACTGACATATTAAAAAAAGATTGAAAAACTGAAAGTTAAATAGATAGTTTATAAATATGCTCACCTGCACCCTAATTAGAGGTATTTTAGTGTGTTCACCAATCGGGGGCAGTAGTTGGTATCCAACAACAGAACCTAGCCCAAACAGGGCTAAATAGTAAGCAGGATGCTTAATAATAGGGCCCCTAATGTTACAAAGAGAGAAAGTATGTATATGAGCACAAGATATCTATCTTGTGCTTATATGTGCTCATATACATACTTTCTCTCGTTTTATCTTTTGTATTGTGGTGTCTTGTGTAGTATTCTTGTGAATACATATATATTTTTTATGAATAATTGTCTTTTCAATCAAGCTTTATTGCGAAATTTTCATGTAATGAATTATATTTAATTGTCTGAAATTCTGGTAACCTTTGTCACACTCTATCTCTATTAGGCACCGTAATATTCCCCTCTCCCCTACACCAACATTTTCTATTTGCAATTTGGGATGAGGTGCCCTATCAATTAGATCTTCTCGCCAAAACCCTCTCTTTTTTCATACATATTATAACAAGCCACACAACGTGGGCTGCAACCGGCCACAAACTTGCCGGTACACTACAGAGACCTATTAAAGTGGTTATAAACCCTTACAGAGCACTTTGACCTACAGGTAAGCCTAGATTAAGACTTACCTGTATGTAGGTCCAAGAAATATCTCCTAAACCTATACAGTTTAGGAGATATTTGCAAAAAGACAGGCACTGCTGTCTACGGCTGTATGCCGTTAGTGGTGGCTCCCATGCGCGGGAGTGACGTCATCGCGGCTCCCGTGTGCATGCGTGGGAGTGACCTCATTGCGGCTCCGGCCAATCACAGCGCCGGAGCCACGATACCCGGAAAGAAGATGAAAGCTCCGTGGAAGAAGGGACAGTGGTTACATCGCAGGCTCCTGTGTCAGGTAAGTGACACATAATGGGCTACTATGCGATGCCCATTATGCTTTACCTTTGCAGGGAAACAAAGAGGAAGTAAACACATCAGGGTTTACTTCCTCTTTAAAATACATTTACTATTTTCAGTAAATGCATTATATTACAAGTACTTATATAAATATTTAAAGCTTTTCTATGGTCAAAATGTAAGATCATATATTAAAGCAATATTAAGAAAGTTGTGAGGAACTGATAACTTTACTATCTCGCAAGATTGATAACCTGGTTGCCCTGTTCCTAAGGTTAAAAGCACAAGGCTTAGGCCTTCTCACCTTCATTTTTGATTGGCAGGTCTATTTCAGTGAACTTATATGTTGCCCAAGTTTCCGGTTCACACAGGGGCAACACGACTTCCAGCGTGACTTTTGGAGGCAACTTGGACACGACTTGAGTATGAATAACACCGCGACTTGGGGCGACTTCAACATGACTTGCGGCGACTTTAAGTTGCCCCCAGGCCAGACGACTTTGGCCGTGGCCAATCACAGAATAATCAGCTCTCGAGGGGGAACTCCACTCCAAATTTTAAATAAAAAACCGGCATGGGTTCCCCTCCAAGAGCACACCAGGCCCTTAGGTCTGTTATGGATTTTAAGGGGAACCCCCTATGCTCGCCCCACTCCCTTTCCTGACCGGCTGGGCTGCATGTTCAGATAAGGGTCTGGTATGGATTTTGGGGGGACCCCATGCCGTTTTTTCAGCGTAGGGGGTTCCCCTTAAAATCCATACCAGACTTAAGGGCCTGGTTTGCCCTTGGAGGGGGGAACACATGCTGGTTTGGGCTGCCCCTGTGCGAACCGGCTCTAACTTGGTTTGAGAGCGTTTTGCAAGACAAACAACATTTTTATTTGATATACAAGTGATGTCTTGATATACAAGTAGCATCATCAGTAGCAAAAACTGAGTATAAAAGAGAAGAGAGGTGCCTCTAAGTGTAGCATCATGGTCACATTTAAGGAAGGTACAACATTTAGCAACTTACATGGTTGATGATTAAAAGAGGCACATCTAAGTATGCGGAGATCTGGGGTAAAGCAGACCACATAGACCATCCTCCTCGTCACCATCAACGTCATCCCTTCCACACTGCGCTAGCGGTTTAAGCCTCGCTTTTAGATCGCTCTACCACAGGGTAGTCTCCCCGGTCACGATTGCAGACTGACAGCGGTGAGAGCCGGCGATGCGGGGGATGGTCTATGTGGTCAGTTTTACCCTGGATGCCTGCATACTTAGATGAGCCTCTTTTAATCATCAACCATGTGAGTTGCTAACTGTTGCACCTTTATTAAATGTAACCATATTGCTACACTTAGAGGCACCTCTCTTCTTTTTGATACTCTGTAGCTCCTGCTGAATTTTGCTTCTAATCCTCTTGTGGAGGCTTCCATTTGAGGATGGACATTTTATGGTTACACAACCTATCACATTGCTATAATCTTTTTATATGGATTATAAACTGAAGGCTTTATGAATAAACTGTTGTGGAACGAATCATTTGAGTTTCCATTATTTCTTATGGGGAAATTCGCTTTAATATACAAGTGCTTTGGATTACAAGCATGTTTCTGGAACGAATTATGCTCGCAATCCAAGGTTTACCTGTACATCTTTTAATATAGTTGAGAATCACTGTTCTAGAATGTCAGTGACAAACTGTCACCTGGAAATAGTCTAGTGTCCTTCATATTTTATTACTTCATCAAGAAGGGCTCAGACTCCAGCCTAAGGTGTTCAATTTCAGCTGCAGATTTGATTATTTCTAGTCTATTTTCTAGGATATAGCTCAAGTCAAAACACATTATCAGTTTTTGATGTTATGGGGCTCTTGTAATCTTCATTCCTATTGTTGTTGAGTTCCTGCAGTCTTTTGCTCTACAAAAGTGCATTAATTTCGGCCATGTCATTGAAAATACTAAATTAACTCCTTTCCTTGTCACTGTGACCATCACGTTTCCTGATAATAAGATCTCTATGGATGCAATCCTGGTACTGTTACAAAGCAAGTGTTAGAATTTCTAGACTGTCACATTTCCAATCTGATACCAAGTAATTATAGCGATTCTTTAGAGCCTACCAAAGAACTGAAATATATAACGGTAACCACTTAATGTTGGTACATTTACAGTTAAGATAAATATATGCAAAATTCATATAAGAGAACTGTTCTACCTACCAAAAGATTTGTATTTCCTTGCTAGCCATTTAGTCCCAATATACAAACAGCCTGCCTTTCCCTAGACAGCAGAGCCCAGCTGATGCTGGCTGACTTTACTCTACTGCAAATAAGTAGAATCTCTAATGGTTTGAAGTCAGTTTTCTTTCCTTTATACATTTTAGGCTATTGCTCTATATGATATAAATTTGCTGACAAATACAAATTTAATAAATGACAAAGGATTCCCTGAGTACTATGGATTAGCTAAAGAGACAACACAGTAGATGCTGCTTGTCTTGTAGTTCCATGTGTAACTCCTATTTCTAACTGCACCCTAGCTATGGAGCTATGGAATCTGTAAACAAAAGGCTTTTTTACAACAAGCTGCAAATAAAAATACAAAAACGTGGCAACCATCCCAACCTATAACTGGCCTTTGCAACAAAGTGCACATGGAAGGGCAATGCCAATCGCAAACAAAAAATTTCCCAGCGCACTTACCAGCCAGCCTGCAAAACAACCAAATTGGCCCTGGCTAACAGTTTATGTTAAAAACAGAGGGATTTGTTTGCACACATTTGCAAATATATGCATAAGCTGCAGTGCCCACACCAACAGACCTTTGTATATACTGCAGTCCTAACTAAATTTCCAGAACCTTCTTAGTAAGAGCACATTTAAGAAGGGATAGATTAAGGGCAGGTATGGCTGGAGGGAGCCCACCCAAAGTCATCCATCGCATCCCTGAACCCAATTCATCCAACTGTTCAAAAACATGGCAACCACCCCAACTTATAATTGTTCTTTGTAGCAATGTGAAAAGGCAATGCACATCACAAACAAACATAGGATTTCCCAGCACACTTACCAGCCAGCCTGCAAAACAACCAAATTGTCCCTGTCCATTGAAGACAGAGGGTTTAGTTTGCTCACATTTGCAAATATATGCGTAAGAGATATATTTACAGTGGGTATTGAAAAAGAATCACCCCACTTCAAATAATCAAATTGTATTGCTTTGTAGCACTCGCTCATCTCCCCCCCCCCCCCTTTCCTGACCTGTGGAACTGCATGCCCAGATAAGGGTCTGGTATGGTTTTTTGGGGGCCCCTTTCCTGTTTTTATTTTTATTTTGGCATGAGGTTCCCCTTAAAATCCATACCAGGCCCTTCGGGGTGGGGGGGGGGGGGTTATCGGTTGTTGAGGATGCGGCAGCCGGCTTCCCAGGCCGCATCTTAGCAAGCAGCTCAATGTGGTAAATTACTGCATTAACTAATGGGGTAATTACCACTAAATCGAACAAATACCGCATTTGGTATGTAACTTAAAATTCTTAGTGAATTGAACACTTGCACAATTGTTACCGCATGTGGTATTTTACCGCATAATATTAGCCGTTATTTAACTCTTAGCGAATTGACCCCTTAGTCTTTTGTTGAAGTGTCATTCCAGACAGTCATGATTATATTTTAACTTCCATAACATTTCAAAAGCTTCAGCTTCCAAAGCCTATGTATTGTACTTTATGCCCTATCCTCTGACATGCCAAGTATTTACAGCGAATATATACACTTATCTGCACTGCCAGCAAAGTCTGCATATACTAATATCTGAATTGATTTCAGACATTTTTACAGCAGTGAGCAAATCTTTCCTTCTCTTTAGTGTGCAAAACACACAAACACACTATCAGAAGTGGTGAGCAGTGGCCGGTTGCCATAACAACAACCAGGCAGGTTTTTAATACTGCGGATGCCCCCCACCTCCACTTGCAGGCTGGGCACCCCCCACTAGCACTCTGTATAGAGGTGGTGGGGAAAATCCAGAACTCTATAGAATGTCCAAATACCATTGTACACTTGAAATGATAAAAATAATCCGCAGTGGCTGTATGCAGCAACATGCTGAACCAACTGTTGCTATACACTGCTTACAGGAGCTCCACATTATATAATAGTGCGGAGAGAGCAAATTGCATAATGCAGCATAATTATACAATTTGTCTGTCTTCATGAACATGCTGCGCCATATCAGGAGGAAATGTATGCACTAATAATTCACACACAGCGCTGCTGAATTGATGAAAAGAAGCCAGGTATTGCTAATAATAGATAATATATACTGATTTATATAGTGCTGAGCTCTAGTGCTACCAAAGTCCAAGTAGAAGACATCTGTTACCTACCATCGTAAATGATAAATGGCTAGTTGTGTATTGACTTTTAGCAGCCTCAACTGTCATTTTTAGCCTCCCTAAAGAAGAGATAATTTTCTGTGTCATGTACATCACAAGCTGTTTATAGAGACTCTGTCACTAAGCAAGGTGGGAAGCTGAAGATAGAAGCTGCCATTCTCTGCGTAACTGGGCTGAAGCCTGGATGTGAGATAAACCTGTTCAGCTTTATAGTGAGTGATATGATTCCATCTGCATCTGCGATCTTCCTATGCAGATACTTTTTTTTTATTGTACTTTAAAAAGACTAAAGAAAAACACTTTACTCCTAACAATTGTGCCTGTCCTTCTAAAGACAATGCCTGCACTGACATGGAAGCAGCCGTGTTGACTCCCTATGAATCCCTTCATAGTAGCAATTATTGGCAAACCTTGGGGCAACTACAGGGAGCTCCACCGATAAAAGTCACACTGAAAAAATCTTAGTTATACAGCCAAAGGTTCTGCAAACTGGTCAAATTCTCCTAATAATAACCCAATATGGGGAATCCCATCTTTAACAGAGTTTACGCCAGTCCATAGTGCGATATATTCTGCCTCCCCTGGTGTCAAATTTGTGCATCAGCTTTTTGTTGATAATACGTTTAAAACTTTATAAACTCTCAGTTCAGAGTATGACACCCTGCAATAAATTATTTTGTTCTGCCATGCTAATAATGCAGAATTTAGCACTAGAATTTAGTGGACTTCGCTCTTGAGTCTCTTGACCTCAGATGCTGCTAAACTTATCTCACAATACTACACAGTATTAACGTCCATTGAATCCCACATTTGTTCTCACATATGAGACAACTGGCAGTCTTTTACCTCCGTATACTTCACTGGATTGGACAGATTTTGAAGAGTCATACAGTATGTCACCCCTTCCCCTCTCTCTGAATACAACCCTATCAGTTTTTCACTCTCTCTGTCTTCAGTTCCCTATCCTTCCAACTTGCAAACAGTCACCCATAGAAACCTTTGTCACTCTAACCTTTCTTTATTCTATCTGTAGCCTGTTCTCGCCAATTGGTGCCCAGGACACTGCCTGTTGACAATTTCAAAACAAGATCTCCACTGTGCAGATATCTCCCTCAATGAGCACACCAAGTCTACTACCACATTTAATATTTTCCTCCTTTGATCCTCCTACTACAGTGGAGGTTGCCAAACTTTTCTCTCAGATACCTACCTAACCCTCTGCCTTCTGGACCCTGTTCCTTCACAATAATGGTCAACCTTGAGCTCACTTCTACCTTCTCTAACCCACACCTCCAATCTCTCCTTCTCTACATGCTTTTTTCGCACCCCTCTAAAACATGCACTGGTCACCCCCTTATTTACCCACATGCCAACCGAGCCATAGCCGAAAGACAGCTACAGCGCGGTCGGCTTATTCTGGATAGACGTCCATAGGACGCCTTCCCAGAATTTTGCTCCCGCGCGCCCCCTGGGGTGCGGACCCGGGAACATCCTTGAGCCGTGACCGCTCCATCAAATAACGGAGCTATCACTTGTAAACAAAACGGCGTCACGTCATGACACCGGTTCCTCCCTCCCCTCTCTGTACCGTTCGGTACAGTGAGAGGGGAGAGGGGGAGAGATGGCAGCAGCACTGTGGGCTGGATGTGTAGTGCCCACAGCGCTGCTCAGTGCCAATAATCTTCAGTACTCTGCCCATATTGTGCAATACTCTGCCAATACTCTGCAACACTGTGCAATACTCTGCAACACTGTGCAATACTCTGCCAATACTCTGCAACACTGCAATACTCTGCAATAATCTGCCAATACTCTGCAATAAATTTTAAAAGAAACAAAGATTTTTTTAAATTTTTTTACCAAATGTTTTGATTAATAGCGCAAAAAAATAAAAAACCCAGCGGTGATTAAATACCACCAAAATAAAGCTCTATTTGTGTGAAAAAAAGGACAAAAATGTAATTTGGGAACAGTGTTGCATGACTGAGTAATTGTCATTCAAAGTGTGAGAGCACCGAAAGCTGAAAATTGGTCTGGTTAGGAAGGGGGTTTACGTGCCCAGTGGTCAAGTGGTTAAAAAGCCCCAGCTGGACATCACTAGTTTGAACAACCCATCTAATTTTTCCCGTTTAACTACAAACCCCTACAATTGTTTGAGCAGCTAGATCAGTAATAGCAACCTTTCTTACCCCTTACAGTCTGGCTTTTGGTGTGTTAACAGCGGCTTCCAGTACCATCTCTTTGCCAAACCTATCTCTCTAATTCTCAGCTCCCCCCTTCAATTTTACACATCATTAGTTTACAAATGGACATACAATGCCTTGAAAAAATATTCACACCCCTTGAGATTTTCCACATTTTGTCATGTTACAATCAAAAACGTCAATGTATTTTATTTGGATTTTATGTGATGGCCCGACACAAAGTGGCACATAATTGTGAAGTGGAAGGAAAATGATAAATGGTTTTCTACATTTTTTACAAATAAATATGTGAAAAGTGTGGCGTGCATTTGTATTCAATCCCCCCTGAGTCAATACTTTGTAGAACCAACTTTCGCTTCAAATACAGCTGCAAGTCATTTTGGGTATGTCTCTACCAGCTTTGCACATCTAGAGAGTACATTTTTTTGCCCATTCTTCTTTGCAAAATAGTTCAAGCTTTGTCAGATTAGATGCCGAGCATCTGTGAACAGCAATTTTCAAGTCCTGCCACAGAGTTTCAATTGAATTTAGGTCTGGGCTTTGACTGGGCCATTCTAACACATGAATATGCTTTGATTCAAGCCATTCCATTGTAACTCAGAATATTTTAGGGTTGTTTTTCTGCTTGAAGGTGAACCTCCACCCCAGTCTCAAGTCTTTTGCAGACTTTAACAGGTTTTCTTCTAAGATTGTCATGTATTTGGCTCCATCAATCTTCCCATCAACTCTGACCAGCTTCCCTGTCCCTGCTGAAGAAAAGCATCCCCACAATATAATTCTGCAACCACCATGTTTCACGTTAGGGATGGTGTGTTCAGGTTAATGTGCAGTGTTCATTTTCCGCCACACGTAGCGTTTTGCTTTTAGGCCAAACAGTTAAATTTTTGGTCTCATCTGAACAGAGCACCTTCTTCCACATGTTTGTTGTGTCCCCCACATGGTTTCTCACAAACTGCAAATGGGACTTCTTATGGCCTTCTTTTAACAATGGCTTTCTTCTTGCCACTCTTCCATAAAGGGCAGATTTGTGGAGTGCACGACTAATAGTTGTTCTGTGGACAGATTTTCCCACCTGAGCTGTGGATCTCTGCAGTTCCTCCAAAGTTACCATGGTCCTCTTGGCTGCTTCTCTGATTAATGCTCACCTTGCCCGGCCTATCAGTTTAGCTGGACGGACATGTCTTGGTAGGTTTGCAGTTGTGCCATACTCTTTCCATTTTTGGATGATGGATTGAACAGTGCTCTGTAAAATGTTCAAAGCTTAGGATATTTTTTTATAACCATAACCCTGCTTTAAACTTCTCCACAACTTTATCCCTGACCTGCTTGGTGTGTTCATTGGCCTTAATGGTGCTGTTTGCAAACCTTTGAGGGCTTCACAGAACAGCGGTATTTATGCTGAGATTAAATTACACACAGGCTGACTCTATTTACTAATTAGGTGACTTCTGAAGGCAATTAGTTCCACTAGATTTAAGTTAGGGGTATCAGAGTAAAGGGACTGAAAATAGTTAACACTTTTCACATTTTTATTTGTAAAAAATTTTTAAAATTCATTTATCATTTTCCTTCCACTTCGCGATTATGTGCCACTTTGTGTTGGTCTATCACATAAAATCCCAATAAAAAACATTTACATTTTTGGTGTAACATGACAAAATGTAGACATTTTCAAGGGGTATGTATACTTTTTCAAGGCACTCATGCCCCCTCCTCCCACTGTTCCATTATGATCAATAGCATAACCATTTGTCCCACACCCAAAACCCATCTTTAATATTGATTGTGTCCTGGGCAAACATTTTCTTAGTGCGCACAGTTGGGGAAGGCAGAGTAGGAAAAAAAAGAGCAGCAGCTGATCATATTTTACCGGGAAAGGATACAGAGCAGTGGGAAGTCATCCATTGGGGAATGAAGGAATAGGAAGTGAAGAGAACCGATGATGAAACAGGGAGGGAGGGAACACTGCAAGGAAGATGGGCACAGCCCACATTTGTGCTAGGAGTGGGGGATTGGAGGGGGATTTGAGAGGATTGTGCTGGGAGAGGGGATGGGGGAGTTTGGAGTGGGGTTTGTTTGTGCTAGGAGTGGGGATTTGGGCTGGGGGGGGTTGTGCTAGAAGGAGGAATTGGGGAGGTCATGCTAGGAGGGGGATTTGAGAGGATTGCGCTGGGAGAGGGGAGGGGGGAGGGGATTTGAGAGGATTATGCTGGGAGAGGGTTGGGGGGGGTTGGAGTGGGGTTTGTTTGTGCTAGGAGTGGGGATTTGGGAACAGGGGGTTTGTGCTGGGATGGGGGGGGGGGTTGTGCTAGGAGGGGGGATTTGGGAGGGAGGTTGTGCTAGAAGGAGGAATTGGGGGGTTGTGCTAGGAGGGGGGGTTTGGGAGGGGGGTTGTGCTAGAAGGAGGAATTTGGGGGGTTGTGCTAGAAGGGGGATTTGGCTGGGGTTGTGCTAGGAGGAGGAATTTGTGCTAGGAGGGGGGATTTGGTAGAGGGGTTGTGCTAGAAGGAGGAAATGGGGGGGTTGTGCTAGGAGGGGGGTTTGGGGGGGTTGTGCTAGGAGGAGGAATTTGTGCTAGGAGAGGGGGGGTTTGAGGGGGTTTGTGCTAGGAGGAGGAATGGAGGGGGGGGGGATTTGTGTGCTAGAAGAGGAAATTAGGAGGAGTTACAACCTAAGATCACTGAACTTTGCCTCACAGACTTGCCACGTGTTTTCCTGTACCAGACAAAAATGTGCTGCCTTTTGCAGTTGCATGGTGGGGGTGCCATTATTTCTTAATGATACCCCCATGGATCTAGCAAATGCGTGTATGTTTGCACCCTTTAACCACTTGCAGACCGGACCATTTTGCTGGTCAAAGACCAGACCACTTTTTGCGATTCGGCACTGCGGCGCTTTAACTGACAATTGCGCGGTCGTGCGACGTGGCTCCCAAACAAAATTGACGTCCTTTTTTTCCCACAAATAGAGCTTTCTTTTGGTGGTATTTGAACATCCCTGCGGTTTTAATTTTTTGCGCTATAAACAAAAATAGAGCGACAATTTTGAAAAAAACACATTATTTTTTACTTTTTGTTATAATAAATATCCCCCAAAAATATATAAAAAAACATTTTTTTCCCTCAGTTTAGGCCGATACGTATTCTTCTACATATTTTTGGTAAAAAAAATCGCAATAAGCGATTATTGATTGGTTTGCGCAAAAGTTATAGCGTTTACAAAATAGGGATAGTTTTATAGCATTTTTATTAATAATTTTTTATTATTTTTTTTTTTACTAGTAATGGCGGCGATCAGCGATTTTTATTGTGGCTGCGACATTGTGGGGGACCCATCGGACATTTTTGACACATTTTTGGGACCATTGTCATTTATACAGTAATCACTGCTATATAAATGCAGTGATTCCTGTGTAAATGACACTGGCAGTGAAGGGGTTAACCAGGGGGTGGCAGTGTAGGGGTTAAGTGTTCCTAGGGGTGTGTTACTAACTGTGGGGGGGTTGGGCTTTCATTTAGTGAACACTGATCTCTGCTCCAATCACATGGAGCAGAGATCAGCGTCACTAGTTGCTAGGCAGAATGGAGAAATGCTGTTTACACGGCATTTCCTCCATTCGGCCGCTCCATGAGACGATCGCGGGGATGCCCGCGGCGATCCAGTCCGCGGGTCCCGCGACCGGACTCACGAGGGTCCCGACCAGCGCGGGAGCGCGCCGCCGCCGGCGCGCTCCCGATGGCAGGGCGGCATTGAATATTGGACGTACCTGTACGCCAATATGCCTGCCCGTGCCATTCTGTCGACGTACATCGTCGTGCGCTGGTCGGGAAGTGGTTAAAGAAGTTGATTTGCGCGAACACGCAAAAAAGCGCATGTTCGGACACACCTCTTGGTG
Source organism: Lithobates pipiens (assembly GCF_037356315.1). NCBI lineage: Eukaryota > Metazoa > Chordata > Amphibia > Anura > Ranidae > Lithobates > Lithobates pipiens. Next base: position 537,154,372 of record NW_027507903.1, read on the forward strand.
TAAACAAGCCCTCAGATCGGTGTGCCCCAGGATTGTACACAGTTCTAAAGGGTGCCTTGACTGAAAAAAGGTTGAAAAATACTGATCTAAACAAAGTATTTGGGAGCAGAGGAAGTACTGCACCTAGCATATAACAATAACCATAAGCTTTAAGATGCACACAAGTATTGGAGTAATAAAAATGTATGTAATAAAAGATTAGTGTAGCGCCGGCTCCTGAAGATGTGTTTTTTCTATTTAAAATTCCTAAAACCACAGTTGGGTTTTAGGGTCAATTATATCAAATTATGGTTTCAGTACCAGTCTAGCTGGATTGCACTGTGTTCTGCTTGGCCACAGGTGGCGCTGTCATCACTGCCAAGTGTGAGAATGCAGTTTAGCTAGGCGCATTGAGTGCCATTCTTTCTCGGAACCAGCCAAGTGGAAGTGTCATCTTGCTGTGTATTCTGGGAGAGGGTACTTAAGGTACTGACATCAAGTGCATCTGGGTTCTGGTCCAGAAGATTTTTCTGTCTGTTTGGTCCTGGTCCTCCTGACCAGCCCCCATGGCTCTCATGGCCTGGGGTGCGGATCCATCCAATTCCGAGTCTCGGGGCTGTCTAGCCCGAGGCAAAGTAACTGGAAGGAGGATTCAAAGGTGGTCCGGTGCCGTCTCAGTTGTGGAGAGGCCCAGCAACTGGAGAAGCAACCAGGGGAGATCTCTTCGGGAGAAGGCCACGCTGAAGGCTGGCTTCTCAGAAAGACACACACACATACTTACAGGGCAGCCCCCCTTTCTCAAATATACATAGAAAGCCACATCATATATACCTATAAAGCAACCTGCCCCTTCCTCACACACATAAAATGCAGCCCCTCTTCCTTCCATACATACATACATACATTTCAGGCCCCTGCCCCCTCCACATATATAAAATGCAGCCCCCTCCACCTCACAGTTACAAACAATGCAGCCCCCTGCTCCCACTTCCCCTTCACACATACAGGGTAGATTCCCTTCCTCACATATACATAAAATGCAGCCACTCTTCCCCACGTTTCCATACATTGCAGCATCCTATTCCCACTTTCCTCTATAAATACACACAGTGCAGCCCCTCTGCCCCCCCCCCCCCAGCATACACACAATGCAGCCCCCTTCCCTTTCACACATACATGCAATGCAGCCTCCTACCCTCCTCCCACTCAAAGATACATAATATTTAGCCCCCTGTTCACACACAAACACAATGCAAAAGCCCAAACCAATGGACACTATTCTCTACTCCTTCTACTTGATCTTTCTGCTGCATTTGATACGGTTGACCACCCGCTCCTCCACAAAAAACGTGCCTTTGGTCTCCGTGACTCTACTCTTCACTTCTCTCTTCCTACTTATCCAACCGCACCTTTAGTGTTACTTACAATTTTACTTCCTCCTCTCATTTTCCTTTCTCTGTTGGGGTCCCCAAGGTTCTTTTCTTGGACCTCTCCTATTTTCAATCTATACCACCTCCCTGGGTCAGCTGATAGCTTTTCATGGCTTCCAATACCATCGCTACACTGACAACACTCGAATCTATTTCTCTACCCCTCAGCTCACTCCCTCCATCTCCTCATGTATCACTAATTTACTAACAGATATATCAGTCTGGATGTCACACCACTTCCTCAAACTCAATCTGTCCAAAACCAAACTAAAGGCCCGTACACACGGTCGGACTTTTTGACAACAAACATGCAAATTAGCTGTTTTGGAGCAACATCCAACCGTGTGTACGCTCCATCGGACAAACTTTTTCTGTTTTCATCTGGCTTTTGTTGGCTGTGCGAACGGACAAACTTTTTGACAACATAAGTCCGATGGAGCAAAGTCCGATCGTGTGTACGCAAAAGCATCGGACTTTTGTACAAGGTACAAACACGCATGCTCAGAACCAATGCAAAAGATCAGACTACAATACAGAAGTTGACCAAAGATGGCGCTGGAGTCATTGAACGTCCTCTTTTGAAGTGTTGTCAGTATGTTGTGACGTCACTACGTTCGTGTTTGTTGTCAAAAAGTCAGATCGTGTGTATGCAATACAAACTTGTGGACTACGCCCTTTGTACAAAAGTCCACGGGAAAGTTTGTACAAAGTCCGATCGTGTGTATGAGGCTTTATAATTTTTTCTCCCCACGTGCCCCCTCCCTTAATCTTTCTGTCAAAAGCGATGGTGCAACTATAACCCCATCCCTGCATGCCGAGGTCCTAGGTGAAGTCCTGGACTCTGAACTCTCCTTTAAGCCCCACGTTGAATTACTGTCCAATCTTGCCGCTTCAACCTTCAACATCTCCAAAATACGCCAATTTCTAGCCAATGACACAACAAAGCTCATAATTCACTCCCTGATCATCTCTCGCCTCGACTACTGCAACTCCCTTCTCACTGGCCTACCTCTACATAATCTATCCCATCTTCAATCCATCATGAATGCTGCTGCTAGACTCATCCACCTTACCAGCCGCTCAGTATCTGCTACACCTCTCAGTCAATCCCTCCACTGGCTTCCACTCACCCAACAAATGAAACAAAAAATGCTGACAACACCTTACAAAGAAATCTACAACATAGCCCCCAGCTACATCACATGCTTAGTCTCAAAATACCTAATCGTTCTTTCCGTTCCTCCCAAGACCTTCTGCTCACTAGATTCCTCATCACCTCCTCCCATGCTCACCTCCAGGACTTTTCCAGAGCCTCTCCAATCCTATGGAACTCGTTACCCCAATCTGTACGATTATCTCCTACTATATTATCTTTTAGACAATCCCTGAAAACCCTCCTCTTCAGAGAATCCTATCCTAGTTATTCATCATATCATACCATTAGGGGAACATGTGATTGGCCCCAAATTTATTCTGCAGTAGGACAATGACCCCAAACATGCAGCCAATGTCATTAAGAACTATCTTCAGTGTAAAAAAGAACAAGAGAACAAGGAGTCCTGGAAGTGATGGTTTTGTCCTCACAGAGCCCTGATTTCAACATCATTGAGTCTGGTATTACATGAAAATACAGAAGGATTTGAGCCAGCCTACATCCACAGAAGATCTGTGGTTTGTTACAACCTACCTGACAAGTTAATTAAAAAACTCTATACAAGTGGGGTGTGGCGACCAAGCTCCGAGATGACCGCTTAACTCTGGAGCTCCGTCCGTCCGCCGGGGACGATCCATTGCCATCCGAGCTCACCGACTCCATCTGAGGCCACAAACAGACCCACTGGATCCCTGAACTCCCCAGAGATGCAGAGGCAAAGAAAAAACCCGTCAGTACCTGACCCACATATCTTATGGAACGCACACAAGGCTGTCTTGAGGTGCATATTTATACAACTAGGGGCCAGGGAAAAAAAACGCTACACGTTCAAACTTAACTCATTAATTTCCGAAAATTTGTACTGTAGAAACTCAAAACAAAAATTCACCTACAACTACATTAACGAACACACTTTCTAAACTTGGGCAAGAAAACTTGAGAGAACATCTCTCTCAAAAATATGACAAACATCTTAGACGACTAAAACTAAATTACTATGCCAACGCTAACAGGGCTGGTAAATATCTAGCCAGCAGGCTGAAAGCAGCACGCATAAAAACCAGAATAGCACACTTTAAACATCCTATCCAACACTACAAAATAACAAATCCTCAAGACATAGAGAACCAATTTGCCGAATACTACGGAGCATTATATAACTTACTCAAAGATAACTCCATGTCAAAACCAACCACGGAGAATATACAAAAATTCCTACAAGGAATAAAACTCCCTTTTCTTTCCAAATCTGACTTAGCAGACTTAAAAGCCCCATTCACAACCAAAGAAATAGAAACAGTTATAGACGCACTACCTAATGGCAAATCACCAGGACCGGATGGATTTTCCAACAAGTAGTATAAAACATTTAAAAACATACTATCACCTTACCTACACTCAGTCTTCACACCAACGGCGGAACTCTCGACTTTTCCCAAAGAGATGCTGAGCACACATGGTGACCTTACCCAAACCGGGCAAATACCCAAGTACACCTGCTAATTTCAGACCGATATCCCTTCTGAACTCGGATATCAACGTTTACGCAAAAATACTGGCCAAAAGACTAAAGAATATCATTCCCTCCATTATTCAACGTGACCAGATGGGATTTGTGAAGTGGAGACAAACTTCAGATGCCACTTGAAGAATTATTAATGTTATATACCATGCTGAGAGAAGTCGAAGACCTTCTCTGCTGTTGTGTATAGACACAGAGAAGGTGTTTGACAGGGTACATTGGAACTACATGAAAATTGTAATGTCCAAATTTGGATTCCAAGGTTCTATACTACAGGCCATCCTAGCATTGAACTCCTGCCCATCAGCACATGTGCTTTCCTCAGGATTCCTGTCCTCACCTTTCCACATCACCAATAGGACCCAACAGGGGTACCCCTTATCACCAACCATCTTCAACCTAATGATAGAGTCCTTAGCAGAAGCCCCTGTCTATGTGCACACACACCACTCAGCAGCCCATGCAGCATCCCCCACGGGGGGGGGGGGGAGATAGGGACAGGAAGAGAAGAGAGGGAGGAGAAGGACCCCCAAATTGACCTCCCAGGGAATGCCCAGCTGCTCAGCCCCACTGAGGCAGGGAGAGCTGTACTTACCAGTCCGGACCAGCTGGAGACATTCCATCACAGACCCACTCTCCGATCAGTATGGGGTGGCTGCTGGCCCGGCACACTGTGATGCAGACATCAGTAGTCCGGTCATATGTTTGCGCTCACCGACCCCCCTGGAGCCTGAGGGGCATGTCATGTCCAACCCAGTGCGGAGCTCTGGTCTGCACACGCTCGCTAGCCAGGCTGGGAAGACTACAAGGTTAAGGGTATCCAGCCTGTCACCCAGCCGGCTGTTGATAGCAGATCACAGGATCTTATCTTGCGCAAAAAAGGCAAACTTCTGCAGAAAAAATCCACAGACTGATGGGCCCGCAGGGTTCCTAGGTCCTTCTACTTCACTAGGCAGAAAAAAAGTGAGGCTGCAGGAAGTAGGCTGGGGGGTTGTTACTGAAGGGACCGCCCCATGGGCGGAACTAGAAAGTTTTGGTTTTTGTGCATGTTAACATGTTCTGCCTAGTCCTCTCCTGAAGGTGGCATAACAACCCGATGGTCTAAAGTAAAGGAGCTGTGTTAGTCAGTGAATGTAAGAGAAATGGGCATGTTGTGTTCCCTCTTGGATGGTGGCAGTAGATCCCACATGTTTTTGCCCTTGGATCGGGGGCAGAGGAATGTCCCACTTGAAGCCTCCCAGATAGTTACTTCTCCATCACACTGTCAGAACTCCATCACTTCTCGTTCTCCTAACTACCAGCACCCTAACATTGTATATTCTGTTTCAAGCACTGCCTTAAGCATTGACATATCTCCTTTAGACCTCTGTCCATCTGGGCAATATTATCACCTACTGAATAAGCACCCTTCACAGACAGCTCAACTCTTCAATAAGATATGGCAATTTAATCCAACATAGTTTTACTTGTGAAAATCAAGTACATGGATGTTAACTAGTGAAATCAAAGTGTAAATGGACAATGATTTTCTACACCTTGTGCCTCATTATGAAGACTGGAAACTAAATGAGGGAAAAAGAAGAAGAAGGGAGAGGTCTAGCTTAGGACTTAACCCAACTAATGCAAACATGCAGGTAAACTGTATTGTTCCATTTTACATACATAAAAATAACAAGTTTAGTTACACTGAATTACCACTAGTTGTCAATGCAAAGGTCTTTATACATTACCTAATGGTAATGGATACACGATAAGTGTGAGTAAGGATGATGGATACACGATAAGTGTCCAGAACATTCCTCCACATTGCATCCCTACTGCTGGTGCTGTATATAAGCCAAGCCATAGTTTAAAAGTAAACAAATCTATTAAAATGCAAAATATGTGACATTAACAACACAAACATCTGCACCTTTACAAAGCAATGTCAGTAAATGAATGAGTACAGCTGCTACTATGTAATAAGTATGTGCTCCTTTCCACTGTGCCCCCAGCAAACACTTCACACTCACCAGACCAATTTGATGCCTTGTATAAATAAGAAAGTCAAAATGTGCTTGTTGTTGTAACCATACACCACTGGGTCAACCATACCATACAGCCAGAAAAGGTTGCCAGGGAATATCGTTTCCAATACCACTTCAACCGGTCTCACTTTGCCTCTATTCGCTCCTCTCAGAGCCACTGAACCCCCCAAGGCAGTGACACTAAAAGTAAAAGGAAAGAAATGTAGCATTCAATATATGTAACCATAATATGCCACTGGCTCTCTCTTCACCATTCCTAGACTTCAATGGGGGTTTGAGTAAAGTTTGCGATTTTCACACTTTACGGCCCGTTTGTTCGATGAACAGTCCACAAACCAAACCCAAGTAAATTCTCTCATCTCTACTGATAATCAATATAACTGGGACAGAAAATAAAGAGTCATCTCTTTTATGGGAACACAGAGAGCAATTAAACCCTGACAAAGATCCTAATCCTTGCCTGTGCTTTTTTTTAATGTTTTTGGCTGGAGTTCCACCGAGAAATTGTGCTGCCCGATATCAGATAGCAAAGCATTTTTCTTCTGTTTTGTGCCAGATCTGCTTTACATATTTATAGTTTCTCTAATATTAATTACATGCGACTGGTGGTATTATCTAGGCAGTGGCACCAATACTAATTTGATAAGTGCTTTGAGACCCCAGGGACAAAAGTGCTATAGAAATATTATTATTATTATATTCATATTATTATTACTACATCCCTAATTTACCATGATAAAAGAGTATATGGGGAACTTTTAAGGTACCATATCATATGTGAAAAATAAGTACCATAATCCATTTGGTGCCCCATGACCAGCAAAACATTGGAATATATGAACTACCACCATACGGCTTCTAGTAATTAGCCCTGTAATCAGGCAGTAAACAAATTCATATGTGAGGACTTAACTTTTGCCATTGATACATCGAATCAAGATATAATTCAAATGTGTGAACATTATTATATTATATGTTATTATTATTATTATACCAGCCTGCAAAAGCCCTGTACTAGACTGGCATTTAGGGATCCTTTTTTTCTTTGCAGTCTTCCCCCAGATATCAAATAGTCCCAATTCACTGTATGACTGGTTGCATAATAAGACTGTAAATTTCTTTTTAGCCCTAAAATTATTTTCTTGGAAACCATTAGGGGACACAAGAATTTATACATTTTTGGGTAATGCTGCCATCTATAAAAGGACTGGACACTGGCAAACGAACTAGCCCAGAATAACCCCTTTTACTACCAGCATACTTCTGTTTTGCAGCAAAGCAGTACCAAAAGCATGATAATGCCGAGTACACACGATCAAACAATCGGGTGGAAAAGTCCGGCAAACTCAAGTCCGCCAGACAATCCCCCCGTGTGTAGCCTCCGGCATACTTTTTTGACCCGAAAGTACGGCGGACTTAGAAAGTAGTTTTGCACTCCAATCTTCCCGCCGGACTCGCATTTCGGCGGATAATCCGGCCGTGCGTATGCCAGTCCGCCGTACTTTTGAAATGAACGGACTTTTCCCGCCCGGAGTGCCCCTGGAAGACGTCAGTTGTGACGAAACGGCGTAGGGAGGAGTGGCGTATTGACGTCATCGCGTTCCACGCTGAACCCGGAAGCAACGGGCAGCGTTCACGAAGCCGGCCGGCAATATTGTTATTTGTAACACAGCGAACTATTTTCCTAATTGGATGTAAGTGCAACCTTTTATTTATTTATTAAACGTAAGAATTTACTACACTATGGCGACCCTTCTTGTTTCTGTATGTACCGGGCAATGAGTGGTGTGGCCGTAGGACCAGTCCAAACGTCTGAACAGAGCTGTATCCTCCTGGTGGTCCATGTGCAGAAGGAGTGCTTTCTTATTTGTGGCCATATCTGGTCTCTGTGATGGGACCAGTCTAGCTGGTAAGCGGCAGTGATATTGGTGGTGGAGTTCTGTTTTCTGCATCTTTGAGGACACCTTTTTCCTTTACCGGTGTGGTGTGTTTCACGGTGGGAACTACAATCAAAGAGAATCTATTTTTCTATATGAAATGAACTCTTTTTTGTGTGCAGATGGTGATATGGAAAATTAATATAATTAATTAATTTTTTTGAACACTTTTTTTAAATATACACATTCTTTTAATTAGTATTGGTATAATATTGTTTTTTAACACTTTATTTTTCACAAATAACTTTTGGATCATTCTTAGCGCAGCTTTTTTGAAAATTAACTAAGATTTGGTTGCATAATAAGACTGTAAATTTCTTTTTAGCCCTAAAATTATTTTCTTGGAAACCATTAGGGGACACAAGAATTTATACATTTTTGGGTAATGCTGCCATCTATAAAAGGACTGGACACTGGCAAACGAACTAGCCCAGAATAACCCCTTTTACTACCAGCATACTTCTGTTTTGCAGCAAAGCAGTACCAAAAGCATGATAATGCCGAGTACACACGATCAAACAATCGGGTGGAAAAGTCCGGCAAACTCAAGTCCGCCGGACAATCCCCCCGTGTGTAGCCTCCGGCATACTTTTTTGACCCGAAAGTACGGCGGACTTAGAAAGTAGTTTTGCACTCCAATCTTCCCGCCGGACTCGCATTTCGGCGGACAATCCGGCCGTGCGTATGCCAGTCCGCCGTACTTTTGAAATGAACGGACTTTTCCCGCCCGGAGAAAAGTCCGCTCATTTCGAGCGGGTCTCCAGGTAGGCGGGGCCCGCGAAGGAGACGTCGCTGGCCCCGCCACCTGGTATGGACTTAAAGGGGAACCCCAACGCCGAAAAAAATCGGCGTGGGGGTCCCCCCCAGGTCCACATCAGACCCTTGTCCGAGCACGCTACCCGGCCAGCCAGGAAAGGGGGGGGCGAGCGAGCACCCCCCCCCTCCGACCCGCACCAGGTCACGTCCCCTTAACATGGGGGGTGCCTTGGGGAGGGGGGGGCCGCGCGGCCTCCCCACCCCAAAGCACCTTGTCCCCATGTTGATGAGGACAAGGGCCTCTTCCCGACAACCCTGGCCATTGGTTGTCAGGGTCTGCGGGCGGGGGGCTTATCGGAATCCGGGAGCCCCCTTTAATAAGGGGGCTCCGGCTTTCTTCCTCGCCGCCACCTCTTCTTCCGACTTCGGGGGTCTTGTCCCCCTCTTTGGTTCTTCTGTCGGGCCACCACGCCTTCTTATAGCTCTTTTACAGGCGGTGGCCCAGTCTTCTGTCGCCGCCGCCGCCTTCCGTTCTTCTTCTTCTCCTGGAGATGTTGACTCGACGCTCTCTCCGGCCACAATGCCAGGGACACGCTGCACAGCGACTTATATAGGGACAAGGGGCGGGGTCATCGGTTGATGTCGCATGGTGACCCCTCCCCCTTATGATGTCACAGTCCCGGAGGATGCTGGGACTGTCACCATGTGACATCAACCCATGTGACATCAACAGATGACCCCGCCCCTTGTCCCTATATAAGTCGCCGTGCAGCGCGTCCCTGGCATTGCGGCCAGAGAGAGCGTCAAGTCAACATCTCCAGGAGAAGAAGAAGAAGAACGGAAGGCAGCGGCGACAGAAGACCGGGCCTCCGCCTGTAAAAGAGCTATAAGAAGGCGCGGTGGCCCGGCAGAAGAACCGAAGAGGGGGACAAGACCCCCGAAGTCAGAAGAAGAGGCCGCAGCGAGGAAGAAAGCCGGGCTCCTCCGCTAGCAAAAGAGCTAGAAGAAGATAGCGGAGGAGTCCGGCGAGAAGACCCCAGAAGACGGAAGACCCCCGTAGCTGTTCAATAAACTATTTTATCTTGTGTGTTGTGTTTTTTTTGTACTTTATTTTACAGGTGAATGGGTAGGGGTACATTGTACCCCATACTCATTCACATAGGGTGGGGGGCCGGTATCCGGGGGCCCCCTTATTAAAGGGGGCTCCCGGATTCCGATAAGCCCCCCGCCCGCAGACCCCGACAACCAACGGCCAGGGTTGTCGGGAAGAGGCCCTTGTCCTCATCAACATGGGGACAAGGTGCTTTGGGGTGGGGGGGCCGCGCGGCCCCCCCTTCCCCAAGGCACCCCCCATGTTGGGGGCACGCGGCCTGGTACGGCTCGGAGGGGGGGCGCTCGCTCGTCCCCCCTTTCCTGGCCGGCCGGGTAGCGTGCTTCGGACAAGGGTCTGATGTAGACCTGGGGGGGACCCCCACACCGATTTTTCTCGGCGTTGGGGTTCCCCTTTAAGTCCATACCAGGTGGCGGGGCCAGCGACGTTTCCTTCGCAGGCCCCGCCTACCTGGAGACCCGCTCGAAATGAGCGGACTTTCCTCCACGTGTGTGAGCGAGTCCGTTCATTTCAAAAGGGCGGATAGTACGGAGGACTTAGTACGCCGTATTAGTCCGCTGAAAAAGTGCCGTGTGTGGGCAAGTAGCCCATTCGGAAAGTCCGACGGACAGTCTGGCGGGAAGTCCACCAGACTAAGTCCGTCGGATAGTCGGCTACGTGTGTACGCGGCATAAGAAGCACAGAATGGTGTGGGACCTGGATCTCTCAATGGACTCAGAGAAAAGTGTTTTTTTGTGTTTTTTTTACCACTTCAGTTAAATTTTTCTGAGAGACATTTTCAACTTTGCAGTTCAATTTTGTCCCATCTCATTCTCACATCATAGTGGCCTTTCCTTCTCTTTTTTTTATTTAACAATCTCTTTATTATTTAAAATTATTTTCAATTATTTTTACAAAAATAAAACTACTCCAATTACTTTACCTATTCCTATATTCTCTCTTTCCCCTTTTCTACTGTTCCCCCCTCCCCACCCCCTTTATTTGGTTTGTTTCTATGGGCGTTTAATTTCTGGCTCACTACCCTTCTCCTTCTTTCATTTTCTCCATATATTGATCCAAGGCTTTACAATTTTTCCAACCATCCCAGGTACTAATATATTTCCTCTCATGTCCTGTATCCCTACTGCTTAATAGGTCCATTTTACTATAATGGTCAATTTGTTCAAACCACTCGTTTATACCGGGTTTTTCACTGTTTAACCATTTTTTGGGGATCAAACCCTTTGCAGCATTCAAAAGTTTTGGAATCAGTTTTCATATATTGTTTCTTTGGGGTTTTCGCATCGTGAAATAGGCAAGTCCATATATTTTTTTCTATTATCTCACCAGTTATCTCCTTTATATTATCCACTATTTCTTGCCAATAACCTTTTATTTCTGGACACTTCCACCATATGTGGGTCATCGTTGCCCTTTGTTTACAGTTTCTCCAACACAATGGTGATCTCTCTGGGTTGTATCTGTGAATCATCTCTGGTGTCAAATACCATCTTGTTAACAATTCATAATTAATTTCAATAGTTTTCATATCCCATGCGTTATTATATCCCATTCCTATAATTTTTTTCACTTGATGATCTTCTAACTTTATATCCAATTCTTTTTCCCATTGTTCTATATAGGTAGGCCTTCCTTGTCCTTCTAAGTCCGATAATATTCCATATATTTTTGATATTCCATTTTTCAGTGGCATTTGGGTGAAACAGAGTTTTTCCAGAGGGCTTAGTTCCCCTTCATCTCTAATTGGATGTGGAAGTGTATTAACCAAGTGTCGTAGTTGATTACGTTTCCTTTCACTTATCTTCCACTTATTACATTCTTCTAGTTCTATTCGTGTTTTCATCCTTCCTTTTATCATTATGTCTTTCAATTGTGGGTTTCTTATCTTGTGAGCTACAAATATCTCATTCCCCGGTGTAAAATAATTTGTTCCAGTGAGAGCCATTAATGGTGAATTGTATACGAAGAGAGGAAGACACATAGAGGAAAAGTAAAAAGCGCTGCACACGCCTAAAATACAAAATGTACAAAAAGAAAAAGGATTTCCCCGATGGGGCTTTTTGGCAGCGAGATAGCAAAGTCAAGTACCTTTATCATAGTTGTGTATAAAAAGATTGATTTATTCAAAAAATGTCCAATGTCATAGTGTGGTTCAATACAATGTATAAAGTATATCATCTGGTTCAAAGAATACACATTACATATTCCACAACCCAATAAAACAAACATGTATAATTACACATTGTTGTATTACATAGTATTGTATAGTAATTGAGCCCCGACGCGTTTCGACCAGCATATGGTCTCTTCAGGGGGACAGTTGGATCTGGAAGAATTTACATGAATTTAAAGTTAAAAAACATGTCAATGTAGATAACATTTAGGTGAGCCAATGGTGGTATATTTACCGCTCAAGAGTGGAATGGGTATTCCTATCACCCAAGATTCTAAAAGCTGCTTAAGGAATCCGAGAGGTCTCTGATGTTCGCCCCCGCCTCCCCAGGGAGAAAGGAAGACCACCCCTAAGGACTTACAAGGAGCCACACTGTTCACGCCCCTGGAGGGACGGAGGAGACTGCGCCTGCAATCAACGCCCAATAGCAGTCATTTAGTAATTGCGTAAAATAAGGTAAATAAACTCATAGCGGTTTCACCAGAGTATCATTATATTATAAATAATTATATATAGATGTATAAATAAAAAGACTGACCATAAAGAGGGTTATCCAGTAATAATTTGGCACGGTATCATGTATGTCCCGTAAACATAGTAACTTAGTCAGTATTAAAGGATGGTAAAAGCATATTAATGTAATAGAAATATATTAATGATATTCGTAGCAGTGATGGTACATAGTGAAGTGTAAGTTATGAGGGTGATTGTGTATGAGTGGATTGGCACGAACAACAAGTGCTGTATATGTGAAATAATGATATGACTGAAACAGAAACAAAAACAAAAAACAAAACTTGCATGCTGTGAAAAAGAACTAAAAATAAATAAAAGAATGAGTGATAAATGCTAAGTAATTGAACATAAATGTGACAATGTGAGTGTAGTGGTGTAAATGTCATCGCGGTAGTAATAGAGTATACCTATGCAGTGTAGAAGTCCGTATGGACTTGTAAAGTGTTAAAACTTGTGACGGTTGTTTGTTAGTAAAACCAACCTGCTGTTATGCAGGAAAGGTAGGGACTATAATGCCCAAAAAGAGTAAATGCAATACCGTCCATCCAGGCAAACATGCAGTCCTGGATTGATGAAAGGCGTGCAGTCTTTTATATACATGGCTGTAGCAATTAGGGTAATTCCGCACAGGCGCCCGTCTTACCTCCCTCCCTCAAGCAATGTGGCATGAGAGCCGCTGAATAAGCCGCCCGCATGTGGCTCCCTCGGCATTCCGGAAGGCTAAAAAGCCCCGACCTCTGTCGTCATCTCCTCCGCAAAACGCGTGACGTCATGGCGCTGCACGCACGCCAAACGCGCATGCGCACTTCGCCAAAGACAGTCAGGAGACAAACAAGGAACGCTGCCGGCAAGGATAGGCCCACCCCGGCGGCCGGGTGTAAACCCCAACCACCGGTTACAGCGCAGAAGGGCGGACATGTGGACAAGTCCAACAGCCACCCCACCCTGCCGGGAAGTCCTGGGGGGGTCAAACCCCACCCCTAGGGATCCAGGCAAGCATCACCAGAAGTCTGTCGCGACTCACAGCGGCCCCAAATCCAATAGCATAAATCATAACAATTGGACATTTAACCATTAAATTCATAAAATCATAAAATATCCGATAGGGACTATTTATATCTGACTATTGCACAAGGGCTGTCTGCTGCCTTCACCACTCCAGTTATCTGCACAAAAAATTCCAATTAAAGTTTTCCCACAAATATCATTTAGGATATTCAGGCATCATACCATGCAGGGGTCCATAATGGATTCCTCCTAATACATGGAGAGGGAAAAGATTGGATCTCAATCCGATCCCCCTTTAGAAAAATTAATGTTCAAAATCAAAAAATTGGCAATGCAGAAGTTGGGATAATGGCAGAGAAACACACAGCCCTTGTCTTGTCTCGAATGTGTCATAATGGGGAAGGGGTGTTTAACCACCCAATATAGAATACGAAGAGAGGAAGACACATAGAGGAAAAGTAAAAAGCGCTGCACACCCCTAAAATACAAAATGTACAAAAAGAAAAAGGATTTCCCCGATGGGGCTTTTTGGCAGCGAGATAGCAAAGTCAAGTACCTTTATCATAGTTGTGTATAAAAAGATTGATTTATTCAAAAAATGTCCAATGTCATGACGTCACGCGTTTTGCGGAGGAGATGATGACAGAGGTCGGGGCTTTTCAGCCTTCCGGAAAGACGAGGGAGCCACACGCGGGCGGCTTATTCAGCTGCTCTCATGCCACATTGCTTGGGGGAGGGAGGTAAGATGGGCGCCTGTGCAGAATTACCCTAATTGCTACAGCCATGTATATAAAAGACTGCATGCCTTTCAGCAATCCAGGACTACATGTTTGCCTGGATGGACGGTATTGCATTTACTCTTTTTGGGCATTATAGTCCCTACCTTTCCTGCATAACAGCAGGTTGGTTTTACTAACAAACAACCGTCACAAGTTTTAACACTTTACAAGTCCATACGGACTTCTACACTGCATAGGTATACTCTATTACTATGTTTACGGGACATACATGATACCGTGCCAAATTATTACTGGATAACCCTCTTTATGGTCAGTCTTTTTATTTATACATCTATATATAATTATTTATAATATAATGATACTCTGGTGAAACCGCTATGAGTTTATTTACCTTATTTTACGCAATTACTAAATGACTGCTATTGGGCGTTGATTGCAGGCGCAGTCTCCTCCGTCCCTCCAGGGGCGTGAACAGTGTGGCTCCTTGTAAGTCCTTCGGGGTGGTCTTCCTTTCTCCCTGGGGAGGCGGGGGCGAACATCAGGGACGTCTCGGATTCCTTAAGCGGCTTTTAGAATCTTGGGTGATAGGAATACCTATTCCACTCTTGAGCGGTAAATATACCACCATTGGCTCACCTAAATGTTATCTACATTGACATGTTTTTTAACTTTGAATTCATGTAAATTCTTCCAGATCCAACTGTCCCCCTGAAGAGACCATATGCTGGTCGAAACGCGTCGGGGCTCAATTACTATACAATACTATGTAATACAACAATGTGTAATTATACATGTTTGTTTTATTGGGTTGTGGAATATGTAATGTGTATTCTTTGAACCAGATGATATACTGTATACATTGTATTGAACCACACTATGACATTGGACATTTTTTGAATAAATCAATCTTTTTATACACAACTATGATAAAGGTACTTGACTTTGCTATCTCGCTGCCAAAAAGCCCCATCGGGGAAATCCTTTTTCTTTTTGTATAAATGGTGAATTGTATTTCCATTTATTTTTCCGATGTACTGTGTCCCAAATTTTGAAGACATTTTTAGTCAGATCGTGGGTTTCTATATCCATTACTCTATACTTTCGGGGTATCCATATATTTTTATGCAATGTGGTCCTACTTATTGTGTTTTCCATATCTACCCATTTTTTTTTCACTATTTCCATTTGTCCACTCAATTATTTGTGCTAGAACTACAGCTTTATAATATCGATTAATATCAGGTGTTGCCAGTCCTCCGTGTACCCTACTCCTCATGATTTGTGCAAAATTGATTCTCGACTTTTTGTTTTGCCAAATATATTTTATAAAGATTGTTTTTATTATCTTGAATAAACTCTGCGGGAGCCCAATTGGTAACATCTGAAATTTGTATATCAACTTTGGTAAAATCATCATTTTAAACATTTTTATTCTTCCAATCCATGATATTGGTTGTGTACTTAAATTTTTAATTTCTTCTTTAATCTCATTTATTAATGGAATATAATTTGCCAAGTATATTTTTTTGATTGTTGCTGTTAATTTCATTTCCCAGGTATTTTAGTTCTTCTTTTACCCATGTAAAAGGGAATTCTTTTTGGAGAGTCTGAACTTCGCTTTTTCCTAATCCAATATTTAATATTTCTGTTTTTATTGGATTTATTTAAAAATTTGAGAGTTCCTCATACCCTCTGATTTCCTTGATTATATTTGGCAAAGTCACTCTTGGGTTAGTTACATACATTAAGATGTCATCTGCATATGCCACGATTTTGTACTCTTTCTCTCCAACCCGCACCCCTCCGATATCTTGATTGTTTCGGAGCGTCGCCAAAAAGGGTTCCATTGATAGTATATATAGAAGTGGGGACAGTGGACATCCTTGCCGTGTTCCATTGAACATCTCGAATGCTGGTGAGAGTCCCCCATTGACCTTTACCATTGCTGTTGAGCCATTATATAAATTTTTTTATCCACTTCATGATTTTTAGTCCCATTCCTAAGTGTCGGAATATGTCCATGAATCCCCAGTCTACCCTGTCGAACGCTTAGAGAAAAGTGTTTTATAGTAAGTAAAAAAAAAAATCCTATCTTATTTTTTTCCCATTGAAGGAAACAGAACTTTTTTTATAGTGCACCTGCAAAGTATTCATAGCACTTCACTTTTTCCACATTTTGTCATGTTACAGCCTTATTCCAAAAGGGATTAAATTCATTATTTTCCTCAAAATTCTACAAACAATACACCATAATGACAACGTGAAAGAAGTTTGTTTGAAATCTTTGCTAATTTATTGAAATAAAAAAACAATAAAAATGCACATAAGTATTTACAGCCTTTGCCATGACACTTGAGATGTTTCTACAATTTGACTGGAGTCCACCTGTGGTAAATTCAATTGATTTGACATGATTTGGAAAGGCACACACCTGTCTATATAAGGTCCTACAGTTATCAGTGCATGTCAGAGCACAAACCAAGCCATGAAGTCCAAGGAATTGCCTGTAGACCTCTGAGACAGGATTTTATTGAGGCACAGATCTGGGGAAAGGTACACAAAACGTTTCTGCAGCATTGAACTTCCCAATGAGCACAGGGGGCCTCCATCATCCATTAATGGAAGAAGTTTGGAACCACCAGGACTCTTCTTAGAGTGGGCCACCCGGCCAAATTGAGTATTCGGGGGAGAGGACCCTAGTCAGGGAGGTGACCAAGAACCCGATGGTCACTCTGACAAAGCTCCAGCATTTCTCTGTGGAGAGAGAAGAATGTTCCAGAAGAACAACCATCTTTGTAGCACTCTACCAATCAGGCCTGTATGGTAGAGTGGCCAGACGGAAGAACTTCCTCGGTAAAAGGCACATAAAGGCACTTGAAGGACTCTCAGACCATGAGAAATAAAGTTCTCTGGTCTGATGAAACAAAGATTAAACTCTTTGGCCTGAATGGCAACCGTCATGTCAGGAGGAAACCAGACACCGCTCATCACCTTTCAAATACTATCCCTACAGTTAAGCATGTTGGTGGCAGCATAATGCTGTGGGGATATTTTTCAGGGCAGGAACTGGGAGACTAGTCAGGATCGAGGGAAAGATGAATGCAGCAATGTACAGAGAGATCCTTGA
Source organism: Lithobates pipiens (assembly GCF_037356315.1). Lineage (NCBI taxonomy): Eukaryota > Metazoa > Chordata > Amphibia > Anura > Ranidae > Lithobates > Lithobates pipiens. The sequence continues at coordinate 537,171,851 of NW_027507903.1, forward strand.
TGAAAACCTTCTCCAGAATGCTCTGGACCTCAGACTGGGGTGAAAGTTCATCTTCCAACAGGACAATAACTTTAAGCACACAGCCAAGATAACAAAGGAGTGGCTACGGGACAACTCTGTGAAAGTCCTTGACTGGCCCAGCCAGAGCCCAGACTTGAACCCGTTTGAACATCTCTGGAGAGATCTGAAAATTGCTGTGCACCGACGCTCCCCATCCAACCTGATGGAGCTTGAGAGGTCCTGCAAAGAAAAATGTGAGAAGCTGCCCAAAAATAGGTGTGCCAAGCTTGTAGCATCATACTCAAAAACACTATCTCACAAAAGGAAGTACACCCCTTACATTTTTTGTAAATATTTTACTATATCTTTTTATGTGACAACACTGAAGAAATTACACTTTCCTACAATGTAAAGTATTGATTGTGCAGCTTGTATAACAGTGTAAATTTGCTGTCCCCTCAAAATAACTCAACACACAGCTATTAATAATAAAAAAGGAAAAGAAACTGCGCTAGGGAGAAAACCGCACCAGAGTACAGAAAAATAGCAAAATAGATAGGTTTATTATAAAAGTATAAGGGAAGCTGTGACTCTACTGCACAAACATATCTTACGGTGAAAACAAACTAAAAAAATGGAGAGCTGAGCTAGACCCAAAACACCATTATACAGAAAATTATGTGAAGACATTTTCAGGAAATTAAGTGAATTAGAAAATATATGGAAGAAGAAATTATTCCACACCCGTGTAGGAATAATGTAAATAAATATTTTATTTACATTATTCCTACACGGGTGTGGAATAATTTCTTCTTCCATATATTTTCTAAATTTTATTTTGAACTTGATGAATTAGATATTTGTTTATATTATATGTGGGGTCATACACAATTAATAGATTTTTTATGTATTTAACTGCATTGTGATTTACAGTTGCAGATGACATAACTGTTTAAAAAAAAAAAATTCACTTAATTTCCTGAAAATTTCTTCACATAATTTTCTGCATATTGGTGATTTGGGTCTAGCGCAACTCTTCATTTTTTAGTTTGTTTACACAGCTATTAATATCTAAATAGCTGGCAACAAAAGTGAGTACACCCCTAAGTGAAAATTTCCAAATTGAACCCAATTAGCAATTTTCCCTCCCCAGTGTCATGTGACTTGTTAGTGTTACAAGGTCTCAGGTGTGAATGGGGAACAGGTGTGTTATATTTGGTGTTATCACTCTCACTCTCTCATACTGGTCACTGGAAGTTCAACATGGCACCTCATGGTAAAGAGCTCTCTGAGGATCTGAAAAATAAAAGAATTGTTGCTCTAAATAATGATGGCCTAGGCTGGTAGAGCCTGTGAAGCTCTGGTGAATTCCATGCCTAAAAGGCAGTGCTGGAAAATAATGGTGGCCACACAATATGTTGACACTTTGGGCTGAATTTAAGAATTGAATCTGTTATAAAAGTTGTACACTCACTACTCACTACTATTGTAGCAAAGTGTCACTTCTTCAGTGTTGTCACATGAAAATATATAATAAAATATTTTCAAAAATGTGAGGGGTGTACCCCCTTTTTGTGAGATACTGTATGTATATGTGATTTTTTATTTTAATACATTTGCAAAGATTTCAAACAAACTTCTTTCACTTTGTCATTATGGGGTGTTGTTTGTAAAATTTTGAGGAAAATAATGAATGTAATCAATTTTGGAATAAGGCTGTATCATGACAAAATGTGGAAAAAGTGAAGCACTGTGAATACTTTCCAGATGCACTGTACCTTCAGCATGTACAAAAGCAGTTTAATTGTGGATGGGCAATAAAGCAACAAATGCGAACGGGCCCTAGAAAAACATCAGAGAACTGGGCAATTTCTTCAGCTCAAAGAGCAATCTGAAATACTTTACACCCAAGCTGGCATCACATGAGGCTGCAATGTTCAGCTGGTAGAAAGTAAAGAACATGTAAACAGATGACCAGTCTTGCAAATTTTGGAAACAGGTGCTTTATTCTGAAAAACCCAAAAAGCACTAAAAGTTCTAGTAGAATGTGTCTTCACAGCAAAGGGTGGAACCCAATCCATGGGGCCATAGGCTTGGATGATGGTCTGCCTGAACCACCTAGAGATGGTGGAGCAAGAAGCCAGTGCTCTTTTAAGGGGAGAAAAGGAGCCTCACCATCACTTTGTCCCAATGCAAAACCAGAAAGTGCTTCTTGCAGGTTAAGGCCACTAGCTGAGATACTCACCTCTCAGAGGTGATGACTACAAGGAGAACCATCTTGTGTGTGAGAGAGAATAATGTCAAGCCTCTAATGGGTTTAAACTGTGGTTTCTGAAGCATAAAAATCCACACTCTAATCCCATTAAGTCACAGGGCAATAGAAGGAGGAGATGCATGTCCAGCCCTGTGAATTCCTTCTTTAGGTTGAGAGCCAGTAGGCAGCTGGAAAGTAAGCTCAGCTCTCCAGGAATCCAAATACCTCTTTCTTACACCAGTTTCTCAGCCACTTGTTCAGCTACCACTGCCTCCCTGGTGTGGCACAGAAAATATTTCAGAAAATACTACCTTGGAGGTTCTTTTCTTAAGCTTGGTGTCCAAGTCCTTGAAATAGTCTTTTAGGATTCTCCATCTTCCTTTAACTTTTCCATTTGTACCAATATGTACCACGACAGCTGGGTGTCCCCAGCCCCACCCAACAATTTGTCAACCCACTTTGCAATGTGTTGAACCAAATCGCCTGTTAAACAGCAGACAATTTGACAATCACATTGTTACGACAGGATACCCTGCCAGCCCTTCTAATATCTGATGGAGTCCACTTAGAAGCTGCACTGCTTACATTACTTGACCTTTTAATGATAAGTGTTTTAAGTGAATGCCATGGATTGTGCCATTCCACAACCAGATATAAAGTCACCAGCACATCAAATAAATGCTTTTACCATATTTATTGTAGAGACAGCTTATGCTTCCGTGGCATTGTCTTCACGATAAACATGTGAAACGTGTTCATTTGGAATGCAAGTGATTTCACATCTTTGCTTCTAGTATTTGATTCCCCCACCACCCGTATCCGACTATCCATTTTTGTACACCTACTCCCATCCTTACTGAAGCAGTCACTTCCCTGGCAGCTAGATGGTATTCTGCTCCAGCCATGCCACCTCTGAATTTATGTCCCCAATATCATGCAACTAAGCATATTTGTTGGGGTGTGTCAGTTCCAGACTAGGCCCTCTCTGTCACACCTTCTAACTGTATCCCACATCTTAATCCTGAACCTTCATTTCCCATCCCTTCTCCAATCTGGCCCCAGAAGACCCCTGATGGGTAAGGTCTGACCCCCTTTCCAAGCTGTTATTGCTCTGCAGTTTTGCCAGCTGATACTTTAAAGAAAAGTCTCGCTGTTTAATTGTACCTACAGGTAAGCCTATAATAAAATTTTCCTATAGGTACTGTAAATATCTCCTAAACTTGCACTGTTTAGGAGATATTTACTATATACGCCACCACCCATGTCATCAGAGCGTGCACTCTGAAGGAATGACCGCTCTTAACGTTTCTTCAGGGCCCTGTGCCATGACGTAATCACGGTTTTGGCCAATCACAGAGCCAGAGCCCACGAAACTGGAAGACACACCGGGGAAGATGTCAGCTGGTGTGTGTGGGCGCCACTGCAGGGCTTCGTTCCAAGGTAAGTATTTCATGATGAGCTAGTATGCGATGCATACCAGCTCATTATGCCTTTGCCTTACAGGTTTGTTTTTTCTTATTTTTTAGGGTTTACAACCTCTTTAAATCCAGAATGTTTGCTTCCACAGAAACTTGCTTACATCTTACACAACAGTATTCACCCTCAATTGGTTGCTCAAGGTGAGCATACATGGAAGAGGATGTGCGCTGGGTAGCATTACTACATATGGAAGACATGCATCTTATAGGGCTAGTCATATGATTCAATAAGCAGTGCCTTTTTAGACTAGTTGCAAAAGAGGTTAATGCGAAGTACATGCTCTTATTACTATCTATAAATATTGGTTTCTAAGTATATTGAGCAGGCATGTCAAATGTGAAAATCACATGAAAACTTAAAGCGCTGCAGACAATGTACTCAAAATTAAAAATTGCTAGAAGCAAGGGGAAGATGTTCTTTGGCAGAACTTACATTTGCATGTCTCATCTGCCCAAAAAAAACTCTTAGCAGTTTTTGTTTTACATTTTTGGACTTTAGTTCTGCTTTACGATTAATACTGCAATAATAACCATGTTCAAAGTAAAAAAATACACTATACTTTCCCTTTAAGCAAGATGCTCAGTAGTATAAAAGATCAAATTCTTCCACGGCAAAACAGATCAATAAGTACATGGAACGGCTGGTTGCTTTTATAGTTACTTAAATTCAGAAAATCTGTTTTTCGAACCAAAATGGCAATACGTTTCTGTACTGGACCATTAGGTGTTGCAAACTATTGCAAATAAAATGAGTACATCTTTTTTTCTTTTTGCTTAGTGACTATGTCATTGGACAAGAGTTAGACCCCAAACACACTATGATATTTTCTGCAGATGTTTGTTTTCAGATTTACCAAAACCATATAATACGAGGTCAAACCTTAAGGCTGCTTTCACACTGCAGCGGGAGCGGCGTCGGCGGTAAAGTGCCGCTATTTTTAGCGGCGCTTTACCGTCGTTTTAGCGGCGGTCTGCGGGCGCTAGCGGGGTGGTTTTAACCCCCGCTAGCGGCCGAAAAAGGGTTAAACCCGCCCACAAAGCGCCGCAAAGCGGCACTTTGCCGGCGGTATTGCCGCGGTGTCCCATTGATTTCAATGGGTAGGAGCGGTTTAGGAGCGGTGAATACACCGCTCCTTCACCGCTCCAAAGATGCGGCTAGCAGGACTTTTTTCACCGTCCTGCCAGCGCATTGCTCCAGTGTGAAAGCCCTCCGGCTTTCACACTGGAGAGAAAGGGGCCGTTTTTTTTCAGGCGCTACACCGGCGCTATTTTTAGCGCTGTAACGCCTGAATACCGCCCCAATGTGAAAGCAGCCTTAGGCCGCGTACACACGGGCGGACTGTCCGCCCAACTAGGTTCGTCAAACAGTTTGACAAACAGTCCGTTCAAAATTAGCATGAACGGACTTGACCACACACGACGAACGAACAGTCCGCTGAAAACTTGCGCGATGACGTGAACGGCACGTACGACGGGACGAGAAATTCGAAGTCCAATACACTGCAATGCAACCTTCGCCGTGTAAATCCTTTCTGAGCATGCGCGGAACTTAGTTTGACGAACAAGCCTACACACGAGCGGACTGTCCGCTCAAACCAAGTTTCAGCGGACAGTCTTACGGAAATTCCGAAAGACTTTGTTCGTCAGACTGTCCGCTGAAACTGTCCGCTGAAGCCCACACACGAGCGGACTGTCCGCTGAAACACTGTTCAGCGGACAAAGTTGGGCGAACAGTCCGCCCGTGTGTACGCGGCCTTAGAGTTTCAATTTGTATGCAATCAGGCAGGCCCTTGCACTAGTGACTACATGATTTTGGTAAATCTGAAGACAAAAATCTGCAGAAAATCTAATAGTGCGTATGGGGTCTAAAGCTAAATAAAAAAAGTAACACAACCTTATAAAGATAGGAAAGGGGGATAAAAATATTTCACTCTCCATTTGTAATGGGTTACATTAAATAACACGACATTAGATTCTAGCTGTGCCTGTGTGGGTTTCCTCTGGATACTCCTGTTTCCTCCCACGCTCTAAAGACATGCTGGTAGGTTGATTGGCTCCTGTAAGAAATTTTGACTGGTTTAAGTTGGTGCATTTTTTTGTTAAAACAGATTTTAACCACTTAACGACCGTCGCATGTACGTGCTTGCCTTCCAGCGGGTGGGGGGTCCGATCGGACCCCGTCCTGCTGGATGCGGCGGTCCGTTTCGCTTCAGGGGTGATCCGGGATGAGGGGATGGCTGTTGGTTTCTGGCCATCCCCTCTCGATCGCTCCTGGCGAATGAGAAGCTTCCCCTGCTGTGTATTGTAAACACAGGCAGGGAGGAAGTGATGTCATTCTCCTCGGGGCGGTCTTTTTGACCGGACTGCGAGGAGAACACAGAAAGTAAGTGCACCAACACTACAATGACATGTAGGTACACATAGGCACACAATTCCCCCCCCCCCCCCCAGTCACAGTGTCACTGATTGCAGTGATCATTTATTTACTGATCACTGCATTTAGTGTCAGTTGTGACAGTAAAAACTATCAGGGCAGTTAGGGTTAGGTCCAGGGTAGCCCCCTACCCCCCAATAAAGGTTTAACCCCCTGATTGCCCCTAGAGTTAACCCTTTCACCCCCTTTTACCAGTGTCACTAAGCAATCGTTTTTCTGATCGCTGCATTAGTGTCACTGGTGTCGCTAGGTAGCTAGTTATTTTTTTAGGTTCACCACCAGGTTTTTATAGCGCTAGGTACCCCGATATACTACCCAATAATGGTTTTAACCCCCTGATTGCCCTAGTTAACCCTTTCACCCCCTTTTGCCAGTGTCACTAAGCGATCGATCATTTTTCTGATCGCTGTATTAGTGTCACTGGTGCTGCTAGGTAGCTAGTTATTTTTTTAGGTTCACCGCCAGGTTTTTATAGCGCTAGGTACCCCCATATACTACCCAATAACGGTTTTAACCCCCCTGATTGCCCCTAGTTAACCCTTTCACCAGCGATCACAGTATAAGTGCCACTGGTGACGCTGGTTAGCTAGTTAGTTATTTAGGTTCCCCGTCAGGTTTTTATATAGCGCCAGGGACCCCCATATACTACCTAATAAAGATTTTAACCCCCTGATTGCCCCTAGTTAACCCTTTCACCAGTGATCACCGTATAAGTGTTACGGGTGACTCTAATTAGTTAGTTTGCTTTTTATAGCATCAGGGCACCCACCATTTATTACCCAATAAAGGTTTAACCCCCTGATCACCTGGCGGGCGATATCAATTAGGTTTTAGGGTCAGGGTCTGCGTCGCCCCAGGCAGCGCTAGGTTAGTGCCAGTACCGCTAACACCCATGCACAAAGCATAAACCTCCCGTAGTGGTATAGAATCTGAACAAATCAATATCTGTTCTGATCAGATCTATACTAGTGTCCCCAGCAGTTTAGGGTTCCAAAAAAACGCATTGTTAGCGGGATCAGCCCAGATACCTGCTGGCACCTGCATTTTGCCCCTCGGCCCAGCTCACCCAAGGGCAGTATCGATCGATCACTGTCACTTACAAAACACTAAACGCATAACTGCAGCGTTTGCAGAGTCAGGCCTGATCCCTGCGATCGCTAACAGTTTTTTTGGTAGCGTTTTATATTTAAATCCGGAAGGCAGTGCTTGGTTTTCGGGGTCCCGTACGTGGCTAGGCTCCCAAAAAGTCCCCCACGTGTGGTATCCCCGTACTCGGGAGAAGCAGCAGAATTTATTTTGGGGTGTAATTTCACTTATGCCCATAGTATGTGTGAGCAATATATCATTCAACATGCCTCTCAGTAAATAGCTTGGGGTGTCTACTTTCCAAAATGGGGTCATTTGGGGGGGTTTTGTGCTATTTTGGCATTTTATGGCCTTCGAAACTGTGATAGGTAGTGAGGAGTGAAATCAAAAATTTGCACCGTTAGAAATCCTGAAGGCAGTGATTGGTTTTCGGGGTCCCGTACGCGGCTAGACTCCCAAAAAGTCCCACATATGTGGTATCCCCGTACTCAGGAGAAGCAGCAGAATATATTTTGGGATGCAATTCCACATATAACTATGGCATGTGTGAGCAATATATCATTTAGTGACAACTTTTTGTAAATTTTTTTTTTTTGTGTCATTATTCAATCACTTGGGACAAAAAAAAAATTCAATGGGCTCAACATGCCCCTCAGCAATTTCCTTGGGGTGTCTACTTTCCAAAATGGGGTCATTTGGGGGGGGGGTTGTACTGCCCTGCCATTTTAGCACCTCAAGAAATGAAATAGGCAGTCATAAATTAAAAGCTGTGTAAATTCCAGAAAATGTACTCTAGTTTGTAGACGCTATAACTTTTGCGTCAGTAGGAGAAGGAATAATACCCCATCATTGGTATCAGTGAGAGGAATAGTACCTCATTGTTGGTGTCAGCGGGAGGAATAGTACCCCATCATTGATATTCTTGGGAAGAACAGTGACCCATCATCAGTGTCAGTGGCAGGAATAATGTCCCACTGCTGGTGTCAGTGGCAGGAAGAGTTGCTGATATCATTGGTTGGAACAGTGCCCCAAGGGCTGGATAAAGACACGGTTTGGAGACCACTGACCCAAGGAGACCGCACAATTAGTATAATTAGTTTGTAGACAACATAACACATATTTTTTCAATCAACTTTTGTACATTTCTTAACGCGAATGTAAACCCTTAAATTTAGGGTGAAGACACTGGCCTCAGGTGATACACAGAGATGAAACAAATCCGCATAAGTTGTATTTGTTTATCTGCAGTATTCTGTTCTCTACAGATATTCAAACTGCTGAATTTGTACATGTGTACATGCTTGTCTGACCTTGCAGAAAGCAGGAGCTGAATTTACACTCTGCAGATCTCAGTGAGGGAAGTGACACCCCCCCCTCCCCCCCCCTTACAAAGGGACAGAGTGTAGACTGTCAATCACAGTACACACTATGGAGAAATATGTTTTGTTCATGTTTCTTGTCTGAGGATTACAAACACTTTCATTTAAATGTATTCATTTCTGTATCCATGCATACAATGGGACCGCCATATTTGACATCACAGTATAAAGCTGATTTCCAGCTTTAGTTACAGTTTAAAGCGGTTCTTCACCCTAAAGGGGAAGTTCCGCTAATCTGATCCCTCCCCCCCTCCGGTGCCACAATCGGCACCTTTCAGGGGGGAGGGGGGTGCAGTTACCTGGATAATCCAGGTAACTGCACCCACTTCCGGCCAGACCGCCGCAGACGCCCCGCCCCCCCCCCCCCCCCGTTGTGTTCTGGGAAACACACAGTTCCCAGAGACACAGCGGGGGACCATAAGAGACGCGGAGCGCGGCTCGCACATGTGCAGTAGGGAACCGGGCAGTGAAGCTGTAATGCTTCACTTCCCGATTCCCTGACAGAGGATGGCGGCGGGGGCAGCAGCGAGACGAGCGATCGCTCGTCATCTGCCGCCGACATCGCTGGACCCTGGGACAGGTAAGTGTGATTTTATTAAAAGTCAGCAGCTGCAATATTAGTAGCTGCTGGCTTTTAATATTTTTATTTTAGGTGCAGAACCGCTTTAAATAGTTCAAGTTGACCCAAACAAACTTTTCCCCTCACTAACTAAAGAGGATGAGGGGGCACTCTTTACGTCAAGAGGAAAGGAGATTTCATCTCCAAATATGGAAAGGTTTCTTCACAGTAAGAGCTGTGAAAATGTGGAATAGACTCCCTGCAGAGGTGGTTCTGGCCAGCTCAGTAGATTGCTTTAAGAAAGGCCTGGATTATTTCCTAAGTGTACATAATATAACTGGGTTATATTAGGTCAACATGGGGACAAGGTGCACCCCCCCATGTTGAGGTCACGCTGCCTGGTAGGGCTCGTCCCCACTCCCTTTCCTGACTGGCCGGGCTGCGTGCTCGGATAAGGGTCTGCTATGGACTTTGGGGGGGACCCCCACGCTGTTTTTTTGGTGTAGGGGTTTCCCTTTAAATCCATACCAGGTGACGGGGCCAGCGTGGTGTCAATCTCGCCGATAGAGGTGGCGACATTGACTTCCTTCGCTAGTCCAGGCTACCTGGAGCCACGTTCAAAATGAAAGGACTTTTCTCCATATGTGGGCAAGTCCGTTTATTTCAAAACTCCGGCGGACTCCTGCCACAGTCCGCCGGAAAAGTCTGGTCATGTGTGGGTAGGTCCGCTCGTTCGGAAAGACCGGTGGACCTCAGCTGCAAAGTCCGGCGGTTTGTCCGCTGGAATAAAAGTGCGCCGGATAGTCTGATTGTGTGTACGCGGCATAAGAGTTATTATGGGAAAAAGGTGTCTCCACTGATGCATTATCACAAGTCTGTTTCCCTAACAGCCCAACATTTTCAAAATCCAATTGTCATAGGGGACAGAAAGTGAGGTGAAATTTTCTGAACAGGGGCACACACAGCAAAACAAATGTTACAGGGGTGTTAACCCTTCCTTATGCTATCCAAAAAGCTTAAAAATAGATTTTTTGGCTGCAGCTACACTTACAAAAATGTACCTATTCCGACTTACAAACAAATTCAGCTTAAGAACAAATCTACAGTCCCTATCTTGTTTGTAACTCGGGGACTGCCTATATCTGAAAATACATGGCGGCGTGTATTACTGCAGTTCAGGCTATTGCATGTCTTTAAAGTACATCTAATGGGAAACTCTAATACACTATCATTCACACAGCAGTGATTTATCAGTTTTAAGAAGAGCTTTTACAGCTTAACTACTTGCCAAGGTGATTTTAAGATTTTTTACATACATTTTAGCAATTTGTTTGCTATATAATGATTTAGAAACCCCAAACGTTATATATATTCTGGAAGCAGAGGCCCTTGAGAATAAAATGGTGGCTGTGGCAAATTTTTTTATCTTGCACAATATTTGTGTAGCCATTTATCAAATGTAAATTTTCAGGAAAAATACACTTACGTGAATATTAGTGCACAGAAGCACAATATAATACCCCAATTTTTTGGTAACAAATAAAATATGATGTTGAGCCAAGTAAATAGCAAACATGTCAAGATTTATAGTGTTTTTATGTAATGTGTATTGTCTGTTTATCTATGCAAGTGTGATTTAATTAATAACTTCACTTTTTATACAGATTACACTAGGAAGAGTGTACAGTTGACCCCCAAAATTCACGGGGGGGGGGGGGGGTTAATTTGTAGCGCACCCCCGAATTGTTAAAAACTGCACATTTTTGATGTGGTAAAAAAAAAAAAATGCATATAAATGCCTAGATAAAATACTGTACAGTAATAATTTAATTGAATGAAAATACAATAAAATGTACAGGCGGCATTTTAAGGCTTTAAGGAGAACGAAAGACACACGGTAAACTGTTACGATGCCTGGCTGCACATCTGCCGGAGAGGAAAAATCAGTGAGGCCGTGAACTCTGACCTGCGACTTTGTGAGGGTCGACGGTACAGTTGTGCTCATAAGTTTACATACCTTGGCAGAAGTTATGATTTCTTGGCTATTTTTCAGAGAATATGAATGATAAAACAACTGTTTACTCTTTTTAATCACTTTAAGACCTCTTTTAGATGTGGTGGTTACAAGTTAAAAACAGTTTCTTTTGCTAGAACCCCCAATATAATTTTTTTCTAACATCCTAGAGAATAAAATGGCGGTCGTTGCAATACTTTCTGTCACACCGTATTTGCGCATCGGTCTTACAAGCGCACTTTTTTCTTTTAAATACACACTTTTGAATTAAAAAATAAGAAAACAGTAGCCCAATTTTTTTTTATATTGTGCAATACAATGCTACGCCGAGTAAATTGATACCCAACATGTCACGCTTCAAAATTGCACCCGCTTTTGGAATGGCAACAAACTTTTACCCTTAAAAATCTCCATAGGCGACATTTACAAAATTCTACCAGTTGCATGTTTTGCGTTAAAGAGGCGGTCTAGGGCTAGAATTATTGCTCTCACTCTACCGATCGCAGCGGTACCTGATATGTGTGATTTATACACTGTTTTCATATGCGGGCCCTACTCATGCATGTGTTCACTTCTTCACACAAGCTCAGCGGGACGGGAGCGTTTAAACATCCCTTGTAATAGAAACAAAGCATGACAGGACCTCTTAAATATGAGATCTGGGGTCAAAAAGACCTCAGCACTCATGTTTACACTAAAATGCAATTAAAAAAAAAATTTAATTTAAAAGAATAAAAAAAAAAAAAAAATGGCCTTTTAAGAGCTATGGGCGGAAGTGACGTCTTGACGTCGTTTCCGCCCAGTAGTGTCATGGAGATGGGTGGGTCATCTACCCCTCACTCGTATCCATGTCAGCCCAGAGAACAGACCCGATCGCCTCCGCCGCTGCCGACAGCTCCGGTATGCAGCGATTTTGCCACAGAGACCACTTTTATCTTGTACCAGACCGATGGCCAAACACGGGGATACCGGGGTTATGGCAGCTAACTTCTGCCATAACAACGATATCCATCCTTAAAAGTAGGGAAGTACATTGGCGTGCAACAGTCTGGAAGTGGTTAAATCATAATGAAAACAGAAACTACCCAAATGACCCTGATCAAAAGTCAACATACCCTGGTGATTTTGGCCTGATAACATGCACACAAGTTGACACAAAGGGGTTTGAATAGCTATTAAAGGTAACCAACCTCACCTGTGATTTGATTTCTTGTAATAATTAGTGTTTGTGTATAAAAGGTCAAATGAGTTTCTGGACTCCTAACAGACCCTTGCATTTTTCATTCAGCACTGACGTTTCTGGATTCTGAGTGACAGGGAAAGCAAAAGAATTGTCAGAAAGCAAACTACAGTCAGGTAGACCAAATAACATTTCGGCCACAACTGCCAGGAAAATTGTTTGGGAAAAACTCACAAAACATGTGGTGTGGCTGTTTCAAGATGTACAATAAGGAGGCACGTGAAGAAAGATGGGCTGTATGGTCCTTTTCACCAGAAGAAAGCCATTACTATGCAATTGCCACAAAGTATCCCGCTTACAATATGCCAAACAACACAGAGACAATCCTCAAACCTTTTGGCACAGTCATTTGGAGTGACGAGACCAAAAAATAGGATTTTTTGTACTCGCTGTAAAATCCTTTTCTCTGTAATTCACCGAACCGACACAGCTCCTCTCTTAGCCATTGGGTTGTTATGCCCACCACTAGGAGAAAACTAGGCATTACTTGTTACGCAACACTCAGAACTTTCCAGTTCCACCTAGGGGGTGGTCCCTTGGGCAACAACCCACCACCCTGCCATGCAGTCATCAGTACATCAACAAGCAGTATAATGTAAAGAGAAAAAGGAGGGGCGGGTGCTGTGTCGGTTGGTGAATTACAGAGAAAAGGATTTTACGATGAGTACAAAAAATCCTATTTTCTCTTATATTCACTGACCGACACAGCTCCTCTCTTAGCCATTGGGACGTCCCCAAGCAGTGCCAAACAAGGGGTGGGAAAACAGCATAGAAAACTTCATCCACCATGGCAAGTGGGAACTAGTGAAACTTTACCCACAAAAAACAACAGTGTGTGGAGAAAACCACCACAAAACCAGGGTATCCCCAACAGGAGTGACTACCAACTTAATGCCAATTTCTGGTTTACTCCTTGATGAAGAAACAGCAGAATCCTGGATTTAGAAAAGGAGCGCGGATGTCATCCTTTCTCCTCACACATGGAGATGTAAGCCTTCCAGGTACGATGATATATCTTCAGAGAAGAAGATTTCCATGCCCTCAACATAGTTGGGATCACTGAGTCCGACAGACCCCGGTTCCTCAACACCTGGCTCTCAATAGCCATGCCGGTAAAGCCGATGGTAAAGCAGGATGGAGAATCGGACCTCGAGACAGAAGGTCCTCTCGTAATGGCAGTCGCCAGGGAGCGTCTGCCACCAGGCGCATTAGGTCTGGGTACCAGGGCCGCTAAGGCCAATCTGGTGTGACCAGAATCACTGGGATCCCCTTGACTTCCACTCTGCGGAGCAGACGTGGTAACAGTATCAGTGGAGGAAAAGCGTAGATCAGCTGGTACTAATCCCACTGAGCCACCAGCGCGTTTGACACGTCTGCCCACAGATCTCGTCCTGGATACGAATCTCGGCACCTTCCGATTGAGATGGGAGGCCAGAAGATCCATGTCTGGTGTGCCCCACCTCAGGCGCAGTAGCCTGAATACCTCCGGATGCAACGCCCATTCTCCTGAGTCCAGCATCTGGCGACTCAGATAGTCCGCATGCCAGTTCTCCACTCCCGGGATGTAAATAGACGACAGGGCCGGTACGTGACGATTTGCCCACCGAAGTATGTGAGCGACCTCCCGTGTGGCGACTGAGCTTCTTGTTCCTCCTTGGTGATTGACGTATGCCACAGCCGTGGCATTGTCTCACTGGATCCTGATCGGGGACCCCTGTAGTCTCATTGACTATGTGGAGAGACACAGCCTGATCGCTCTTAGCTCGAGCAGATTGTTTGGCAACTTGGATTCTTCCGCCGACCAGAGGCTCTGAGCTGGCTGAACCCCCATCACTCCACCCCAGCTGGATAGGCTGGTGTCCGTTGTGATCACTGTCCGCTTCAGAGGTAGGAACGACTTCCCAGACGGAATCACCGGGGACCTCAGCCATCAGGTAAGGGAGTCTCTGACTGGCTCACGTGGATCTGTCGATCCAACTGAGATTTGTCCCACTTTGTCAAAAGCTCCTTCTGCAGGACTCTGGTGTGGAACTGGGCATATGATACTGCCTCGAAGGAGGCTACCATGAGTCCCAGGACTCGCATGCAGAAGCAGAGCAGCGACCAAGTGCAGTTCATCAGCAGTATTACTGCGGATCTGAGAGTCTGCAGCTTGTCTGAAGGGAGAAAAACTCTTGCTTCCCTGGAGTCCAGCAGCAAGCCCAGGTACTCCAGATGCTGGGTCGGTACAATCACCTACTTCTTTAGGTTCAACAACCACCCAAATTCTTGCAGGGTCTGCATGGAGATCGCCACATTCCCCTCTAATTCTGAGGTGGAAGATGCCCTGAGGAGGAGATTGTCTAGGTATCCCACGATCGCGATCCCACGTTGTCACAGCAAAGCCAAAACTGGAGCCAATACCTCGGTAAAGACGCGGGGGGCTGATGCCAGACCAAAAGGAAGAGCCACAAACTGGTAGTAGGCTTCCCCGACTGTGGATCGCAGAAACTTTGGACTCGGAGGCATATGGGTATGTGCAGGTACGTATCCTGGATGTCCAAAGATGCCAGGGAGTCCCCTTGATGGAGTGCAGCGACTACTGAGCGAACTGATTCCACTCTGAACCTCTGAACTTTCACAAAGTGATTGAGGACTTTTAGGTCCAAGATTGGACGTACCCCTTCCTTCTTGGGAACTACAAACAGATTTGAGTAGAATCCCTGGAAACGTCTGATTCTGCAACCAGTACAATCACCCAGCGACTCAGCAGGTCCCTTGCTGCCCCCAAGAGGGCCTCCTGGCAAGCCGGGGATACGGGTATGCAGGAGTGGAAGAATCTGTTTGGCGGCCAAGAGAGAAACTCTATCTTGTAGCCTGAGGAAATAAGATTGCAGACACATTGGTCGGATAGTCGAGAGGACTACCAGGCTGCAAACTCCCGGAGGCGACCCCCCACCCGAGACATGGGTGGGGACAAACCTTCACGCAGTAGCACTTTTGTTCGCAGGCTTGCTGTTCCAGTGATGTTTTTGTCCTTCTATGGTAGTCCTGTCGGGCTGGGGACGTTTAGTCGAAGCTCTGGGCGGACGAAAAAGCAGTTTGTGAGCCTACGGCGTGGCTCCTTAGCCTTCCTGACCTGTGCGAGTAGGGTACTCTGACCACCGGTGCCATTTTTAATAATATCTTCTAACGAGGCTTCCGAAAAGCCGGTCGCCAAGGAAGGGAAGATCCGTCAAGACTTTCTTAGATGCCTGGTCAGCAGACCAGCATTTCAACCAAATCAGACGTCTGACACTGAAGCCCTGGATAACAGAAGAAGAGCATCCAGGGCCGCGTCACAAAATGTACTTAAAGTGGTTGTAAACCCTTACAAACCACTTTGACCTACAGGTAAGCCTAGATTAAGGCTTACCTGTAGGTCCAAGAAATATCTCCCAAACCTATATGGTTTAGGAGATATTTGCCCAAAGACGGGCACCGCTGTCTACGGCGCATGCACCGTAGACAGCGGCGCACAGGCGCACTGAGTGTGGCATCCTCGATAACGAAGATGCCACGCATCTCGGCTCCCGTGCACATGCGTGGGAGTGACGTCATCGCGGCTTCGCCGAACGACAGCGGCGGAGCTGCAAGACCCACCGAGAAGATGGATGCGGCGGATTACAGGGGACAGCGGTGACTTCGCTGGCTCCTGTGTCAGGTAAGTGACACATAATGGGCTACTATGTGATGCATAGTAGTCCATTATGCTTTGCCTTTGCAGGGAATGAAAGAGGAAGTAAACTCATCAGGGTTTACTTCCTCTTTAAGGCCTTGCACTAGTTGGTCTGCTAGTTCCACGCAGACAGGAGAAGCCTGTTGCTCTCCCAATTCACGGTGCAACAGTTTTGCCCACTCAGTCAGTGTCTGCGACACAAGTGCGGATGCCAGTACTGGTCGCACGGCGGACCCCACCACCGTAAACAAGGAACGAGACACTTTCTTGGCCTTCCTGTCCATGGGATCCTTAAATGCAGGAGTCCCCTCCACCGGGATCGTAGTTACTTTATTTAACCTGGATACTGGGGGGTCCACGACCGGAGGAGCCGACCACTTTTTGAGAAGGTTCTCCTCAAAGGGGTAATGCACCGTTGTGGATTTGGGGACCGAAAAGGTCCGTTGCGGGCAACCCCATTCCTTGTAAATGAACTTGCCAAAATAAGTCAGATACGGGAACACCTTAGGTGAACGTGCCGGCTTACGGGAGCCAAAAGGGACCGCTACATTAGCAGAGGGATCTGCTGGCTCCTGAATCTTCAGGGTATCACGCAAAGCTGTGATAAGTGCTCCAACAAGCGATTTGTCGGGCACGGACCCGGACTGGGACTCATCCTCACTGTCTGAATGGTCCTGGTCAGCGTCGTTTGACAAAACAGAGCAGGGGTCACCAGCCTCAGTAGGGCCCAAGTCTGCATCAGAGCTCTCCCCAGAGGACGGGGGGGGGGGGGGCAGGGGGCACTTTTTTGCACCCTTTTGCGCTCGTGCCGCCTCCATCTTGGCAACAAACTAATTGAGGACTGCCGTCAGGGTGTCCAAGGCACTGCGCAGTCCGCAGGCGACCTGGTTGCAATTACCTGGATTTTGGGGGAAGAAACACCAGTTTCTGAAGCCATGCTAACCCTACCCTGTCTGCCACACGAAGGGGACTTAGGACAGTAACAGTCCCACCCTCCTTACTGCTGCTGGCTGAGGGGCTCTTTCCCACAGGACTCACCACCCTGAGGGGTCCTGCGCTATCCAGCAGTTAGTGCCTGTAGCCTCTGTTGGCTCCCAGGTGCAGAGGAACCAGTGCTGTGTCGGTGGAAGCAGCTGCAAATGGCGCTGAAACAGCTCTGAAGTGTGCTCAGGCTTCAAGAAAACGTCCGCCCAGCGTCCAGCATAAGGACATAAAACACAGGGAAAATGGCCGTTAGAGCACAGGAACACATGCTGCCGCTAGAGAACACTGAAAAACATGTTCAAGGTTCCATAAAATGGCCGCTGGCATCCTGTATAGGGACAATCACAAGGAAAACGTCCGCCGAAGCCCAGGAGAGCATGCTTTCCCTTGCCCACACCTAAGATGGCCGCCGAATGCCAGAGCCATGAGGGACAGAGAGAAACAATGGCGGGGAGTACAGCGCTGCACAGGACACCAGCATAGCCTCACAGACACCTTCCAGGGACATGAAAAACAGAACCCAGGACTCAGCCAGCCAGCCAGAGCAACCCCCCCAGGTGAGAGCCCCTGCATAGACACACACTGCTCAGCAGCATCCCCCCAGGGAAGGGGACAGGGAGAGAAGAGGAGGTGAGGGACCCCCGAATCGACCTCCCAGGGAATCCCCAGCCCCACCGAGGCAGGGAGAGCTGTACTTACCTGTCCTGCAGAGCTGGGAGACATTCCATTACAGACCCACTCACTGATCAGTACAGGGTGGCTGCTGGACCGGCACACTGTGACGCAGACATCAGTAGCCTGGTCATATGTGTGCCCCGGAGCATAAAAGCTCACAACCACCTCTGGAGCTGAGGTTTTGTCGTGGCCGGCCTAGCGTGGAGCTGCAACCTGCACACGCTCGATGGCCGGACTGGGGAGACTACAAAGGACAAGGGTATCCAGCCTGTCACCCAGCCGGCTGTTGATAGCAGATCACAGGATCAATCATCTTGTGCAAAAAGTCAAGATTCTGCAGAAAAAAGCACAGCCCGATGGGCCCGCAGGGTTCCTAGGTCCTTCTCCTTCACTAGGCAAAATAAAACTGATGACTGCATGGCAGGCTGGAGGGTTGATGCCCAAGAGACCGCCCCCTGGGCAGAACTGGAAAGTTCTGAGTGTTACATAACAAGTAATGCCTAGTATTCTCCTAGTGGTGGGCATTACAACCAAAAGGCTAAGAGAGGAGCTGTGTCGGTCGGTGAATATAAAAGAAATTGAGCTTTTGGCCAAAACCATAAACACTTCATTTGGAGAGGAGTCAACCAGGCCTATGATGAAAGGTACACCATTCCTACTGGGAAACAGAGGTGGATCGCTGATGTTTTGGGGATGTGTGAGCTACAAAGGCACAGGAAATATGGTCAAAATTTATGGCAAGATGAATGCAGTATGTTATCAAAAAATACTGGAGGAATATTTGCATTCATCAGCCAGGAAGCTGCGCATGGGATGTACTTGGACATTCCAACATGACAATGATCCAACACACAAGGCCGAGTCGACCTGTCATTGGTTACAGCAGAATAAAGTGAAGGCTCAGGAGTGGCCATCTCAGTCTCCTGACCTCAATATCATTGAGCCACTCTGGGGGGATCTCAAATATGCAGTTCATGCAAGACAATGACAATTTCATGCCCAAGAATTTACAGGAACTGGAGGCTTTTTGTCAAAAAGAATGGGCAACTTTACAGTCTGAGAAGATAGAGAGCCTCATCCACAAATACCACAAAAGACTTCAAGCTGTCATTGATGTTAAAGGGGGCAATACATGGTATTAAGAACGGGGGTATGTAAACTTTTGATCAGGGTCATTTGGGTAGTTTATTTTGTCATCATGATTTAAAAAGAGTAAACACAGTTGATTGATAGTAAATGACTTCAGCCAAACACTAACCATGAAGTGAAAGAAAAGCTTTTGTGTTATTCATATTCTTTGAAAAATGGCCAAGAAATTATAAATTCTGCCAGGGTATGTAAACTTATGAGCACAACTGTATATCAGTTTGTTCCCACATGGATTTTAGCAATTAAAGACCCAAAGTAGTCAATTTGGAGCTGGGTTCAGATGTTCACCTTGGTGTTCCATGAGGAGAAGTGGCATGGTTGCAGATGATTAGCGCTTGTGCTGAGCGCTCTGAATAAGGGGGTCATTGTGGTCTGGTAAGCCTGCACCCTTAGTATTTTTTTGGTGTTGGCAGAAGTTGTTGTCACTTCATGAGAATAATGAAGATTTAAATGGCTCACCTGTAAAATGTAACTTCTTCAGTTTTGGGACTTTTTTTGATTCATCTTTGCATGGACACATTTTTTCACATTTTGCTAATGATTGTATATGATATTTGCACTTTATATATGCTTTTTCATGTATAAGCTTTGAGAAGCAATAATGCTTTTTTTTGTACTTTAGCGCAACACGATTTAAAATTGTGATGCCTCTGGAATTGCGACTACGGTACCTGAAATTATCCATAGGTGACACTTTAAAAGCCCTTACAGGTTGCCAGTGTAAACATGAGCTCTGGTGCTAGAATTATTGTACACACTGTACATACATTGGCTGGGAAGTGGTTAAGTTGGACACTTGTACTATTACCAGGGCTTAATGGTACTTTTTTTTTTTTTTTTAGAGATCGGAGTTATTACTGCAAGATCACAAATATTTTCCAACATGTACAATGTGTGAGAGCAAACACTTACTCGTTATTTCTCAGGACTTAGCTTTACTAGATTGAGATTACTGCAAGTGATGTTTAAGTGGTTGTTTACTTGTGCTTATTATATGGTGTTCATCTACCAATACTATGAAGAAGATATGTCGATCTTGCTGCACAGCATGAGTGCAACACTGGAGCAATGAGACTTGGGTTTTAAACTGTCTGATTTTAAAAATCTATGTCCAGCTGCTCAGGGCTATACACATGCTGTTCCCCTGATGCTGTGCTTTGCGGCAAAACTTAAACAGTATGCCACTGAACGTGACTACTGCAGGTCTATGGGCGTCTCCCTACAACCTCACCTCAAAACGCATGCAATGCACGTGGTTGCATCCCAGTAGCATGGCAACTATCAAGTTAAATCCGGCAGTGAGGAGCCGACCTATTGCCTCTTTGCCACCTGTCAAACACCTCTAAAAAGCAAACTGAGCGTGGATTGCTTTTTTGAAGGAGCGTCAGTTCCTGCTGCACTTGAGAATTTTCCCTAATGCCACGTACACACGACCGGACTTTCATAAATGTCGTAAAGGGAACTATCCTATAAATCATTATATAAGTTTTCTTCAATAATGCACCTGATTCTGAGGCTAATTTGCTTAAGGCTTGGTTCAGACCTATGCGTGCATTTTTTTCAAAACGCAGTGTGCAGGGAAATTGCACGATCATTTTGCCCATGTGATTCCCCCGCAGGTTCCTTCACCCGCGGGGAACACACTGCGTTTTTACATGTGCATCTGGGTGGCATGCAGAATGAATGGCAGCCCCCACGTATTTTCTCACAGCAGCGTGTTTTCATTGGGGGTCCAGGAATCACAATTCCCGCACTTGCAGCCACCCGCATAGATGTGAACCGAGTCTAAAGAGGAACTTTGAGGCTTAGTTCACACTTCTGCATCAATTCCCACACCCACAGAAAAAACGCACTGCTCTGTGAAAGTGAGCGAGGCTACCATCCATTCTGAATGGCACCCCCACGCATATAACATTGCAGTGCATGTATGGAAAGTGCAGGGAACTCACATGGTCAAAAAGACCATGAGATTTCCCTGCAGCCGCATTTTTGAAAAGGTGTATACACCTTTTTTTTTTGTGGAAATGCAGTCATGGCAGCCCATTTATTTGAAAGGATTGCCATGGCTGCACAAAAGCAGCCTGCAAAATGCATAGGTGTGAACCTAGCGTTAGTAGCAAATCAACATTTGGCAGAAGAGGCATACTTTATGTCGCTCTCGCATTAAAGTTCTATTACTTGCCTATATGCACATGCAGGTCAGTGTACAAATTTCAGCAATGCTGGGATAAATGAACTTCCACAGATGTGTGGGAGTGATTTCTAACAGGGTGATCAGTATCTGGAAGCCAATCCAGCCAAAGATGACAGTGTCTGGCAAGGAGCTCCTGGAGACCGCAGTGGTGGAGAGAAGGAGAATATAGTTCCACTTGAATAAATCTCCCTCAATGAGCTACTGCCTGTCAGGATTGTTCGTTTTCATAATCACATTACTTTGTGCAAAACTAATGGACAATCTTTTATGGTGATGGCCATCATTTATAATTTAAGAAATAAAAAAATGCCAGATTTGGCAGAGTACACAATGACTTAAAAATAGAGAAGACTGCAGGAAACTTGGAAAAAAAGTGTTACAGGAATAAATGAAAAGTGATAAGCACGACACACAAAACTTTATTCAATAAGTTTAACAGAATTGGTCAGCAGCAAGCATCAAATAATGTGGCATGGCTTATATAGATAGTATTCAGCACTACAGTAAGTAGTGTGACCACATTCATACAGCATTTAGGAACCAATTGTTGCATTTTGGGGGCAGTGGTCACCTTTACAGAGCCAGGGAACACAAGCTTCTCATCAGTTAAAAGATTCATTGGTAATACCCCTGATGATACCCGGGTGAGCATAGAAGAATGGTAACCCCAACGATTGACACAATTATGTGGATTACTCCTGAAATTCAAAAACATATCACAAATCTAATCCCCACACTTTAAAAAATATGAGACTTGGTTAAATATTCGGGAAAAATGATATCCCCACCATATGCCACTGGCCACTTTGCTTTCTAACCCTTCTTTTGTGCCAGGTCAAGAAGAACCTGGTCCTTTTCAGTGATGTTACCTCTGGCTTCCATCGGATATACAATCTGTCAACATGAGGGACATGATGAGCTGCAATGCCTTGCAAGTTTTCCATAAAATCCCATCCGCTGAACTTTTCTGCTATGTTCACAAATGGACCTGCCACTCTCCCTTACCCCTTTCCAGCATGTATGCAATAGTGACCCTCTGACTAAGAGCACACTGTCTCTAATATACAACTCCATTTCGTCTAGTGATATGTCAGATCTTCAGTCTTATACAACATAATGGCAAAAGGACCCGGGGAGTCTGTTGGAGGCACAATAATGATTCCAAATATGGGATAATATTGCACATGGGTCCATAATTTCCTCTTTTTTGGAGGCTAACTATAAGGTTTTATTTAAGTGGTACATGGTACCCTCCCAGATAACAAAATTTGCACAGGGTGCTTCAGCTCATTTCTTTCTGGGCTGTGGTATGACTTGCACTCTGGTGCATGGGTGGTGGGACTGTCCAAAAAGCACACCTAAGAGAAAGTAACTCCAAGAACCCCTTTGAAGCCTTGCTTAACCTCTTGGCACCAATTGTAACGCATATTTGCGGCCTCTCGGTGGATGGGCCTAACGCCAAGTGACCACATAAATGCAGAGCTGTGTAAACAGAGAGCGCTACCTGCACGGTAGCCCGCGGGGATTGGTAAGCTTCCAATACATAGTTGCGATCAGGACCTTTCCAATGTGACCACTGTGACAGCCAACCACAGTGGCCACATGATGAAAGTGCCCGTCTCCTGACTTTTAGAACTCCTAAAGGGCCAGGAGGCAGTCGGTGCTAAGGGGTTAATCACAAAACACCTTCATGCACTCATAACCAATTTAAGTTGATATCTTATATTTTCATGGCAGCCAACCCCTTAAATTAACCTGTTTTCTGCTGTAACTTGCCATAAAACGTGATCTGATCTTCATTTAAATTACAACAGACATACACAATGCGGATATTTACTAACCCCGGAGCACACAGAATGTAGTAACCGATCAGCTTTTAGGTTTTATTGTCAAAGCATAATTGCCATCCTCATCCTAATTGAACAAGCTGAAGTTTGAGGTTATTGGTCAAGAAAAACCTGGGTGTTTAGCAGACATTTACTAAATCTCCCCCAAAGTACCTAAGCTGATAACACACAAACAATCCACATTTCTCATGCCTTTATTGATCACACCCATTAAACATTTACAGTTTACTGCCCTTTAGACCTTAGGGAGGCTAAACTGTGGCCCATGGGAGTAGAAAATGGAAAATAGAATAATGCCCCAATGCTGGTGTCAGTGAGAATAATGTCCCATCTGTGGTCAGTAAAGAAATAGTTCATCATCATTTCTGATGGCACAGAGCAACGGCTTTCTCCCTGGTGTTCTGCCATGGATACCCTGCCTGTTCAAAGTCTTACATATGGTAGACACATGAACAGGGAGGTTTTCCAGTTCAAGTGATATCTTCAAGCCTTTAGCTGTTACTCATGGGTTCTTCTTTAGCCCATTCAGGATTTGTGTACCTTGGGAGTCATCTTGGCTGGGCGCCCACTTCTAGGATAAGTAGCCACAGTATTAAACTGTCTCCATTTATAGACTATTTGTCTATTGCCTGATGGAGGCCTAAGCACTTTGAGATTGCTTTGTATCCCTTTCCAGCCTTATGTAGATCAACTACTCTCGATTGCATGTCTTCAGAGAGCTCCTTTTTGCAAGGCATAAGTGTTTGTGTGTGAGCAGCTTAAAGAGGAAGTAAACCCTGGCCTGGTCTGTGCCTACTCCAGGAGGCTCCCTGTGGTGGGCCAATGGGCGGGAGGCCCCTAGTGACTGCTCATTTACTTTATTCTTGAGCTAATGTGACGCAGTACAGCATGAAGTGTAATGCACTGTTTAAAAGACTAAAAAGTTAATAAAAAGAGGAAGTAAAGGCTAAAAAAAATTAATAAAAAAAAAAAAAAAAACACACCCTGCAAGGCAAAGGCATAATGAGCTAGTATGCATAGCATACTAGCTCATTATGAATAACTTACCTGAGAACGAAGCCCCCGAAGCGGTCCTCCGTCTTCATGTCTGCCGCTGCCATGCATCCCAGACTGACTCCCGGGTATCGCTGCTCCGGCGCTGTGATTCGCGGGAGCAGCGATGACGTCACTCCCGCGCATGCGCACGGGAGCCGATACTCGCGGCATATCGCCGCGATCTGCAGCCTGTCCAGTGTGCCTGCGTGCCGCTGTCTATAATAGAGGGGGCTGGCAGTGAGTTATAATTTTTGCATTAACAAAACACTTTAAAGGATAAGTTCATATTTGTAACATGTTATACCCATATTCAGGGTGTAACATGTTACAGGTGCAGCAGCCCCCGATCCCCCATTTTGACAACAAGGAAATCCCCCCCCCCCCCCCCCCCCGCTGTCACAATTGAAAAAAAAAAATGCATCTGCTTGGGGCTCCGCCTGCGCCATTCATTTACAGTGTTCTGTGAATGTGAAAACTACAAGCACCGACAGCCTTTGCAGCTGTCGGCTTCTAGTTCTCAATGAACTACCAGGGAGCTGTTGAACTCTCTAGGTGGTTCATAGAGTCTTCCTGTTAGAGTGTAACTGCCTGTCCATACATACATACGTGTAGGAGCAGACAGCTTACACCAGGGGTAGGCAACATTGGCTGTCCAGCGGTTCTGAAACTACAAAGCCCATGAGACATTGCAAGACCCTTACAAATCACAGGCATGACTCCTGCAGGCAGAGGCATGATGATATTTGTAGTTTCACCTTAGCTGGAGTGCCGAGGTTGCCTACCCCTGGCTTAGACAGTCTGCAAGAACCTTGCATTGCACCTGCAATCTGCTGCTTGCAGGTGCAATGCTTTGCGGGCTTCTAGCTAAAAAATAAATAAATAATAAATGCACATTTTTTTCTTTAAAAAAAAGTGAATTTATTTTTATTTTTTTTAAACAAAAAGGTGAGTTTACGATCCTTTAAGCACATTGCATTTGCCATTAAATTTAAACCTGATCTCTACAAATTGACAAATTACTGCAGAAAACCAGTTAAGGGGTTCACATACAAATTCTTGCAGTTTATTACGTACCGCTGTGAAATGAAAAACTTGACTGAGATCCATGCATTGTTTAATCTGCTTAAAAAGTTATTCAAAAAAAAAAATAAAAAAAAAAGATTTGATGGCTCCTCAGATTTGTCTAATTCTGGATGCTGCTGTACTTGCAGAAAAACTACTATGGTTCAATGAGAACCCCAGCTGAAAGCCAAACTGAACCTTTAGTTAAAATCAGCTACATATATTCCAGGAGCACCTATAAAAAGGTATGCCGAGTCTTATCGTTTGTTTTCTTTCCAAAGCTGCTACAGCATGAATAGAAAAATCTGTCCCCTTCTAAAAGCGTCCGGTTATGACCCTTGCTCTCTAAGGGAATGCAGTGTATAGGTCCAACATGCCCCCTACCTAGACAGCCCCATAGTAATCAGCAAAGCTTATGCTTCCTGCTGATTAGAGAGCTCTGACTCAGCAGGGGGGGTCAGACCTTTGTTCTACTTCCCCTAAGGGAGCAAGGCCCCACCCTGCAGCATGTTGCCAGGACACAGGCTTTTCTAGTTTGGTTGTGGCACCTTTTAAAAAACTAAAAAGTTTGCATACCTTTTGTTTTAATACACCTGGAATGTATTTAGCCAAGTTATACTAAAAATTCTTTTGGGCTTTAAAGTGGTTATAAACCCACTTTGAAAAAAAAACCAAAAACTAACACCTGTAAAACAAAGGCATAATGAGATAATATGCATAGCATACTAGCTCATTATGTAATACTCACCTCAGATCGAATGCCTTGGAAATTCTTTTGTACCTTTCTCCTGACTTTTACCTTCTAACAATGAGACCCCTCTGATTCTTTTGAAGCTCTCTGTGGACCATGGCTTTTGCTGAAGGATAAGACTAAGAAAATGTCAGGAAAGACCTAATAGAACAGCTGAACTTTATTTGGGGTTAATCAGAGGCACTTTAACCACTTTCCACATGCCATATAGCAGAATGACAGACGGAAAGTGGTTGCATGATCCCGACTGGGCATCATATGCTGTCCAACAGGATAAGTCAGTCTGACACACCACATCTACGATTTCTGTAAAGACCCCGACGTAGGCTCTTGACCATGCGATCAGCTGTGTCCAATCACAGCTGATCACATGGTAACTAGGAAGTGCCATTGATTGGCTTTTCCTCTGCGATTTCTGTAAAGAGCCTGACGTAGGCTCTTGACCATGCGATTAGCTGCTTCCAATCACAGCTGATCACATGGTAACTAGGAAGTGCCATCGATTGGCTTTTCCTCTACTCACACTGACAAGGCATGAGTAGAGGAAAGCCGATCGGCTGCTCTCCTGACGGTCTGGATTAACAGTGCAGATCTGTGGCCATCAGTGATTGCCTCCTATTCAGTGCTGCCTATCATTCCATCAATCAGTGCCACCTATCAGTGCTGCTTATGAATGCTGCCTATCATTGCTGCATACAAGTGCCTCATCAGTGCCCACCAGTGAAGGAGATTGCTTTGTATTTAAGTGGTCAAATGATGGCATGTGTGTACTGCTTCCTATTTAACATGAGTTTGTATGTGATCGCTTAATTCTGAACACAGCTACATCCCCAGTTATAAGAGGGTGTGCACACCTTAGCAACTACATTATTTTATTTTTACTCCCTGCCCCCCTTAAAAGATTTCAGTTTGAACAGTCAATAGGTTACATTAAAAAGGTGGAAAAGTTCTGAAATGATTTATCTTTGTCTCATCTTTTTTACATTACAGAAACCTGACATTTTAACTGTGCTTCATGGCCACACAAAAAAAAAAATCACCACATTTCCTTAAACAGTGGCAGCAAGAAGGTAGTTCTGCTTTTTTTATTTTCTACACTGAGAAAAAAAAAGTCAAACCATAATCATAGAGGCACCGGTATACTGTACAGGTATTGGCATGGAGAGGATGATACACCAAAATGAACTTGAAGGGGATGAACAACTTGTTATATGTAAAAACAAACAAAATGTAGACAATGCTGCACACACTTTTATATTACATACCATCTTGTAAGCTGTTACACCAAGTTCATAAATATTGATCCAGTGTTATGCCCATAAAAAGAGACGTCAGAAAACCAAACGTGAAGTATGAGATTATACACCAGAGGTAGTGGTTGTAATTTAGGGGGTAACGCCGAGACCAATAGTTCAATAATGGCAGACAACTGATCTTGACAAAAACAACTCTGTATTATAACCCCCAATGAAATCTCATACATTAGTTATTAAAATACAGTACAGGACTTGTATTTTTAGACCAAGGGTTATATGCTGCCTCCACCTTCGGGTGTCAACGGGTCATTTAGAATATCATGCTTTTCCAAAGAAAACAATGCTACAATAGGGAATAAATTTGACATACATGCATCAACCCTGAATATCTCTGGGAACACATAATTGCTCTTCTTTTTTAGAGGTACATAATTACTAAAGCTTCTGGCCTAAGATACCCAGTGTTTAATGCATAGTTAAAGGAGATTTGCAATTTAAATTATATATCTGGCTACAGAGACACACAAAAGGTTCCTCAGCTTCCCCATTGAGCTATTTTGTTTCCTGTGGAGCTATCGGCACCTTTGTGTATTTTGCAGTACCAAAAGGTCACCGGCTTTCGTCATTGCACATGAATTCAAACTAAAGCATTATTAAAAGGGTAGGACATCCATGTAACTACCAGGAGCATTCACAATATAATGGGGATTCCCTTTTAAACTGGAAACCTCATGTAAACAAAACCAGCTGCAGACATTTGAATATTTGTGATGCATGGGCAAGTGATCAATTGCAGCGACTTCCCTATAAACCCAGCAAAATGATGGAAAGAACCGATTTCTGCATTTCACAAAATAAGTATAAAAATCCAGTCCCTGCCAAGTCCCAGTTGAACATGTTTACAAACCAGTTTTCAATCACCATTTAAATACATTGTTATACACAGGCGTTTAATGTAATGGTTTAGAGAAGCAGCTTTGGTCTTTTAGATGGAGCAGTGTAAACGTCAACCTCTGCAGGGACAGAAAAATAAATAGTCCTGTGTATACCCTTCTCAAAATTGCACAGCACCTGGTGAAATATTAAACAAAGAAGGGTCAAACGTCTGCCCTCTGAATGGCGATCCCTCTGCATCCCATCCTTTCTTCAGCATTTCATGGACTTTCTGTGAAAAAAAGAACAGCAGAGTCAGAAAAGGGGCACAGATGGGCAAGGTATTAACCATTCTGGTCATAAAACTTTAAAGAGGGAGTCCACCCGAAAAAAAATATATTAAAAGCCAGCAGCTATAAATACTACAGCCGCTGACTTTTAATAAAATGGACACTTACCTTTCCTGTGGTCCAGCAATGTTGGCTCTTGGCTGCTGCCACTGCTATTCTCGGTGAGGGAATCAGGAAGTGAAGCGTTGCAGTTTCATTTCCCAGTTCCTTACTGCGCATTCGCGAGTCGCACAGCTCACTGGGAATGGTCCCAGAGACAGCGTGGCAGGACAGAAAGAGGCATAGACTCCAGTGGGAGTCTATGCCCGGAAGTGGGTGCAGATACCGGTCTTAGACAGGTATCTGCACCCCCCTCCCCCCTGAAAGGTGCCAAATGTGACACCGGAGGGGGGGGGGGGTTCCGATGAGCAGAAGTTCCACTTTAGGGTGGAACTCTGCTTTAAGGAGAGAACAAAGGAATTGCTACTCAGAGCTGTTTAGAATGCATGTTTGTGCAATCAGGGAACCCTTTTCTTTTACTTATAAGTCAATGAGGTCTTCGCAAACACAAGCACACTGCGATTGCACATTGGTTTAAGGAGTTACCAATCCTCAGTTAAAACTTTCCATATTTAGATTGAATTGGTTGCAGAGAGCTTGGCAAATTGACCATGCAATATGCTTGTGTGCATTTCTGCAAGAAATGAGGAACTACAAGGAAAACACTAGTGGTACCGTTGGGTGTAGAAGCTACAGCCTAGGGTAAAAACTAGAGCCCATTATCTGGAAAGATGCATCAATAATCATCTTTTCTTAGCAGTATAAATTTATTGTAATTGATTTGAAGATACCGTGTCCTGTGATGTACTCCATCTTCAGATGATTGGACACTGGCATAAACGACAGGAAATCCTCTCACAGGCAGGCATATAGCTTCAGTTTTTTTTAGCAAACCATGAATCAATAAAAGAAGAGGGGTGAGATCCTGTGTCCTGTGATGTACACTCAGAAAAGGATTTTACAGGTAACCCAGAAATCCCATTTTCTTTATCGTACATCCCAGGACATAGGGTATCTTAATATCTATTATGATAGGGATGTCCCAAAGTACTGAAGTATGAGGAGAGGGCAACAAGCCCAAGTTGATACAACTGTATAAAATACACAAACTGAAGACCAGCTAACAGCCTTATCCACTTGTGCTACCGAAGCCTGATGTTGGAAACACCAATACTGGTAGAATGAGCAGTTACTGAAAATGCAATTATGCTCTATGGCCTGTAAGCTTGGGAAAAAGGCCAATAGATCCCTTGAGAAATGATAGAGGTGGAAGCTATGTGACCCTTCCTTAGCACTTCAACACACACAAAAAGGAAATCAGACCAACGAATTCCTGCAGTCTCCTTCAGGTAAATCTTGACTGTATGAACCAGATCCAATGTATGAAGTCTCATCACCCAGCATCTGAGGCTGAAGAAGGTAACACAATGTCCTAGTTAAGATGGAATCAAAAGACTTTAGGTGAAGAAAAAAAAGGGGGGAGGGGAGGGGGATTGCATAAGGCTGCAAAAAACATGGATAACTGGAAACGGTTCCTTACAAGCAAGAGCAGATAATTCTGGCCAAAGTAATGACAACCAGAAGAATCACTTTCACGTTAGCAGGAGTATAGGAATTGTCCAGGATGGGTTCGGGTTCAACGCAGAAAGTACCAAGTTGATGTCCCACTGAGTCTTATCCAGTGGAACCCCTTGTACAAAAAGCACACACCAAGGAATGCAAAGCAACTGGTCTCTGAAAAAGGACAGCCAAGGCTGAAATCTGACCCTTGATTGTACTAAAGGACAGTCCCTGGTCGACCCTCGATTGGAGACACCAGAATGCAGCCCACAACGCACAGGGATGACATTCTGAGGCTCACATCAGCAAAATTAAAAAATTTCCAAGTTCTGTGGTAAATGTTATACATAAAAAGGAGTATGCCCAATATGGAGCCTGGAGAATAGACAGTATCTCACAAAAGTGAGTACACCCCTCACATTTTTGTAATTTTTTTTGAATATTTTTTCCATGTGACAACACTGAAGAAATGACACTCTGCTTCAGTATGTCACAGTACATGTTGGCCTTCATGGTTCCCTAAATTAACTCTAGCTCCCCAGTTCCGGCAGCACTCATGCAGCCCCAGACCATGACACTCCCACCACCACCACGCTTGACTGTAGGCAATAAACACTTGTCTTTGTACTCCTCCCCTGGTTGTGGCCACAGACACTTGAACTAAAGAAGTTAATCTTGGTCTCAGCAGACCACAGGACATGGTTCCAGTAATACATTTCCTTAGCCTGCTTATCTTCAGAAAACTGCAGGCATCATTTTTAGAAGAGGCTTTCTTCGGGGAAGACAGCCATGCAGACCAATGTGATACAGTGTGCGGCATATGGTCTGGGCACTGACAGGCTGATTTCCCCCCCCCCCCCCCCGCCAACCTCTGCTGCAGCAATGCTGACAGCACTCATACTTCTATACCCCACAGTCAACCCCTAGTTGACGCTGAACACGTGCACGCAACTTCTTTGGTCGACCATGGCAAGGCCTGTTCTGGAGTTGAACCTGTCCTGTTAAACTACTGTATTGTCTAGAACACCATGCTGCAGATCAGTTTCAGGGTCTTGGCAATCTTCTCATAGCCTAGGCTGTCTTTACGTACAGCGACAATTATTTTTTTGGTTTTATCAGACCATAACACATTTTTTCACAGGCTTTTTGTAGACTTCAGATGTATTTTAGCCAGGCTTGGATGCTTCCGTCTTGCCACTCCACTCCATAGTCCAAACATATGAAGAATACGGGAGATTGTTGTCACATGTTCACACAGGCAATCCACATAGAATGCATCCTTTAAATAACACTGTACCAGAAAAAATTAAGGGTGCTGTGGCAAGCACTATGATTCAAATCCTGTATCCGTTGAGTGAGGAGGACTCAGTAAGCAGTAGCTTTAAATTGGTCTGGACCACTTTCACAAGAAAGCCCACAAAAGGTCTTTTGGGTCAGAGATAAAACCCGACCTTGGGATCTCAGATTACCTCCCTCAACCTTTTCATTAGCACATTCTCTCCTCTGTCAATAAGGGAGGTAGGAGGAGAGGGGGAACATTTCCAACTGCAAATGAGATGGTCCAATCCAGAAAGGGTTTCCAGAAAGCTGGTGTTACATTCCAGAAACAGCAAATGAGGATTCCTCCCCTGACACAAAGTAGCTAGATTCGGAGGTAGTGCAAAGATCAGACAAATGGAGGGAGTGGAGTGGGAGTGGAGTTATGTCAATGTCCCTCCCTGCCCGATGAGGGATTTTGGGAACCTCTTGATCTCCTCTTCTCATTCATCCCTGAGAAATGGCCTTCTGACAACCGCTTTTGAACCAGCTGTCTAATGCTTTCGAGAAGTGTGGCAGTGTGCTGGTACCCTAAAAAAAAAAAAAAGAAAAAAAAAGGGGGGTTGTGTCATTCCAGCCATGAACTGAAGCAGGACCTTCCTACGTTGCGCCTAGGGCCTCCCAGACCACCCCTAAACACTGCTATGTAGTGCCCGATCAGCCAGGGGGCATCCACACAGTGAAAAAACACTATAAAAATAAAGTGACACAGTGTCCAAACTGCAGCTAGGGTCCCCAGGGAACAGGAGAGACTAAGGAAGAAAGGAAAGCTACTACCAGGACATTCTAGACCACAGGCCCGCATGGAAAGCAATTGGCCAATGGGGAGAGATCTCCCCTGACCGGCTCTGTATTCCACATGCACCACCTGGGCCGGCTGTCACAAAACTACAAATCCCATCATGCCTCTGGCTGTAGGAGTCATGCTTGTAACTGTCAGCCTTGCAATGCCTCATGTGACTTATAGTTTCGCAACAGCTGGGGGACGGGATGAAAGAGAACTCTGTGCAAGTAAGGTACTTGTCTGGCAGATCCTATTTCTTCATTTCGGTGCAGGAACACACTGGATACCTTCAGCTGCCATTGTACTTTTGCTGGGTGTCCAGAGCGCCCCTATACCTTTGAGGGGTGAGCTCCCTCCAGGCATACCTGCCTTTAATCTATTCATTATATATGTGCTGCATCTTGGGAGACTATCAGAATTATAAAGCTGGAACATGACATGGCATGCTGGTAAGTGAGCTGGAAATTTGTGTTTGTTTTTTGGCATGCTCTCTGTCCAGGACACATTACGTGCTTGTGCTTTTGCGTGGTTTACACTGAGGCCAGATAAGGAGGCAAAAACGCTATAGGAGGAGGAACAAATTAGGTAGCGAGATGTTGGTAGACGTGACATACAACAAGATGTGTTCTCCAAAAAAGGCAATTTTATGGGATATGCCCGCCAGGTCAAGCCCAGTTATGAGACCAGGATCCATGATGCAAAAAAAGCATCTGAGCATCTGAGACCAGGATCTAAAACTAGATCGAACAGTTGAGGCCAGGATCTAAAAATAGATCGAGCATCTGAGACCAGGATCTAAAAATAGATTGAACAGTTGAGGCCAGGATCTAAAAATAGATCCATGATCTAAAAATAGATCGAGCATCTGAGACCAGGATCTAAAAATAGATCCACGATCTAAAAATAGATCGAACAGTTGAGGCCAGGATCTAAAAATAGATCCATGATATAAAAATAGATCGAGCATCTGAGACCAGGATCTAAAAATAGATCCATGATCTAAAAATAGATTGAACAGTTGAGGCCAGGATCTAAAAATAGATCCATGATCTAAAAATAGATCGAGCATCTGAGACCAGGATCTAAAAATAGATCCATGATCTAAAAATAGATCGAGCATCTGAGACCAGGATCTAAAAATAGATCCATGATCTAAAAATAGATCGAACAGTTGAGGCCAGGATCTAAAAATAGATACATGATCTAAAAATAGATGCTTAAAATATCTCATGAAATTACATTGTTAAATGTTTTATGCAGATTGAAGTTTCAAAAATAAATATTAAAAACAACTTCTTTAACAATATGAACATAAAGCATATTTCATCAATCTGACTGTGATAACTAAAATAAGGATAAAGTATGATTGGCTACTATAAGCACTGTACACATCATTACTCCCTTGTTAATTAAATATTTGAATGCTATATTAAATAAAGCATTAAAAGAAAATTAAAACCAATGAATGACACTTTTACTGATTTAGGATGCAGAGAGACTTAAGACCACTTTCACACTGAGGAGCTTTACAGGTGCTTTCACGCTCACAAAAACGTATTTCCATTAAAATCAATGAACGCTTTCACACTGGGGCAGTGTGCTGGCAGGGCTGTGAAAAACTCCCCTCTCCATTGAAATTAAATGGAAAGCTCTTCAAAAGTGCCTGAATAGCTCTTCAAAAGCGCTCAGTGTTTTTACTGGCAGTTTAGAAGCGCCTCGGTGTGAAAGTGGCCTTACAGCGAAGCACAGCACTGGATAGGGTAGTGGAAGCTGCCAAAGTTAACTTTTTCTATTAACAAGCTGGTGATTTGGTTGCTCAGACCGCCTAGCAACCCATCACTAGCTTCTTAATAGGAAACGTTAACTTTGGCACCTCCTGCCCAACCCCTCTTCCCTCCCCCATCTCATCTATTTCTTTGCCTACTCCTGCTGTATGCCAGGCCCTGCTAAGAGAATGACGGGTGGAGGCTGGAAGGAGAATCAGCTCCCGTTCAACCCCCACCTGCCGGAGGCGTGCACCCCCCCCTCCCCAACCCAAGAGACCAGCAAAAAACTGTAGCTAGGCCTAGCTGGGAGGGGGTTTGCATGGGAGGATATTTTCCGGTCTTTTTTTTTTTTTTGGTCAGAGTCCAACCACCTGAAGGTGGCAGCATAATCCGATCATAATGGACAAGATAACCCGTGTTCTGGGATGTGCGATGAAGAAATTCACTCAGTGGGTGGCCCTGCCAGCCTTACTCCGTTCAACTAAAATAGGATTTTTATAACAGCTTACCTGTAAAATCCTTTTCTTTAAGGTACATCACAGGACACAGAGCCATAGTAGTTACTATGTGGGTTATAGGCCACCTTCAGGAGATGGACACTCTCACGCCCTAAATTAAAGAGTGCACTCCCTATATAACCCGTCCCACTGGTGGGAGCACCTCAGTTTTGTAGCAAAGCAATACACGTGTATACCAAGAAGGAAGTGACCGCTGTGTCCCGTGATGTACCTCAAAAGAAAAGGATTTCACAGGTAAGCTGTTATAAAAATCCTATTTTCTTGTCGTACATCACGGGACACAGAGCCATAGTAGTTACTGTGGGATGTCCCATAGCAATGCCAACTGAAGGGAGAGAGACACAATAAAGTAGGGCACCAAGAGACTAGAGGACGCATACTGCAACCTGCAGTACACTGAGCCCAAAGGCAATGTCCTCATGCCTTTTACATCTACTTGATAGAATCTGGTAAATGTATGGACTGAAGACCAAGTTGCGGCCTTGCAGATTTAAGCCATGGAGACTTGGTGATGCACTGCCCAAGAAGCACCTGCCAACAGCCCTAGTGGAGTGCGCTTTAATATGAAAAGGAGGAATTTTCCTCTTTAAACCATAAGTTTGAACAATCACTTGACAAATTCATTTAGAAATAGTAGATTGCGTTGCTGCCTGTCTTCTTTTAGGACCATCTGGCAACACAAACAAAACATTTGTTTATGAATATGAACGGTCACTTTCAATAGACCTTGACCGCTCTCACCACATCAAGAAAATGTACACAGAAACAAAGTTTTGTAAAAACCGAAGGCAGAACAATATCTTGGTTTAAATGAAAACCCAAACTGGAGGATTAATCCGTTTTACCCCCTGAATAAAGTTACGAACCAGAGAAAGGGAAGCAAGTGGTTGATGAAAAGAAAGACCGATAAGGCCAACATCTGGCCATTGATAGTACTCAAGGCCAGCTTTATTTCTAATCCTGTCTGTAAGAAATCAAGGATCCTACCTATGACATATTTCCTGGGGTGCCAACCCCTGGATTTACACCAGGAGACATATGCCTTCCAGATTCTTGACTCTGGAGGCCAGCTTCCTAGCATTTAACCAAAGTAGAACTACTGAGGCTAACTGCCCACGATCTTTCAGAATGTGGGTCTCAATAGCCAAACCACTAAATTTAGCATTTGTAAGGTAGGATAGAATACCAGACCTCGCGAGAGAAGGTCTGGCCATAGTGGTAGGGTCCAAGGATCCCCCACCGCCATCTTTATGATCTCAGCAAACCAAGATCTCCTGGGCCACACTGGGACCACAAGAATCACCTCCTTCCCTTCTTGCTTGATCCTGCAATGAAGGCGCAGAAGCAGCAAAACAGGAGGGAACGTATAGATCAGTAAAAAACAAATCCCACGGAAAAAAAATCAAGGCATTCGTTTGGTATGCCATCAGATCCTTTGTCCTTGACACAAAGTTCCACATCCGGAACTCCCCATCTATTGGTATATCAACAGAAACATGTCGGGGGGACAGGACCATTTTCCTGGGAACAAAAGTAGCCCGCCTGCCAATTCACTATTCCTGGAATGAAAATTGCTAATAGGCAAGGAAATAGGATTTTTTGTGCTCACCGTAAAATCCTTTTCTCTGTAATTCACCGACCGACACAGCTCCTCTCTGTAACTAAATGGGTTGTATAGCCTGCCATTAGGAGAAAATAGGCAAAATTGTTACACAATACACAGAACTTTAATCCCGCCCCATGAGGGCGGGCCCCGTGCACGTCAACAAGCAGTATAAACATAGAAAAAAGGAGGGGTGGGTGCTGTGACGGTCAGTGAATTACAGAGAAAAGGATTTTACGATGAGCACAAAAAATCCTATTTTCTCTTATATTCACCGACCGACACAGCTCCAAGCCGTGCCAAACGAGGGGTGGGAAAAACAGCACAAAAACTTCATCCACCATGGCAAATGGGAACTAGTGAAACTAAACCCACAAAAAAACAGCAGTGTGTGAAAAAAAAAAAATCACTATATAACCGGGTATCCTCAACAGGAGTGATCCCCAAGACCGCAACAGTAATGCAACATTGCATTAACCAAAAAGTACTGCGTTTTTATGGAAAAAGCAGGAAAAATTCAATTGCAACTACACAGCTGCCTGCAAAACTTTGCGGCCAAAACAGGCATCAGCCGACGCACGGACGTCTACCTTGCAGAACTTGGTAAACGTATGGACAGATGACCAGGTTGCCGCCTTACACACCTGAACGACAGACGCTTGGTTTCGGAAGGCCCAAGACGTTCCGATTTCTCTTGTAGAGTGGGCCGTGAATGGAAAGGGAGGCACCTGCCCCTTCAAGGCATAGGCTTGGACTACAATCTGTCTGATCCACCTGGAAATGGTGGCCGACGAGACCGCCATGCCCTACTTAGGACCAGCCACCGAAACAAACAGCGAGTCAGACTTCCGAAAGGAAGCTGTGGAAGACAAGTACACCTTCAGAGCCCTAACCACATCCAGAGCGTGAAGGGCCACCTCCTTGGGGTGCTACGGCTTAGGACACAATGATGGCAATACAATGTCCTCATTGATATGAAAGGCCGAGACCACCTAGAAAGGACGGTTGCAGACGCAACACCACCTTATCCCTGTGGATGACCAGATAAGGCGACTTGCAGGACAAGGCCGCCAGTTCCAAAACCCTCCTAGCCGATGTGATGGCCACCAGAAAGACCACCTTCTGTAAAAGGGTCAGCAGCGGAATCTCCCCGATATTCTCAAACGGCGGCTTCTGAAGCACCGACAACACCAGGTTCAAATCCCATGGGAGGTAACGGAGGATGCACTGGAGAGACTACATGTCGCACCCCCTGCACAAAAGGTACTCACCAATCAGTGAGACACCAGGCGTCTTTTTTTTTTTTTTTTTCCAAAGACAGCCAGAGCTGAAATCTGCCCCTTGATGGTGCTCAACACCAACCTCTGGTCTACACCTTGCTGCAGAAACAGCAGGATCCTGGATATAGAGAAGGAGCGCGGATGCCACCCTTTCTCCTCACACATGGAGATGTAGGCCTTCCAAGTATGATGGTATATCTTCCTGGAAGAAGATTTCCGTGCCCTCAGCATAGTTGGAATCAACGGGTCCGACAGACCTCTGTTCCTTAATACCTGGCTTTCAATAGCCAGGCCGTTAAAGCCAGAGATGGTAAAGCAGGGTGAAAGATTGGACCTTGAGATAGGAGGTGCTCTCTCAACGGCAGTCGCCAGGGAACGTCTGCCACCAGGCGCACCAGGTCTGCATACCAGGCCCACTGAGGCCAATCTGGGGCAACCAGGATTACAGGAATCCCCTAGGCTTCTCTGCAAAGCAGACGTGGCAACAGTTTCAGCGGGGGAAAGGCGAAGATCAGCTGGTACTGATCCCACGGAGCCACCAGTGTGTCTGACGCGTCTGCCCACAGATCTCGTCCTGGACATGAATCTCGGCACCTTCCGATTGAGCCGGGAGGCCAATAGATCCACATCTGGTGTGCCTTATTTCAGGCACAGCAGCCTGAATATCTCCAGATGCAATGCCCATTCTCCTGGATCCAGCATCTGACGACTCAGATAGTCCGCCTGCCAATTTTCCACCCCCGGGATGTAAATGGCCGACAGAGCCAGAACGTGACGCTCTGCCCACCGAAGTATGTGAGCAACCTCCCGAGCAGCGGCTGAACTTCTTGTTCCCCCTTGGTGATTTATGTACGCCACAGCCGTGGCGTTCTCTGACTGTATCCTGGTCGGACGCCCTTGAAGACACATCGACCACATGTGGAGGCACAGCCTGATCGCTCTCAATTTGAGCAGATTGATCTGCAACTTGGATTCCTTCATCAACCAGCCAACTGAATCCCCATCATTCCACCCCAGCCGGACAGACTGGCGTCCGTGGTGACCACCGTCCATTTTAGAGGAAGGAAAGATTTTCCGGCCTTAATCACCGGGGACCTCAACCACCAGATCAGGGAGTCCTTGACTGGCTGGCTCCCCTGGATCTGCTGATCCAGGGACAACGGAGATTTGTCCCATTTTGTCAAAATCTCCTTTTGCAGCACTCTGGTGTGGAACTGGGCACAAGGTACTGCCTCGAAGGCAGCCTCCATGAGCCCCAACACCCACATGCAAAAGCGGAGTGATGACCACTTGTGGTTCAACAGTAGTTTGACCGCAGATCTGAGAGTCAGCAATTTTTCTGAGGGGAGAAAAACCCTTGCTTCCCTGGAGTTCAATAGAAACCCCAGGTACTCCAGATGCTGAGACGGTACCACCACCGACTTCTTTAGGTTCAACAGCCACCCAAACGCTTGCAGAGTCTGCAAGGTGATCGCCACATCCTCCTCTAACTCTGAGGCAGAAGAAGCTCTCAGAAGGAGATCATCTAGGTAACCTATGATCGCGATCCCGCGTTGTCTCAACAACGCCAACACTGGAGCCAGTACTTTGGTAAAGATTTGGGGGGCTGATGCCAGGCCAAAGGGAAGAGCCACAAACTGGTAATGGGCTTCTCCGACTGCCAAATGCAGAAACTTTTGATGCCGAAGGCATATGGGTATGTGCAAGTAGG
This sequence comes from Lithobates pipiens, assembly GCF_037356315.1. Classification (NCBI taxonomy): domain Eukaryota; kingdom Metazoa; phylum Chordata; class Amphibia; order Anura; family Ranidae; genus Lithobates; species Lithobates pipiens. The sequence continues at coordinate 537,210,746 of NW_027507903.1, forward strand.
CATCCTGAATGTCCAAGGACGGCAGGAAGTCCCCTTGATGGAGTGCAGCGACAACTGAGCGAACTGATTCCATTCTGAACCTCTGCACTTTTACAAAGTGATTGAGGGCTTTCAAGTCCAAGATTGGACGTACCCCTTCCTTCTTGGGAACCACAAACAGATTGGAGTAGAACCCCTGGAAGTTTTCTGATTCCGGAACTGGTACGATCAGTAAGTCCCCCACTGCCCCTAACAGTCTCCCGGCGAACCGGGGGACACGGGTATGCTGGAGGGGAAGAATCTGTTTGGCGGCCAAGAGAGAAATTATCTTGTAGCCTGTAGAAATCAGGTCGCAGACCCATTGGTCGAATAACCGGGGAGGTCCAACGGGCTGCAAACTCCCGAAGGCGACCCCCCACCCGAGATGTGGGTGGGGGCAGACCTTCATGCAGTAGCACTTTTGTTTGCAGGCTTGCGGTTCCAGGGGCGCTTCTGACCATCCGTGGGCATTCTGTCGGGCTGGGGTCGTTTTGCCGAAGCACCGGGCAGACGAAAAAGCCGCTTGTGAGCGGAAAATGAGGGCCCTTGCCTGTGGCGTGGCTCTTTAGCCTTCCTGGCCTGTGGGAGTACTCTAACCACCCATGGCATTTTTAATCCAACAAGGCTCCAAAGAGCCGGCCGCCAAGGAAGGGAAGATCCGTCAGGGCTTTCTTGGATGCCTGGTCTGCGGACCAGCATTTCAGCCAAATAAGGCGCCTCAGCACCACAGCTGACACTGCGGCCCTGTATAACAGAGGGAGAGTATCCAGGGCCGCGTCATAAACGTACTTAAGGCCTTGCATTAGTTGGTCTGCTAACTCCACTCAGACAGGGGAGGCATTCTGCTCTCCCAATTCGCAGTGCAAAAGTTTTGCCCACTCAGTCAGTGTCTGCGACACCAATGCGGATGCCAGTACAGGTCGCACGGCTGACCCCACAACCGTAAACAAGGAATGAGCCACTGCTTCGGCCTTCCTGTCCGTGGGATCCTTGAATGCAGGAGTCCACTCAACCGGGATCGTGGTTACTTTATTTACTTTATTTAACCTAAACACTGGGGGGTCCACGACCGGAGGAGCCGACCACTTTTTGAGAAGTCTTTCCTCAAAGGGGTAGCGCACCACCCAGTTTTTGGGGACCAAAAAGGTCCGTTGCCGGCGACCCCATTACCTGTAGATGAATTTGTCAAAATAAGTCAAATACGGGAACACCTTAGGTGAACGTGCTGGCTTGTGGGACCCAAAAGGGACCGGTACATCAGCAGAGGAATCCCCTGGCTCCTGAGTCTTCAGGGTATCACGCACAGCTGTGATAAGTGCTCCAACAAGCGCCTTGTCGCTCCCGGACCCGGACGGGGAAGCATCCTCACTGTCCGAACGGTCCTGGTCAGCCACGTCCGATAGGTCAGAGCAGAAGTCTCCAGCCGCAGCAGGGCCCGAGTCTGCATCAGAGCTTTCCCCAGAGGACGGGGGGGCAGGGGCCACTTACGTGCACCTTTCCTGTAATGTGCCGCCTCTATCTTAGCAACATAGGAGTCCAGGAACGCCGTCAGGGTGTCCATGCGCACCACTCTAACCGCAGGTTACCCGGTTGTTATAGTCTGGATTTCGGGGGAAGAAACACCAGTTTCTGAAGCCATGCTGACCCTATCCTGTCTGCCACCTGCAAGTGGACTTGGAAAGTGAAGGTCCCACCCTCCTGCTGCCACCACGTGGGTGGGGGGGATGGGGAGGGGTGCTTAGCGCTAGACTCACCACCCTGGGGCATTCTGTGAATGCCAAGAGTGCCTGTAGTCCCTAGGAGATTCCCAGATTCAGAGAGGAGAAAAAAACTGTCAGCAGCAGCTCTAACAGCGGTGCAACGGTCTGCAGAACAGAATCAGCGATCCACACAGAGCCATCCAGTGTCCTTCACACACAGGGAATACAGGAAGTGACAAGAGAAAGCACATTGCAAGCTGTCGCAAGAGGCCAGTGGTGAAGAAAGCATTTTGGCTTTCACAAAATGGCTGCCAATGTAATCCATAGGAATCCCAGGGAAAATGGCTGCTGAAGCTCCCCAGGGGAATCTATAGCTTTCCCAAATCCAAGATGGCTGCTGGAACGGCGCCATGAGGTGAAAAGAGCAAAAAATAAAAACAAACCGCCTGCTGACACACAGACATCCTCCACAAAAACTGCCTTTTTTGGACCCCCAGACCTGGATCAGGACTGAACAGCAACTGCACAGAGCCCCACAGGTGAGAAACGGCAACCCACACACACACCGCCCCGCAGCGCATGCAGACACCATCTCAGAGGGGGGAAGGAGGGGCGATAGGGACTTGGGAGAGAAGATAAGGTGAGGTGGCCCCCAAATCGACCCCCCAGGGAATGCCCAGCTGCTCCCCCTGCCGAAGCAGGAAGAGCCGTACTTACCAGTCCTGAAGAGCTGGGAGACATTCCGTGGTAGCCAACTCCTGCGCAGTTACAGGGAAGGTTACTGGCCCGGTATACTGTGATCCAGACATCAGTAGCCCGGTCATATGTATACCCCGGAGCATTGAAGCTCACCGACCACCTCTTGAGCATGAGGTATGTCATGGCCTGCTGAGCCGTAGCTGCAGCCTGCTCACACTCGATGGCCGGACTGGGGAGACTACAAGGATTTCATTAACCAGCCTTTCACCCAGCCGGCAGTTGATAGATCTCAGGATCTCTCATATTGCGCAAAAAGCAGCAAACCTGCAGCAAAAACATGGACTGAGAGGCCCGCAGGGTTTTCTAGGTCATTCTCCTTGCTAGGCAAAATAAAAGCTGAAGCTGCTAGGAGCAGTGGGAAGGGTTGATAGCACGGGGCCTGCCCTCATGGGGCAGGATTAAAGTTCTGTGTACTGTGTAACAATTTTGCTTAGTTTCTCCTAATGGCAGGCTATACAACCCATTTAGTTACAGAGAGGAGCTGTGCCGGTCGGTGAATATAAGAGAAATGTTGTCAAGCTAGAATATGATTCACCTCTTTCTGGGCTGCACAACTTCTCGTGCCCAGTGAATGATGAAAGCCACAGCTGTGGCACCGTCGGATTGGATCCCAATAGGACAATTCTGTAGTTTGAGCGTCCAAGCCTCTGGGACCAGGCGTACTGCCCAATCTCTAGAATATTGGTGGACAAGGTCATCAATGATTTGGACCATTTCCTTAGGACAGATGCTTCTTCCAGGACTGCTCCTTAGCTCAGAAGGCTGGCGTCTGTTGTTACAACCTTCCAGGTAACTGGTACAAAGGATTTCTCTTTTTGAAGATTCTTGGATATCAACCACCAATTGGGGCTGACGCACATTGGGGCATAAACACATTGGGAAGCCCAGAGCTTGGGCCTCTTGTTCCCAGCTGACAGGATACCGTTTTGCAGCAGTCTTCAATGAAACCGCACATAAAGGAACGGCCTCAAAAAAGGCCACCATCTTTCCCAACAAATTCATGCAAAGCCGAATAGAAGGATTCTTCTTTGACTTGAGTAACTTAATCAGTTCCCTTATGGAACTGATCGTTTCCTGGGGAAAAAAACAAAAACATCCTCTTCTGAGCTGCATCAATGATCAGCCCCAAGTACTCCAATCTCCTTGATGGATTTAAATAGGATTTCTCTAGGTTGAGAATCCAACCTAGGTATTCCAGGTAGCTAACTGCGGTGATCAAAGTTTGGATTAAACGGGCTACCAAATTGATCTATGAAGAGAAGATCTAAGTAGGCTAGCATTGTTATACCTTGAGCCCTTACCCTGGCTAAAGGAGGAGCCAGGACCTTTGTAAACAGGTGGAGTAGCTAGACCGATAGGCAGAGCTACAAACTGAAAATTAAGATTTTTTACCTTAAAACTTAAATTTCTGGTGAGTGGAGAAAAAACAGCACATGGAAAAAGCATCCTTGATGTTGATTGATGCTAGAAGTTCTCCTCCTTGTAAGACGGAGACTACTGATTGGATTGACTCCATGGAAAAGAACGGATATTCAAAACCGGTTTAGATCTTTGAGATCTAAAATAGGTCCGACATCCCCGTACGATTTTGGAACCATAAAAAAGGTTTGAATAAAACCCTAATCCTTACTCTACCAAGGGGACCACCAATATCACTCTTTGAGATGATCAAGAGATGATCCAAAGCTAGAAAGGGACTTCTTTTCACTGGATCTCTGGGAACATTTTGATCTGAGACAACTAGGAGACAGGAACTCTGACATTGTTCCTGCCAGACCCTTGAAAACTGTAGAAGCCTTCCCCCCACTCAAGCAAGCAGGGGCGCCCTTTCATAAGGCTTTAGTATTTTGTTCTGTGGGTTACATGCCCCAGGTCCTCTTTTGACCCTGAGGTTTACCTCTAGAATTCTGACTGTGGAGGCCGTCGTGACTGCCTGGAGGAAGATGGCCCTGGCACTGGAGAAGAAGCACATTTAAAAGAAAAATACTTAAACCTCTTAACCAGAAATAAGGGAACTTTTACCATTATTTTCCCATTGTGCCGAGCTCAGCACAGCACATCTTCACTCGTGACCAACATCTTAGAAACGGAGGTGCTCCCACCAGTGAAAGGGGTTATATAGAGAGTGCACTTTTTAATTGAGGGCATGCCAGTGTCCATCACCTGAAGGTGGCCTATAACATACATAGTAACTACTATGGCTCTGTGTCCCATGATGTATGATAAGAAAATGTGATCGTTTAATCGACTTTTGTGAAAGCAGCCTGCTGGAAATGTTTCAGCCAAACAGCAGCTGCATCAAATTAGATGCAGTCACTATTTGAGTATTCTGAGAGGAGCCACCATTGCCTGTCAGAATACAATAGTCTAGCAGAGAATTTGTCCATCTGTGCTGTTTGGCATGTATAGATCTGTTAGATTTCTTTCATTCAGCCTGCAGAATGAAAAAAACAAAAAGAAATTGAACAGTGTATGGGCAGCTCAAAGCGTAATTCCACTTTTGTTGAGAAATAAACCTTCCTCTTTGGGTGATCCATGTACATTGCAAGGATTATAACAACCTTTGTTGCAGATTCCTATGTTTTGTTATTATGAAGAAATCCCTGTTTGTTCTTCTGTGCTGAGTGGGTCTAATGGGAGTGGTTTCATAATTATCAATCAGCTGTGCGGCTGCAGAGCACTAATGAGGAAAACTGCTGAGCCTGCATCCCTTTAGACGTGTTCCTATTGGGAATATCTCACCAAAAATGACATTTTTTGTAGCAGGGGATACCTAAAATCTGACTTGTAACTTAGCCAGACTTCTGGAAAAATTGGTGAGCCAATCACACAACCAGGAAATTATGTTTCTGGGATGTGTTCAGTACACACTCTGAGTACAGAACAACTCCAGGTAGCCATATTGCATTGCATTTTCTGAAAATTACAGAGCCTGCAGATTGAAAAGGAAAGGTAATTTTTAATAACATTAAATTACAATATGACTTGTGTCACAATTGTATACTCTATATCATTTTTTTCCCCACGAAAATGGAGTTACCTTTTAAGTATAAAATGCTGCAGAGGCCAGCTATACAATACAATTTTGATTTGCCCTGCATGGGCAAAGCATTCACCTTAAGTGGTGAAAGCCTTTCTTCAACAACTTACCATTTCATGACTCTGTGGTTTCCCCTGCAGTTTTTGATGGTAATCAAAAGTAAGTCGGTCCAATACGGCATGCTCCTCCTCATCCACTGTTGCCATACCACGTTCTTTGTTGATTTTGTCTATATCAATTTTTTCTTCCCCTTCCAAGACTGCATTCCACCAATACTCGCCACACTTGCTCAAGCTGATCTAAGGGACGAAAAAAAAAAGGGTCACAAAAAAAAGTGTGCTAAAAAGTGTTGCTAGGATATTTCAAATACCCCCATCTTGAAAATCAAATCCAACTGCACCCAAAACCATCAAAACCTGGTTACAAAGTGAACATCCTCTTATAACATGACATCCAAAAACACTGTTTACAGAACAAACTAAAGAAAAAAAAACGGTCATGCATCTGTATCCCTCCCTCGTTCCACTTTTACTTATGTGAGCTCTCATTCGATCCAGCGATTTGTCCATCTGCAGCTCTTCTCTCCCATCACTTCCTAGTCTCTAAGGTTTTGTAGAGGCCATTGGCTCCCACTGCTGTCAATCAAAGTCAGTGACGAGGAAGCAGGGCTTCTAGGAGCCTCTGTGGAACTCCCATTCCAGGTCTCACAGACAGCCCTGTCAACAATGCCCTTCCCAATTCCTTTCACACCACTTTATGCCCCAGTTGATACACTATGGTGCAAAACATGTCGGGCACATAGCCTGTCGGGCAGATATGCCACGCTTTTTATCAATTATTCTGCCTATGCATCATTTCTCTCGTTGGCTTTTACCTTCATGAATTATGTTTTTTATAATTTAACATTTTTAAATGCATTTTTTGTACTGGAGTGATCTACTCTATGTAAAGGCATTTTTTTCTATTTTTTCTCATTATACCTACCTTCATGATTGCACTTTTGGGGAGTTCGAGACACAGACAACCTGCATCTGATATCTCGATCGAGAGCCGGGAGTTCGATTGTTCCTTTTGGAGGACCATTTGTGGTGGATTCACTTTGATGCACGATTGACCCACCATTACGGTGTGTGGGTCCACACCTTAGGGTAAGAGTACCCATTATTGTTCTATGATAAGTGCACCTGCTATCTTCTTAGAAGTTTGCTATTGGTGGAATTTGGACAGCAAGTATCACATTTCCATACTACCGCATACATTTGAAGTTCCCCGTATAAGAATTAGATGGGGTTACATGAAGGACTGATTCATTGATGTTGTAGAGTTTTGACCTCTCATGAGGATTTTTTATGTGCATAGCATTTTCCCATTCTCTGCAATTTTCTATGAACTGCACAGATAATTTTTTTTTTTTTTATAATTTAATGTTATGCATTTTGGATTTGATATTCATTTGCTTTTTATTAATATGTATTAGTTTCACTACTATTGTCGTGACTCACTGTTTTCAGTGAGTTTACTCTCACAGATTTTTTATCACAATATTTTTTTTTATATGTTTGTCTGTTGTGCATTGTCACTAGTATCTCACATTATTTATCGCTGCACTTTTTGTTTTTTATGTTTTCACTATTCATCATTGTTGTTGCTGGCTGCTAGACTTTTTACGTTATTCTGGTAGCGCAATTATATTTTTATTTTTTCATCCACTGGTGTATAGCCATTAGACCAATTCCCCTATAACATCACTCTTGGCCTCCTACACTAAAACGCAGAGGCTGCCGAATGCCTCACTGGGATTGCATAATGAAAAAAATAAGCTCAACAAAAAAAAATTGTTGTAAAGTCCTTTAGACCAGAGGTCCCTGACCTCCCTGGCACCAACCTCAGTGAGGACAACCCCTTTCACAGACTGGAGGTGGTGGTGGTGTGGCAGTTTGGTGCTGCCGGTTACTTCTGGGGGGTGGTAGTGCAGCATGTTACCTGGAGAGGGGGCGTGTGTTGGCGCAGCCTGTCGCCTCTGGGCCCGACCCGTCTCTTCTCCCTCCTTTTACTTCCTCCCCTTCCTCTCCATAGGTAAGGTCACTACAGACATGGAAGAGAGTAGTGGTGCTAGGAGAATGGGAGCGGGCTCCCTTTGATGATGAGAGGGTGGCACAAGGTGAGCAGCCCTGTGTTTAGAGGTCGTTGCTCCAATCCAAAGACAACGATCCTTATGAGAAGTAAAGTTATGGTTTGGAGGCAGAGGATTGTGAATATTGGTGAGACAAAATCTATATCCCCTACACGCTTCTGAGAGGAAACCAAACCGTTCCCCACCTCTGCTATGTACCTGATCCTAATGTTTGGGCTGGGTTTGGGGTAAAAAAAAATCAAACAACATATAACGCCTGAGGAACATCTTACCCTTGATAGACAGAGCTCTATTTCACCTTCCTACCTGGATGTTCTTTAGGTTGCTCCAATTGAAACATGCAGTCTAACCAAGCTCAATTCCCTACTCCTATTTTATCCTTTCAACCTATCTTCAGCTCATACGTAAACATACTTCTAAGTTTTCTGGATTATTTTGCTCCTGACAACAGGATATACTGACTAAGTGATGCTGACTGTGACGAGGGAGTGTAACAATACCTGCCCTTATGATCTTGGCCAGAGACAGGCTCATCCAATTAAAACTTCCACACAGAGTTTGTCAAACAGCGAAAAGTACAGTCATACATATGGCCTGGACCTGCTCCTGTATACAAAACAGTGTTGGCAAGATGTAGTTAGGAATTATAATGCAATTAGTGGGTTAACAATTACTGTGAACCCCTCGATTCTCTTCTGGATACCTGTGATAATATTGCTACGATTTCTCATAAGCGGTTGTTTCTTTACTATGATGTCTTCTAATCCAGGAAACCAATCCAATCTAAATGGAAATTGTCTGATCCCCTACCATTTACTTGTGGAGATCCACTCTGAATTCTGCTCTATCTTTCTATAAACTAAACTAGTGTACAGGTGACATAACTGCACTAAGAAATTCAATACAATCTGGGTGGCCTGAGTGCAGGCCAGAGGTTTAACAATATGATATGGTGTAACCTTTATCATTTGGTAGCTTCAATCCTACCCAGGCCTATGCTTTAAAACAGGTATCCAGTACAAGGATATGCTCTATTTTCCACTCCCAACTCCTACCCCTCTTCTCCCCTTTTCCTGCCCACTATTATACATACACACATACACACACACACACACACACACACACACACACACACACAGCTTTTATAAAATGTAATAAAGAACATCTGTTAAAAAAATAAAAATAAAAAAAAGTTCTATAGCACTCCCATTTCCCCACAATAAAAGTGTGTTGACCAGATTCTGATTGCAAACTTGCAACTTTCCTAAGAAAGGCTTAGCAGTTTATTTACTAATTGTAAGTAGCTGATCTTTAAGAATGCACTATATATTGTATAAGCTTGCACCTGCTGCAAAGAAACAATATGGGCCCTCATCCATTCTATTACCGAGATACATTTCCCAGGCTCCAGGCTCCATAAAGATGTCTCCGCATTTATTTTGTGAGTCAAGTTTCCATCCATCAAGACACGTTCTCCTTGGCTGTCCCTCACTGCCACACGGATATATGTATTCCGTAGGTCCACCGACACCTGGAAATATTGGAGAGAAGCAAAGGTTTGAGGCACAACTTTATGGCATGCACTGCTGTGCCTTTTTATAAACCATTTATGCTACAGATTACACAGATACTATTAAATGCATCAGAAACCTGTTTAAAGTTCAAATGAGACTTTACAAGTCCAAAATCTGTACAGAGATCAATATGGGCAAAGCGGTTTCCCTACAGATGGCATATCCATCATCCACAGCATGACACCTATCACATAATTTTATCGATTTGCAAATGCAGAACTTTGGTCAAGAATCAGAGATATTGTATCTGTCCATTCAAAACCAATTATTTTATCATTTGTTAAAGTAACAATTTTATTTGCCAATATTTACAGTATAGTTGAAATAAATACATATTAGAGAATAATATATATATATATATATATATATATATATATATATATATATATATATATATATATATATATATATATATATATATATATATATATCACAATACACTGATACATCAGGACATAAACCCTGCTCCGGTTTGTACCTCAAGACTCATTTAATTCTACCTGGGAGCTGCCTTCTTGCTTAGAAGCAGTAAAAAGAAGATCAAAGGTTGTCAATCACAGTGCACATGTCAAGGACACACCTGCCTTCTTTATGACCATCATTTGTAATACATCTGCTCATCTGCTGCAACGGGGTATCTATGGTCATAGATGGAGATGAGGGCCAAGCTTCCGAGTTTGAATAAAAAGTCAAAATTGACATACATCTCTATTTGTCTCTGGTACAAAAAGTGATGAAAAGCCAAAAGTTCTGAGCCGACGCAGGAATAAGAGGGGGGGGGGGATTTTTCCAAGAGGTAAACCTGTTCTGGCGACAACTGTGCAAGAGGAGATATTCCTTCTAATAAATCCACTCTTACTTCCTGCTGTGTCCCTGTGACAGGAAATGAAGGGAGGTCTCCTTGACATGACACAAAGAAAAGAAAAAACCCTTTAGGCTGTATATACACTTCGGTATACACATTTGCAGTCAGCAGGTATTTTTTCAGATAGGTCATGTTTCCCCAAAACACAAAGTTGTCACAAGGGTTGTGTGGAGAGCTTCTAATAACATTTTTATCTTTTGACATAAAGTTACTAAACTTGCAGATATCAGACATGGATACTGTATACTGTGAAACTCAAATATATACGCTATGTGTAACTGAAGTGTACAATCAAATAAATTCAACCATTTGGACAGTTGCTGTTACAAAAGGTATTATACTGCTATAACAAATAAAGGAAAAAAAAAAAACACACACACAGCACTAACCTAAAACTGTGCATTGGGTAAATTATTTCAGTTTTACAGACTATTTTGTCAATGTTGCTAAAATATCTTTTGCATAACCAATTTCTAAATATAACCTCATTTAAGGTACAATGGTTCTTTAAAGGGGGGGAGGGGCCATTTTTGTTATAAGCTGCATATGAAGGAACAAAAGTTATTGCTCATAAGCAACTACTCTTTCCTGCATTTCCACTATTGGGAGGATAAAAGCAAGAATCAGTTTCAGTGCCATAAGAAACAAATATCTGTTCTTCTTGCAGTCACTTTTAAAATGCCAAGTAGGATGTGTTCAATTTAAATAACTGCAGTAGCACACAGACCACTTAGACTGTTCATATTCCTATTGTGTCTGATAGAGCCAGTCCCTTTATATTTACTAAACTGGTATACTATGCCCTCTGCTGGGAGCCTAGCATACCAAACACACTCTACTTCATATATCCAAGCTTTATGCACTTAAATGGTGGCTATGTATTATGTAATGATTCATACTGAGTCCAGGTTACCTGTTTGCCTTTTACCACATCCTTGGGAACTGGCACTTTAATTTCCAAGTCACTGTAATCCTGGGACCATATGTAGTTTTTCCTCACTGCACCATTGTAACTGTCTGGGTCCATCTGGAAATCATCTTGGCTCCTGATTTGAAACAAAATCATTGTTAAATGCAGGCTTTGAAAAAACAACATAGCCCAATCAGATTCTAGCTATCTTGTCAACTTTTAAAGCCAAAATTAAATCAAGCATATAAAATGGTTACTACAGACAACTTAACCTATTTCTATCCTCTAGATTTTATACTAGGAATGTATAGTATCAGACGCTTTATTCAGTGTGTACTTCATAGGGCTCAGCTCCAGTGTATTTGAAGGCCATATTGATTACTCTCCTTTATTGAACCTTCCTCATCACATTATACATTATGCTTCTGACTCAGTAGTATGACTCAACAATTCTGCAGCTCTCACACGTGTCTGACTAAAGATATTTTTCAAAATCGAATTTGTTTTTAAAAAGGTACCTGCCAGCAGATCATTACTGCTTTCCAGAACCCAGCCAACACCCATTTTCGACCAGAAGGCTGAAGTCTTAGCTCTTGTACACACGGTCGGACATTCCGACGGAATGTGTCCTATCGGACCATTTTGTCGGATATTCCGACTGTGTGTGGTCTCCATCGGACTGTTTCCGTCGGAATATGCGACGGACCAACTTTTCCAACTTGCCGGTAAAATTTTCCGGCAAAATGCTCCGATCGGACATACTCCGATCATGTGTAGCCTACTCGGACGGACAAAGTGCCACGCATGCTCAGATCAAATTCCTAGACCAAAGCTATTGGCTACTAGCCTGAACGTAGTCCCGTCGTATTGAAATAACGTCATCACGTTATGTACAATCGGATTTTCCGACAACTTTGTCCGACCGGGTGTATGCAACAGTTTGACAAAATCCTTCAGACAAAATCCAACGGATTTGGTTGTCAATGTCCGACCGTGTGTACAAGGGCTTAGAAGGCCGACGTCACATTGGCAATTCTACTGCTAAATGACAAAAAATAACCAAGGACAAATCCAAGCTCTACTTACTGACCAGCTTGCGACCAAATGAACCTGTCTGTCTGTCAAAGCACCCCGTTACCTGTAGTGCCAATCTCTGGTCGGTAACCAGAGCTTGGATTTTTCCTTGTTTTTTTTTTTTGTAATTTTGTTACCCTCCAATGCTCCTCCCTGTTAGGCCAGTTATAAATGGGGCAACGGCTCACCTTTTGTATGCTTGTTGTTTAGGCCAGGCAACGCACTGACACCTTTGCAGCCATGGTGCTATGTGCTGGGTGTTCAGTGTGTCCCTGTACCTTGGAGGAGGGATGGGCTCCCTCCTGCCAATCTGCCCTCCATCTATCCAATCAGAATGCATGTGCTTCCATTGTGCAGTCTCTCATTAGTCAGAGATAGGAACTACAGGTAACAGGGAGCTTTGCCGGGCCTGTAGCTTATGCATCCATTTGCAAATGTGTGCAGACTAAACCCCTCTTTTTAACGCATACTGTTAGGCAGGTTCATTTGGTTGGTTCCAAGCTGGTTGGTAAGTAGAGCTTGGATTTTTCCTTGGTTGTTTTTTGTCATTTTGTTGCACTCCAATGCTTCTTGCTGTAAGACCAGTTATAGATGGGGACAGCGGCTCACTTTTTTTACATTCTACTGCTAGCAACAAATACCCCACCAGCAGCAGAATCACTAAAGTAAAACTCTGCTTTAACAAAATGGACACTGCTCCCTTAATGGCTGGAACATTGCAGAATCTTGATTGCTAGTGTGGGAAAGGATCAAAGAAAGAAACTAAATATATGTCCACTGGATGAAGGTGGAGGTCAGGAATTATTTCCTGGTGTGGAGGATTCTGAGGAGCCAAGTAGTGCCTCCTGACTTGAGTGGTGCTGCCTTGTCTAGCCAGGGTCTGGGAGGCAGAGAGTCTGCAGTGTTAAGCTCCCCCACTAGGAATGGTGATGCAGGGGTGCTCTTAGTATCATTAAAGTTTTGGGACCCCACTGTGAGAAGGAGCTCTAGGCCACAACACCACTTAATTTTTTTCTGCATATCACCTCATATGCTAGACCACAAGGCCTAGTCACTGTCTTGCACAGTGGCACTTTTTTTATATTTTTTATTTATTTATTCACTCTCCACATGTTTTGCCACTGCACTTTATGTGTTTTCCTATACTCATGGATGGTATGGTGCGGGTCTTGGGGCATACCTTAAATTCTAGGGGGAGGATGTGTGGTCATTTGGTTCCTTCCTCTCCTTCTTCGGGAGAGCCCCTCACCTAATACTCATTGATTGGCCATGAGAAGAGGGATCTGCCAGGCATTTTGGCTAGGTGGGGCATATTCTAATGGCAGGAGAAAAGCAGCAGCAAAAAGACACGTTTTTTTCAAGTGTGTTAAGGCGCATCAACTGTTTGGGTGTTTATTCATTTCATTGGCCAGAATATTTATTCTGGCCAATGAAATGAAAAAAAGCTTGTACTATAGCTACATACAACTTCATACAACGCTTGCACTATAGCTACATACAACAAATTCCTCCTACTCTGTTTTTAGAACAGCCCTTTCTTGAAGAAGCATTAGGCAAAACGCATTGGCGTTCAACACTTGTCCACAGCGTATTTTCTGATTACCAGATCTCTAGATGTTACAATTATATTTTGAATATTTATATATTTTAGGGGTAGTCAAATTCAACCCCCGGGGGGATTTTGATATAGTATTAGCTATGAAGGGGTTTTCCTAAGAGTTGTGTTCAAATGTTTTGTACGTGGTGTAAATTTTATTTTTATTTTTTCTGGTTTCAATGATGGTAAGGCTGTTATTGCCATTTTAACAGTAGCCATTGTTTGGCTAATAAAAGCAAAACGTGATCTCGCTCAATGTAAGGCTCGGTTCACACAGGACGCGGCACGACTTGCAGCGCCACGACCTCAGCGGCGACTTGCAAAACGACTTCTGTATAGAAGTCAATGCGTTTCCTCCTGGTGTACATCTGACTCCGGCCACTCCATACGCGCTACGACATGTCACGTGTCTTCATCTGGTACCCGTCTCGTAACTGTCACTCCCTACGTGTCGTAATGCATAGGGAGTGGCAGTCCCTAGATGAAGACATGTGACGTGTCAGAACACGTAGGGAGTGGCCGGAGCCAGAAGTACACCAGGAGGGAACGTGAGAGTGCTCTGAGAATGCCGCAGACACATTGTTATTTTTCTATTTTGTCTGTTTTAATTGCAACATTGTAACACTCATATGGCGTTTAATAAATATACCTGAGCCTTTTTAAAAACGTACTGCACTTGTGGAGGCATTTTCTCTCTCTCTTGCTTCCCCTGTATACGCTGTGGTGATACCGGAGTGATCCAGGATATATTTGTGGAGGATTTTGAAAGGGAGAAATACCTATGGCGCTACTTGCAGTATATATTAACCTAATAGGACCCTGATAGAAGAACATGGATAATACCTATTTGTTGATGCGAGACACTACATAATTATAAGGTGAGAGTCCTGTGAGACCATAGTCTAGGAGAGAATTTATGGAATTCTATATGACCAATGCCATTCTGTTCATCAAAATTTTAACACCGCCAAGTCACATATTTGGAATTCCCTTCAAATATATCATATTGATTCGGAGGACTTTTTTTTTTTTTTTATAGACTATTAAGCCATCACGTCTAAATATTTGGACTATTTGAGCACTTGATTTTTTAATGTTTTTTATTCAATATTTGCTTTTAATTTATTTTTCTCCACTTTTCGATGGAGACACTTTTAGGACATATTTTTATATCATTGTTTGCATTGTGACTTTATTTACTGGTACTTCATCCATTTTCTGCATTGTGACACTTTATTCACTTGAATATCATTGCACAAGATATTGCTACACCATTATTTATCAGAGGATTATGTCATGTTTTTAGGCGATTGTTCTTACATTGCGCGAGATCACTTTTTGCTTTTATTACTTGTTTTGTGTTATTGTGAACACGATTAGCCCTTGTACACACGGTTGGACATTCCGACAACCAAATCCGTCGGATTTTGTCCGAAACTGTTGCATACACACAGTCGGACAAAGTTGTCAGAAAATCAGATCGTACTTAACATGATGACGTTATTTCGTTAGGACGGGACTACGTTCAGGCTAGTAGCCAATAGATTTGGTCTAGGAATTTGATCTGAGCATGCGTGGCACTTTGTCCGATCGGAATTCTCTACACATGATCTACACATGATCGGACAAAGTCTGATCGGATCATGTTGTCGGAAAATTTTATAGCCCAGCTGGAAAACTTGGTCCGTCGGATACTCTGACGGAAACAGTCCGATGGAGCGTACACACTGTCGGATTATCCGACAACACGGTCCTATCGAACATTGTCCATCGGAATGTCCGACCGTGTGTACAAGGGCTTAGATCTTGCAGCAATCATTTGGCTTTATCACTATAAGATATTTGTAGATAGGCACCATAACTAATTACTCTTAGTAGCACAAAGGACACATACACTTTAATTTATTGTTTGTCTAATGGCTGAGTGATAATTAAAGAACGTATTGTAGCAGAAGTGTGTGTAATGACATTTCTTTGAGAAACTATCCACCTTAAGGCTGGATTCACACTAGAGCAGACAGCTGCCGAAGCACTTTACCCGTCATTCTGCTCCCAGCCACACTTGGGGGCAGTGTGGTGCAATATTCAGCACATCACAAGGCTCCTTTTTTTGTTTTGGCCAAACCTTATTTGAAATATACAAACCATGCACGCATTCATGGCACTGTACAACAGCATGATACTCTGCTGTATAATGAACTGCGATAAAATGCAGCGCGTCTACATTTTATTGGAGCATGCTACAGCACAGCTACAGCACAGCTCCAGGTTGCATTGCAATGTAAATGGGACACACAGGAAATGATTGTTTTCTGCGTGTCCTTGCGGTGACAGGCGTTTTACAATGCAGTAAAACATCAAACCACACAATGCGTGAATTAGCCCTAAAAAGTCCCATCAATTCTTGTTCTTCCCCTTGGTTGTGAGCAAGCATTGGCCATACACTAAAGATATTACTAAATGAAACATATTGGTAATAATATTCCTGCCTCCCTTGGCACTGGGATGTTTCCATCACTCGTGTATGGCTGAAAATTATGGTTGTTGCAAACAACACATACTTTACAGCAGTGATGGCGAACCATGGCACCCCAGATGTTTTGGAACTACATTTCCCATGATGCTCATGCACTCTGCAGTGTAGTTGAGCATCATGGGAAATGTAGTTCCAAAATATCTGGGGTGCCAAGGTTCACCACCACTTCTTTATAGCTTAGTGAATTGAGTGCTGTTAGGTCCAACTGGTGCCGTCAGTCAGTTTGCACCAGCTTCTAATGGATCGCTGACACTCAAGCTGAAGGTTCAGATTAAAAAAATAGGATTTTTTTGTACTCGCCATAAAATCCTTTTTTCTCTAATTCACCGACTGACACAGCTCCTCTCTTAGACCATTGCGTTGTTACTCCACCTTCAGGAGAGGACTAGGCATAACAACATGTAAATGTAAAAAAATAGAACTTTTTGGTTCCACCCAAGGGGCAGTCCCTTAGGCAAAAACCCCACAGCCTGCCTTGCAGCTTCAGTACGTCAACAAGCAGTATAACGTAGAGAAAAATAGGAGGGGCGGGTGCTGTGTCAGTCGGTGAATTACAGAGAAAAAGGATTTTACGGTACAAAAAAAAAAAATCCTATTTTCTCTTACATTCACCGACTGACACAGCTCCTCTCCTAGACCATTGGGACGTCCCCAAGCAGTGCCAAAACGAGGGGTAGGAAAACAGCATAAAACTTCACCCACCATGGCATGTGGGAACTAGTATAAACTTTATCCACAAAAACGACAGTGTGTGGGAATAACAAACTTTTTTACCCACAAAAAACAGGGTGCTCCTCAACTGAGAGGCACTACCTCCAAAACGCACCAGAACTGCGGTAACAAATGCAACAGTGCATTACTTAAAAAAGGTACTGCGTTTTTAACCCCAAAAATTGGAAAAAAAATGTAAGTGCAATTGCAGTTATACAGCTTTGCGGCCAAAACAGGCATCAACCGACACACTGACATCTACCTTGTAGAATTTTGTAAAAGTTTGAACAGATGACCAAGTCGCCGCTTTACACACTTGAGCGACAGATGCTTGATGTCGGAAGGCCCAAGACGATCTGATTGCCCTTGTGAAGTGGGCTGTGACTGGAAAGGGGGGGCACATGTCCCTTCAAGGCGTAGGCCTGTACTACAATCTATCTGATCCACCTGGAAATGGTGGCCGTCAAGACAACTGTGCCTTTTTTCGGACCAGCCACCGAAACAAACAAGGAGTCTGACTTCCAAAAGGGAGCTGTAGCAGACAAATACACTCTCAGAGCCCGAACCATGTCCAGGGCATGAAGGGCCACCTCCTTAGGATGTATCGGCTTAGGACACAGAGATGGTAACACAATGTCTTCATTGATGTGGAACGCCAAAACCACCTTCGGCAGAAAAGAAGGTTGTGGACGCAACACCACCTTATCCTTGTGGATAAACAGATAGGGATACTTGCAAGACAAGGCCGCCAGTTCTGAAACCCTCCTGGCCGAAGTAATGGCCACTAGAAAGACCACTTTCTAGGAAAGAGTCAATAGAGGGATCTCTCTGATATTTTCAAATGGCAGTTTTTGAAGCACCGATAACAGCAGGTTCAGATCCCATGGGGGTAACGGTGGACGCACCTTGAAAAAAAAAAAAAAGTGCTCACTAGCGAGTGAGAGACCAGGGGGGTCGCTGAAAAAAAGACAGCCAAAGCCGACATTTGTCCTTTAATGGTGCTTTAAAGTCAATTTCTGGTCTACTCCTTGCTGTAGAAACAGCAGGATCCTGGGTATAGAAAAGGAGCGTGGACGCCATTCTTTCTCCTCACACATGGAGATGTAGGCCTTCCAGGTACGATGATATATCTTCCGAGAAGAAGATTTCCGTGCTCTCAGCATAGTTGGAATCACTGAGTCAGAAAGACCCCGGTTCCTCAACACCTGGCTCTCAATAGCCATGCCGTTAAAACCAGCGATGGTAAAGCAGGATGGAGAATCGGACCTCGAGACAGAAGGTCCTCTCGTAACGGCTGTCGCCAAGGGGCGTCCGCCACCAGGCGCACCAAGGACACTGAGGCCAATCTGGGGCAATCAGTATTACTGGGATCCCCTTCAGCCTCCACTCGTGTCTGCCCAAGGATTTTTTGTCCTGGACACGAATCTCTGCACCTTCCGATTGATATGGGAGGTCAAAAGATCCACGTCTGGTGCCCCATCGCAGGCACAGTAGCCTGAACACCTCCGGATGAAACGTCCATTCTCCTGGGTCCAACATCTGGCGACTTAGGCAGTCTGCCTGCCTGCTTGTTCTCCACTCCCGGGATGTAAATGGCTTACAGGGCCGGTACATGTCGCTCTGCCCACTGAAGGACGTGCGGCGGCCGAGCTTCCTATTCCTCCTTGGTGATTGACGTATGCCACCGTCGTGACGTTGTCTGACTGGATCCTGATCGAACGCCCTCGAAGTCTTATTGACCATGTGGAGAGGCATAGCCTGATCGCTCTCAGCTTGAGCAGATTGATCAGCAATTTAGATTCCTCCACCGACCAAAGGCCCTGGGTCAACTGAACTCCCATTACTCCACCCCAGCCGGTTAGGCTGGTGTCCGTTGTGATCACTGTCCATTTCAGAGGTAGGAACGACTTCCTGGACCGAAGTGCCGGGGACCTAAGCCACCAGATCAGGGAATCCGTGACTAACTGGCTCACCTGAATCTGCAGATCCAGGGATAACGGAGATTTGTCCCATTTTGTCAAAATCTCCTTCTGCAGGACTCTGGAGTGAAACTGGGCATACGGTACTGCCTCAAAAAAGGGGGCCACCATGAGTCCCAAAACTCACATGCAGAAGCGTACAGACGACCACCTGCGGTTCATCAACAGCTTTACCGCGGCTCTGAGAGTCTGCAGCTTGTCTGAAGGGAGAAACACTCTCGCTTCCATGAAGTCCAGCGGTAAGCCTAGGTACTCCTAATGCTGAGTCGGTACGATCACCGACTTTTTTAGGTTCAACAGCCATCCAAATTCCTGCAAGGTCTAAATGGTGATCGCTACATCCTCCTCTAACTGAGGCGGAAGATGCTCCCAGGAGGAGATCGTCTAAGTATCCCGCGATCGCAATCCTGCATTGCCGCATCAACGCCAAAACAGGAGCCAATACCTTGGTAAAGACTCGGGGGGCTGATGTCAAGTCAAAAGGGAGAGCCACAAATTGGTAGTGGGCTTCCCCAACTGCAAATCGCAGAAACCTCTGATGCCGAAGGCATATGAGTATGTGCAGGTACGCATCCTGGATGTCCAAGGACACCAGGGAGTCCCCTTGATGGAGTGCAGTGACTACTGAGCGAACCGATTCCATTCTAAACCTCTGTACTTTTACAAAGTAATTGAGAGCTTTCAGGTCCAAGATTGGATGTACCCCTTCCTTTTTGGGGACAACAGGTTTGAGTAGAACCCCTGTTAACGTTCCGATTCCGGAACAAGTACTATCACCCCGCGACTCAGCAGGTCCCTTACTGCCCCCAATAGAGCATCCCGGCGAACTGGGAGTATGGGTATGCAGGAGGGGAAGAATCTGTTTTGCAGCCAAGAGAGGAACTCTATCTTGTAGCTTGAGGAAATCAGATCGCAGACCCATTGGTCGGAAAGCCGAGAGGCACACTGGGCTGCAAACTTCTGAAGGCAACCCCCCACCCGTGTTGCGGGTGAGGGCAAACCTTCATGCAGTAGCACTTTTGCTCGCAGGCTTGTTAGGCTTGCGGTTCCAGGGACGCTTCGGTCCTTCAGAGGTTGTCCTGTCGGGCTGTGAACGCTTGGTCGAAGCCACGGACGAAAAAGCCGTTTGTGAGCGCAGAATGAGGTCCTTTGCCTACGGTGTGGCTCCTCAGCCTTCCTGGCCTGTGGGAGTAGTGTACTCTTACCACCTGTGGCATTTTTAATAATGTCATCCAATGAGGCTCCAAAGGAGGAAGGGAAGATCCGTCAGAACTTTTTTGGATGCCTGGTCAGCAGACCAGCATTTTAGCCAAATCAGGCACCTCAGCACCACTGCTGACACTGAAGCCCTGGATAACAGTATCCAGGGCTGCGTCACAAATGTACTTCAGGCCTAGCACTAGTTGGCCTGCTAGTTCCATGCAGATAGGAGAAGCCTGTTGCTCTCCCAATTCGCGGTGCAAAGTTTTGCCCACTCGGTTAGTGTCTGAGACACAAGTGCGGATGCCAGTACTGGTTGCATAGTTGACCCCACAACCGTAAACAAGGAATGAGCCACTGCCTCAGCCCTCCTGTCCGTGGGGTCCTTAAAAAGGCAGGAGTCCCCTCTACCGGGATCGTGGTTACTTTGTTTAACCTGGATACTGGGAGGTCCACGACTGGAGGAGCCGACCACTTTTTGAGAAGGCTCTCCTCAAAAGGGGTAACGCACCGCCATGTATTTGGGGACCGAAAAAGTCAGTTGTGGTCAACCCCATTCCTTACTTATCAAAATAAGTCAGATACGGGAACACCTTAGGTGAACGGGCTGGCTTACGGGACTCAAAAGGGACCGCTACATCAGCAGAGGGATCTGCTGGCTCCTGGATCTTAAAGGTATCACGCACAGCTGTGATAAGCGCTCCAACAATCGCTTTGTTGCGGACGGAACCCAGATGTGGAATCATCCTCACTGTGCGATCGGTCCTGGTCAGCGTCATCTGAAACGACAGAGCAGGGGTCACCAGCCTCAGCAGGGCCTGAGACTGCATCAGAGCTCTCCCCGGAGGTCGGGGGGCAGGGGCCGTATTTTAACCACCTCTGCTCCCCCGCGCCACCTCCATCTTGGCAACAAACTAAATTGAGGACCGCCGACAAAACGTCCACAGGCACTGCACTGTCCGCAGGTGAACCGGTTGTAATTGCCTGGATTTCAGGGGAAGAAACGCCAGTTTCTGAAGCCATGCTGACCCTACCCAGTCTGTCACCTGATGGGGACTTAGGACAGTGATGGTCCCACCCTGCTAACTGCTGCTGGCTGAGGGGCTCTTTTCCACAGGACTCACCACCCTGACTGGTTCTGCACTGTCCAGCTAGAAGTGCCTGTGTCCTGTGTCAGCTCCCAGATGCAAGGAGACCAAACTGCGCTGTGAAGAGCTGCTCTAAATGGCGCTGAAACTGACCAAAAACGTGTTCAGGCTTCAAGAAAATGGCTACAGAGCGTCCAGTATAAAGGACATAATCACAGGGAAAATGTTCGCCGAACTACAGGGAAATGATCAGAGAGTATGCTGCTCCATGCCCCACCAAAGATGGCAGCCAAGCACTATATACCATGAGGGACAGTGAACAAAACAGACAGATAAAGTGTGGTGAAACATCGCTACAGCGAACAACAGACAGCCTCCAGGGCACAGCCAGCCAGCGCAGTCCCCCCCCAGGTGAGAGCCCCCCGGAGAGCCCCTGTATATGGCACACACCGCTTAGCAGCCCATGCAGCATCCTCCACAGGGAAGGGGGGAGGGAAGAAAGGGACAGGGAGAGAAAAGAGAGGGAGGTGAGGGACCCCCGAATTCACCTCCCAGGGAATGCCCAGCTGTTCAGCCCCCCCCCAGGCAGGGAGAGCTGTACTTACCAGTCCTGAAGAGCTGAGAGACATTCCATCACAGACCCACTCTCCGATCAGTACGGGGTGGCTGCTTGCCCGGCACACTGACGCAGACATCAGTAGCCCGGTCATATGTGTGCCCCGGAGCATTTACGCTCACCGACCGCCTCTGGAGCTGATGCGGGTCGTGGCCGACCCAGCGCGGAGCTCTGGTCTGCAAACGCTCGCTGGCCAGGCTGGGGAGACTACAAGGATAAGAGTATCCAGCCTGTCACCCAGCCGGCTGTTGATAGCAGATCACAGGATCTTTAATCTTGCACAAAAAGCAAAGCTTCTGCAAAAAAATACACAGACCGATGGGCCCGCAGGGTTCCTAGGTCCTTCTCCTTCACCAGGCAGAAAAAAACTGAAGCTGCAAGGCAGGCTGTGGGGCTGTTACCTAAGGGACTGCCCCTTGGGTGGAACTAGAAAGTTCTTGTTTTTATATTACGTTAACATGTTATGCCTAGTCCTCTCCTGAAGGTGGCGTAACAACCTAATGGTCTAAGAGAGGAACTGGACAGCAATGCTAGTCTACGTAGCCCAATGTTAATCAAGAGGCAAATAGAAACCTATTATTTGTAAAACAGCACTACTATAATAACTGAAGACTGATTATTCAGATACCCGCATGGGCCCAGCCGTTAGTGCTTTTGCGTCTGCTATAAAACTTTGTAAAAGATTAATTTAATCTTACACATATTTCTTACAAATTATATCTTACACACAAATAAGCTGTACACCCATGTATATGGAATGTTTATATTGCCTCTTCATTTTGATCAGGGTGGCATCTGCTCTCAAATGTAATATCCTAAATGGTGTTTTCCTGCTCTTATTCACTACTTGGCACAGAGGGACCATGTAACCTTTACCTTTCCAATATAGTCATGCACTGCGTTTGGATTTGCACATAACTACCCTGCTTTATCAACACAGTAAATCTTCCTCTGAAAATTGCTAACCACTAGCCTTTAAATGTGCTTACTGAATGCTGAGTACATGTAACACCTACTCTGCACCAGAGCTCTTCAGTGGTCAGAATTTTAAAAAATAAAAATAAAAAAAGTCTCTCCATGCCAGGTAATAGCTTCCTAAAACAGTTTCTTTCCTTGTACAATTATATCCCATCTTTAAATTACACTCTGTTTCTATTAAATCAAGTTCAACGTATCTTTTTTAATTATACTGTTTAACACTTCACAACTTTTTGTGCACATTCATGCAGCTTTACTGAAGTGGGTCTTCTTCCAAGAGTGTGCTGCACAGCGTGCTTCCAGCACAGGCACTGAGAGCCCTGGGTTCCGTAATAATGATCCAGAAACAGAAAGCCTGGTTTCCAATCACCTGATCACTGTGATAGCCTCCGATTGGCCTTCACAGTGATGAATTACTGCAAAGCCCACCCCGTGTGTTTTCTTCTTTGAATGTAGAGAAAGATGCAATGTATCTTTCTTTTCTGCTATTAGGGCCAGTTCACACCAGATGCAGTTTCGTGTGCTTTTTTTCTGCACTAAAAATGCATGCACAGTGTTTTCCATGTATTCCAATGGCTCTAGTTCACACCATGCAGTCAGTTTCTGGTCAGTTTCTGGTGCGGAAACTGACCAGAACTGACTGTATTGGTGCAGAAAAAAAAAAAAAAACTGCATCTGGTGTGAACTGGCCCTTAAAAAACAAAAAAAAGTTAGAGTTAAGGTCAGGGTCAAAAGGTCACTGTCGGTATATTTTGGGTAGGATTTAAATTTTTAATTAATTAGTCTCAGTGTCATTGAGTTTTAGTTAGGATAGAAAAAAAAATGCACCATTGTTTCTGAGCTGTACTACGGGTATAAACAACATATACATGTGTGATATCGCTGTGATTGTTAGGAGCAGGATCGTTGTGTTCAGGCGTTAGGATTTGTTTTACCCTCCATCATGAAGAGGTTAAGGAGGTCAATGTATGTTTGAATATCTGTACCTTTTTTAAACCTGTAAAATCAGCAGTGACAAAAAAAGATGGATGACTGCAATTTAAAAGGCTATAACAAGAGCTTTGTAGTTAGTGAAAATACAGTTGCTGAATGAAAAGGGTCTGTAGTTGAAATCACTGACAAAAGGATTTCCCTGGAGAGTTTATTTAAAAAGGTAAATGCATTTTTTTATCCTCCCCATGAAAAAAATATAATAATACAACGCTCACTTTTATATCATAATTAATAAAATGTAATGACTATTAGGCCTACACCTGAATTTGTGAAAATGATGCATGACTTGACTGGTTAAGGTCTAGCTTTGTGTCTCTAAACGGATTTGAAAAACTATAGCTAATCTGATTGGTTGCTATGGAGAACACTTTCAATCTCCATATATAATACCCCTTGCAGACAAACAAAGGTCATAGTAAAAGAATACTTCATCTGCATCTAATTTATTTCTCAATGTACCTGGATGCAGAAGCCGAGCTGTCGATATTGCTGGTGCTGGCCTCCGCCTCTGCAGCTTTTTCTGGTGTATCAGAATTTTCTGGCGGATTCTCTGATGTCTCCTGCTCCCCAGGTGACTCATCTGCTGGTGTCTCTAAGACAACTTCTTCTGCTGCCATAGGTGCCTCGCCACTCTCAGCCAACTTCTCCTCCTGCTTCTTCATTTTCTCCTCTAAGTCTCGCACCCTCTGCTCATGGTCCTTCATGGCCAGTCGCTCGTGCTTTTTGAATGTCTGAGAGAGGACAAGTGTGATTCATCTCCACCACTGTCTACATTGCACTGCACACTGTAAAAGCCAGATACTCACCTGCAGCACCATGTCCTGGGCAACACCTGGGGGGAATCCCATCCGCTCTTGAGGGCTCAGCAACACCCGGTAAAAGTCTGTCTTGCGGTACAAGAACCCAAAGTAAACATTTAAAAAGTCCTGGATGTTCCCCACATGCTGCAGGATACCCAGCAAAGCATGGTCATAACGGTCTGACATCTCCAACTCCATATGGCAGTACCCTGCAGATAGAATGCAATGGGGTAGGGGTTACATTGCAGTGTTTCTCAGCAGACAATTTGTCATTTATTTTAACGAGAAAATTGTGAAATCCCATATTTATACAGGACTTAAGAACTCTTGGGATGAGCATCTGTATTTAAAGAATTAACCTGAAGTGTGTACAAACACTTCCAAGTGTTTTCAATGCCTGGACACTAGAGCTGCACAATTAATCGTCAAGAATTGTTATCGCGATCTTGACTAAAGTGTTTCACAATTCTTTCTATGCAAAGAATTCTCTCTGCTCTTCTGAAGCCACAGCCATCAAAAGAAAGGAAGAAAAAAAAAACTGGACAGTCTGCCAAGAATCAGATCTTCTTTAGCAGTTGAACTTAAGTATAAACATTGTAACAATTTGTCAATGGAATAGACTTAGTGCCCGTTCACACTACCGCGACTTAGCCGCCTGACAAGTCGCGCTCCGTTCTGTACTATGGAACCGTTCTAATAGGAGCGACTCAAGCCGCTCCGACTTAGAAAAAGGTTCCTGTAGTATTTTCGGGGCGACTTCAGGCGACTTGCATTGACTTCTATACAGAAGTCATTTTGCAAGTCGCCGCTGAAGTCGTGTGCAGGTCGCGTCTGTGAGACGCGCTGCAAGTCGCGTCGCCCCTGTGTGAACGGGCACTTAGTGTATAAGTGAAAAAGGTTTAGCCACTTAAAGTGGTGTTGCCACCAAAAATATAACCTAACTTGTATGTGCAGCAAAGGGTCTTAATAAAATTAATTGGATAATAAAAACATTTTTACTTACCTATTTCTTGCGGTTGCTAGGTGGTCCCACGAAATCTGCCTCTTCCATTGCCCGGGCTAAAAACGTCACTTCCCTCGGCAGCCCGGCTCACTAAGGCTCCTGGGAGAAGTATGTCACCATTTCCCAGGATGCCTTGGGCATCACCGAGGGTGTAGTGTCATATTTTGCTGCCCATCACAGGATGCTGCGGAAGTGACGTTGCCGCCAGAAATTGCGTACTGCGCATGCGCGATGCGTTCCAAACACTCGCGCCGTGCGTTCCAACAGGCAGCAAAATATGACACTACAACGGCGCTCGATATAGCGCTGACTGCGCATGCGCGAGATCTAATCGAACGGGTGGTGCATGCTGGTCTTTTATCAGCGCACTCTCCCGGAAGAGGATGCCTGTGGGCTTCACATGCCCACAGGCAAAATGACAACCGTCAGGAGACGGTTTTATAAAATCTTTTTTAATGACAAAACAGCATGCTGCTGGATGGAAAAAACGAAAAAGTAAGTGTTAGATTTAATTATAATGATTGTCAGTATGCAAAAAAAAAAAAAAAAAAACGATCAAGACAGTGGAATCCCGCTTTAAACCTTTTTCTGACATTTGTTGGTTTCAAGTTAAAATTTTTATTTTTTTTGCTAGAAAATTACTTGGAACCCCCAAACATTATATATATATATATATATATATATATATATATATATATATATATATATATTTTTTTTTTTTTTTAGTAGACATCCTAGAGAATACAATGGTGGTTGTTGCAATATTTTATGCCACACTGTATTTGCACAACG
The DNA here is from genome assembly GCF_037356315.1 of Lithobates pipiens. Taxonomy (NCBI): domain Eukaryota; kingdom Metazoa; phylum Chordata; class Amphibia; order Anura; family Ranidae; genus Lithobates; species Lithobates pipiens. Next base: position 537,237,113 of record NW_027507903.1, read on the forward strand.
GTCTTTCAAAAGCAATAAAAAAAAAACTAACCAGTAAAGTTAGCTCATTTTTTTTTTTTTTTTGTATAATGTGAAAGATTTTACGTCACGAGAATTGTGATCTATTTATTCTCAGTAAAAAAATCGTAATTCTCATTTTGGCCAGAATCGTTCACCTCTACTGGACACCCTAGCTTGCTCTGGTTTCATCGACTGATTCATATGTCATAAAGGATACAATAGTTGTGTAGGGGCAGATGGATGGAGCCACAGCACACAGTGGAAGACCAGACATCTGACATGCAGAAAATTGTTCAGATGGCATAACTTTAAAATTGACTTGTGCATTGCCAATGTGCCATACCCAGCTGCAGATACTCACCTTCCTTTTGCTCTACTTCCATAGGGAGTGAGAAGACAGTTCTGTCTAAGCTAAGTGTAAGTCTAATCTCCAGTTGAAGCTTACACAGGCCTGGCTGTGAAAGTGATGGGCTAGTTATCAAGCACCAGTGTTGTCACATGGAATGCTTTTTCATACCCAAAAGTTCCTCAACCCTGTGTATGCTCCATAGTTACATAGTAGGTGAGGTTGAAAAAAGACACAAATCCAACCTATGTGTGTGATTATGGGTCAGTATTACATTGTATATCCCTGTATGTAGCGGCTGTTGAGGTGCTTATCTAATAGTTTCTTGAAACTATCAATGCTCCCCACTGAGACCACCACCTTTTAACGAGTGGCCATGGGTCTGGTTAAACTCCCTTCTGTGAAATAGTTTTATCCCTATTGTGGAGTCACCAGTATGGTATTTGTATATTGAAATCATATCCCCTCTCAAGCGTCTCTTCTCCAGAGAGAATAAGTTCAGTGCTCGCAACCTTTCCTCATAACTAATATCCTCCAAACTCTTTATTAGCTTTGTTGCCCTTCTTTGTACTTGCTCTATTTCCAGTACATCCTTCCTGAGGACCGGTTCCCAGAACTGGCCCGCATACTCTAGCTGCGGCCGGAGTCTTGTAGAGCGGGAGAATTATTTTATCTCTGGAGTTGATCCCTTTTTAATGCATACCAATATTCTGTTTGCTTTGTTAGCAGCAGCTTGGCATTGCAAGCCATTGCTGAGCCTATCATCTAGTAGGACCCCAGGTCCTTTTGCATCCTAGATTCCCCCAGAGGTTCTCCCCCCAGTGTATAGATTGCATTCATATTTTTGCCACCCAAATGCATTATTTTACTACACTGAACCTCATTTGCCATGTAGTTGCACACCCCATTAATTTGGTCAGATCTTTTTGCAAGGTTTCCACATCCTGTGGAGAGGTTATTGCCCTGCTTAGCTTAGTATCATCTACAAATACAGAGATTGAACTGTTTAACCCCATCCTCCAGGTTGTTTATTCACAAATTAAATAGGATTGGTCCCAGCACAGAACCCCGGGGGACCCCACTACCCACCCCTGACCATTCTGAGTACTCCCCATTTATCACCACCCTATGAACTTGCCCTTGTAGCCAGTTTTCAATCCATGTAATCACCCTATGGTCCATGCCAACGGACCTTATTTTGTACAGTAAACGTTTATGGGGAACTGCATCAAATGCTTTTGCAAAATCCAGATACACCACGTCTATGGGCCTTCCTTTATCTAGATGACAATTCACCTCCTCATAGGTTAATAGATTGGTTTGGCACGAACAATTAGATGCGGATTACTGCTAATGATACCATTCTCATTACTAAAATCTTGTATATAGTCCCTTATCCTCTCCAAGAGTTTACGTACTATTGATGTTAGGCTAACTGGTCTTTAATTCCCAGGGATGTATTTTGGGCCCTTTTTAAATATCGATGCTACATTGGCTTTTCCCCCAATCAATTAGTACCATTCCAGTCAGTAGACTGTCAGTAAAAATGAGTTACAATGCTCTGGCAATTACTTGACCGAGTTCCCCAAATACCCTCAGGTGCAAGCCATCTGGTCCCGTTGATTTATTAAAGCGGGAGTCCACCGGGACGCCGCGTTTTTTTTTTTTTTTTAAAGCCAGCAGCTACAAATACTGCAGCTGCCGACTTTTAAAATAGTGACACTTACCTGTCCAGCGCGCCCGTGATGTCGGCACCCGAAGCCGATCTCTAGGTCGCCTGTCGGGTCCTGCCGCCGCCATCTTGGGTATGGGAATCAGGAAATGGAGCCTTTCGGCTTCATTTCCCGGTTCCCTACTGCGCATGCGCGAATCGCGCTGCGCAATAAGGACGCTCCCCGCTGCCTCTGGGATCTGTGTGTTTCCCAGCAGGCAGCGGGGCACTTGCGGGAAGGGGCAGGCACTTGCGGAAAGGGGCGTAAGTTACGCCCCTTTCCGCAGAGAGCTATCCCGGAAGTGGGTGCAGTTACCTGGATTATCCAGGTAACTGCACCCCCCTCCCCCCTGAAAGGTGCCGATTGTGGCACCGGAGGGGGGAGGGTTCCGATGAGCGGAAGGTCCACTTTAGGGTGGACCTCCGCTTTAATGTTAAGTTTCCCAAGTATAACTTTAAATTCTGTCCTCTGTTAGCCATGGAGGTGCTTCCTGTGACATGTCATGAGGATAAACACTGCAGTTTTGGTTACTGAAGCCCCCTCGATTTCCTTGTGAAGACTGAGGAGAAGAATTCAATACCTTCGCCATCTCCCCATCCTTTGTAAGCAGATGTCCTTCCTCATTTTTTATGGAGTCGATATGGTCTGTCCTTCCTTTTTTACTGTTTACATACTTAAAGAATTTCTTGGGATTTTTTTGCTCGCCTTCACTGTGTGTCTCATGTTCTATCTTAGCCGTCCTTATTGCCCCTTACATTTCTTCTTGCATTCTTTATCATGTCTGAATGCTGGATGATAATCCTTCAACCTTGTATTTTTTTGAAGGCCTTCTCCTTTTCTTTTATATGCATTTTTTCATTGGAGTTAAGCCATCCAGGACTTTTTTTGCTCTTTAAATTTATTACCCAATGGGATGCATTGGCTAATGCCTCTATTTAATATGGTCTTAAAGAAAACCCATCTCTCCTGCGTGTTCTTTGTTCCTAAGATTTTATCCCAATTTATGCCTTCTAGCAAGGTTTGTAGTTTAGCGAAGTTGGCTCTTTTGAAATTCAGTGTCTTTGTATTTCCCTTACGTTTCCTATTTGTATGATTTATACTGAAGCCAATTGACCTGTGATCGCGGTTACCTAAATTTCCCTGTATTTCCACATTCGTAATCAGTAGATCCAGTAATGCTTTATTTCTAGTTGGTACATCTACCATCTGACCGATAAAATTGTTCTGCAAGACATTTAGGAACTGGCGAGCCTTAGATGAATGTGCGGTTCCTTCCGCCAAGTCTGTCTGGATAGTTAAAATCCCCCATTATAACACTTCCCATCCTTGCTGCTAATCCAAATTGTGAGATAGGAGATCCGTCTCCCCTTCCTCCCTCAGGTTAGGGGGCCTATAGCATACTCCCAGTATTATTTTCCCCATAGCGTCATCCCTTTGGAGCTCTACCCATAAGGATTCCACCTCCTCTATAAGTCCCTTAGTGAGGTCATCTCTCACATTCACTTGTATATTATTTTTGATATATAGGCATATTGTTACTGGAAATTGAAGCCAAGCATATGCACATTATAGTGAACTTATCGTTTTGACAAAAACCCAGATGCACCTAAGCCCCCATGGACACTGGGCATTTAGTCTGGTACATGAGGCTTTGGCACTTAAGTGTGGGCAGAGGGCACAAGTGCCCAATTCTGCCCTGCTGACGGCAGCCTGTCAAACTGTATGAGAGTCTGCCAGCTGCAGCAGCTAAACAGGGCACCTAGTGTTATGAACATTTAGGACAACATGCACCCAACACCATGGATACCTGAACCATTATGTTTGCCTAGTTATAGAAATAAATGTGCCAGTTTCAACTACAAAAATGACCATGTCTAAAGTTCAGATACCAACCTTCTCATATGCCCGCAGGTACTGTTTATTTTTACGTCAGTCATTATTTTCCTCTAACTACCACAAACACCCTTCATTACAACCAGAGACACTGGACTGCATGCCAGATACAGTCCTGGGCTAAGCCCATGGGAATAGATTGTAATAATAAGCAAAGTATCAAAGAGGAAGTAAACCCTGATGAGTTTACTTCCTCTTTCATTCCCTGTAAAGGCAAAGCATAATGGACTACCATGCATAGCATAGTAGCCCATTATGTGTCACTTACCTGACACAGGAGCCAGTGAAGTCACCGTTGTGCCCTGTAGTTCGTCGCATTCATCTTCTCGGTGGGGTCTCGCAGCTCCGCCGCTGTCATTCGGCGAAGCCGCGATGACATCACTCCCACGCATGCGCGCGGGAGCCGAGGCGCGCGGCATCTTCGTCATCGACCTGCACGACGCTGTCTACGGCGCATGCACCGTAGACAGCGGTGCCCGTCTTCGGGCAAAGATCTCCTAAACCGTATAGGTTTGGGAGATATTTCTTGGACCTACAGGTAAGCCTTAATCTAGGCTTACCTGTAGGTCAAAGTGGTTTGTAAGGGTTTACGACCACTTTAAAAGCAAAGTATGGGGTTTTTATTTTAGAATCATACTGGTGGTCAAGTGGATAAATTACTGCTGAAGTTCTGCACCTTAAACATTTTGCGCCAGAAATTCTTGCCATAAAATCCTTGCAATTTGCATGCATTTATTAAAGCCCACCTCTAGCGTGCCCCCCCCCCCCCCCCAAAAAAAAAAATAGTATTGGGTTAAGGTAGGAGTCTCTCTCTGTTGTTTATTGCAGCTAGTGTATCCATTTGCAGAGAGTTCCCCTCAATTCCTCTCAAGCCAAAAAGAGCTGAAAATCTTTGTATCCAACACTATTCCAGGTGTGTTGGATGCCCAATACCCTTCTGCACACTGTGGGTCCATTTGTGAACTCTATGTTATTACTATGTCCTGTAGTAATGTAGGTGTCAAAACAAGTCAGCGTGCAGATGACGAACCAGGCATCCAATACAGAAGATAAGCTGTACACAAAAGGGGATTTACAATGTAAACTTATGCCTTTTTTCCCCACACCTGGAAAGCCCAGGTGCTGTATACAGCTGCCCATGGAGTTGAATGGCTGTGCGCGGGTAAAAGCCATTACTTTCATATAATACGCACATACATTACGTTTATGTGAGTACCAGTGTATACCCATGTAGAGCCATTCATGTTTATGGGTAATTGAACGCAGCACATGGGCCTCCCATATGCTACATTAAACATGCCCGTGTTCATGTTCATGAAGCTTAAAAAAAAAAAAAAAAAAAAAAAAAAGGAAAATTTGTGGGATTTGGAATGCTTCCTTGCTCTTGCAGAGCAAAGCAACAGGTTTATTTAAACTCTGGCCCCTGTAGCTACTTATACTAACCTTCCTAATGTTTTTTCAGTATTTCGTTCACAAATTACATACCTGATACTTCAAAGTACGGAGGAGCACGTGATGCACTCCCCATCCTCCCACGCTACAGTGCCAGCACTGTTTAGAGACTGGTCCATCATGTAGGGAGTCCAGACCATTACTACTTTTATTCTGAAATTGGTACTTGACTAACCTATGTATGGCTTCTCATACTTTACAGTCACTGACCAGGGGGAAACATTTTGTATACAAGTATCATAATACCTGAACTCATCACCTAGTTAAAACAAGCACAAGATACTTTATGGCTGGGTTCACACTATAGGTAATGGGTGCACTATGAAGATTAGTGTACTGCAATGCCATTCGTTCTTAATGGCACTCAAACAAACTTTTCCAGTGGATGTATTGTACACTACAGCTCACTAGAATGTATAGTAAATTGTAGTGTAGGAGTAGTGCGCTACACATGTCTGGAGTGTTGTGCTGCTGTGCTGTGCCCTCCTATGCACTGTGACAAAATGCTACATCTGCATGTTACTGCATTTCACCGCACTGCACTTCAATGTGAATGGGGCACCTACATTAATCCAGGAAAATGCCACTATGTGTGCACGAGCCTTTATTGACTTGGTCACCAATGTCACTAGGAACGTAAGTGAATCCAAAATTCCAAGTTGTCACAAAACAGAAATAGAGGGGAAATCTTCCAGTGGGGACGCTTGTTCCCATAACAACTGAGAGGATATTTCACATTGAAAAGATATGCACTCACGTCATGTTGAGCCTACAGAACGGGAACTCTTAACAATGAGACATTCATGGCAAAAAAACGCAAAAAAACTGACAGTGGTTTTAAAGAATAACTAAATCCTCATTCACACTGGTGCAACTTGTCATGCAATTTGACAGATTCAAATCACAGTCCATCCCACTGCTGGCAATGGAACTGCTAAAATCGCCATGACTGATGTCGCAGTGACTCTGAAAGGGGTTTCTGCACTACTTTTTGATGATTTAATTGTGACTTGCATAGACTTCTGTTAAATTAAGTCGCCATGAAATCGGAGGTGCAAATCGTAGTGATCTGCAGCTTAGAAATCGCACTAAAGTAGTACGATTTCAAAGCCACACTGGTGCGAACCATTTGTTATTTTTGGATAGATTGGGGAGGGATTAAAACACCTGCTCAGATCTTTATTGCTGTCTGTGACCCCCGTTAGGGAGATTCACCCTCTCTTTTTGTCCTGTTTACCATTATCATTGAAGGCAAAAGAAAATCCCAAAAGGGGAAATCTTCCAACGGGTCCAGCGACACCCTATAATTAGCTCACTGTGAAAGGGATTTCCTCTCGCTTCCTGTTTTTCTTACACTAATATAATTTTACATGCGTTTTCCTTTCTGGTAACTTGTGCAAAAGAAAAAAAAAACAATAAAAAAAATGCATGATGCGTTTTTAGTACACTTCCATTGACTATAATGGAAAATGCGTTTTTCAAGCAAGGTACTGAACATGCTACAAGCAGGACTTTTTAAAATGACAGAATACAAGTTCGGAAGTGATGTAATGTATCAGGTGGTATTAAAAAGTTTCAAGGCTAGTTTTGTAACACACCAACAGATGGCAGCACAAGGCTGCACGCAGTCACAGGAAGTACCGACCTTCATAAGTCATTGTGCCAAAAGACATCATCCTGTGTACATTGAGAGCTGTGCAGCTGGTGCTATTCTGACCACGTGTGTTACCACTTCTGTTATTTTATCATAGGCAGCAAGATAGAACAAAGAGAAAACGTGAAATTCTGCATGAAACTGGGCAAATCTGCAACAGAGAGATTTTCACACGATTTGGCAAGTTTATGGTGATGCTGTAATGAGCTGAAGATCCAGCTCAAAGGTGGTGGTTTTGACTTCTAGCGTAAATCGCAGAAGGCGCTTGACAAACTACAAAAAGAAGACTTCCAGGACACATTCCAGAAATGGCAGGAACACTGACAGCCATACAAGGGGACTATCTTGAAGGTGATAGTGTGTAAATGTAGATAAAGGACTTGTAAACAGAGCTAGTTTCCAAACTTTTTGTTACCACCCTATTTGGTATTGTAATGTATTCTTTTGTTTCTGACTTCACTCGATTTTTTACAAATACTGTTCTGGTTAAACAAAAATCGTTTGTGCGCAAGACGCCTAGTACAGATCATGAGAAAATCGTATGAAAAATACCGCCTTTGGAGCAATCGTTCGATAATCTGATCGTTAGTACACAGCTTTCAAGAGCCAATCACGACAGTTCATGCAAAATTATCTAAAAGGGATGAACACAAAATTTTTTCTTATATGAAAACAGAACAAACGAATCTCGTTAAACCACTTCAGCCCCGGAAGATTTTAACCCTTTAATGCAGGGCTTGACAAATTTGCTTGGAATCTAGGAGCCAGCTTAAAAAGTTAGGAGCCAGGTCGGTAACGGCGATCCGGACCTGTCCCTGGCCTGACATGGAGACGAGTGAGGGGAAGATAGCAGCAGCGCCGCCACCGCCGCCCCCCCCCCCTGTCTCCAAGTCATTGCCCATAGCTCTTACAGGGACATTTTATTTATTTTCAAATGACAATTTTTTTTATTGCATTTTAGTGTAAATATGAGATCTGAGGTCTCTCTGACCCCAGATCTCATATTTAAGAGGACCTGTCATGCTTTTTTTTCCACATTCCTTGTAATAAGAATAAAAGTGACAATTTTTTTTTTTAAAGAACAGTGAAAAAAATAAAAATAAGAAAAAAAAAATATAACAATTTTAAATGCGCCCTGTCCCACCCGCATATGAAAGCGGTGTTCAAACCACACATAGGAGGTATCGCCGTGATCGGTAGAGCTAGAGCAATAATTCTAGCCCTAGACCACCTCTGTAACTCAAAACATGCAACCTGTAGAATTTTTTTAAACCTCCGCCTATGGAGATTTTAAAAGGGTAAAAGTTTGTCGCCATTCCATGAGCGAATTTTGAAGCGTGACATGTTGGGTATCAATTTACTCAGCGTAACATTATCTTTAACAATATAAAAAAAATTGGGCTAACTTTACTTTGTCTTATTTTTTTATTAAATAAATAATTTTTTCCCAAAAAAGTGCGCTTGTAAGTCCGCTGCGCAAATACGGTGTGACAGACAGTATTGCAACAACCACCATTTTATTCTCTAGGGCGTTAGAATAAATAAAAAAAAAATATATATATATATATATATATATATATATATATATATATATATATATATATATATATATATATATAGATAGTTTAGGGGGTTCTAAATAAAGGGAAGGAGATAGGCAGGCAATAAAAAAAAACAGGCAGAGGAAGCTCCATTAGCATTGCTGGTTGTCATACCAATGGCCACCACAAGAGGGCGCCAGATTCCAGAAGGAATCATAGGACCGCAGAAGGCCTCAAAGCCGCAGCCTCAATTACTGGCCGCCGGCGGAACGGCCCGACGACGCGATCACGCCGGGGGGGGGGTCCACGGAGACAGGATACCCCCCCAGCTGTGTTGCCCCAGGTCGCTAATTCTAGTCGCAAATGCGACCTGGCGCCCGGGTTTTGTCGAGCCCTGCCTTAATGACGAGGCCATTTTTTGCGATACATATGGCACTGCATCAGTTTGACTGCCAATTGCGTGGTCATGCGAAGCTGTACCCAAATAAAATGGATGTCCTTTTTTCCCCACAAATGGAGTTTTCTTTTGGTGGTATTTGATCACCTCCGAAATTTTTATTTATTTTTCCCTGTCAGAACGGGGAAATTCCCTGTCTACATAGTCAGATCCCTGTTCTGCATCTCTGTGGAGCATTTGCGGGTGGTTGGCGGACATCAGGGCCAGCCGGACACGTCAATAGCCTCCCACCCATGCAGTGGGCGTGCGCCCATAGTATCTATCGCACGAGATGATGTAGAGGTATGTTGTGTCGTGCAATAGAGCTGCCCTGCCGCAGTAAATATATGCAGTGGGTGGTCTTTAAGTGGTTAATCAGCACAGTATTCATCCAAATTAAAAAAAATATATCGAATGACCATGACCGCACATGCTTGGAAACAAAAAAATGCATTACATCTTTGCAGGAAGTTGTATTCTTACAAGAATTGTCTTAACCCCTTCAGCCCCAGAGGGGTTTGGCTGGCCAAAGACCAGAGCACTATTTGCGATTCGGCACTGCGTCGCTTTAACTGACAATTGCGCTGTCATGCGACATGGCTCCCAAACAAAATTGACGTCCTTTTTTTCACACAAATAGAGCTTTCTTTTGGCGGTATTTGATCACCTTTGCAGTTTTTATTTTTTGCGCTATAAACAAAAAAAAAAAAAAATAGTGACAATTTTGAAAAGAGAGCAATATTTTTTAATTTTTGCTATAATAAATATCCCCAAAAAAGATATAAAAAATGTTTCCCTCCGTTTATGCCGATACATATTTTTGGTAAAAAAGAAGAAGATCGCAATAAGCATATGTTGAGCCTGCTATGCAAGCCTCGCGAGATCACATAATATAACGCGATTTCGTGCAGCGGAGCCAACCTGCCGCAGTAAAACTGAGGCGGCTGGTCCGCAAGCAGTTAAAGCCTATGACACACCAAAAAATACCGCTTTCAAATCGAACGTTCATACACAGCTTTCCTCCAAAATTATCCGAAGGGACAAACACCAACATTTTTCTCGTCCGATTTTAATTTAATCAATACAATTTTCGTCCACAGATACAATAATGTTTTTGATATGAGACTAGCATGCCAAAAAATAAATAACATTGGACAACCATTCGTCCGATATTCCCAATTGTGTGTATCAGGCTTTAGAGTAATTTGTTCTCCAGAACCCTGTCATCACACCTGCCTCCTGTCATAGACAAAAACAGCCCAGAGTCAGGAGTAGCCAGGGATATTGTCATCAGCCGTTCAGCCTACTAAGGACACCGAACAGCTCTGTACTGCTGTCACCATAGAGGAGAACTTCCTCCCATACCCGACCACAGCACACCACATACCGCCCGATCTCCCCCAACACCGCACCGGTACAAAATCACATGGGATTCCTCCCAACACTCACTGTTTTCACTCTCCGCTCTCGCCTCCACAAAACAACTTCCGGCGAGGTTGCACTTCCGCTTCCGGTCTACCCGCTAAATGGAGAGAATTTTCCAGATTCGTAGCGGCTGTTGCTATGGGGATTTGCTGATAATGGAGAGAGAGGGAGAGGGAAGGCGAGGTGTAAACAATGGGGGAGGGCTGGGCGATGAATGGCTTCTGTGTCCTGTCACTGCAGCATTGAACTCATCTTCTCCGCAATGAGCTGGATGACAGTGTAGTCCGCCATTGAAAAATTATCACTATACTGCTACTAGGGAGGGAGCTCTGCCCTGTGACTGAGTGCTGGCATCCAGCTTTGGGCATGGTATGCAATTTAAGGTAGAACTAAAGATAACGCTTCGTTTTATTTTTATTTTGGAGAGAATAAGAGGAGAGAGTTATAACCCGTGTCACTTTGTTGTCCCATTGAGGAGATTTCACTTCCTGTCACATGGTCATAACAGGAAGTGAGAGGAAATCCCTCAAAGTGAGGAAATCACTGATTGCCACCAGAAATAGTGTTCCCCCAGGGAGGACAAGATACCCTTGCTGCCATTGTCTGTGTGCTGGACAATGATCTCTGCCCTTTGCTGTCCTCTGTCATACCTACTATTAACCTCTGCCGCACTTACTACTGACCTCTCCTGTGCTCTGCCTTACTACTGTCCACTGCTGTCTCTGCCTTACTACTGTCCACTGCCACACTTACTACTGTCCTCTGCCTTACTTAGGGCACTTTCACACTGTCAGTACTTGGGCGTCGGCGGTAAAGCGCCGCTTTAACGTAGTTTTCGTATCGTATTTCAGCCTCTAGCGGGGCACTTTTAACCCTCGCTAGCAGCCGAAAAAGAGCTAAAACTGCTCGCAACCCGCAGCTGCAGTGGTGCTTTGTCAGCGCTTCGTCTGTGCTGCCCGTTGATTTCAATGGGCAGGGGCGCTTTAGGAGCAGTGTATTCACCGCTCCTACGGCGCTGCAAAGATGCTGCTTGCAGGACTTTTTTTGACTTCCTGTCAGTGCAGCACCCCAGCGTGAAAGCACTCGGGCTTTCACACTGGGATTGCAGCTGAGGTCTTTACAGGCGCTATTTTTAGTGCTAAAGCACCCAAAAAAAACACTTCCAGTGTGAAAGGGGTCTTACTGCTGACCTCTGCCTTACTACTGTCCTCTTGTCAGTCAGGGCTGGGCTCAGCCCTTCCTTCTCTGCGCTGGTTGCTCAGCTGTCGGCTAATTGCCAGGCACATCCTGATCCTATGTTACCTTTTAGCCTTGAGGTTGATGCTTTTGAGACTGGTGTTGGCTCCCCTTCTGTCTCAACGTCCTACCTCTGAAAGTGCTATGCATCCTTGTGGCTACTTTTCCAAGAAATTGTCACCTGCAGAGTGCAACTACGAGATTGGTGCCAGAGAGCTGTTGGCGATCATTTTAGCCCTGAAAGAATGGAGACATCTGTGCAGATTCTCATTCTTACTGACCATAAGAATCTCACATTCTTGTCTGAGCCTAAACGCCTCTCTCCCAGAACAGCACAATGCGCTCTTTTCTTGTCAAGTTTCGTTGTCTCATACTTACGCGGTACTAAGAATGTAAGGGCTAACTCCTTGTCGCAACAAATTTCCTCCACTTCCAGTTGGAGTCAGTTCCTGTGATTCCTCCTGATTGTATTCTGGCTATGGTTCATACCAGTCTCACTTCTCCTTTGGGTGACAAAATACTTGCTGCTCAGGTCCATGCTCCTCCTGAGAAATCTTGTGACCGCTGCTGTGTCCCAGAGAGTCTTCATACTGCCACGCTCCAGACTTACCATTCTCCCAAGGCAGCTGGCCACCCTGGAAGAATAAACTCGTTTGGGCCATTTCCCAACAATTCTGGTGGCCTAGTCTACTTGCTGATGAAACTGCCTTCATAGCTGCCTGTTCCGTGTGTGCTTAGTAGGGTTATCCCAATACGATACTAGTATCGGGACCGATACCGAGCATTTGCGTGAGTACTTTTACTCACACAAATGCTCCCGATACTTGGGAGAGGCGGGCGGAATCACAGGCTGTGTGCAACCGGAAGTCAGTGGGCGGGGTCAGCGGATCGGGGAGCGAGTCCATAACGGCAGTGGAACTAGTTAGGTAAGCCGACAGGGCACAGACGCATCAGGATTGGTGACCGGAGCCATCACATTCGGTCACCGTCAGCGGTCAAACATCCCAACACCTTTTTTGGTACACCCTACACCCGGCCGCAATAAGCCAGCAGCGGACATTGTGTTACACCCAGCCCATATAGTTCAGGCTGGGTGTAACAAGATGTCCACTGTTGCTTACTGTGGCCGAGTGCAGGTTGTACCAAGATGGGTGTCGCAGCATAGCATTACAAAATAAATCCTTTCCTCTCATGTCATTTATTGCTGCATTTCAGTGCCAGCAACCTGTCAGTGCCATCTATTAGTGCCAGCCACCTATCAGTGCCCATAAGTGCCGCCTATCAGTGCCAGCCACCTATAAGTGCCATCTATCCATGCCAGCCACCTATCAGTGCAAGCCATCAGTGAGTGCAACCTATCAGTGCCCATCAGTCAAACTGTCACATGACATAAAAAAAAAGGATCGGTATCGGCGAGTACCTGGAAAAAAAAGTATTGGTACTTGTACTTGGTCTTAAAGTGGTATTGGGACAACTCGTGCTCAGAGTAAAGCCGCGTACACACGGGCGGACTGTATGGCCAACTTAGTCCGTCAGACAATCCGACGGACAGTCCGTCCTACTTTCTAATGAACGGACTTGACCACACACGGATGCAAAACAGTCCGTCGAAAGTTTGCGCGATGACGTGTACAGCACGTACGACGGGACTAGAAATAGGAAGTCCAATACACAGCAATGCAACCTTTTGCCATGTAAATCCTTTCTGAGCATGCGCCATACTTAGTCCGTCGAACTAGCCTACTCACGAGCGGATTGTCCACTGAAACCAAAGTACGACGGACAATATTACGGAAATTCCGAAATACTTAGTCCGCCAGACTGCACGCTGAAAAAGTCAGCTGAAGCCCACACACGAGCGGAGTGTCCGCTGAAATGTGTTTCGACGGACTAAGTTGGCCAGACAGTCCGCCCGTGTGTACGCGGCTTAAGATTCCTCAACACCTTCCAGTGGGCCTCCTACAACCCATACCCAATGGAGAGAGGCCCTGGACCCACCTGTCTATGGATTTCATTGTGGAGTTACCCAACTCCCAAGGCAGCACTGTAAGCCCTTGTACACACGGTCGGAGATTCCGACAACCAAATCCGTCGGATCTTGTCCGAAACTGTTGCATACACATGGTCGGACAAAGTTGTCGGAAAATCCGATCTTTCAGAACGTGATGACGTAATTTCGTTACGATGGGACTACGTTCAGGCTAGTAGCCAATAGCTCTGATGTAGGAATTTGATTTGAGCATGCGTGGCACTTTGTCCGATCGGAATTCTCTACACATGATCGGAGTATGTCCGATCGGAGCAGTTTGTCGGAAAATATTTCCAGCAAGTTGGAAAATTTGGTCCGTCGGATATTCAGATGGAAACAGTCCAATGCATACCACACACAGTCGGAATATCCGACAAACCGCTCCGATCGGACACATTCCGACGGAATCTCCGACCGTGTGTACAAGGGCTTATCCTTATGGTAAAAACCAAAAATACCAAGTTGTACCGGCGCTCAACCTCCCCCTTGCTGTGCTTGAGGGTCCGCTGCAATCCCAGTCTTAGTCCCCCCCAGAAAAACCAGGGTAAGTGAATGATGTATATATATATATCTTTAGGGATTGCGCCTCCCACTCACTATTTATACTACCCCCTTCTCAATAGAGTATGCTTAATAATAATATTCACTAAATAATCACTGTGCCCCCATATTATCCAAAATATATACACAAGACATTAATTTATAATTGCAAAAAATATAGCGTCTTTATTGTGCGATATTTTAATTCGATTGCTCCAACTGTGCCGTCTTAATCACTGATCATCTTCTAATCAAAAGTCCACTTGTGTCAACTAAAATAACCAAAACCGTGCCACCGTCACCAAGCAGAATGGCCACTCACCAGATGTTCCCAATCAGTAAGCCTTCGGTTCATTCAACGGATAACCAATCCACAACGCATTCCTCCCGTTAGCAATTCCTCAATGTCCATATATTCATACAAAATTAAATGGAACCAATATAGTGTAAAACCTTTTTGACTTTAATGGAAAAATCAATAAAAAACGTAATGCACTCACATTTCAATGTGTCTATTGGCCGACACCAAGCCTTTCCAGCAATGAGAAAACCGTTCTAAAATCGGGCAAGCCACTGATGTTCCGCAGGTGGTGTTAGTCTCCCTCCACTGGGCCGACCTGTTCCTGGCTTGTATTCAAGGACCGTATGTCTCCCACATACCTTACTTACTGCTGTCCTCTGCCTTACTACTGTCCTCTGCCTTACTTACTACTGTCCTTGGCCATACTTACTGCTGACCTCTCCTGTCCTCTGCTGTTTCTGTCTTACTACTGTCCTCTGCCACACTTACTACTGTCCTTTGCCATACTACTGACCTCTCCTGTCCTCTGCCTTACTACTGTCCTCTGCCATACTTACTACGGACCTCTCCTGTCCTCTGCCTTACTACTGTCTTCTGCTATACTTACTACTGACTTCTCCTATGCATGGTGTTGTCATAAAAGTGTTCGGGGACCTGGGTCCTGCCCCAGGGGACATGTATCAATGCAAAAAATGATTTTAATAATGCTTAAAGTGAAACCATAAAAGTGAAATGCCTCTGCCTTACTACTGATCTGTGCATTACTTTGTTTATTATTTCGTACCTGGGGTGTGTCTATAGTATGCCTGTAAAGTGGCACATTTTTCCTGTGTTTAGAACAGTCCCTGCACAAAATGACAGGAGAAAAAGTAATTTAAAATTACTTGCGGCTATAATGAATTGTCGGATCTCGGCAATACAGATAAAAGTCATCGAAAAAACGGCATGGGGTCTCCCCAAAAATCCACACCAGGCCCTTTGGGTTTGGTATGAATATTAAGGGGAACCCCGAACCAAAATTTAAAAAAAATTGCGTGTGGTCCCCCCAAATTCCATACCAGGCCCTTCAGGTCTGGTATGGATATTAAGGGGAACTCTGCACTATTTTTTTTTTAAATGGCGTAGGGGTCCCCCTCAAAATCCATACCAGATCCTTCAGGTCTGGCATGGATTTTAAAAGGAACCTCATTCCAAAATAAAAAAAAAATGGCATGAGGGTCCCCCCAAAAATCCATACCAGACCCTTATCCGAGCACCCAACCTGGCAGCCCGTGAGAGAGCGCTCCCCCCCCCCCCCCTGAACCGTACCAGGCCACATGCCCTCAACATGGGGAGGGTGCTTTGGGGTAGCCCGCCAAAGCACCTAGTCCCCATGTTGATGGGGACAAGGGCCTCATCCCCACAACCCTTGCCCGGTGGTTGTGAGGGTCTGTGGGCAGGGGGCTTATCGGAATCTGGAAGCCCCTTTTAACAAGTGGACCCCCAAATCCCAGCCCCCTCTGGGGTCTGGTACGGATTTTTGGGGGACCCCTACACCATTTTTTTTTATTTTGGCGTGGGGTTCCCCTTAAAATCCATATCTTCAGGTCTGGTATGGATTTTAAGGGGGGGCCCCTATGCCATTTAAAAAAAAAAACTGGAGCAGGGTTCCCCTTAATATCAATACCTGACTTGAAGGACCTGGTATGGAATTTGGGGGGGGGGCCCATGCAATTTTTTTAAAATTTTGGTTTGGGGTTTCCTTAATATTTATACCAGACCCAAAGGGCCTGATATGGATTTTTTGGAGGACCTCCCTGTCGTTTTTTTCAATGACTTTTATCTGTATTGCCGGGGCCGACAATTCATTATAGCCGCGAGTAGTTTTAAATTACCTTTTTTCCTTTAGAAATGTAATTTTGTGCAGGGACTGTTCTAAATACAGGACAAATGCGCCACTTTACAGGCATATTATAGACACCCCCAGGCACAAAATTTAAAGTAATATTTTACTATTATTGTTTCACTTTAAGCATTCTTAAAATCACTGCTCCCGAAAAAAAGGCTGTTTTTAAAACTTTTTTTTGCATTGATACATGTCCCCTGGGGCAGGACTCAGGTCCCCAAACACTTTTTTTGACAATACCAAGCATACCAGCCTTTAAAATTAGCACTTTTGATTTCTCCCATAGACTTTTAAAGGGTGTTCCGCGGCTTTGGAATTTGCTGTGAAAACCCCAAATTGTTCTCTATTCAGCGAACAGGGAAACATCCGATGTTCGAGTCGAACTTACATTCAACTCTAACATTGGGCTCATCCCTAGTAGTAATGCAGAGTTCAGGGATCACTATTAATACAGAGTACAGGGGTCAGTAGTAAGTAATGCAGAGTTCAGAGATCAGTATTAACAAAGAGTGCCGGGACCAGCAGTAAGTGCTCACTTTAACCCTCCTGGCGGTATTCCCGAGTATGGCTCAGGGTGAAAATTTAGTACCAATAGCGGTAACCCCGAGCCAGACTCGGGACCGCATCGCTGGATCCAGGAAGAGGTTACTTACCTTGTCCCCTGGATCCAGAGATGTTTCCCCGCAGTGTGAGTGAGCCGTCCCATCTATCACATCGCCGGGCTCCGTTCCTTGCGAGCGTTGCAACGCACGTGGCCCGAGAACTGCACCAAATTTAAAAAGTAAAACACACGCATTACATACATTATAATGTAATCTTACAGATTACATTGCTGTTTGTAATTATTTCACATCCCCTTTGTCCCTAGTGGTCTGCCCAGTGTCCTGCATGCAGTTTTATATTATAAAAACTGTTCTTTCTGCCTGGAAACTGGAGATTGTCCATAGCAACTAAAACTGTCCCTTTACATCAAAATTGATTTCAGACCAGCTAGTAAACAGAGATAATAAATTGGAATCACTCGTCCTCAAACACTGAAAAGTAATGACAGTGACAATTCTGCAACTGAGCAAATTTCAGTGTTTTTGATTTGATTACATTATTGAATAATTTTTATTATTGTTATATTATTATTTGGTATAATTATTTATAGTTATTTATTATATTATGATTTCATTTTTCAAACTTTATCATACCCGGTATGTCTGCTAGACTCTTGTTTGGACAGATTTATGTGAGTTCTTCCTAAGAATTACAGGACTACAATATAAAATGCCAAATTTTCATGCAAAATAATTGTACCGCTTTCAGCACCTAAAATCTGAAATAATAATACCGCCAAGGAGGTTAAGCATTATTAAAATCACTGCTCCCGAAAAAACTGCAGTTTTTAAAACTTTTTTTTGCACTTATGCATGTTCCCTGGGGCAGGACCAAGGTCCCCAAACACTTTTTATGAAAATAACTTGCATATTAAAATGAGCACTTTTGATTTTTCACGTTCCCATAGACTTTAACGGTGTGTGCGTGTTTGATAAAATTTTTTGCCTGTTCGCATGTTCTGCTGCGAACTCCCGGGGGTGTTCGGCTCATCTCTACTTACTACTGACCCCTGTACTCTGCATTAATAGTGATCCCTGAACTTCACTTTACTACTGATCTTTGAACTCTGCTTTACATATATTGATCCCTGAACTCTGCATTGCTTACCACTGATCTGTACACTCTGCATTAATAGTGATCCCTGAACTCTGTTCTGTTTACTACTATTCCCTGAACTCTGAATTACTTACTACTGATCCCTGAACTCTGCATTACTTACTACTGATCCATGAACTCTGCATTACTACTGATCCACTTAGGCCGCGTACACACGGGCGGACTGTTCGCCCAACTTAGTCCGCTGAACAGTGTTTCAGCGGACAATCCGCTCGTGTGTGGGCTTCAGCGGACTGTTTCAGCGCACAGTCTGACGAACAAAGTCTTACGGAATTTCCGTAAGACAGTCCGTCCAAACTTGGTTTCAGCGGACAGTCCGCTCGTGTGTAGACTAGTTCGACAGACTAAGTTTGGCGCATGCTCAGAAAGGATTTACACGGCGAAGGTTGCATTGCAGTGTATTGGACGTCGAATTTCTCGTCCCGTCGTACGTGCCGTTCACGTCATCGCGCACGCTTTCAGCGGACTGTCTGCTCATCGTGTGTGGTCAAGTCCGTTCATGCAAATTTTGAACGGACTGTCGGATTGTTTGACGAACTTAGTTGGGCGAACAGTCCGCCGTGTGTACGCGGCCTTACTCTGCATTGCTTACTACTTGTCTCTGAACTCTCTGTTAAATAGTACTAACCTCCACATTACTTACTCTTGCCCCTGAACTCTATGTTACATACTAATGACCTCTAAATTCTGCATTATTTACTACTGAATCCTGCACTTAAAGCACATCTTCATGTCTGACTAGTCCATGGTGAGCCCCCAGGGGTCCACAGTGCACCATCACTACCCCCAGTCTCCCCATATGACTGCTTATTGTCATGATTGCCGGTATAATTGCTTAAGTATTGTCAAGATTACCCATTTGTTGCCCATGTAATCTAACAATTTTCAGTATCCCAGAGAGCATGGATAACTTGCCACAAATTTGTAGCAGTGTTGAACATTTTCACTGGCAAGTTGTACACTTGCAGAACACTTGAAGCACAAGTTCTTGTTGACACTTTTCCAATTTGTTCAAATTTGCGTAGCAAGTCTCTAGCAAGTGCAAAGTTGCAGTGGTGAGTCTACAGCAAGAGCTCTGCAAGTCTACAGCTTGAAAATTTGGCCACAGGGACCCCTTAGTGGGATGACTATTGCACAACATAACTGAACCAGAACTTGCTGCAGACTTGCAGAATATTTGCAAAGGAAGTTGATCTGGAGTCACACAATGCAGACTTGCTGCAATTGTACTACAAACTTGTGAAGCCTGGCAAGTCTAGCAGTTGCTTAGCATATAATTTTCAAACTCACAGCTCAATTGCTTGCTATCTGGGATAGGTGACATATGGAAGAAAAAAAAATGTGGGTGGTCTTGGCGTCAGGACCTTGGAAACTGAACAGACATTGCAGTGTAATGTCAAGGACTGGTAAATACAATTGAAGGTGGAATTTGTGCTGGAGACACTTTTGGTATGGTGGGTGGCAGTGGCAGCCATAATGCAGGGCGCAGAGGCGCTGCCTCCTTATCTATGCGTCCGGCCCCCTCATCTACATGTGGGACACATGGGTTCAAATGTTTTTTTTTTTTTTGTTTTTTGAAGCTCGTGATTAGAGCCAGAAGCTCTAACAGGCTTCAAAAAAGGGTGGGCTCTGGGTACAGAGCACTTCGCCCTAAGCCCACCCAGCTGAGTAATGATAGTGAATGAAGCGGGACTTGAGACGCATTTCCTGATTGGTCGAAAGGAGAAGCAATCCTATTGGCCTAGGAGGAGGAGGGAGGAGACACATGGCCACCGTAATGCAGAGGAGAAGACGCAGGGGAAGCCGCCACTCTATGAATGGTCCCTCAAGCATGTAGTCAGATAGAGTACAGATAGCTGAAAAAGTTTTCCCAATGTGGCTCTTTATTATTTGATAAGGTTTTGTTAGTTGTCCTCTCCACAATCTTGGCCGATGCACCTTGTCCAAGCCTTCTCTTCTTGGGAAAGCAGGATAGATTTCTTAAGCCAATCATTACTGTTCCCCGCAAGGCAGATGCCACCTTCAGTTCTCCTCTCTCTTTCCTGTATGGATACACATACAGTGGGAAAATAATTATTTGATCCCCTGCAGATTTTGTAAGTTTGCCCACTTACAAAGAAATTAAGGGTCTATAATTATTATCATAGGTGTATTTTAAATGATAGAGAAGGCATATCAACCAAAATCCAGAAAAAAAAAAACATGATACATATTTTTCCCACTGTATGTAATTCCACCAATGCAAACTCACATCTCACAGAGAAATCATTCATTGCAAAGATTGTTTAATGGCCAAGATGCTCATACACATCCAGCTGCAGTGTAATGTAGGCATCTTGAAGGTGAGGTATGTGCAACCTCCCCTTCTGGCTATGGGCACTTTTAGAAGTAAAAAAAAAAAAATACAAATAACTTGATAATTTTCAGAACAGCCAAATATCATTTTTTTCCAGTTTAGGGTTTGTGAAGATTGGTTGGGTGTAATAATTAAAGTACATTGCATCCGGAAAGTATTCACAACTCTTCACTTTTTCCACATTTTGTTATGTTACAGCCTTATTCCAAAATAGATTCAATTTATTATTTTCTTGAAAATTTACAAACAATACCCCATAATGACAATGTGAAAGTTTGCTTGGAATCTTTGTAAATTTATTAAAAACTTAAAATTTTTAAAACCACATGTACATAAGTATTCACAGCCCTTGCTCAATACTTTGTTGAAGCACCTTTGGCACCAATTACAGCCTCAAGTCTTTTTGAGTATGATGCTACAAGCTTGGCACACCTATTTTTGGGCAGTTTCTCCCACTCTTCTTTGCAGGACCTCTCAAGCTCCATCAGGTTGGTTGGGGAGCGTCAGTGGACAGACATTTTCAAATCTCTCCAGAGTAGTCCAATTGGGTTAAAGTCTGGGCTGTGGCTGGGTCACTCAAGGACATTCACAGAGTTGTCCTGTAGCCATTCCTTTGTTATCTTGGCTGTGTGCTTAGGGTTGTTGTCCTGTTGGAAGATGAACCTTTGCCCCAGTCCGAGGTCCACGGCACTCTGGAGCAGGTTTTCATCAAGGATGTCTCTGTACATTGCTGCATTCATCTTTCCCTTGATCCTGACTAGTCACCCAGTTAGTCCCACTTAAAAACATCCCCACAGCATGATGCTGCCACCAACATTCTTCACTATAGTGATGGTATTGGCCAGGTGATGAGTGGTGCTTGGTTTCCTCCAGACATGACGCTTGCCATTCAGGCCAAAGAGTTCAATCTTTGTTTCATCAGACCAGAGAATTTTGTTTCTCATGGTCAGAGTCCTTCAGGCGCCTTTTGGCAAATTCCAGGTGGGAGGTCATGTGCCTTTTACTGAGGATGGGCTTCCGTCTGGCCACTCTACTATACAGGCCTGATTGGTGGAGTGCTGCAGAGAAGGTGTTCTTCTGGAAGGTTCGCCTTTCTCCACAGAGAATTGCTGAAGCTCTGTCAGTGACCATCGAGTTCTTGGTCACCTCCCTGACTAAGGTCCTTCTCCCCCCGATCGTTCAGTTTGGCTGGGTGGCCCACTCTAGGAAAATTCTTGGTAGTTCCAAACATCTTCCATCTATGGATGATGGAGGCCGCTGTGCTCATTGGGACCTTCAACGCAGCAAAATATTTTCTGTACCCTTCCCTAGATCTGTGCCTCGTTACAATCCTGTCTCAGAGGTCTACAGACAATTCCTTGGACTTCATGGCTTGGTTTGTGCTCTTACATGCACTGTTAACTGTGGGACCTTACATAGACAGGTGTGTGCCTTTCCAAATCATGTCCAATCAACTGAATTTACCACAGGTGGACTCCAGTCAAGTTGTAGAAACATCTTAACAGCTTCCGAACCAGCGTACACCGATATACGTTGGCAGAATGGTACTGGTGAGCAAAAGAGCATACAGGTACATCCCCTTTAAAAAGCAGCACTGTGCGTGCCCACCACTTTCTCCGTGACCTCGGGTCCCGCAGACTCGATGTCCGCCGGGTGCCCGCGATAGTATCACGGAGAGGTAGAACGGGGAGATACTTTTGTAAACAATTCATTTCCCTGTTCTACCTAGTGGCAGGACAGAGATCACTGCTCTCTGTCGAGAGCAGTGATTGATGTCATGTGTGTTGTAGCCCCTCCCCTCCACAGTTAGAATCACTCCCTAGGACACACTTAACCCCTTCATCGCCCCCTAGTGGTTAACCCCTTCACTACCAGTGGCATTTACACAGTAATCAATTCATTTTTATAGCACTGATCACTGTATAAATGACAATGGCCCCAAAATAGTTTAAAAAATGTCCGATGTGTCCGCCATAATGTCGCAGTCCCGATAAAAATCGCAGATCGCCACCATTACTAATAAAAAAAATGAAAAATAAAAATGCCATAAAACTATCCCCTATTTTGTATACGCTGTAACTTTTGTGCAAACCAATCAATATACGCTTATTGCGATTTTATTACCAAAAATATGTAGAAGAATACATAGCCTAAACCGAGGAAAAAAATCGTTTTTTTTTTATATATATTTATTATAGCAAAAATGTAAAAATAATGTGTTTTTTTTTTTCAAAATTGCCGCTCTTTTTTTGTTTATAAATAAAACCGGATTTGAGGTGATCAAATACCACCAAAAGAAAGCTCTATTTGTGGGAAAAAAAAGGACGTTGATTTTATTTGGGTCCAACGCCGCACATCCGCGCAATTGTCAGTTAAAACAACGTAGTGCCGAATCGCAAAAAGTGCTCTGGTCAGGAAGAGGGTAAATCCGTCTGGGGCTGAAGTGGTAAAGGATGATCGGTTGGAAACAGGATGCACCTGAGCTAAATTTTGAGTGTCATGGCAAAGGCTGTGAATACTTATGTACATGTGATTTTTTTTTTTTTATTTGTAATAAATTGGCAAAGATTTCAAACAAACTATTTTCATGTTGTCATTATGGGGTATTGTTTGTCTAATTTTGAGGAAATGAATGAATTGAATCCATTTTGGAATAGCGCTGTAACATAATAAAATGAAAAAAGTGAAGCGCTGTGAATACTTTCTGGATGCACTGTAAATGTAAACTCCTCCTTATGCTGACTCATTTGTGTTTTGATGGTACTTTATGCTTTGCTGATATCTTTTATTTCTTTATGGAAATTACTTGTTTTGTACAATGTTTCTCACTCTTTATCCCACAGGGTTTTCTTTGTTATCTAGTGATGGCTGCATGGATTTTCCTGATGGTGACAACATTGGACATTGCTTGTGTAATGTGAGTTCAAACGGCCACTTGTAGTCTTCATTGGGAGCCCATGTGACCATGTAGGAGCACTGAGAGACCAGGACTGAATGTGGTCACCCTATAATAGGAAGAACCTGAATGAGGACTTTCATGGCAGGATCACCAGGTAATATTATAATAATGTTGAAATTTAACTTGCATGTTAAAGTTTATTTGAGATTTTAGTGACTAAATATACAAATACCTTTATGACAAATTATGAATCAACTTTCTCTCATCAGTACAAAATAAAAGTCATCTTTATTTTCTTTGTTTCCAAGCAAACAGCAACAAATATATTGGGTGTTGAGAGATACATATGAACCCATCACAATATTATATTGCATGTTAGGACCTTAAATTATAGTCACATTAAAACAATATTTGCTGTAGATTATTCCTATAGTTACAGATCAGAGTTGCTAGGGTCACTGTTTGGTCCACATTATGGGATGAATTTACTAAAGGCAAATTTGCAAGTGCAGTTTCACTCATTTTCCCAAGAACTTGGTGAGTGTGGTAAAGCTCTGCTGATTTCCAACATCCAATCACATGCAAGCGAAAATGCATTTTTTTTGTTTTTTTCCCTTGCACGTGATTGGGTATTTTTTACAAAGTGAAGCTTCGCAACATACGCTAAACTCTGCACAGTCTACTTGCCTTTAGTAAATCCTCCCCAATGTCTGGATTCACTGTTACATTGTATTCTGGAGCTGCCACATTTACATTTCCAAAAAGTGCATAGAAATTCTTCAATGTTTCATGTTGACCTTGCTCCCTCAGACACAGATATTTGTGGGTACAAATGGGGAAGATTGCTAATGTCACACACCTATCTTATGCTAGCCAGATATCAGTAATCCTGACGGCTATTTTGCTCTGACAGCCAGCACATGCAGCTGTCAGAATACGCAGTCACCGTTTGCTTGACAGTGTTCCATCTGGCTCCCTGACAGCACCACCTATAGCTCCAATTTCTGCTGATTCAGCAGGGTTAAAACTAAAGCTAAAATCCAAGCTATCTACAGCAGTGTTTATTAGAAACTCCAGCATAAACAAACCAGCTATGGGAGGTCTTATTAATTTGACCCTTTCTCAAAGCCAGGATATTCACAAGTAAAGTTTTTACAAATTTGACTTTACAAAGATACCGTATATACTCGAGTATAAGCCGAGATTTTCAGCCTCTTTTTTGAGGCTGAAAGTGCCCCCTCGGCTTATACTCGAGTCACCGCTGTCTGACTGCTCGATCAGCGTATCGAGCAGACAGACGGCGGACATTAAAATTCAAAAGCCGCGCCTCCTTCTCCGCCTCCGCCTGTGATAGGCGGAACACTGAATTTCCCAGCAGTCAGTGTTCCGCCTATCACGGACATCCGCTCATTCTCATACTACGGACGAGTATGAGAGGATGTCCGTGATAGGCGGAACACAGGCTGCTGGGAAATTGAGTGTTCCGCCTATCACAGGCGGAGGCGGAGGCGCGGCTTTTGAATTGTAGAATGGCCGCCGAGAAGAGCGGCGATCCTGGAGCGGCGATCCATCGGCACGACACGGGACGGAGGAGGCACGGAACGGAGGAGGCACGGGACGGAGGAGGCTCGGGACGACGGCGGCTCGGGACGGAGGCTTGGGACACAGGTAGGCTGGACACACACACAAGGCTGCACGGACACACACACACACACACACACACACAGGGATGGATGGATGGATGGATGGATACACACACACACACACACACACACACACACAGGGATGGATGGATACACACACACACACACACACACACACACAGGGATGGATGGATGGATGAATACACACACACACACACACACACACACACACAGGGATGGATGGATGGATGGATACACACACAGGGATGGATGGACGGACACACACACAGGGATGGATGGATGGATGGATGGACACACACACAGGGATGGACGGACACACAGGGATGGACAGCCATGTCTCACCCTCGGCTTATACACGAGTCAATAAGTTTTCCAGTTTTTTGGGGGTAAATTGGGGGCCTCGGCTTATATTCGGGTCGGCCTATACTCGAGTATATACGGTAAGTGAACATTTTTTTTTCGGTTTGCAATGCATTTTTCATGCAAAATCCATATATACTGTATATTGAGGCTTTTCTCCAATTTTGTAAAATCTTATATACGGTAACGCTTAACCGCTTAAGCCCCAGACCATTTGGCTGGCCGAAGACCAGAGCACTTTTTGCGATTCGGCACTGCATCATTTTAACTGACAGTTGCGCAGTCGTGCGACGTGGCTCCCAAATAAAATTGATGTCCTTTTTTTCCCCACAAATAGAGCTTTCTTTTGATGGGATTTGATCACCTCTGCGGTTTTTATTTTTTGTGCTATCAACAAAAAAAGAGTGACTATTTTGAAAAAAAATGCATTATTTTTTACTTTTTGCTATAATAAATATTCCCCATTAAAAATATAATTTTTTTTTATTTTTCCTCAGTTTAGGCAGATACGTATTCTTCTACATATTTTTGGTAAAAACAAAAAATCGCAGTAAGCCTTTATAGATTGGTTTGCGCAAAACTTATAGCGCCTACAAAATAAGGGATAGTTTTATGGCATTTTTATTAATATTTTTTTTTTACTAGTAATGGTGGTGATCAGCGATTTTTATCGTGACTGCAACATTATGGCAGACAGATCGGACACTTTTGCATTGCTTTTTATACAGCGATCAGTGCGATTAAAAATGCATTGATTTCTGTGTAAATGTGACTGGCAGTGAAGGGGTTAACCAAAAGGGAGCACTGCAGGTGTTAAGTGTGTCCTAGGGATGTTTTTAACTGTAGGGGGGGATGGACTACGTGTGTCATGACACTGATCACCGCTCCCGATCACAGGAGAAATGTAGCAGAATGTATTTTGGCCATACATTAATGAAGAAAGAGTACTCATTTGCAAAATGTTATCACAGAAAAAAAGAAAAACATGTTTTTTTTTCCAAACTCTTTTGCCCGATATTTGTTTATTTAAGAATTAAAAAATCTCAGTGATGATTAAATACCACCAAAAGAAAGCTCTATTTGTGTGAAAAAAAATAAGAATTTCACACGGGTACAGTGTTGCATGACTGAGCAATCGTCATTCAAAGTGTGACAGTGCTGAAAATTGGCCTGGGCAGGAAGGGAATAAAAGCGCCAAATATTGAAGTGGTTAAGGTATATATTGCTATATGTGTCTTTGGTGGGGAGATAAGCTCTCACTTCCTGTCTGGACAGGAAATGTTGGAAAATCTCTCCACCAGGAACAAAAACAAAATCAAATTGATAGTAGAATGAGGAAGGATTCGAATATTTGACAATGTCTTCATTGCTATCTGTGCCTTCCTATCCCTGTGAGGATCACACTTCCCATTTTATGTAGTTACAGGCTTCACAGGAACAAGAAGTTGGGAAGATCTCCCGAATGGGGTCACAGACAGAAATTAAAAGATAAACAATTAAAAAAAGAAAAAGAAAAATTGGCTTGAAACTAGTTTCATTTAGTATACCCGCATTCCAAATATCTAGAATGGTGAAAAAATTTTGGTTTCAATGTATTTGAAATTAGAAAGCAAAATCAGGAAAGGAAAAAAGAAATCAGCCAGTAGATGTAAATCAGTGATCAGGAAAAGGTCAGTATCAGCAGGGCAGTCAATATGGTATTTTGGCAGGCAGGAGATGTATCCAGTTATCAGGCAAAGATCATTATTAGATGGACAGGTCACTGTACAAAACAGATATGCAGGAGACAAAAATCAGTTATAAGGCAAAGGTGGGCAGGGCAGTAAGTATGTGACAATCAGCAGTCAGTAGGCATAAATGAGATGGGAGACAAGAGTCAACCTCGGCTGTACTACCTGTAAAAGGAAATATTTGGAGCAGTGGTGCTGAGAAAACATTGAAATTCTGATGTTTCTGTTCTGTGTGTTATTTTCATTCTATTCTCAATGCATATTGGCTCCGAGTTCCAGTAAGCTGCAGTGTTACATTCCTCCTCTGGATGGTGCCTGTGTGTTGTATATGCTTATTTACCCAGCTCCCTGTTATGAAACCCCAAAAGCCTTGTGATATATTCACTTACTATTCCCATTCTACCAGTAGATCACAATTGACTGGTTACCAACCATGATTTTAGACACTTTAATAAATAGGGGTCAATAAGTCAGTAAGTAATCCATGTTGAAGAGCAGTGTGTGCTGTAGGAGACTGATATTTACTCTCATTTACTATTGCACATATTACAAATTGTGAGGATTTCTTATGTGTTTATTTAAAAAAAACTGAGAAAATAAATGTGTCTGCATTGCCCATAACAACTAATCAACAAAAGTTTTAGCTTTTAAAAGGAATCAAAAAAAAAATTAAATAAATCATACTCACCTAGATGGCTGCAGCTGTCCCCCACTGCCTTTAAGACCGAGAGCGGATCGATCAAACACCAATGAATGCTCAGCTCTCAGTCCTTAGCCTGCAGAGAGCTGGGCTGTGGAGGAGGTAGGAGCAGCTGGCTCATGCTCTCAGGAATGAGAGGCGGCGCAAACTGCCGTTCCAGGAATCTGGGCAGGTCCCGATTATAAAGTCAGGATCTTTCCCGAGCCTGGACCTCTGTGATGTCAGCTGACAGCAAGCTTTAGAATAACTGCACTCCTGTGACCCACAGAAGTATAGTCAAAACCACTTTGGCCATACTTCTCCTTTAAGAGTCAGGTCTTAAAGCACATCCTAACCCAAAGACATTTGAATATATTACAGCTTACCAGTTCTTAGATGAGGAGGCTGCATACTGTAAGTGTTTTTGTTTCAGGTTTTTCTTCACCCTGTAATAAAATTAATAACACAATTCTAACCCTTGGGTGGCTATGCTAACTCCTTCTCTGTATCTATAGAGGGAGCCATGGTTGTCTTCCGGACTGGATTTCAGACATGTCTTTTTCTCTTCATCTTCTTTACACAGGTGGGTGGGGAGTAATAATTTTATGGAAGGAAGATAACATTGTTTGTACATTTAGTTCAGCTCATAGGAAGTAACAGGCACTGCATTTTGACAAGATAAACTGTCTTTTTTTGTAGTTGC
This sequence comes from Lithobates pipiens, assembly GCF_037356315.1. NCBI lineage: Eukaryota > Metazoa > Chordata > Amphibia > Anura > Ranidae > Lithobates > Lithobates pipiens. Next base: position 537,265,673 of record NW_027507903.1, read on the forward strand.
TGAACATTTTTTGAAATTTAAAATGAAAATGAATGCAGCCATTACAAGGGCTAATTAGTTGCAATATATAACTTTTTTTGGGGGGGGCTAACATATGTATTAAAGTTCCACTCCGCTTATCCCCCCCCGCCTCCGGTGTCACATTTGGCACCTTTCAGGGGAGAGGGTGGAACAGTTACCTGTTTTTGACAGGTACCGTTATCCACTTCCGGAGACGGCGCTGTCTCTCGGAAGTTCGGCTCCCCCTCCACCTTCCTCCACCGCTGGGCCAATTAGAAAGAGCAGCGCTCTTCGCGCATAAGCAGTAGGAAGCTGACTGTAAAGCCAAAAGGTTTCACTGTCGGGTTCCTCTACCAGTAATGATGGTGGCTGCACCCAACAGTCGATCCAAAGATTGGCTGGGGTGCCGACATTGTGGGCTCCCTGGACAGGTAAGTGTCCATATTTTAAAAATCACCAGCTGCTGTATTTGTAGCTGCTGACTTAAAATTTTCTGTGGTGGGCTGGATCTCCATTTCAGAATAGTTTAGAAAATGAATGTAGACATAACGCTGTATGCTACTGCCATCATAGACTTTCAGTTCTTACAGGCATTATGAAATACAGGGGCGGCCCGTCCATTCAGGATGCATGAGCGCCGCCTCCCCTATCCAGCACTGCCCCCCCATTCATGCATCCCATCCCTTGCAGGATGCCGGGCGCATGAATTCTTATGGCGGGGGTGTTTTTTTGAAGCACTGATTAGAGCCAGAGGCTCTAATAGGCTTCAAAATAGGGTGGGCTCGGTGCACAGAGTGCCCTCACAGCCCACCCAGGTGTGTTAAAATAGCGAATGAATATTCGCTATTGAAACATTGATCCTCCTCCCAGCCTATTAGGAAGCGAGTCTGAGACGATTGGCTGAAAGGACAGGCGATTCCATTGGTTGCCTAGGAGAAGGGGATGAGGCGAATGGCAGAAACGAGGAGAGGACACAGGAGCCGATGCACGCTGCTCGGATGCCCGCCATCTAGGTGGGGTAAGTGCCAAATCGGCAGACAGCAAAGCTGGCGCACGGGGAGGGAATTGTGGTGCCGCCAGGGGGGTTGTTTGCTGCCCCCCCCCCCAAAAAAAACAGCCGCCACTGTATACATATAAAATACACATATACAATACAAATATTTAGGACCTGATTACATCTTCAGAACACCCTATCAGATTCAGAAGTGCAGTTGGAAGTACAGTTTGGCTCAACTTCGTTGCAGCCAAAGCATGTGAATAAATATTTTATGAGGCAGGTTGATGAACAAGCTCCATGCCAGCTGATTTAAATGGATCAAGGATACTGGTCAAAGGCAAAGACAGGTGTATGTGTTTATATACAGCACATTTCATGGTTCATTGTCTTTTACTGTAAATCTTTATATACAAGTGTAATATTTTATTACAAAAATAACAGCATAACAACAACAGGATGCAGAAAAATTGCAATGTACACATAATAACATTTCTCTGAAAATTTTATATAGATTTGAAATAATATATAACTTGCATATAGTTACTCAGTATGAAATTTTAATGTGTTTTTAGCAAAAAAATAATAACCTGTTACTCTCTTCTGTTAGACACTTGGTGGGCATAATGGAATTTGTAAATGGAGACCTTCAAGTTATCCAAGGGCTCTTTTACACTGATCCATTTTTCATGTGTTTTTGGGGTAAAAAAGCAGAAGCAAGATGCATGATGACTGTATCCTTTTAAAGTGGTTGTAAACCCTTACAACCAACTTTGACCTACAGGTAAGCCTAGATTAAGGCTTACCTGTTGGTCTAAGAAATATCTCCTCAACCTACACGGTTTAGGAGATATTTGCCGAAAGACAGGCACTGCTGTCTATGGCACATGTGCCATAGACAGTGGCGCGCAGGCGCACTGAGCGCGCCGCTGTCAACGGCGATATGCCGCGTGTGGCCGCTCTCGTGCGCATGCGCGGGAGCGACGCCACCACGGCTTCGCTGAATGACTGCGGCGGAGCAGCGAGACCCACCGAGAAGATGGATGCTCCGGACTACAGGGGACAGCGGTGACTTCGCTGGCTCCTGTGTCAGGTAAGTGACACATAATGGACTACTATGCGATGCATAGTAATCCATTATGCTTTACCTTTGCAGGGAATCAAAGAGGAAGTAAACTCATCAGGGTTTACTTCCTCTTTAAACCCTGTGGGTGTGGTACATTTTTGAAAGTACTGCATGCTGCATCTTTGGTGCACATTTCAAAAGCACGCAAAAACACATCTCCCATTTATTCCTATAGAAAACGTAGCAAAAACACCCACAGTGCATTTTTTGTGTGCGTTTCTTGAGTCGCATATCCAGGTTTCATGAATAAAGTCAGGAGTCCAGAAAACATGGCAAAAATGCATCAAATATTTGTTTTTTACAAAGTTTATTTCAATGGGCAGTGTGAAAGCAGCCTAAATTCTTCTGTGAATTGAAGCTGCTATTTTAAACACTCTGCTACTCTTTTTTTTATGGTATGAAATTGATCGGGGAACTTATAAACAAACTTTATATTTGTAGATCACTTTGTTTTGCATTTAAAGGTAAGTGGGTTTAGATGCCTTCATAGTATCTAATCTGTTCCTGGATGCAATGATTTCTATTTATTCCAAATGCAACTAACAGAATGCACCTGAACGAAAGTTTACCACAGTGTGAATTATGCCATTTTAAATCATTACATACATTTATATCTGCTTCAAAATGACCCATAAAGTTTATTTTTAGTGGGCTGTTCATTTTTATCTTGCTATTTTGGCTGGGTTTCTTATTAAAAAAAAAAACTTCATAGTATATGTCATACATTCACTAGGTATATCTTGCTAGTAATGGGTTGGACCCCCTTTTGTCTTCAAAACTGTCTTAATTCTTTATGGCATAGATCAACAAGGTGTTGGCAACATTCCTCAGAGATTTTGGTCCATATTGACACGATAGCATCACGCAGTTGCTGCAGATTTGTCAGCTGTACATCCATGATGCGACTCTCCCGTTCCACAACATCCCAAAGGATATCTCTATTGGATTAAGATCTAGTGACTGTGGTGGCCATTGGAGTACAGTGACCTCATTGTCATGTTCAAGAAACCACTTTGAAGTGATTTGAGCTTTGTGACATGGCGCATTATCCTGCTGAAAGGAGCCGTCATAAGATGGGTACACTGTAGTCATAGGGATGGACATGGTCAGCAACAATACTCAGGTTGGCCATGGCATTTAAACGATGCTCAATTTGTACTAATGGGCCCAAAGTGTGCCAAGAAAATATCCCCCACACCCTTATGCCCTGTAGACACAGTCAGACATTCCGACGACAAAATCCGTCGGATTTTATCCGATGGATTATGGCCCAAACTTGTCATGCATACAAACGGTCAGACAAAGTTGTTGGAAAATCTGAGTGTTCAGAACGAGGTGACATAACACACATACGACGGGACTATAAAGAGGCCAGTAGTCAATAGCTTTCTTGCGTGGCACTTTGCGCATCGGAATTGTCTACACACAATTGGAATTTAAACAATCAGAACATTTTAGATCCAGCTCTCAAACTTTGTGTGTCGGAAATTCTGATGGGAAAAAGTCTGATGGAGCCCACACACGATTGGATTTTCTGACAACACGATCCGATCGCTCATTTTCCGTTGAACAGTCTGAACCGTTGATACAAGGCAGGATGGATCCATGCTTTCATGTTGTTTATGCCAAATTCTGTTCCGACCATCTGAATGTTGCAGCTGAAATCGAGACTCTTGAGACTAGGCAATGATTTTTTAATCTTCTATTGTCCAATTTTGGTGAGCCTGTGAGAATTGTAGTCTCAGTTTCCTGTTCTTGGCTGACAGGAGTGCCACCAGGTGTGGTCTTCTGCTGCTGTAGTCCATCTGCTTCAAGGCTCGATATGTTGTGCGTTCAGAGATGGTTGGTTGTAACAAATGGTTATTTTAGTTATTGTTGCCTTTCTATCATCTCAAACCAGTCTGCCCATTCTCCTCTGACATTAGCAAGGCATTTTCACTTTCGCTCAGGCACATTCAGAAAAAATATAAATGAGTGCACCCAGAATCAGATTAGATACTCTGAGCACCTCTAAACCCATATATCTAGATGCAAAATAAAGTGATCTAGGAATTAGAAAGTTAAACTTCATAAACTGATTTCTCCTGCATTTAAATAAAACAGATGCAGAAGTGTGAATGAGGGCTATGAAATCAAAGACTGATCAATACAGTTTTTAGTGATACTGCAGTTTAGTAACTCCTCAGTCTGAAAGTTTTAGAAGAAAAAAAAAGATTTCAAAAGGGATGTTCTTTTTGTGAAGTGGAAGAAGTGAGGCCTAGAGGCTCCAGTCCTTTTTGCTTTGGGCTCTTGAGTTTCTGTGGACAGCTGATAACTTTTTTTTAACCACATAATATAGCCAAAGGTTTTGGCCTAGTAAAAGTTACACTTTTAATGATCCTCACATAATCAACATACACGGGCTCCTCAATGGCATGTATTCTTTGATGTTTAGGGTCAGGCAAGGCAATGCCAAAGTTGCTTACCCTTCTATGTCCTCTCCTAGGAGAAATGGTTGTCCTTTATACATAAGGATGCAATCAGGTACAACTTAAATGCATGCTGTCAGGCATTGCCAGAAGAAAGCCACTAGGACCTAGCTGTTTTATTTAATTCCAGAACTCCAGTGGAAATGCACTGCACACTTTCTTACAAAAAGAGAGAAGGAAAAAGAGCCTTGGTCAATGTGCATGATTCATGGAGCAGAAGTGGAGATTCGCCAGGTTAAAGACAGTGCCCGAATTTGCAGGAAGACAGACAGAGCACATACTGTTTTTCCATCAAGGTAAAAAGCCCAAACAGACAGATATATATTAAAAAGAAAAACATTTCCATTAGCTAAAAGTAATGGTAGGCAGGATTCAGGTAAAATTGATTAACAGACATAGGTCAGAGCTGGCTGCATTCAGGCGGAATCAGTTTAGGCTTGGTTCACATGGGATCTGACTTGTGAAACCCCAAGTAGCATGACATGTCAAATGCAATGTTTCCCTATGAGAGCCATCTTAACTGATGTACACAAGTCTCTCCAACTTTAGGAAGTTCCTGCACTACTTTGATCTGACTTGGGTTTGATTTCAGCCCTTGCACAAGCTCCTAAATAGCATCCAAGTCGGATCAAGTTGGAAGGAAGTTGCAGGGGAAGTCGTATGACTTTGCCGTCACAGCAGTGTGAACCAAGTGTTAAAGGGAAGTTCAAGCAAGAATCAAATTTAGTCAAAATTAGATTATAAGTTAAAATATGTGCTACACATACAGTGCCTTGAAAAGTATTCATACCCCTTGAAATTTTCCACATTTTGCCATGTTACTACCAAAAACATAAATTTATTTTATGTGATAGACCAACACAAAGTGGCACGTAATTGTGAAGTGGAAGGAAAATGATAAATGGTTTTCGATTTGTTTACAAATAAATACAGTATCTGAAAAGTGTGGCGTGCATTTGTATTCAGCTCTCTTTACTCCGATAGTCCTAACTAAAAATCCAATGGAACCAATTGCCTACAGAAGTCACCTAATTAGTAAATAGAGTCCACCTGTGTGTAATTTAATCTCAGTATAAATACAGCTGTTCTGTGAAGCCCTCAGAGGTTTTTTAGAGAACCTTAGTGAACAAACCGCATCATAAAGGCCAAGGAACACACCAGACAGGTCAGAGATAAAATTGTGGAGAAGTTTAAAGCAGCGTTAGGTTATAAAAAAATATCCCAATCTTTAAACATCTCAGGGACACTGTTCAATCCATCATCTGAAAATGGAAAGAGTATGGCACTGCAAACCTACCAAGACATGGCCGTCCACCTAAACTGACAAGCCGGGCAAAGAGAGCATTATCAGAGAAGCAGCCAGGAGGCCCATGGTAACTCTCGAGGAGCTGCAGAGATCCACAGCTCAGGTGGGAAAATCTGTCCACAGGACAACTATTAGTTATGCACTCCACAAATCTGGCCTTTATGGAAGAGTGGCAAGAATAAAAACATTGTTGAAAGCCATAAGAAGTCCTGTTTGCAGTTTGCAAGAAGCCATGTGGGGGACACAGCAAACATGTGGAAGAAGGTGCTCTGGTCAGATGAGACCAAAATTCAACTTTTTGGCCTTAAAGCAAAATGCTATATGTGCAGGAGAATTAACACTACACACCATCCCCACCGTGAAACATGGTGATTGCAGCATCATTTTATGGGGATGCTTTTCTTCAGCAGGGACAGGGTAGCTGGTCAGAGGTGATGGATAGAGCCAAATACAAGGCAATCTTAGAAGAACTTGTTAGAGTCTACAAAAGACTTGAGGCTGGGGTGAGGTTCACCTTCCAGCAGGACAGAGACCCTAAACATACTGCCAGAGCTACAATGGAATGGTTTAGATCAAAGCATATTCATGGGTTAGAATGGCCCAGTCAAAGTGCAGACCTAAATCCAATTGAGAATCTGTGGCAAGACTTGAAAATTGCTGTTGGCAGACACTCTCCATCCAATCTCATAAAGCTTGCACTATTTTGCAAAGATTTATTGGGTAAAAATCTCACTCTCTAGATGTGCATAGCCTGTAGAGACATACCCAAAAAAGACTTACAGCTGTAATTGCTGTGAAAAGTGGTTGGGGGGCTGAATACAAATGCACGCCACACTTTTATGATATTTTTTTTTTTAAACCATTTATCCATTTCACAATTATGTGCCACTTTGTGTTGGTCTATCACATAAAATCCCAATAAAATAAATTTATGTTTTTGGTTGTAACATGACAAAATGTGGAAAATTTCAAGAGGTATGAATATTTTTTTCAAGCTACTTTACCTAAGCTCAGAAAAATTTAAGCAAACTTTGGGGATGATACTTTAAAAATATGAAAAAGAAAAAAAGAATACACATGTAGTTAATGTTAACATCTCTTGCTCTTATTTTCTTATGTCATCTTTTAATGAATCATCCCATGCATATTTGCTGTCTGTTCATGCTTTTGTTGCTATACTCTTTTAGGCCAGCAGACATGACAGTATGTCCTGCCCAAATAGACAGTGCCATGTGAATGGATGCTGGCCATGTGAACAGAGGACTCACAGCTGCCCTCTGTGGGTGAGTGGGAGCTGCCAGTTCTTTGCAGCAGCTATTGGCCAGTTTTGCTTTTTGCTTGGAGTTACCCTTTAAACCAAAGAAAACACTGCAACTTTAATTCCAGGAGCAATAAACCTGAGAAGACAATTCACTGGTACACAAGTTGTTTGCAACATTGTACACTAACAATATTGGTTTAAACACTTTAAAATACAACAAAACAATTACTGCACAGCTAATTCTTATCCAGCACTTCAAAATCTGCATCCCTTGTGAAAATTGTACTGGAAAATTGATACCTGGAATTTGACTGGATGCTTTGTGTTATTTCTGGGGCAAGAATATATGTGAGGATCTGTAGCTGTATTTTGTGCTGATCATAAAATGCTGCTCTCATCCCTTACTCCCAGACTGATCCTAGTGCTTTCAGTGATGGAACATGGTGGGGTCTCCAAATGTATTGTCCTTCTTCGATGCTGAGGGGTGCACAATCCATCAAGAGGTGGACTATTAACAGCAGAAGTTGGTGCATGGTGGGGTAAGGCTGAAATTGGCCAGAATCCTGCCCAGCGACGGAAAAGAAAACGGCAACACCTATAAATAAAAATGAAGCAGAAATAAATGATTGTGGCATTTGAAACACTAAAACAAGTTCATTGTTGAGTTGTACACATGCATATCATTTTACATTATAGCAAACAGTCAAAAAAATGCAGAGCTCTACAAGGAAATATCCTAGGTATCAGTTGCAGTCTACAGGAGGGTGCTCAGGCTACGATGTCCTCACAACAGCACGTAATCGGCAAATTCCAATAGAAGAAGCCGACACTCCAAATACTTAGTGAATGGTTTATTAGGTACACATAAAAGGGTACAAGGGGCTAATGTTTTGGCACAACCACCTTGATCGCCTTTTACATTATTGTCTTACCCTTCAGCCAGTGGCAATGTCTGGCTGTTATAGATGCCTATACTTAGCTATTCTGAAGCTGCTCTGGTCCGGACACATGATTGGGTCCCAGCACCGGCTTCAGTGTAGTGTAGAGGAGAGGCAGCGACAACGGCTGCAGAGCCTAGGCGATGATGTCACCTATAGGCTTACTATGGGGCAGCCGTTGTTGGCTGTACCTTCTCTGCACTCAAGCTGGCGCTAGAAGCTGGTCATGTGACTGGACCAGCTTCAGAATAGGTAAGTATAGATATCTTTTATTTTACAGGGTAGATAGAATAGTCTTAAAATGGGGGCGGGAACCTTTAGGGAATATTTCTCAGGCCTCTATAATCTAACTCCATCATCATTATTGGAGGATAAGGGAGCTGGAGACGATATTATTGGGGAATATGTGCGGGAAAATGCTATTCCGACAATAGATAATGTTACTAGGGAATCTTTGGATTCTCCATTTTCGCTCGAGGAACTATTAGAAGTAATTGCTAATACTCCAACAAATAAGAGCCCAGGTCCCGACGGGTTTACATCAAAATTCTATAAGACGTTTAAAGAGCATATAGCCCCGTTTATGCTTCAAGTGTTTAATTCTATTTCTTCTATGAACCAATTTCCAATACAGACCTTGGAATCTCATATTACTTTGATCCCCAAACCAGAAAAGGATTTAACACTTTGCTCTAGTTATCGACCTATATCATTGATTGGGATAGATTTAAAGATATATGCTAAATTGATTGCACTCCGTCTTCAACCACTCCTCCCAAGCTTAATACATACGGACCAGGTAGGATTCGTTCAGAATAGAGAAGCACGCGATAACACGATCAAAACTTTTCTGTTGATGAACTATGCACAAAGGGCTAAAATTCCAGTATGCCTTCTTTCAGTTGATGCAGAAAAGGCATTTGATCGGGTGGGATGGCCCTTTCTTAAACACTCTTTAATGCAAATAGGATTGGGGTTGAATATATTGCATAAGATCATGGCACTTTATACTAAACCGGCAGCCAGAATAAAAATTAATGGTTCATTGACAACAAGTTTTAATATACAAAATGGTACCCGCCAGGGATGCCCGTTATCCCCTCTACTTTATGTTATAGTAATGGAATATTTAGCGACGGCTATTAGACGGAACCCCTCTATTTCTGGTGTACAGATAAAACAGAAGGAAATAAAAATGGCTTTGTTTGCTGATGATTTACTACTTTATATCACTAATCCACACATTGCAATTCCCTCTGTGTTAGCTGAATTCCAGCGGTTTGGAAAATTGAGCAATTTTAAAGTAAATGTATCAAAATCAGAAATTCTCAACGTGTCGCTCGTACCCGAACAGGTTGCAAGGTTGAGAGCCAATTTTATGTTTAGGATTTGCCCTGTAGCTGTAAAATATTTAGGTGTTAAAATCACCCCGGACTCAAAGTATTTATACTCAATGAACTATGTTCCTCTTCTGCAACGTACCCTACAAGATCTAAAAAAATATGATGTTAAGCAATATTCATGGTTTGGGAGGATTAATATACTGAAAATGGATATAATACCGCGGTTTCTGTATTTTTTTCAAACTATCCCAATTAGTGTCCCTCGATCATTTTTCTCCACTCTGCAATCGGCTTTTACAAAATGTATTTGGGGACATAAAAAACCAAGATTACAAAAGAAATTATTATTATTACCTAAAACGAAGGGAGGTGCGGGTGCACCTGATCTATATTATTATTATGTTTCGGCTGTTTTGACTAGACTGGTGGACTGGTTTTATTGCTCGGAAACCAAACAATGGGTAAAAATAGAACAAGGGTTAAATCAACTGGATTTAAAGGTGTTACCATGGTTAGATCTGTCTGATAGCAATTTAAATCAGGAGTTGAAAGAGTCTATGCCCTCCCTCACATCCCATGTGCTGAATATATGGGGAAAAACAGCTATAAAATTGGAACTTTCCTCCTATGAAGGACCTATGACACCTTTATTTGGCAACCCTTTCTTTCCACCGGCATTAAATAGGACAAGTTTTCTTATATGGAATAGGGAATCCCATTATAGATTGAGCAATATTCTAAGCCAGGGGACAATTCCGTCTTTATTAAATCTATTCTCTACACAGCGACCATCACCTATGCAAATGTTGGAGTTTTGGCAGTTGCGGTCATTTTGGTATACAATTCATTCAAATAAGTCTCTGGGTAGAGATTTAACAGAACTTGAAACCCTCTTGACACAAGATCAGAAACCAAAGCATGTTATATCAATACTGTATAAGATGTTTATCATTAAAAATCACCCGGAGCCCCCAGAATATATAAACAAATGGGTTAATGAGATCAACGCTCAGATTACGGTCGGGGAATGGGAGAAGGCATTTAGTTTCACTCACTGTTTATCACTGTCGATTAAAGCACAAGAGACGAATTATAAATTGCTCTCAAGATGGTATTGGAGCCCAGTGACACTCCATCGTATATACCCAGAAAAATCAGATATATGTTGGCGGTGCCATAGAGACAAGGGTACATTGCTCCACATCTGGTGGGAATGCCCCCTAATTTTCAGATTTTGGGAAAAGCTTATGCAATTATATACAACAATCACTGGGGAGGTAATTCCAAATACACCACAAGTCACCCTTGTTTCTATGTTACCAAGAACATATAAAAACGTTAAAAAGAATCTTCTGGGATACTGGTTGACGGCGGCAAGAACTGTGATACCGCGGCATTGGCGATCATCCCAATCCCCTACGATAAACGAATGGGCTTTAGAAATGGATAACATAGAGAGAATGGAGATACTCTTAGCTCAAGAATTAGATACATATGAAAGGTGTCTCTTGGTCTGGACTCCCTGGAGTCAGCATAGGAAATTGGTAAAGGACTGAGGAATTAGGAGGGAAGAGGGGGGAGGGAGGGACTTGTGGAGGAGAGAGGAGTGAGAAGTGGAGGAGGGGGAGAAACCAGATATATATTCTTCCCCTTTTCCTCCTTTTTGTGTTTTTTTTTTTTCTCTTTGGAGGGAGGGAGGGAGGGAAGAGGAAATAAAATAATAAATGTGATTATTATATATGTAAGCAATATATAATCATATGTATGAAATTGCTTAATTATGTATAATGTTTTATAATAATTGAAAATAAAAACAGAATTGGAATAAAATGGGGGCGGGAGCAGATGTAGCCTTATGCTGCGTACACACAACCGGACTTTTCGACGGACTAGGTCCGACGGTCTTCCCGACGGACTTTCGGCGGAGTTTCGACTGACTTTTCCGAATGAACGGACTTGGCCACCCACAATCACACCAAAGTCCGACGGATTCAAACGTGATGACATACGACTGGACTAGAATAAGGAAGTTCATAGCCAGCAGCCAATAGCTGCCCTAGCGTCAGTTTTCATCCGTCGGACTAACATACACACGAGCGGATTTCTCGATAGGAACTGGGTCCGGCGGAGTTCCGTCAAAAAAATTTGAAACATGTTCCATTTCTAAAGTTCGTAAGATTTTTCGACAGCAAAGGTCCGATGGACCCCACACACGATCGAATTGCCCGACAGATTCGCTCTGTCAGACCTTTGCTGTCGAAAAGTCTGGTTGTGTGTACGTGGCATTAGTTATAATTGTACTGGGATCACACTTCAAATGAAAGAAAAGAAAGTGTTAAAAAAAAGTTCCAACCATAATAGATGTTCTGGATAAAATCTACATTTACTGTCAAATGTTCACAAGTGAATGCAATTTTATTCCATTTCTTTAGTGAACCTGTGAAAAAGGCACCATTACCCTAACTTATGTTGTTGCCAATCCAACTTGATCTTATCCTAATGTTATGCTAACAATTTATGCAAACAAATTTTTATTTTCCCATGTGCATCGCAATGTAGCATTGAGTTCGGAATAAAGCCTCTTCTAAAGAAAAAATGCTAATGTTTACTTTGAGCTTTACCACTCTGCTCCACTATGTAAAATTCACACCCATGTGGTATATTTTTAATAAGTAGACCTTGTTGGTTATATTGTGGGATAAATATCTGGGGATATGCAAATTACTTAAAAGATGCTTTGGGAAAAAAAAATAAAAAATCACAAGAAAATTCTTTTTTTCCAAACTGCATAGTAAATAAAAATCTATGTATTTAAATCTGCTACCAAATCAAATCCCTATCTGTCCTAAATAAAGCAATATATAGCATACAAATGCAAAATTGGAATATCATCAAAAAGTTAATTTATTTCAGCAATTCAATTCAAAAAGTTAAACTCTTATATTCTATAGATTCATTACACACAGAGAGATTATATTTCAAGAATTTCTTTATTTTCATTTTGATGATTATGGCTTACCGTTAGAGAAAACCCAAAATTCAGTATCTCAGAAAATTTGAATATTACATAGCACCAAAAAAAAAAAAAGGATTTTTAATACAGAAATGTTGCTTACTGAACAGTATGTCCATGTACAGTATAGTATGCACTTAATATTTGGTCAGGGCTCCTTTTGCATGAATTATTGCATTAATGCGCCGTGGCATGGAGGTGATCAGCCTGTGGCACTGCTGAGGTGTTAAAGTGCAACTAACCCCCCCTATCATTTTCAGCCAAGGAAGCTGACATCTTTGCCTCTGTTTAATCTACAACTGCCATGATGCTGCACATGTAATCAGTTATAACACCAAGCATTGGATGGTTTGACAGTTTGGTTGAGAGCACAATAGGAGTGTTACATTTCCGGCACGTGCTGGAAACGAAACTGTTTTTTGAAACTGGTAAATGGATGGGTTTACTTCTGCTTTAAGGAAGCCCAGGTTGCTTTGATAGCAGCCTTCAGCTCGTCTGCATTGTTGGGGCTTGTGTCTCTCATCTTCCTCTTGACAATACTCTACAGATTCTATGGGGTTTAGGTCAAGCGAGTTTGCTGGCCAATCAAGCACAGTAATACCGTGATCATTAAACCTGGTATTGGTACTTTTGGTAGTGTGGCCAGGTGCCAAGTTGTGCTGGAAAATGAAATCAGCATCTCCGTAAAGCTAGTCAGCAGAGGGAAGCATGAAATGCTCTTGAATTTCCTGATAGAGGGCTGCGCTGACTTTGGACTTGATAAAACAAAGTATACCAAACACCAGCAGATGACATAGCTCCCCAAATCTTCACAGACTGTGGAAACTTCACCCTGGACCTCATGCAACTTGGATTCTGTGCCTCTCCACTCTTCCTCCAGACTCGGGGAGCCTGATTTCCAAATGAAATGCAAAATTATCTGTCATCTGAAAAGAAGACTTTGGACCACCAAACAGTCCAGTCCTTTTTCTCCTTAGCCTAGGTAAGACGCTTCTGACGTTGTCTCCGGTTCAGAAGTGGCTTGACACAAGGAATGCGACAGTTGTAGCTCATGTCCTGGATACGTCTATGTGTGACGACTCTTGAAGTACTGACACCAGCCGTAGTCCACACCTTGTGAATCTCCCCAAAATCCTTGAATCTCCTTTGCTTCACAATCCTCTTAAGGCTGCGGTTATCCTTGTTGCTTGTGCACCTTTTTCTACCACACCTTTTTCTTCCACTCAACTTACCATTAAAATGCTTGGATACAGCACTCTGTGATCAGCCAACTTCTTTAGCAATGACTTTTTGTGACTTACCCTCCTTGTGGAGGATGTCAACTACTGTCTTCTGGACAACTGTCATCACCAATCTTACCCATGATTGAATAACCCACTGAACCAGACTAATAGACCATTTAGGGGCTCAGGAAACCTTTACAGGTGATTTTAGTTCATTATAAAGCATGCTTGTTATATTGTACTCACTGTGGAACCTAAGGGGTTAAACCCCTGCATTGTGTAAAAAGGCTGCTTGATCCTGTCTTCTCAAATCCTCCCCTTCTTTTACTGTCCCCAATCCATCTCCTGATGCAGAATGCAGTGCAGAATCTTGAGGGCACATGCTCAGTTTGGTGTGTATTGCTAGAGAGTTTTTTTTGGGGGGGGGAGGGGAAGGAAGGGTGCATGTGATCCGCACTGTCCAGACAAAGGGTCAGGGATCATGCAGCTTCGTTGGACAGTCAGAGGAAAATGAAAACTCATCCTACAAGCTTTAACCAGTGCTTGGCTGGACACTAATAGAAGTCACAAGACTGCTATAACTGCTGATTATAAAACACAGTTTATATTTACTAAAATAATTGCATTTCCATTTACTGAGACCAGATAGAGTGAATGCATAGTCCTGGGTTTAGTAACACTTTAAAGTCTCATTTACAGCCAATTAAATTATAACTGGCATCACAGTACAAGTATGTTTGTCATGGTAAACACCCCTGCCTCAACTGAAATCTGTTACCGTGGCCTAAACTAAAAGGAGGTATAGGATTTCCTCACCCAGCGCTATACTACACAGCAGTCCAGATGACTAGAGTAGTGGACTCGTGCAGACACCAGACTCTTAAACTTTGGGTCATGTTGGAACAAGGCGGTGGACGCACCACTTGTTGGGCTGCCATGGGCAGGTAAACAATATGTATCTCACCTTACAAGCCACCCACTAATAGGCCCTGTCTTAGCTGAAATAGGTAGATTTTTTAAATTGGCCTCATTGGAGAGCTTCCCCTCACCTATGTCGCCAATGATAGGACATCTGAGATTTCTACCCAGACTCGCTGGTCCATACTTCAGCTCATTATCACCTCAAGGCCCAATGCACACCTCTCAATTCCTGTGTACCGATGGCTGCCTTGCAGCAAGGATTTTGTTCCCCAATTCATCCACCTCTCTGCTGCCTCAATGGAGGGAACTCCAGTTGTCCCATTTCTTGCAATCTTTGCCAAAACATACATTGTTCCCAGGAGAATTGCATGCATTTGAAGAGCTATATCTAGGAAGGGACCCGATCCGAGGATCTCTTTCTACTTCTTACAAATACCTTCTGGAACTTCATGCTTGTTCCGACCCGTCCCCCTTGTTAAATGGGAAATGGAACAGGGGGTGATATTCTCTGGCCCACAAACTGAGCTTATACTCTTTTTTTTGTACATAAATCATTCCCGTGTAGCAAATACCAGGAAACCACATACAAGTTAATGACACGTTGGTATAGAACTCCATCGGTCCTTGCCAAGTTGTTTCCTGAACAGAGTGATAGATGCTGGCGATGTCTGAAGGCACTCTCTTACACATTTTCTGGGAGTGTCCTAAGCTTTGCACTTTCTGGCAACCTGTGCTATGACTTATCTACAAATTTACCAACATTTCCCTAAAGGATGACCCAGCTGCAATACTGCCTTATCTCACAGCGCTATCCAAGAAATATTCACAAATATTTGCTTAAGCACCTGCTAAACGCAACGCAAGCTTGCATCCCTGGTATGTGGAAACAACAATCTGCCCCGACAGTTACACAATGGCTCGCAAGGCTGAATGATATCGAGCAACTGGAAGACCTTACCTCGGCCCTCCGTGACAAAACCGAAAAGCATAAGACCAGATGGTTCTATTGGAATCTCTTTTGCTTCTTTAAAGAATACTTGCAATACGTCTGATCCAAACAATGTCTGAGCCTGTGCTCTTCATTGAGTCATGGCCCAGACCTACTTTACTCTGACTCCCCCAGCGGTGGGTGACCTTCTCTTACCCCTTCCCCCCTCCTCCTCTTTATTCCCGCTTCTCCCCTCTGCTTTCATTTTCCTATTCTTTCTCTGTATTATACCAACAGAAACACTTTTGGATATACTCAGATTAAAACACTTATCGCCTTATCTGACTTTTGTATCTAGATAGACTGGGCATTGAGGTTTCCCAGAAATAGGTTCCTGAGGGGCGTGGCCTGGCGATGTGCTAGAGCAGACGTGTGCTCTGTGAGCTCCGGGGCCGACATCGATAAAACTGCATAAAATCATCCAATAAGTCCTCGTTTTCCTGCCTGGACGATGGGCCGGCGGACGGGCAAGTCTCTGCCCAAGAAAGGTGCCTCAACGGGGTCGATCAAGCGGTTCCTCTCCGTGGAACCGGACGATGCGGAGGAGCAGGATGACCTAGGCCGCAAGCCGCGTGGTGGAGTGGACCTCGCCTCCCGCGATGGGCCGGACCGGAGGTCGCGCTCGCCCGAGTCTTCTGCGGGCTCGGACGATGAAGTGGATCAGCATTCTTCCGCCGGAGCGGCACCGAGGGTGAGCGGCCTACCTACCACTTCTGACCTGGCCTCTATGCTACTGAACCTCGAGCGGGTCATTAAGAAGGAGGTCTCCGCAGTCCGATCGGATCTCTCCCAAGTGTTGTTACGAGTCGAAGAATCGGAGCAACGTCTAGACCGACTTGCGAATGCTATTCGGTCCTTGCAGGCGACTACACGTCAACTTGCCATTTCGCATCGAACGACCGTTTACAAGCTCGAAGACCAAGAGAATCGCAACAGACGTAATAACGTTCGGATCCGGGGTCTCCCCGAAGCGACTGGGGACGACGACCTTTTACCGTCCGTCAGAGGCATTTTTAACAGTCTTCTGGGCTGAGCTGCTGATGCCCCCTTGAAGATTGATCGGGTGCACAGGGCGCTCAGACCCCGCAATTTTACTACGGACATCCCACGGGACGTCATCTGCCGGGTCCATCATTACCCCGAAAAGGAGCTGATTATGCAGAAGGCTAGGGGAGCTACACTGTTTGATTTTGATGGGGCGCTGTTATCCTTTTTCCCGGATCTGGCGAAGGAAACCTTGGATCGACGCAGGGCCCTGCGTCCCCTCACGGAACTGCTTCGGGCGGCATCCATTAAATATAAGTGGGGCTTCCCTGCTGCCCTGATCGCTTCTAGGGATGGCAAAACCGCAATACTTCGCTTCCCGGAGGATCTGCCCAAATTCTGCAATGATATGAATGTTACTGTCCCGGAACTGCCTGGCTGGCAGGATGGCATTCCGCCCCTGCCCGCCGGGGCCGACCAAGGTTGGCAGAGAGTGAGCCGCGCCCGCCGCACTTCTGCACCTGATTACCGCCCTTGAAACGGCAATATGCCCTACAGCTTGCTTCCCTGTTCTGGATGATTACTTGCACTTGTGGGGCATACCGCCTGAACGAGGTCGTGAGGGCTTCCATACCATGGTTGTACGTGGATGTCGACTGCTTCTGGCGGCAACTGGAACTTGCGAGGCCGTGGGTGGCTCACCCTTGGCCGTGTGGCTCACATCCTGGCACCGCCTTGGGGGCCCCTGCCCGAGAGTGGACATTGCTATTTTTTCTTTTTTCTTTTTTGTTCTGGGTCCTCTGATGGTGTTGCCTGTGTTTTCATATGTTTCATTTAATGGCGTTTCACTTCTCCCTCTCCCTCCCCTTGCCTTTTGAACGTGATTGGCTTGCGGTATCCCCCCTATATACCTTACCGCCCTAGCTTCATATTCATATTGTTCTATACAGGCGTTTTACTGTCCTATGTACTGGATGATGTGATTTCTATATTTTTATGTTTTGGTGTCGGCACCGGGCCGCGGGGCGCTGCTTCGGACCTTTAAGGTGTGGTTTGCGCCCGGTCGCCCGAGTCCCGTCCCCTCCTTTTTGAGCGGGGGCTGCCCAGCGCGGGGCCCTGGCGTCCGTACCCCTGTTGGGGTGGGGGGCGCGGGGGCCCTGTGGCGGTCGCGTGGCCCGCTCGCGCACGGCATGGAAATGCGTGCACTACTAGCTGCTATCAGACAGCATTTTTTCTGGTTCATTTTGTTTTTCCCACTACGGTGGGGTCTTTCATTTTCTTGTTTCCTTCTCTTCTCTTTTCCTCCTTTCTTTCCCCTCTCTTGTCTACTGCCTGCACCTCCTCTGATCCCCTCCCCCCTATTTAGCGGCGGTCCGCCTCTGTGTTGCATTGGTAATGTTATGGTGTTCGCGGTTCCTCCTCCTGAGACCCCATGGCTACTGTGAACCTTATATCTTTTAATATACGGGGCCTTCATGCCCCGGGGAAGAGACACAACTTATATAGGGAGCTGGACCGTTTGCGGGGGGACGTGGTCTTCCTCCAGGAGACCAACCTCACGCAGACGACCCTGGTTAGATTACACTCACCGAAGTACCCCACGTGGTACTACAGCCTCTCCGACATTTCTAAAGCAAAAGGTGTGGCCATTGGGATTCGTAGGGGAACCGCGTTCACATTTGAGGATATGTTGAGTGATCCTGCGGTACGTTTTCTGTTTCTCCGGGGCACCCTGGGCAGCATGCAGTGTACTTTGGCCACTTTGTATTCCCCTAACAAAAACCAAGCGAGTTTTCTTGCCTCCACACTCAGCTCCTTGCGGAGTTTTGCCCGTGGATGCATCCTACTAGCGGGCGACTTTAATGTTCCCCTGGAACCTACTTTAGACACCTCTAGGGGTGGTTCCTCGCTATCCAGCAGAGGATTGAGGTTTATACGCTCTCGACTCCATGACCTGCAGCTGATGGATGTCTGGAGAATTAATCACCCGCAGGAAAGGGACTTTACATACTATTCCTCCGTACACCAAACATATTCTAGAATTGATCTGTGTTTCATTGATCATCATCACCTACCGCTCATAGTGAAGTCAAGCATTGACTCCTCCCCCTTGTCCGATCACGCACCGATCTCCTTAACCATCAAAGTAGAGTCCATACCCCTGAAATCCACTAATTGGAAATTGAACGAGGACCTGATAGCAGAGGAGGCAGATAAAAAGGTGATGGGTGACAATTTAGAGTTTTATTTTAAGACTAATGTAAGTCCTGACGTCTCACCGGGAGTGTTATAGGAGGCCCACAAGGTGTATATTAGGGGTAAGTTCATGGAATTGGGATCTAGGAAAAAGAGGGAGCGCATGCTACACCAGTCTACCCTGTTGCGTGACATTGCAGACTTAGAACGCCAGCATAAACTGAACCAGACTCCGGCCCTTTTCCACGCCCTGACTGAGAAACGGGAGACCCTAAAGTCCCTCCTTCATTTGGACCAAAAGCGACGATCTCGGATAGTAGCTCACCGATTTTATGAGTGGGGGGATAAACCCAGTAGGTTGTTGGCCAACTCTGTGCGACAGCGTAAAAATGCGGCGTTTATTGCTAAAGTTAAGACCCCCTCGGGAGACCTGGTGTTTGATACCCCCCGTATAGCCCGGACATTCAGGGACTTTTATCAACGTCTGTATCAGGTGCACCAGGACGTCCAAGATAGAGACACACGGGGACGCCTTATTAGGGACTATCTGGCCCGTGCCGCCCTCCCGACGCTCTCCGTGGAGGTTTTGGCTTCCTTGGAGGGTGAGTTTACGGCCGCGGAGCTTCTGGGCGCCATGAAGAGTATGGCCTGTGGTAGGGCCCCGGGACCGGACGGCCTCACGGTGTCTTATTATCGAGCGTACGCTGACATACTGCTTCCTTACTTGACCAATTACGCTAACGTGACCTCGACCGGCGGAGACCTTCGCCCGGAGACCACTCATGCCTACATCACTGTATTACCCAAGGCGGGCAAGGACCCTAGTGACTGCGCGAGCTACCGTCCTATCTCGCTCTTGAATATTGACGCGAAGATTTATGCTAAAGCTATAGCGAACAGGCTGCTCCCCTTGATACCACAATGGATCTCGCGGGATCAGACGGGATTCATCCCTGGGAGGGAGGCGCGGGATAACTCTCTTCGCACACTTTCACTGATGGCATATGTGCGGCGGACTTCCCAGCCCACCCTGTTACTCTCCACGGATGCTGAAAAGGCGTTTGACAGGGTGGACTGGGACTACCTTATGGCTACGCTGGCGCACCTAGGCATTGGTCCCTCTTTGCGCTCTAAAATATCGGCGTTATATCACCGCCCCACTGCTCAGATACGGATTAATGGCACCCTTAGTGACCCCTTCACCTTATACAATGGCACCCGCCAGGGATGCCCACTCTCGCCAATTTTATTTGCGATCTCCCTGGAACCCTTTCTCTCCCTTATCAGGCAAAACCCGAGTATACATGGCATATCAATAGGTAAGACGGAACACAAATACGCGGCTTACGCTGATGATATATTGTTTTATGTACAACAACCATTGATCACCCTCCCCAATCTTATGTCTGAGTTTTCGGCCTATGGCTCGGTCTCGAATTTTAAAATTAATATGTCCAAATCGGAACTGTTAAACATCTCTGTCCCTGCCAGACAGGTGTCTCACCTGAAACGGAACTATCCCTTTACTTGGCAGCTGAGCTCCATGAAATATTTAGGCATCCAACTTACGCCCTCCCTATCGTCCCTTTTCCGAGCTAACTTTCTACCCCTGCTCAACACACTTAGGTCTGATATCCAGAAATGGTCCCAGCTACGACAGTCTTGGTTGGGCAGAATTGGGCTGGTTAAGATGAATTTGCTGCCCAGGGTGCTCTTCATGCTTCAGATGGTCCCGTTTGGGATACCGGTGGGATTTTTTACAATCTTGACATCTTTGGTATATCGATACATATGGAATAGGAAAAGACCCAGACTGCCTAGATCTCTCCTCACCCGTCCTAAATGTAAGGGTGGCTTAGCAGTGCCAGACTTTAAACTTTATTATAGATCCATTGTGCTGACTAGGCTTTCTGATTTGAAATATTGCAAAGACACGAAACTCTGGGTGACTTTAGAAACTGACCTAAGTGGCGCTGAACCTTCCACACTGATGTGGATCCCGAGGAAATTCCGGACTCTTTTGCCTACCACGTCACCGCTAACGCACTCATCCTTGATGGTATGGGACTCTATCTGTAGGACGCATGGCTGGTTGTATAACTCCCCCCTGATGCCCTTGGTGGGTCACAATTTCTTCCCACCGGGTAACATGGACCCTCAGATTCATCCGTGGCGGCTGGGCAATATCGTCTACCTACATCAATTCGCCGGCCCCTCCGGCGTTTTGTCACTTTCTTCCATCATGGGTGATTCCCCCATATCCTATATGGACCGCTGGAAACATCATCAACTGTTGAACTTTGTTCGCTTGCTCCCAAAACCCTTGCGCTCCTCGGCGGAGCTTACACCTGTGGAAACCGCATTTGCCGACCCTAGCCCGACTGAGAGGCCGGTTTCGTACTTTTATCAAGCACTGCTGTCCCTCATCTCTACTGGTACTCCCACATTCCTACGGTACTGGGAAAGGGAACTGCATACGGATCTCTCACCGTCCCAGAAATCACAAAGCTTAACCCTGGCTCATACATCCTCCGGATCCTCTAAAGCATCAGAAATGGCGTATAAACTTTTGACCAGATGGCACTACACGCCTGTTGTATTACACAGGTTTTCTCCTCAGTCCTCCCCACTGTGTTGGCGGGAGTGTGGAGAGGAAGCCACTCATGCTCATATTTGGTGGTACTGCCCGAGGATCCGCGCATTCTGGCTGGCGATTCTATATTGGATTAAAGAGATCCAGGGTTGGGAAGTCCCTAACGACCCGTGGTATGTTCTGTTCCACTGCACGGGGAAGCCGACGGGCCCTTATAAAAGGTCGATTACACCACACCTTCTAAATGCCGCCAAAACCCTCATCCCACAGTTTTGGAAACTGAGGAAGATCCCCACGTTCCGGCGTTGGTTACTCAACGTGGATAACACCTATTACATGGAGGACATGACTCTCTCCCTCCGGGGTAAATCTGAGCTGGCGACGAAGATCTGGGCCTGTTGGGTTGCCTTTAAATATTCCTCTAGTTATGCAGCCATAATGTCTCAACCAATGTGATGTGATCATAACTCTCTTGCTCTTACGGTTTCTACTGTAATTTTGGAGTTGTATATCAGAGGTGGACCTGCCTTCCTTCCCCCCCCCCCCGCTCCCACATCCCCCCTTATTTCTCTACATCTCTTTCTTCCTTTTTGACTTTTCTTTACTCTTTCTCTATCTCTGTCTATTGTATTCTCTCTTTAATAATGGAAGAGAGGGGTGTATTTGTATTACTGCGGAGGTTGTTCGTTCCAGCAGCGGTGATTTATACCTCTGGTGGCTAGACCCTCGTGGGCAGTAGATTGCTCTGATCCATAGTAACTAACGATGTAATAACATTGCCCCCGGTATTGGTTTATGTATTGATTGATATGCTATTGTACATGCTTCTCTTCTTCAATAAACATTAATTAAAAAAAAAAAAAAAAAAAAAAGAAATAGGTTCCTATTTTGCAACATATCCTAAACTCCCGGAGACCTAACTTCACTTTCAACTGAAAATCTACCTTAAAAATGTTTCAAAACAATTGTCAGACTTGTTTATACAGTTATGTATTCTTTTATTAACTGATGCAAATCCTCTAAATAGAAAAATAAAAACTAGTGCAAAGAAAAAAGTTGATTTTATTTTTAGGGCTGAAGCCGCGTACACACGAGCGGATTGTATGGCCAACTTAGTCCGTCATACAATCCGACGGACAGTCCGTCATACAATCCGACGGACAGTCCGTCATACTTTCCACTGAACGGACTTGACCACACATGGATAGTCAAACAGTCCGCCGAAAGCTTGCGCGATGACGTACAGCACGTACGACGGGACTAGAAATAGGAAGTCCAAGACACAGCAAAGCACCCTTTGGGCTCCTTCTGCTGACTTTGCGTTAGTAGAAGTTTGGTTAGAGACGATTCGCGCTTTTCAGACTTCAGCTTAATTTGTCCGTTTTCTGCGGCGCAGTCTACCTGTGAAGTTTGTATCTGTCTTTCGGTACGCGTGGATCAGTTGGTACCTGTTGTTAGGCGCTTCTGGTCCGCTCGTTTCTGGGTTTCAGGTCGTTCTTCATAGGTCTGGCTGTTCTTCAGTGCGTTCAGTTGAGCTTGTTTGTCCAGCCGACCGTTTCAAAGCCATGGAGAGTGGACGTACTCGTGAACGAGTTTGTGCTATATTGGGGCTTGGTGTTGGGGTTAATACTTTGACCCGAGCCCAGTCTGTGAACAGGGTGAGGAGGAGTTCATGGACAAAGAATTGGTTGCGCCAGCGTGACCAATTCTCGCATATGCCTTTACTCCGTGAGATCCGTGAGAATAATCCTGATGATTTCAGGAATTATCTCAGGATGACGGACCCTGTTTTTCACCGTCTGCTGGCTTTGCTGACCCCTTATATCAGCAGGCAGGATACCTGCATGCGGCAAGCCATCACTCCGGAGCAGAGGCTCGTCGCCACGTTGCTCTACTTGGCGACAGGGAGAAGCCTTCAGGACCTCAAGTTCTCTACAGGCATCTCCCCCCAGGCTCTGGGGATCATTATTCCAGAGACCTGTTCTGCCATTATTCGGGTCCTGCAGAAGGAATATATGAAGGTAAGTTTGTTCTTTTAATATTGCATTATATGCATTGTATGTTTGTATTAATTTCATCATGACTTTTAATATCCATGACAGGAATATGCTGTGAATGTCCCCTTTATATGAATGCATGCATTTATTTTTTTTATTTTTTTTGATGTATTTTTTTTTGTGTCATTTTTTTAGAGCTTTTTACCTTTTTGTGTCCCACGTGCATATTTGCTTTCACTAACGTCCCCAGCATGCAATCCTGGGCCCCTATACACCCACAGCCGAGACTGTTTTTCTCTAATTCATATTGTCAGCTCCATTGTACTGTTTTACTGCCCCCCCCACCCTTTGTATACTCTTTGTATACACCCTTTGTGTGTATGTATATATATATATATATATATATATATATATATATAGGGATTGTATACTCATGAATTAGTCCCCCACCCCACTCAAATTGGTTGCAGGGATTGTATACTCATTAATTAGGCCCCCACCCCACTCAAATTGGTTGCAGGGATTGTATACTCATTAATTAGGCCCCCACCCCACTCAAATTGGTTGCAGGGATTGTATACTCATTAATTAGGCCCCCACCCCACTCAAATTGGTTGCAGGGATTGTATACTCATTAATTAGGCCCCCACCCACTCAAATTGGTTGCAGGGATTGTATACTCATTAATTAGTCCCCCACCCCACTCAAATTGGTTGCAGGGATTGTATACTCATTAATTAGGCCCCCACCCCACTCAAATTGGTTGCAGGGATTGTATACTCATTAATTAGGCCCCCACCCCACTCAAATTGGTTGCAGGGATTGTATACTCATTAATTAGTCCCCCACCCCACTCAAATTGGTTGCAGGGATTGTATACTCATTAATTAGGCCCCCACCCCACTCAAATTGGTTGAAGGGATTGTATACTCATTAATTAGGCCCCCACCCCACTCAAATTGGTTGCAGGGATTGTATACTCATTAATTAGTCCCCCACCCCACTCAAATTGGTTGCAGGGATTGTATACTCATTAATTAGGCCCCCACCCCACTCAAATTGGTTGCAGGGATTGTATACTCATTAATTAGGCCCCCACCCCACTCAAATTGGTTGCAGGGATTGTATACTCATTAATTAGGCCCCCACCCCACTCACCCACCTAACTTATGTCCCCTGGTCCATCAGAGGGCTGAGTAATATGTGAATTGGGCCGTCTTTTTTTTTTTTTTGCTGAAATTTTTTTTCAATATTTCTGTTTAACTGTTGTTCCAAAATGTTTTTGAGTTTTCTTTGTTATGAATTGTTTGGATTTAATGACTAATTTTTTTTTTTCCTGTGTTTGACTCCCCAGTTTCCATCCACGCCACAGGAATGGCAGACTGTGGCTTCCCAATTCGCTGCCCGTTGGGACTTTCCCAACTGTGGAGGGGCGATCGACGGGAAACATGTGAGGATTGTGCCCCCACCCCATTCGGGGTCCTACTATTGGAATTATAAGGGGTTCCATAGTGTGGTGTTAATGGCGGTGGTGTCAGCACAATGTGACTTTCTCTATGTGGATGTGGGGAAGAACGGCCGGATGTCTGACGGAGGAGTGTTTAGGCAGACCGAGTTCTGCCACCGTCTCATCACTGGTGGCCTGGACTTGCCACCAGATGCCGATAATGTGGAGGGTCTACCTTTTGTTTTTATTGCTGATGAAGCGTTCGGTCTGAGTGACCATCTGATGAAACCCTTCCCCCAAAGGACCCTCACCCCGGAGAGGAGTGTTTTTAATTACCGGCTGGCCAGAGCAAGAAGGGTTGTGGAGAATGCCTTTGGTATTATGGCCAGCCCGTTCCGTCTGTTTATGACAGCAATCAACTTAGCAGAGTATAAACTGAACTATGTAATTCTTTGCTGCTGCATTTTGCACAATTTTTTACGCAAACTTTCTGGAAACCAGTACCTGCAACCAATTGGGCCTGAGGCCGGACTAATATTACCTGAACTCACAGGGCTGGATCATGCCCATCCTGGCTTAGCCCCCCAAACAGCACGTGAGGTGCGTGACCGGTATGTCACCTATTTTAATGGTAGGGGGGCTATTCCAATGCCAGCTGACCAATAAAAATTTCTTTTTGTTTAAATATGTATTGTCTGATCAAATTTTTAAGTTTGGTTCTTGTTTGCTTTTCACGGTGCTTGTCTCCTACATTCTCCTAATTCAGGGATATGCAATTGGCTGACCTCCAGCTGGTGCAAAACTACAAGTCAATCATGCCTCTGGTTCTCATGCTTGTGGCTGTCAGTCTTGCTATGCTTCATGGGACTTGTAGTTCTGCAACAGCTGGATTTCCACTAATTGCATATTCCTGTCCTAGTGCATTTGTATTGCAAAGTGGTTTTTGCCAATAGTAAATAAGGCCCTTTGTGACAGAAAACACAAAATGACTTCCCAAACTGGTATTCAAAGAAGTAGACACACACACACATCTTTTTTTTTAATTTTTAATAGTGCACATTCCAACCAGTGCCTCTTTTTTAGATATTTTTATTTTTGTTTTGTTTTGTTTTTGTAAACATTTTTTTTTTGTAAACATTATATATATATATATATTATATATGAAATAAAATTTAAAAAAATACATAAAATCGAATTTTTAACTATTTACAGAAAACAAGGGGTAAAGCCAAATTTTGAAGATGCACACCAAAAATTGGTAATGTCAACATGTGCTATCTACCATCATGAGTGATTAATGGACGTGTTTGGTGGGTGCAATCCCTTCCTCTCACATACTAGAATGAGGAAGGGTTTGCAAACACAAAATGCGTACATTGCGTTCCTCTGATGGCACATAGCACATGTTGACACACCGTGTGCATCTTCAAAATTTGGCCTCTAAAAACAATGTTCTAAAAACATTAAAAACTTTTTTTACAAGGAAATGAAGAACATGATCTTTCGTTTTAGGGAAAAGGGGCTTAGATTCTCCCTAAAACATCGATCATGTTCTTCATTTCCTGCCTCATAGTGTCCAGTTCTCGTTGCATGTTAATCATCTTGTTCTGCATCTGATCGATCTTGCCATTCCAGGCCATGATCTGACCAATCAGTCTCTGGGCACTGTCAGAGGTAAATGGCTCCGCGGCTTGTCCTTCCACAACCAGATCATCACCTAAAAACATGTGTAGATAAAAAATTTGTTAAAATATACAGCCATTAATTGTTTACCTTAAGCTGGGTTGTCAGACACTCACTTTGTGGGGTGCGTATCTCCACCACCTCTTCCTCCTCCACATCTAGCCCTGGGCTGGGCTGCTCCAGCTCTGACACTGGGCTGGGCTGCTCCAGCTCTGACACTGGGCTGGGCTGCTCCATCTCGGACACTGGGCTTGGGCTAACTGCCCAATCAGGCTGGTGAGGTCGGGGGGTCCTGGGCTGCTCCGCCTCTTGTCTGAGTCTTTGTTCCCCTATGAGAATGAAAAAAACAAAAAAAAAAGGTATACTTTTAAGCACAGTGATATTTGAGTTCAGAAATTGGAATATGAAACATTGGTTTGGAGTGGTGTACAATTATTAGCTGGTTATTACAAGATCCTAGTTTAATACATCATTAAAATGACATTTTTTTAGTTAGGCTGTGTTCAGACTGCTGCGATGTGCGAACGCTGCAAATCTACTGTGGTTTCACGCATCGCATGCCTCCCGGAGGCAGTTTACACTGCCCTATGTGACCTGCTGGGAGTGTCAGTGTAAAGTTTTAATGACACCTCCAAATTATTTCTCATATCACAGTGCAATCTTTAAACTCGGACAGGAATCGGACCACATGGTGTGAACACCCATGTGATCCGATTCTGCTGTGGACTAAAAAAAGGGCCATGTACAAGTTTGGGCCCGATTGCGATGCGAATTCAGCCATACTATATGTATGGCTGAAATCGCATCAAACAGAGATCACATGTGATTTGCAGTGCGGTGCAAATCACATTCGATCTCGTACATTGCAGCAGTGTGAACCTAGCCTTTAACCAAACTGCGATACTTTATATTGTGGCAGCACGCAGGTAAAGTCACCTGGTTGTATCCAGGATGGGAAATATGTGTGCCCTAGATTCAGGCTTTATGCAGACTTTTACAATTAGAGGGGAAGAGTTAATGAGCCCAGCTGAAGTAAGTGGGCTCATTAAGACCTCTACAAAAAACCCCAGCATGCTTAGGGAGATGCTCCATCCTGGAACCAGTTTTGTGTTGTATAGACTGGGGAGTGTGATATCTGTTCTGTGCGGTGAGTTAACGCCTGTGTGGCAAACCTCTACAACAGAGACAGGGACTGGTGCAGCACAAGGCTGCACTCAGTTGTTAGACAGGGAATCTAAGTGTGGAGTTAGAGGTCAAGCTGACCAGGATTTATTTTCATGTTTTATTTTTGTTTGGCTGTTATATGTATCACTGCATGTAGCATAAATAAACTGCATCTTTTGTTTTTTGCACCTACAACGCTGTCTGCTGTGCCTGATTTTGTGTTGTGAACCCATCCAGGGGGTCACACACACCCGCTGCCGAGCAAACCCCTCACAGTTGGTGGAGAATTTTGGCAGTTTTTTTTCAATTTTTTTAAAGGCCAGCATGGAGGAGATACTGAGACAGCTGGCTCTAGCAAATGCAAATCAGCAGCAAACAAATGCTGCTTTACAAAAGAGCCTTGCAGCTCAACAACAGAGCCTTGCAGCCCAGCAGAAAGCTCACCTGCAGAGTCTGGAAGCTCAGCAACAAGCCCAGCAGCAATCTGAAGCCCGCTTTATAAACCTGTTGCAGAAGCAAGAGCAGAGTTTTCAACAGAAAATAGAGACATTAATACAGCAACGTCCGCAGACCAATGAAGCAAGTGGTTACAATAATACCGCATCCTTTGGTGTGAGCCGTTTATTGACAAAAATGACTGGAGAGGATGATCCGGAGGTGTTTTTGACCACATTTGAAAGGACTGCTGAAAGGGAAAAGTGGCCTAAGGAGCAATGGGCTGGACTGGTGGCCCCTCTGTTAACTGGGGAATCGCAGAAAGCTTATTATGACCTAGAGCCTGACCAAGCAAAAGACTATGTGGTGCTAAAAACAGAAATATTGGCACGGCTGGGTGTCACCCTGGCCGTCCGGGCTCAGCGTGTGCATAATTGGACTTTTCAGGTTGGAAAACCCCCCAGGTCTCAAATGTATGATCTCATTCACCGGAGCAGGAAGTGGCTGCAGCCAGAGACTTTGACCGCACCAAACATTGTGGAACGTGTTGTTGTGGATCGTTTCCTGAGGGCTCTTCCTACTGCCATCCAAAAATGGGTAAGCCATGGAGACCCAGAAAATGCAGATTAACTTGTGGATCTGGTTGAGAGGTACTTGGCTACAGAGAATCTGACCACCTCTTCCAGGGACTCACGGACTTTCCACCCTAAGACCAGATCATCTCCAGTGGCGGGTAAGATGACTCCAAGGGGTGAGGGTGGAGAGAGTGAGAGGGTGGGAGTTCTACCTAAAGTCTGGCGGGAGCAGTCCAGGAAGCCCAGGCTGCAAGAGACAGCGAAAAAGATTATTTGCTACCGCTGCCGGCAAGAGGGACATATTGCAGCTAATTGCCCCGTTGTGGATGAGCCTATGCAATGTGACTTTATAAGGGAGAGACGTCAGTCGCTGTTTGCGACAGTTGCATGCACTGCCATTCGGGGACCTGAGAAACATTTATGTAAAATGTGTATTAATGGTAGAAATGTTGATGTGTTGCTGGATTCAGGTAGCCTGGTAACATTGATAAAAGCTGAATTAGTTACTACAGAGGTCTCTGGGAAGAACAGGGTGTCTGTTATTTGTGTGCATGGGGACACCCGAGAGTATCCTGTAACTTCAGTGTTTTTTGAGACCCCCAAAGGTAACCTCTCTCATCAGGTGGGGTTAGTGTCTCACTTAGCACACGATGCTATTGTGGGAAGGGATTTTCCAAAATTCTGGGAACTCTGGGATTGTCCTGAGCCCCCCACTGGTGCCCCTATAAACCAGGAAGATGACCAGAATTCCTCTGGGAGTGGTGAGGACTCTCCTGAATTTCCCTTGTCGGTATTGGCGGGGGAAACTCAAGAAACTGGGGAGGAGCCAACATCCTCAGATGAAAACATGAAGTCTGTGGAGTTTTCGGATCTTGAGGTTCACAGGGAAAATTTTGCCACAGAACAGTTAAAAGACCCCACCCTAATAAAGGCACGGGAAAATGTGGTGAAAATAGATGGCGAGTTAGTGAACCCAGATAAGACTCGCACTTACCCGTACTTCATTTTGGAAAGGGACCTGCTGTATCGAGTGGCTCAAAGGGCAGAAGAAACCATTGAGCAACTTGTAGTGCCCAAACCTTACAGGAAGTTGGTGTTAGAATTGGCTCATGGGCACATTCTGGGAGGTCATCTGGGGACAGAGAAAACCAGAGAGCGGATATTGCAGAGATTCTATTGGCCTGGGGTCATGAAGGAAATAGAAAATTATTGTTCCTCCTGCCCTGTGTGTCAGAAGTCGGCACCTATGCCACATTTCCGTAACCCACTGGTACCTCTTCCTATCATTGAGGTCCCCTTTGAAAGGATCGCAATGGATTTGGTAGGTCCGATAATGAAGTCCGCCAGGGGGCATTAGTACATTTTGGTTATATTGGACTATGCCACCGGTTATCCGGAAGCAATTCCTCTCCGAAATACCTCGGCCAAAACCATAGCCAAAGAGCTATCTCTTGTTTTTAGCCGCGTGGGTATTTGTAAGGAACTGCTTACGGACCAAGGTACACCCTTTATGTCCCGGGTTATGAAAGAATTATGCAAGTTGTACAAAGTGACGCAATTGCGTACATCTGTGTATCACCCCCAAACAGATGGGTTGGTTGAAAGATTCAACAATACCCTTAAACAAATGTTAAAGAAGGTGGTGGATAGAGATGGAAAGAATTGGGACTGTCTAATACCCTATCTGATGTTTGCCATTAGGGAGGTACCCCAATCCTCTACGGGTTTCTCACCCTTCGAGTTGCTCTATGGGAGACACCCAAGAGGGCTGCTGGATATCGCCAAGGAAACTTGGGAAAATGAGAGTTCTCCTCACAGGAGTGTGATTGAGCATGTCGCCCTGATGCAAGATAGGATTGCACAGGTAATGCCAATTGTAAAGGAACATTTAACCCAAGCGCAGTTAGCACAGCAGAGAGTGTACAACCGTGGGGCCAAGACCCGTACTTTTTCCCCGGGGGATAGGGTCTTGGTGCTAGTCCCTACGGTTGAAAGCAAATTTCTGGCCAAATGGCAAGGTCCATATGAAGTAATTGAAAAAATGAGTGAGGTGAACTACAGGATTAGACAGCCAGGAAGGCGAAAGCCGGAGCAGATCTATCACGTCAATCTGCTGAAAGCCTGGAGGGATAGGGAATCCCTAGTCGCAGAGACTTTGTCACAAGTACAGCCTGATTGTTTAGTTCCTGAGGTTGGAATAGCAGACACCTTATCGAAACCCCAACAACAGGAGGTTAAAGAGTTTGTACTTCGTAACAAAGAGATTTTCTCTGAGCTTCCAGGACAAACATCTGGCGTAGAGCATGACATTATCGTCCCGCCAGGAGAAAGGGTAAAACTAAAACCTTATAGAATACCAGAGGCCCGACGGGAGGCAATACGTGGGGAGGTTCAAAGGATGCTGGAATTGGGTGTGATAGAGGAGTCCCAGAGTGACTGGTCCAGTCCTATCGTACTAGTGCCCAAACCTGATGGGAGCTGGCGGTTTTGTAACGATTTTCGACAATTAAATAAAGTTACAAAATGTGACACCTACCCCATGCCGCGTATAGATGAGTTGATTGACCGGCTGGGAACAGCCCGATAAATGACAACTCTTGATCTCACCAAAGGGTATTGGCAAATTCCCCTGGCCGAGTCGGCCAAGGAGAAAACTGCGTTTGTAACCCCAGATGGGGCATTCCAATATAAGAGAATGCCGTTTGGGTTACAGAATGCACCGGCAACATTCCAGCGGAAAATGGATAAGATTCTGAGGCCCCATCAGAAATATGCTGCAGCTTACCTGGATGATGTGGTTATCCATAGCACAGACTGGGTCTCACATTTGCCAAAAGTACAAGCAGTCCTAGACTCTATCCGGGAAGCTGGGTTTACGGCCAATTCAAAGAAGTGTACCATTGGACAGGAGGAGGCCAAATATCTTGGGTACACTATTGGGAGGGGGGTGATAAAACCCCAAGTCAATAAAGTCGAGGCCATACAGAGTTGGCCACGTCCCAACAGCAAGAAACAGGTACGAGCCTTTCTGGGAATCGCTGGCTATTATCGACGATTCATTCCCCATTTTGCTTCTCAGGCTGTGCCCCTCACCAACCTGACAAAAGGGAAAGAATCTGTTATGGTTAAATGGTCCCCAGAGGCTGAAGAAGCATTCCAGTCCTTAAAAACAGCCTTATGTAGCCAGCCGGTGTTGTACTCACTAGACTTCTCTAAGGAATTTGTTGTACAAACTGATGCATCAGACGTTGGGTTAGGAGCAGTGTTATCCCAGGTCTGGAACGGGGAAGAGCACCCAGTCATTTACCTCAGCAGGAAGTTGAAGTCCCATGAGGTAAATTACGCCACGATTGAGAAGGAATGTTTAGCAGTGAAGTGGGCTCTAGATTCCCTTCGGTACTATCTGCTAGGTAGGCACTTTGACCTGGTGACTGATCACGCTCCTTTAAAGTGGATGGCTCAGAACAAGGAGACCAATAGGAGGGTAAATAGGTGGTTCCTGGCCCTACAAGAATTTAACTTTACAGTTAAGCATCGCCCTGGTGTTAAAATGGGGAATGTGGATGCTTTGTCTCGGATACATGCGTGTCTGATTGCTTGTGTTACAACCCCCAAGGTTGAAAAAAGAGGGGGGGGGGGTATGTGGCAGCACGCAGGTAAAGTCACCTGGTTGTATCCAGGATGGGAAATATGTGTGCCCTAGATTCAGGCTTTATGCAGACTTTTACAATTAGAGGGGAAGAGTTAATGAGCCCAGCTGAAGTAAGTGGGCTCATTAAGACCTCTACAAAAAACCCCAGCATGCTTAGGGAGATGCTCCATCCTGGAAC
Source organism: Lithobates pipiens (assembly GCF_037356315.1). Lineage (NCBI taxonomy): Eukaryota > Metazoa > Chordata > Amphibia > Anura > Ranidae > Lithobates > Lithobates pipiens. The sequence goes on from NW_027507903.1 coordinate 537,298,158, forward strand.
CAGTTTTGTGTTGTATAGACTGGGGAGTGTGATATCTGTTCTGTGCGGTGAGTTAACGCCTGTGTGGCAAACCTCTACAACAGAGACAGGGACTGGTGCAGCACAAGGCTGCACTCAGTTGTTAGACAGGGAATCTAAGTGTGGAGTTAGAGGTCAAGCTGACCAGGATTTATTTTCATGTTTTATTTTTGTTTGGCTGTTATATGTATCACTGCATGTAGCATAAATAAACTGCATCTTTTGTTTTTTGCACCTACAACGCTGTCTGCTGTGCCTGATTTTGTTTTGTGAACCCATCCAGGGGGTCACACACACCCGCTGCCGAGCAAACCCCTCACAATATCTTTTGTCCAAGTTTCACAGACGGACACACTCGAATCATCCCCTGGAGTACCTGTGTGTGATTATGTCAAAAAATGTTCTATGATGTCCCAAACTACACTAAATGATTCCCAGTCCAGATGTTGAACCAGCATTTTATCTACCTATCTATCTATCTCTTTTTTTTATTTAGACTACATTACACTGTATACATTTATGAAACAGCTGCAGCTATAAAGACATGTACACAAAGATATCCTAAACTGAGTGTGACAATTCAGTTTATCATGAACAATACAAAAAAAATTAATAACTAATTAAAATCTAATCCAACACCAGATAAATTTACACCATATACAAATTCATGCTATTTACGTCCACATATACGAACAAGCATATTCGCTCATTACATGGACTATTAACCACACGAACGATCAAATTCGCCAGATTTACAAATATATCATATACCTATACGAACGATTATGTCCGACCGTCACGATAAGCGCAGAGTACTCACTTTTTTCAGGGCCTTTTTGATTCTATGGTATTGGTCCGACTCCCTGGATTTGATGTCGGACCATCGTTTCCGGAGCTGATCTTTGGCTCTTCGGACCCCAAATTTGCTTTCCAAAGTTTCTACAACTATATTCATGATGCCATTTTTTCTGATATTGGGTTTGGGATACGGGCCATTTTCCCCATCGTAATCCTCCCTTCTCAGTATATCCACCATCTCCACCATCTCTTCAAAGGCCATGTTTGTGGCCTTATACCTCTTCCTTGCTCCGGAAGCATGGGGTTCAGGGCTTTCCTCCGCGCTGAAATTCTGTCCGCCATTTTCATCTATCAATCTCCCACAGCGGAACGAGGGTAAAAGGGGCGGGGAAATACGGTCACACGGAACGTCAGGGGGGGGGGCAACGTGGGCGACGCAGGCGGAGCTTGAACGCATGCGCTGTATATAAAGCGTTACTGCGAGGCCGTACGTTTGTCCGAACGGAAGCAGCGAGTGCTACACGCGACGGTAAGATGGTTATCTTTTTATTTCTAGGGTTTTAGGCCTGCGTTAGGAATGTATATAGTGGGATTTCACCTTGTGGATGGTTAGTTGATTTTTATGTGGGTTGGTGGTTGAGTGGGGTTGGTGTTTTGTGTGGTAGTGTGGGGGTGGGGGTGGGTGTATGGGGGGGGGGTAGTGTGTGTGTGGGGGTGGGGGTGGGTGTATGGGGGGGGTAGTGTGTGTGTGGGGGGGGGTAGTGTGTGTGGTAGTGGGGGTGGGGGTGGGTGTATGGGGGTAGTGTGTGTGTGGGGGGGGGTAGTGTGTGTGTGGGGGGTAGTGTGTGTGGGGGGGGTAGTGTGTGTGTAGTGTGTGTCTCGCCTACATTGTCACAATATAAATAGTGTGCATTTGGTCTGACATTAGTATTTATGTTTTTTTTTTTTTTTTCAGAAATCAAAATGCAAAAGTACACTCCAGACCCCTTTAAGGAGGAGGCCTTCCTCTCCACATTTATAGATATGTTAGAGATGCACAGGAGCCTGTGGGATTCCAAGCACCCACAATATTCCAGCCGTCCTGGCCGGAGGAAGACACTGGGGACAATTTTGACGTTTGTGAAAACCCGACTCCCCCAGGCAGACCTTAACTTTGTGAGCTCCAAAATTCAGAACCTGCGTAGCGTGTATAGGCGGGAGCGCAAAAAGGTCCTAGACTCCCAAACATCAGGAGCAGCAGCAGATCAGATCTATGTACCTAAGCTGTGGTATTACGACAGGCTGCGTTTTCTGGATGACACGTTAGAAGCCAGGCAGTCACTTTCCACTCTTCCGTCTACCCTTCCCTCCACCCTTCCCTCCACCTCAGGTGAGCCACCCCAGGAAGATCCAGACCCTTCCTTGCTGGACGAAGTTGATGCGCCCAGCTGGAGCCAGGTATATTTTAGTTTCTAAAGTTAGGATTGCTAAAATATTAATGATGTAAAGTTCAATGTTTGAATTGCTTCCAAATCTAGGATTTCATCACAAATTAAATTAGATATAAGGATACAGTAGTTTCCACAAATGTGGCTCAAATCTTGGTGAACTGATGGAAAAATGATGGTGTCAAAATGATAGCCTTTTGTATTTCAAGACAAATGTATTTGCAAGTGAGAACTGTAAAATTGTCAGTGATTGATGATTTCAAAATAGACATATTTTATTTCTTTATTTCTTTATTTTTTACACAGGATGAGCTCACCCAGGAGGAGGCCAGGACCAGTGGTATGGAGGAGGAGACCAGCCACACGCAGGAGCTAGCTGGGCCCAGCAGGAGTCGGACCGAAAGTCAGGTCCCTCCCCTCCGCCTAGCCAGCAAAAGGCCCAGGAGGATGACGCAGACAGAGGAGGAGTCATTGGCGCTTATACGCCAAGCCATCCAAGTGCTGAGTAAACCCCCCAATCCTGAGGAGGCCTACGCTACATATTTGGCAAGCAAGTTGCTTGAAATGGAGAAGGCACAGCGCAACTTGTGCGAAGCCATTTTTTTTTACACTGTTCAACGGGGTCTGAAGGGTGAGCTAACACCAACCACCAGACTGTACAACACAGACCCTACTGCTCCTCCTCCTCCTACCACAAGTCCACCACCAGAGGCACAGCCTCCAGCGAAGCGTGGAGGGAAGGCTAGACGGAAGAGTCGGAAGTGACTGCCTGGCTTCAGTCTGCTCTGACAGAAGACGCAGGCTGTTGTAGTACCACAGTCTGGGGACATAGATCTCATCTGCTGCTGTTCCTGGTCTGTGGGATTCTAGGACCATGTTGTGCTCCCTATTTTCATGTTACACAGGTTCTGAATTTTGGTGGCCACTCACTTGATGTGTGCCTGGGGGACAAAAGGCTTCACAAACTTCAAAATTGTCTCCAGTGTTGCCTCCCTCTTGATTTTTGTCCTCTCCCACTGCCATATCAGTGACCTGAGGGAGCAGTTTAATTACACGCCCGGTCATACGACAGTGCTTGGGCTTATCCTAACCAGATATGGAGGAGCAAGGTGGGGACAGGAGGGGAGAGAAATGCTGCAAAACATAAAAATAATGTTACAGTTTTGTATAATGCCGCATACACACGACGAGACTTTCCGACAGACTAGGTCCTGATGGATTTTTGGTGGAGTTCCGACGGACTTTCCGAACGAACGGACTTGGCCACACACGAATGGACTAAGTCTGTTCGAAAGTCCATTAGTTTTGAACGGGATTTAAATGGGACTAAACAAGGAAGTTCAATAGCCAGTAGTCAATAGCTTCCCTTGGGTCGTATTTGGTCCGTCGGACCAGCACACAGACAAACGGTTTTCCAGACTTTAGTCCATCGGAGTTGAGTCTGTCAGATTTGAAATATATTCTATTTCTAGGTCCGTCTGATTTTTTTTTTTTTGAAAAGCGATCAGACTAGCCCACACACGATCGGATTGTCCGATGGACTAACCCCTTCTGACGAAAGTCCGGTTGTGTACGTGGCTTAAGGCCGTGGCCATCAGCTAAAGGTACATCTGCACCTGACATCTGTTAGATGTGGGATGTTTGTGATAAGAAGGCTGAGCAGGAGGATAACCATGGTGGGTTTTGAGGCCCATTGATAACATAGGTAGCACATTTAAAGCGGAGCTCCACCCTAAAGTGGAACTTCTGCTCATCGGAACCCTCCCCCCTCCCCTTTCAGGGGGGAGGGGGGTGCAGATACCTGTATAATACAGGTATTTGCACCCACTTCCGGGCATAGATAGCTGCAGATTCTGCGGCTATTACACCACTTCCTGCGGGTCCCCCGCTGTCTGCTAGGAAACACACGGATCCCAGAGAGAGCAGGGACCATACTTATTGCACAGCGTGACTCGTGCATGCGCAGTAGTGAACCGGGAAGTGAAGCCACAAGGTTTCACTTCCTGATTCCCATACCGAAGATGGCGGCGACAGCACCCGAGAGCCAATCGAGAGATTGGCTTCGGGTGCCGACATCGCGGGCACGCTGGGCGGGTAAGTGTCCATATTTTAATACTGCAGCTGCTGACTTTTAAAAACAAAAAACGGCGGAACTCCCGCTTTTTGAATGCATTGTTTAATAATAAAAAAAGCATGAACATGCACATTGGAAAGTTGGAACCTAGCAGTAATGATAAGGCTGTTATCATTAAACCTTGTTTGAGTGCAAAATATTTATTAAAAGTAAACATATTCAGTGCATTTGTACAATACGTGCACATTTATTCTTGTTTGTAACTTTACAAAATTTTGCAAATATAGATAAATACCTGCTGTTCTGACAGAAATCCAGTGTACTCATAACTTCCTATCTGGAATGACAACACTGTGCCTGTCCTGCTCTAAAATCCTAACGAGTGTTGTCAGCCTCGTCTACTAGACTAGAGAGCTCTGCCTACCTAGCTACCACCCTCTTTGTCCCACTCCACATGCATACATGATTTAATATCCAGCAAAACTACTGTACTGATGCCTTGACTTCCAAGAGCTTGCCCACATATTGTAGAAACGTACTGTAGTTCTGGGAGCATGTCTATGCAACTGACTTAGCTCTCAGCAGCTGCCTCTGCAATCACTGTATAAGTCTAGTGATGCTGTCACAGGAAGTAAGGAAAAAAGAAGAAAAGTAATGCTGGGACATGATTCAGAGGCGAAGAAGGATGTTTGTGGTTGTGAAAAATGTAAAGTAATGGAGGATGCTTTTGTAAATAATAAGATGACCGCAACTAACATTTACTGCTTGGAAACAGTAGTGAGGAGAGAAATTAGAGGTTCAGGAGCTTACAGGAGATGTTACAAGAAGGCAGAAAAACACAGAAAGACACCACTTCATGAAAATTGTTTATAGGGCCCTGAAAAGAGACGTATGGGTTCTTTTTAGAAAAAAAGGATATTGCTTAGTTTCCTGGTAAGTTTATTTAAAGATTAGAAGAATTTAAAGTGTTAATAAACCCAGGAGCCTGCATTCACTATATCTGGTCTCCCACAGTACACAGAATATGGAAATGCAATACATTTTTGTAAATATAAACTGCTAGATACCTTTTCTCATCAGCAGTATATAGCAGTCTTGTGACTTCTATCAGTGCCTGTTAAAATCTTGTTAGGTATTTAGTAAGGTTGAAGACACCAGTCCATCCAGTTCAACCTGAGTGAATGTGGGTGCATGTCTACAATTGTCTCTATCCCTATACATTGTGTCTCATTAAGATGCTCCTTTATTACATATTATTAATTTAAGGTACCCATATAGTGCCGTCAATTTACGCAGCGCTTCACACATACATCGCACACTCACATCGGTCCCTACCCTCAAGTAGCCCACAATCCAAGGTCCCCAACTCAAATTCATATACAAGGGCCAATATTTGGACAGAAGCCAATTAACCTACCAGCGTGTCTTTGGAGTGTGGGAGGAAACTGGAGTACACGGAGGAAACCCACGCAGGCACGGGGAGAACATGAAAACTCCAGGCAATTATTGTCATGGTTGGGATTCAAACCAGCAACCCTTTTTACTGCTAGGCAACAGTGCTACCCACTACACCACTGTGCCGCCGGTTGTAGAAGGATTTTTTTCCTATCAGGATCCAGGACCCCTGACCCTCTGTCTGGACAGTGATGATTGGCCATGTGCTGATCACATGCACTCTCCCAAGAAAAATAAACTCTCTAGCAATACACATCAAATTGAGCATGTGCAGCCTGACTCCAGTAACTCTGTCTTATCCGGAGGAGGATCGGTGCATACAGGATCAAACAGCCTTTTTTACACAATGCAGAGGATTAACCCCTTGGGTTCCACAGTAAGTATAACAAGCTTGCTTTACTACATACAGACTGATCGTACCATTGTGGGTTTAGTAACACAGATTCTCAATTGGATTTAGGTCTGGGCTTTGGGCATTTCTAACACCAGAATATGCTTTAATTTAAACCATTCCATTGTAGCTCTGGCTGTATGTTTAGGTTCATTGTCCTGCTGGAAGGTGAACCTCTGCCCCAGTCTCAAGTCTTTTGCAGAGTCTAACAGGTTTTCTTCTAAGATTTCCCTGTATTTGGCTTCATCCATCTTCTCATCAACACTAATCCAGCTTCTCTTCTGTCCCTGCTCAAGAAAATCACCCCACAACATGATGCTGCTTCACAGTGGGGATAGTGTGTTCAGGGTGATGTGCAGTGTTAGTTTTCCGCCACACATAGCATTTTTTGCTTTTAGGCCAAAAAGTGCAGTTTTGGTTTCATCTGACCAGAGCACCCTTTTCTTCTACATATTTGCTGTTTTCCCTACATGGCTTCTCACAAACTTAAACTGGACTTCTTATGGCTTTCTTTCAACACTGGCTTTCTTCTTGTCACTCTTCCATAAAAGGTCAAATTTGTGGAGTGCAGGACTAATGCCCCGTACACACAATTGGAAATTCTGCCAGAAAAAGTCTGATGTGAGCTTTTGGTTGGAAATTTCAACCGTGTGTATGCTCCATCGGACTTTTGCTGGTGGAACTTCCACCAGCTAAAGATTGAGAGCAGGTTCTCTATACTTCCGACGGAAAAAGTTCCGATCGGAAATTCTGATCGTCTGTAGCAATTCTGATGCGCAAAATTTTTACGCATGCTCGTGTTGTGGATCTCTGCAGCTCCTCCAGAGTTACCATGGACCACTTCCCTGATTCTCTGATTGATGCTCTCCTTGCCCGGCCTGTCAGTTTAGTTGGGCGGCCATGTCTTGGTAGGTTTACAGTTGTGCCATACATCGTTTTCAGATGATGGATTGAACAGTTCTACATGAGATGTTCAAAGCTTGGGATATTTTTTTTTATATCCTAACCCTGCTTTAAACTTCTCCACAACTTTATCCCTGACCTGTCTGGTGTGTTTCTTGGCCTTCATGATGCGGTTTGTTCACTAAGGTCGCTAATAAACCATTGAGGGCGTCACAAAATAGCTGTATTTATACTGAGATTAAGGCAGAACTTCAGTTTTTTCATCTTTCCATCTATTAAATCTTCTGCCCTTGTTTTAAACTTTGGATAGTAAAACATTTTTTGCCAGTAAATGCCTTATACAGCCTACTTCCGGTTTCTTGTCTGGTCATTAGCCTGGGCTTATGACATCTAGCACAGCTCTCTCTCTCACTCTCGTGAAAGTTTGCCAGGAAGGGAGGGGGTGAATCACAAGAGGGCCAATGAGAGCTGCAGGTGTGCCTCTGTGTGTCTGTGCAAATCCAGGAAGTGAACAGGCAGCAGCTTCAGCTGCCCAGTTAAAATTATTGCAGCCAGACTCAGATTTTTGCAGCATATTTGGCAAGTACAGAATCACAGTATATATAAAATAATATGCAAAGTGGTTTGAGGGAAGCTTCAGAATGGCAAACATGTTTTTATTACAAATTATGTGAGCAGACTGCAGTTCCTCTTTAAATTATGCACAGGTGGACACTATTTACTAATTAGGTGACTTTTGAAGGCAATTGGTTCCACTAGATTTTAGGTAGGGGTATCAGAGTGAAGGGGGCTGAATACAAATACACACCACACTTTATTGGTAAAAAATTTGAAAACCATTTATTATTCTCCTTCCACTGCACAATACTGTGCCACTTTGTGTTGTTCTATCACATAAAATCCCAATAAAATACATTTAAATTTTTTGTTGTAACATGACAAAATGTGGAAAATTTCAAGGGGTATGCATAAGTTAACATACCCTGGCAGAATCTGTGATTTCTTTTTTTCAATAAGGAGACACTTGAAGAAAGATGGGCTGCATGGTCGAGTCGCCAGAAGAAAGCCATTACTATGCAAATGCCAAAATGTATCCCGCTTACAATACGGCATAGAGACGTGCCTCAAATCTTCTGGCACAAAGTAATTTGGAGTGATGAGACCAAAATTTAGCTCTTTGGCCACATCCATAAACACTGCAGTTGGAGAGGAGTGAACAAGGCCTATGATGAAACACCATTCCTACTGTGAAACACAGAGGTGGATCGTTGATGTTTTGGAGATATGTGAGCTACAAAGGCGCAGGAAATTTGGTCAAAATTCATGGCAAGATGAATGCAGTACGTTATCAAAAAATACTGGAGGAACATTTGCATTCATCAGCCAGGAAGCTGTGCATGGGACGTATTTGGACATTCCAACATGACAATGATCCAAAACACCCAGGCCAAGTCGACCTGTCATTGGCTACAGCAGAATAAAGTGAAGGTTCTGGAGTGGCCATCTCAGTCTCCTGACCTCAATATCATTGAGCCACTCTGGGGAGACCTCAAACGTCCAGTTCATGCAAGACAGCCCAAGAATTTACAGGAACTGGAGGCTTTTTGCCAAGAGGAATGGGCAGCTTCACCATCTGAGAAAATAAAGAGCCTCATCCACAAATACCACAAAAGACTTCAAGCTGTCATTGATGTTAAAGGGGGTAATACATGGTATTAAGAACTGGGGTATGTAAACTTTTGATCATGGTCATTTGGGTAGTTTCTGTTTTGATTAAGATTTAAAAAGAGTAAACACAGTTGATTGATAATAAATGGCTTCAGCCAAACACTAACCACGAGTGAAAGAAAAGTTTTTGTGTTATTCATATTCTCTGAAAAATGGCCAAGGAATCATAAATTCTGCCAGGGTATGTAAACTTATGAGTACAAATTATATATATTTATTATACATACACACTGTATATATTTTAGGGGATCAGAGGGGTGAAGAGCTGGCTCAGAGGCAGTTCAGTAAAATAAAATTGGCTTTTATTCAGCAAAACAAAACATAAGACCAGACAGACTTGTCTTATCACACGGATGTGCATACAGGTACAAGTACCTGCCTTCTTCAATTAACCCCCTCTTAACCCTGCCCCAGGCTGACCCTCTACATATCCCCCCCCCCCCTCTGTTCCAGGCCAGGGGTCTGGACACCACAACTCCAGTGGCAGTAGACCCGGGAAAGGGCATCCGCATTCTGATGTACCTTTCCCGGTCTATGTACCACTACAAACCTGAAGTCCTGTAGAGCAAGGAACCACGGGTGATTCTGGAGTTTTTATCTTTATTTTGGGCCATCCACTTAAGGGGCGCATGATCTGAAACTAACTTGAAGGGTCGGCCCAACAAGTAGTACCGGAGTGTCTCCAAAGCCCATTTTATTGCGAGACACTCCCTTTCCACAATGGAATAGTTCCTCTCAGCTGGTGTGAGCTTCCGGCTCAAGTACACAACAGGGTGCTCATCGCCCCCAATCATCTGGGACAGTACTGCACCCAGACCCAATTTTGAGGCATCTGTTTGTACCAGGGACTCTTTTTGGAAGTCGGGAGCTACCAACACTTTTTCCTGGCACAAAGCTTGCTTCAACCGGCAGAACGCTGCTTCTGCCCTCCACTGAACAACAGTTGCGTTCTTACCCTTGGTGAGATCAGACAGAGGTGCTGCTAGACTGGCAAAGTTGGGGACAAACCTCCTATAATAGCCCACAATGCCAAGGAAAGAACACACTTGTTTCTTTGTGAGTGGACGGGGCCATTTCTGAATAGCCTTCACCTTGTTTAGTTGGGGCTTAATCACACCTCTGCCTACAACATACCCTAGGTAGCGGGCCTCCTCCAACCCAACCTTGCTCTTTTCCGGGTTCACTGTGAACCCCGCCCTTCGGAGGGCATCCAAGACCAACTGGACCTTCGGTAAGTGACTCTCCCAGTCCTTACTAAAGATGACAATGTCATCAAAATAGGCTCCTGAGAATTCCTTATGAGGTCTCAGGACGAAGTCCATGGCCCTCTGGAAAGTGGCTGGGGCCCCATGTAACCCAAATGGCATTCGGGCATACTGCCATAAGCCCTCAGGTGTGGAAAATGCAGTTTTTTCTTTAGGCTCTGGGGAAAGTGGAATCTGCCAGTATCCCTTGGTCAAGTCAAGAGTGGTGATGTACCGGGCCGGTCCTAATCTCTCGATTAATTAATCGACCCGGGGCATGGGATACGCGTCTGGCTTGGAGACTTCATTTAACTTGCGAAAGTCATTGCAGAACCGCCAGGTTCCATTCGGTTTGGGTACAAGGACTATAGGACTAGACCAGCTACTTGAAGACTCCTCAATGACCCCAAGGTCCAACATGCTCTTAAGCTCGGCCGAGACAATATTCCGGCAAGCTTCAGGTATGCGGTAGGATTTGAGGTTTACTCGAACGCCAGGGTCTGTAATGACATTATGTTCAATTACCGAGGTTAGGCCCGGTAGGTTTGAAAAAATGTCTCGATTCCTCTGCAAAAACTCCCAGGGCTCCTGTTTTTGAGAAGGGGAGAGAGCCTTTGCAATCCCTACCTTCTTAATCTGAGCATCAGGGTCTTCCGGGACTTTCAGACTAACTGTCAAAACCTGTCTATCTTTCCATGGTTTGATCAAGTTGACGTGGTAAATCTGGTAGGGTATACGATTGGTAGGCTGATGGACTTTATAGTTGACCTTGCCCACCCTCCCAACTATCTCAAAGGGTCCTTGCCACTTGGCGAGAAACCTACTCTTGATGGTAGGTACTAAGACCAGCACCCGATCCCCAGGTTTAAACTCGCTAATCTTGGTAGATCAGTTGTATACATGACTCTGGGCGTTTTGCGCAGCCTGCAAATGTTCCCGTACTATGGGCATAACTTTTGTTATTCGGTCCTGCATTTGAGACACGTGTTCTACCACACTCCGATACGGGGAAGCTTCTTGTTCCCACGTCTCTTTCATTATATCCAGTAGTCTACGGGGGTGTCTCCCATAAACCAGCTCAAAGAGGGAGAAACCCGTGGAGGCCTGGGGTACCTTTCTTATGGCAAACAACAAGGGAGGCAACAAGCAATCCCAATCCCGACCATCCTCCTCAACTGCTTTCTTTAGCATTCCCTTTAAGGTTTTGTTGAACCGCTCCACTAACCCATCAGTTTGTGGGTGATACACTGAAGTCCGCAAGTGTTTAATCTTAAACAGGTTACAGAGTTTCTTCATCACTTTTGACGTGAACGGGGTACCTTGGTCGGTCAAGATCTCGGATGGGAGCCCTGTTCTCATGAACATCTGAAACAACTCCCGTGCGATGACCTTGGATGAGCAATTTCTTAAAGGGACCGCTTCCGGATACCTGGTGGCATAGTCAAGGACAACTAAAATGTATTGGTGTCCCCTAGCTGACTTCGGTAAGGGGCCCACCAAGTCCATGGCTATGCGATCAAAGAGAACCTCGATAATTGGAAGCGGTACCAGTGGACTGCGAAAATCGGGTATTGTAGCGGTTCTTTGACAGGAAGGGCAGGACTCACAGTAGTCCTTAATTTCTCAATATACACCGGGCCAAAAAAAACACTGTAAAACCCGTTCCTGAGTTTTAGCCGCTCCAAGGTGACCCCCAAGGTTTGGGTACCACCAGTTGTTCCAACACTTCTTGATTAACTTTAGTTACTCGGTAGTCATGATTCACAGCAAAATGGGGGAACTTCACGTCCATCCCAGGGTGCTGTGATTCACCATTTAGGACCGTGGCCTGTTTCCTGGCGGGGATCAAAGTGGGGTCCCTCATCTGAGCACTAAGGAAATCTTTCCGGGAGCCCCCGAGATCTGACATGTCTGGCTCAGAGGAGATACTTTCCGCTTCTAATCCCGCAAACACCTCCAGGGGACCGGGCTCACTTTCTGCAGGTTCAGCAACCTGGTACTGATCCTTAGTAACAACCTCCTGCAACACAGTATTATTCACCACCTCTGTAGGTTCTTGCTTTCTGGGGGAAACCCCAGAACCTTTGAGCTTTTGCTCATACAAGTCCCAAAACATGGGGCAGTCTCGCCCGATTAGTAAATCATGAGGTAGTCCTGGGACCACCCCCACTTTTAGCTTAGCCGTTCCTGCTGGTGTACACAGGGACACACAGGCCACCGGATAGTTTTTAACATCACCATGTACACAGATGACCCCAACCTGTTCCCTTGGTACCAGCTTTCTTGGCAACCTGTCCAATCAGAGCAGGCTAACGACACTCCCAGAGTCAAGGAGTGCTACCACCTCCTGTCCATTGACCCGCACCACACACTCATGCGGATTTAGATTGGTTACAGCACATAATGCATGGCTATACATGGATCGACGGCGACCCATGTCGCACTCCATTGGTTCTTCCCGACTTGGGCACTGGGCCACCAGATGACCCAGTTGATGGCAGGACCAACAGCGAACCTCACGGGGTTCCCCCTGTCGGTTCTCTGGAAGCTTAGGTCCTGTGGTGCTCTTGGTAGTTGTATTATGCCTCCGAGCAGCCACTATGCGATCACCGGGAGGCACACTGGTGCTGGAATGCACTTCTTTGAAATGGGTCAACTCTCTTGTGGCAGAGGGACTCTCCTGGAACTTTTCCACACAACTGTAGCACTCAACAGCTGTAGCCATCTCATCCAGTGACTGAGGCTCGGACTGAGCCACCCATCGGTAGAGCTGCCTGGGTAGTCCATGCAGGAAACGATCGAGTGCGACGCTTTCCACAATCTGAGTGAGTGTCTTTTCCTCAGGTCTCAGCCAATCTTGGAACAAATGCATCAGATGGTAGAGTTGCGCACGGGCAGGCTTAGCCTTGTCAAAGTGCCAGCCATGGACATGGTTCGCCCTTAAAGTGACAGTCACTCCCAGCCTTGCTAGGATTTCTGCTTTCAGGAGCTTATAATCGCGTGCTGATTCCTGGGCCAAGTCACAGTACGCTTGTTGGGGGTCTGCGGGTCAGGAAAGGAGCCAGTACATCTGCCCAGTCTTTATCAGGCAGACCTTCCCTTGCTGAAACCCGCTCAAACATAGCTAGGAATGCTTCCACATTGTCTAAGGCCGTCATCTTTTGCAGGGTCCACTGCACTGCCTTCCGGGGGTCACTCTTTACAGCGGGGTCATCTTTCGTAATTTCAGCCTGCTGGGTCACCATCTTTTGTAATCCCGCTATCTGTTCACGCAGTAAGCGATTTGTTTCCTGTTGTACAGCGACTGTCTGCACCAGGATCTGCTCCTGCCGAACCTGTGCTTCCTGATGGCGGGCCTGTGCTTGTACCAGGGCCTTCTGATGGCGGGCCTGTGCTTGTGTATTAGCCAGTACCAGATGCTTAACCACATCCTCCATGGCTTGTTCAGAAGATTTCACAGTCTGTGCAGCTTTAACCCAGGACATGGGATTAGACTGGACCCCTCAAATTGCCCGATGCACGCTCCACCAATTGTAGGGGATCAGAGGGGTGAAGAGCTGGCTCAGAGGCAGTCCAGTAAAATAAAATTGGCTTTTATTCTGCATAAACAAAACATAAGACCAGACAGACTTGTCTTATCACACAGATGTGCACACAGGTACAGCTCACAGTTCATCAGCCCACAGGCTTAGAGGTAACAGTTCATGGCTCCAAACACAGCTAAAGTCCTTTTGTGGTTTAAGCTCACCCAGCAGGTACACCTTCCAGCAATGGACATTTCCACACAGCATGCTGCTATGTCACTCTCTCCTACTCAACAATTCCACACTGACACTTTTAGCACACCTGATAATAAGCAGGCCTGAAGGGGAAGTACCTGCCTTCTTCAATTAACCCCCTCCTAACCCTGCCCCAGGCTGACCCTCTACATAATATAAATATATATATAGCTATATATATATATATATATATATATATATATATATATATATATATATATATATATATATACACACACATACAGTGCATCTGGAAAGTATTCACAGTGCTTCACTTTTTCCACATTTTATTATGTGGCAGGCTTATTGCTAAATAGATTAAATTATTTATTTTCTTCACAATTCTACAAACAATACCCCATAATGACAATCTGAAAGAAGTTTGTTTGATATCTTTGCAAATGTATTAAAAAAAAAAAAAATCTCATGTACATAAGTATTCACAGCCTTTGCTGAATAATTTTTTGAAGAAGCTTTGGCACCAATATCAGCCTCAAGTCTTTTTGAGTATGGTGCTAGAAGCTTGGCACACCTATTTTTGGGCAGTTTCTCCCATTCTACTTTGCAGAACCTCTTAAGCGCCATCAGGTTGAATGGGGAGCGTCGGTGTACAGCCATTTTTAGATCTCTTCAGAGATGTTCAAGTCTGTGCTCTGGCTGGGCCAGTCAAGGACATTCACAGAGTTGTACTGTAGCTACTCGTTTGTTATCTTGGCTATGTGCTTAGGGTCTTTGTCCTGTTGGAACATGAAACTTTGCCCCAATCTGAGGTCTAGAGCCCTCTGGAGCAGGTTTTCATCATGGATGTCTCTGTACATTGCCGCATTCATCTTTCCCTCAATCCTGTCAATAAATGTCAATGGTCCAAAATAATGTCAAAAGTGTGCGATCTGTCTGCCGCAATGTCACAGTCACGATAAAAATCGCAGATCACCACCATTACTAGTAAAAAAAGAATAATAATAAAAATGCCATAAATCAACTACCTATTTTGTAGGCGCTATAACTTTTGCGCAAACCAAGCAATGTACGCTTATTGCAATTTTTTTTTTACCAAACATATGTAGAAAAATACATATCAGCCTAAATTGGGATATCTATTATAGCAAAAAGTAAAAAATATTGTGTTTTTTTCAAATTTGTCGCAATTTTTTTGTTTATAGCGCAGAAAATAAAAACCACAGAGATGATCAATTACCACATAAAGAAAGCTCTATTTGTGGGGAAAAAATTAGAAAGATTTAATTTGGGTACAGTGTTGCATGACCGCGCAATTGTCATTCAAAATGTTACAGCGCTGAAAATTGGCCTGGGCATGAAGGGGGTGAAAATGCTGGTATTAGTTATCAAACATGTCATACTTTGGGTTTTGCACAGAGCAGCCCCGATCCTCCTTTTCTGGGGGTCATCCAGCGGCTCTCCTGGCTCCTCCTCTTCATCAAGTGCCCCCACGGAGAGCTGCATTCCATGGGGGCACTCATGTGGGTGCGCTCCTGAGTCCTGTTGCTGCGCTCATTGACACAGACAGCAAGACTTGGCCCCGACTCCCATGTCACTGAATTTAATTGACAGGAACGGGAGCCAATGGCTCCTGCTGCTATCAATCTAACCAACGAGGACCCGAGACAGCAGCTGGAGCTGTTGGGCTCGTTCTCCTTGCTGGAACAATCGGGTTCAGGTAAAGAAAAGGGGCGGCTGCAGTACAGAAGGTTTTCACCTTAATGCATAGAATGTATTAAGGTGAAAAACCTTGAGACTTTACAACTCCTTTAATAGTGAAATCGATTGACAGTGTTGATTGACAGGTTGCCATGACAATGGGGCGAGAACTTCCGCTGACGCTGAAATTGCTATCGCAACCTGTAATCAACAAGGTGCGCCACACAGTATCATTACTGCGCAGGCGTGAGATCGGGAGGTGCATGCTGCGTAGCCAGCTGCCCACATCCCACAAACAAATAAGAGTGGGGTTCAGATGCCCACAACGGCATTGGCTGCAGCCTGCCTGCTGGATTTATGTGAGTAATTATTGATTTAAAAGCAACAAAACTGATGACAGTAATAGTATCCTAATTATATTGTGCTTTATAAATGCTTTGGTGACTGGAGCTCTGCTTTAATTGAACAAACTGAAGTTAAAAGCTGATTGGCTACCATGCACAACTGCACCAGATTCTGAGTGCACCAGTATTAGTAAGTACCCCCTCAATGTGCTTAAGGCAAGCCATGGAGTAATCAATTTTCTTTTCTTCCACCATGGGTGGGTAGAAGGAAAGAAAGTCTCTTGATTCCCTCATCAAGAAAGTCAGTGTTGATGGCAGGATCCCTCCCTCAGCGCTATAGTTACATAGTAGGTGAGGTTGAAAAAAGACACAAGTCCATCAAGTCCAACCTATATGTATGATTATAAGTCAGTATTACCTTCTATATCCCTGTATGTTGTGGTTGTTTAGATGCTTATCTAATAGTTTCTTGAAACTATGTATGCTGAACACTGCCAGGAAGAGTAGCCACAGTATTAAACTGTCTCAATTTGTCTAACTGTCGGATACCTAAACACTTTGAGATTGCTTTGTATCCCTTTCCAGCCTTATGCAGATCAACTACTCTTAAATGTATGCCATCAGAGAGCTCCTTCGTGCTAAGAATGGTTCACATCAGCTCATGCTTTTTACGAACAGCAATCTTAAAATGTTTGACTGCCTTTTATCAATCAAAGTAGCTCTAGACCACTGCTCAAACTCATTTCATTAATTGGACTCTAGGTGTGCAAATACTGACTCCAATTAGCTTTTGTTAAATGGGTCCACTTACTTTTTTCTCCAGTACTGTGAACTTTTAATGGGTGCGTTCAATCAAGACATGGGAAATTAGAATTGTTTTTTGTGTTATCAGCTTAAGCACGTTGGGGTTGATTTACTAAAACCAAACAGTGTAAAATCTGGTGCAGCTGTGCATGGTAGCCAGTAAGCTTCTAACTTCAGCTTGTTCAATTTTGTTTTGACAGTAAAACCTATTGTTGTGAGTTACAGGAGGATCAGATCACAAAAAATTAAGCAATTATTGACCTTATTCTGAATCCTAGACCTGGGCACTTTTTAAGTCGGGAAAATTAGAGAAATGACAGATGTTCTTTTATGCATGTATGTTGTGGGTGAATGATCCAACGAAGGTATGCCAGGGTCAGCATAGGAGACATCACTGGTTTAAATGCATTTAAAGACTGCATTCTGTTTTTATACCGCTAATAGTATATTACAGCTTTAGCATTAATAGAAAGCTATATATCATATTTAATAAACATAATAATAGATCAGCTTTACTATGCAATGTACAGTATATGATTGATGGGGGAACAAATGCAAATTTATAATCATACTCACCGGGCATGAGGCAACCTCTCCCGAAAGCCCTCAGTGCAGCAGATGACCAGCAGTGGGCTGACACAGCTGTGAGCATAGCCCAGGCAAATAGCAGCTTGATTGAGGTAGAAGGCAGATATTGAAGGAGGCCCACTGGAGAAAAGATTGACAAGCTGCACTGCATGGAAAGGAGCCCAACAAAATAGGAATGCAGCAACAATAGCCAGAGCCATCTTGGTGACTCTGCGGCTGCGCTGAGATGGAGCCCTTTGAACTCTCCTCATAACTCTGGAAAGATGATGAAGGGTGAGGGAATACAATACTACAATGACTGACAATGGCAAGAGGAAAGTCAAGAGACTGTGCATTAATGTGTACCAATATAGCGATGGAGGAGCTCCAGGAAGATCCAGAACGCACAGAGCCACTCCATCTCCCCATTGTACTCCAGAGTAGAGGAGGGCTGGTGTGCTGAGGAGGAGTGAGCATAGCCAAACACAGCCAGTTACTATCCATGTACAACGTACACTCCGTCGCTGGCCCATGGTGGCTGAGTGCACCACTGCCACGTATCTGCCAAGAGACCAGAAAAAAAAACATCATTTTGTTATGAATATTTCATCTTATTTGGTTTACATTGTTATGCTATTACTCATTCATTTTCCACTAATGTTTTTATACTTGATGGGCACACATTCAAAAAATATTCCCTGGATTTGACATTCTTTCTTTTTTTCTATCAAAATAGGTGTCAAAAATGTACTAACACACAATTATTAGGCAATTTTTTATGCCAATTCAAGTAAAGAAAAAACTTACAGAGATAAGAGGATCAGAACCACAGGAAAAGATGATTAAATTGTGGTTCAGCGTTAATTTACAGGTCAAAAACAATGACTGCATATCTACACCCAAGAACAAATTTACCAGACTGTAGCTTACCAGACCTTCGATGAAGTGCCTGCATTCGTTTTATTTTTATTTTTTTTACTTTTCCTATAGTTTTTGATAATCCTACAAATAACATACTTCCTGTCCCTGAATTTAAAACTTGTCTGTCTTTGTTGATCACCACTTGGAGTGAAAGGATTAGTAGTGCCTTCAGCCTGTGCTCTTGCTGGGCTCCCGTGCATACCCGTGCCTTTAGGGAGGGGTGGGCTACCTGCAGGCAAACCTGCTCTAAATCTATCCACTGCTATAAGTGCTCTAACTTGGGAGACTCTGAAAATGATAGAGTTAGGACAGCAGTACACAGAGGAGCTTTGACGTAGGCAGTGTGGCATACGCATATATTTGCAAATGTGTGCAGAAAAAATACTCTGATTTTAACGTGAATTGTTAGACATGGTCAGTTTGGTTGTTTTGCAGGCTAGCTGGTAAATGTGCTGGGAAATCTTTGTTTATGATGTACATTGCCCTTCCATGTGCACATTACTGCAAAGGCTAGTTGTAGGTTGGGTGGTTGCCACTTTTTGTACAGTAACATACTTCCTGTACCTGAATTTCAAACTTGTCTGTTTTTGATGGGCTCCCGTGCTGTTACTGTGACTTTAAGGAGGGGTGGGCTTCCTCCAGGCAAACTTGCCCTTAATCTAGCCATTGGGAGACTCTGATAATTATAGAGTTAGGACAGCAGTACACAGAGGAGGCTTGACATAGACACTGAGGCTTACGCATATATTTGCATAAGTGTGTTGGGAAATCTTTGTTTGTTTTGTGATGATAGGATTAGTAGTTTGCTTCCAGTTCATCTCACCGGAAATGACAAGGATGCTGCATGTCCGGCAAGATCAACACATACCGGTATATTCTGACCGGACATCATATGATATTGCAGTGTAAACAGGAAGAGCCATTGATCGGCTTTTCCTCACTCGCATCTGTCAGGCACGAGTAGAGGAGAGCTGATCAGCTGCTCCTCTGACGGGGGGGGGGGGGGTCTGTGCTGATTGATTATCAGTGCAGCCCCCCAGAGGATGCCCACACTGGACCACCGGGGACACCACTAGGACCACCAGGGATGTCACCACCAGGTATGCCACCCTAGACCACCAGGGATGCCAATCAGTGCCCACATTGGATGCCAATCAGTGCCCACAATGGATGCCAATCAGTGCCCACAATGGGCATCACTGATTGGAAGACATTATTGTTTGGCACTGATTGGGATCCATCCATACCATCAATTATTGTACATCAGTGCCACCTATCAGTGCCCATCCGTGCCGCCTTTCAGTGCCTATCAGTGCCACCTATGTGTACCCATTAGTGGTGCATATCAGTGCCACCTATCAGTGCTGCCTATCAATGCCGCATATTAGTGCCCATCAGTGCCACCTCACCGGTGCCCATCGGTGCTGCCTTATCAGCGTCCATCAGTGAAGGAGAAAACATACTTATTTACAAAGTTTTGTAACAGAAAAAAAAATTCAAAATTTTCGGTCATTTTTTTTTGTTGTTTAGTAGAAAATAAAAATCCCAGAGGTGATCAAATACCACCAAAAGAAAGCTCTATTTGTGGGAACAAAATTATAAGAATTTTGTTTGGGTAAGTGTTGTATGACTGCACAATTGTCACTCAAAGTGCGACAGCGCTGAAAGCTGAAAATTGGTCTGGGCAGGAAGGTGTATAAGTGCCCTGTATTGAAGTGGTTAAAGCAGAACTACACTGCATTTGAGCACCATAAACCAAAATATTTAATTTATTTTTAATATTCAAAGCAAACTCATTCATCCATGTCTCCATGTTTTATTTTGCTGAGAAATCACTTTAAACACGCCCCAGCATTTCTGGCTGTGGCCATCCTGAGTAAGGGCAACTGATTCATGTAACATCTACTTCCTAGAATCCATCTGCCCTTAGCTCAGGTCCCTCCTCCCCTTCTGAATATTCCTGAGATGTATAGTATCATTTGCCTAGCCCTGGAAACCAGGAAATAACTAAAGTTTAACCCCCCTGACGGTATTCCCGAGTCTGGCTCGGGGTGGAATTTTTATACCAAAAGCGGTATCCCCGAGCCAGACTCGGGACTGCATCGGTGGATCCAGGAGGATGTTTACTTACCTTCTCCCTCGGATCCAGCGTTGTCTCCCCGCTGTACGAGCGAGCCGCGTCTTGCTCGATTTATCACAGACCCGATCTCCGTTCCCTGCGAGCGTTGCGACGCACGGGGACGGAGATCGGCGCCAAATTCAAAAAGTTGAAACACACAGTATACATACAGTATAATGTAATCTGACAGATTACATTGCTGTATGTAAATATTTCACCTCCCCTTTGTCCCTAGTGGTCTGCCCAGTGTCCTGCATGCAGTTTTATATAATAAAAACTGTTCTTTACGCCTGGAAACTGGAGATTGTCCATAGCAACCAAACTGTCACTTTACATCAAAAATGGTTTTAGACCAGCTAGAAAACAGCGATAATAAATTGGAATCACTCGCAGAATTGAGCGATAGCGATTTGTGGGGAGATCCGTCATCAAATACTGAAAAGTAATGACAGTGACAATTCTGCAACTGAGCAAATTTCTGTAGTTTTGATTTGCTTAAATTATTGAATAATTTTTATTATTGTTATATTATTATTTGGTACAATTATTTATAGTTATTTATTATATTATAATTTATGATTTCATTTTTCAAACTTTATCATACCCGGGATGTCTGCTAGACTCTGGTTTGGACAGAATCTCAGAGAGTTATTCCTAAGAATTACAGGACTACAATATAAAACACCAAATTTTCATGCAAAATAATTGTACCGCTTTTAGCACCTAAAATACAAAATAATCATACCGCCAGGGAGGTTAAAGCAAGTAACTATGATATTTTGCCTATCTATTTACTAATGCTAGCAGCATAAGGATTAAAAATAGTCATTGTGGATTGTGAAAGTGAAGTTCCGCTTCAAATTTCACATTTGGGGTACCAGAAGGAAATATTGCACAGGAACTGAGAAGAACATCACACCATTTTTTCCAAACAGTCATACAAAAATAACACCAAATGTACTTCAGTATTCAGTATGCTTCTCATTTTATAAACCCATGACTCAATTCTTCATAGTTTTCACTAATAAAATGTCCTTGATAGACCTTTAAGAGCTTTGTTACCTTTCCCCACATTTTATACTGCAATCATATAGGTCACCCCATTATTAATCTCTCCCTCTCCTTAATTCTTTTGTTTCTAGGGCAACTAAAGTGTCTCTGTCACTTCCTCAGTACCTTTTATTGTAGGAGGTTGTATACTGCTCTTCATGTAAAGGGCATTGCCTCCTCCTTCCCTTGCAAATAAAGTGTAAACCAGATCAGTCCCCAATTTTAGTTACTGTATGTCATGACTCAGAAGGAACCATAGTCTTCAAATTATCCCTTATCCACAGGGGATCTATTTCTAGAGTTCATTCTGTGCATCACAAACATATGGACAGACAGCTTAACAAACCTCTAAGCCTAAAATATAAAAGCCTAAAAAAGTCATGTTCTTGAATAAAAGACACCAGTGACATTTATTAACGTGCATTTTTAAACTTCAGTAGCTTTTTAAAAACAATTATTTGAAATGCATTTTTTTATATGTGAATAGCACCCTTTACATGATCTCATTAAAGGACACTGTAGTTCTTTTGTATCAAATCTGACAAATTCTGAAAAAAGGAATAACAGCTTGTACTTTTTCATTTCGCAAATGTATACACAATAAAATTTCTACCACCCCATAATGTTCAAAGGCAGTCGTTATATAGTTTAAACAAAGGGTCTGCAACTAGTAGTTCAAGTGCCACACGTAGCTGTCAGCTGCCTTTGCTTCGGATAGTTGCTCCATATTTGTATATCTGAACACTTAGCAGACAGCATCGGTTTAAACTTTGAA
This sequence comes from Lithobates pipiens, assembly GCF_037356315.1. Taxonomy (NCBI): domain Eukaryota; kingdom Metazoa; phylum Chordata; class Amphibia; order Anura; family Ranidae; genus Lithobates; species Lithobates pipiens. The sequence goes on from NW_027507903.1 coordinate 537,320,214, forward strand.
CACGTTGTGCAGAAGTACATATATATATATATATATATATATATATATATATATATATATATATATATATATATACTTTACAGTGTAAAGGGTGCAGGGGCCAGGGGTATGTAAACCACAGAGTGGAGGGGACAGGTATACACAATGCACAAGACACAGAGGCCAGGGGTGTGTAAGGGAGGGAGGGGGGTCAGAGGTATGTAATGCACAGTATGCATGGGTCAGAGGTATCTACTGCACAGTGTGTAAGGGTCAGAGGTACTGTATATACAACACAGTGTGCAGGGGGCAGGAGTATGTAAGGCACAGTGTGCAGGGGTCAGGAGCATATAAGACACAGTGTATAGGGGTCAAAGATATGTAAGACACAGTGTGCAGGGGTCAGAAGTATATAAGGCACAGTGTGTCTGGGTCAAAGATATGTAAGGCACAGTGTGCAGGGGGAAGGAGTATGGAAGGCGCAGTGGTCATGAGCATGTAAGGTACAGAGTGCAGGAATAAAGAGTATGTAAGGTACAGAGTGCAGGAGTCAAGAGTGTGTAAGGCACAGAAAGCAGGGATCGGGAGTATGTAAGGCAGAGGTTGCAGGTGTCAAGCGTATGCAAGGCTTAGATCATGGGTCAGGAGTATGGAATGCACAAAGCACAGGGGGCCAAGAGTGCATAATGAACTGAGTGCAGGAGTAATTAACACACAAAGCAAAGAGGTCAAGAGTAAGTAAAGCACAAGGCACAGGGGCCGAAAATAAGTGATTGCATAGAGCACAGGAGTAAAAAATATGAAACATACAGAGATCAAAAATAAGTAACAACCAAAGCAAAGGGGTCAAACTATTTCTTTCTCCAAGCAAAAATTTCCATTTTCTCCCAATCATTCCCCCCTCCCCAAGAATAAATGATCCCCCAGCTCAAATTACCCCCTTCCTCCCTGAAAAGTAATCACCTTGGCATTGATTTGCATCTGTTGGTGATTCTCCCAGGTCCCAAGGCTGGATGTCCTGGATTTTCTTCCCTTCATTTGTATGCTTTAACAGCTACTACTGGCATAACAGGGTTTTCTTTTCACTGACTCCCAGGCTAAGGGGCCCTTCTTCCACTTATCAACAGTGTAAAGGGCTCTTCATTTTCCACTGTCCACTAAAGTATGAGGGCACATATCTCACTAAACACCGATGTTAGTGGAGCCTTCTACATTGACCACCAAAGTAAAGGGACGCTACAATAAATTTTAATGGCCATCATTTCTGCTGGATAGATGTTATTATTACTGAAAATAACTATGTCTAAGGCACCTTTCACACTACCGTGACTTCAAAGTAACGAGATTTTGCCACAATTTTATGGCCGCAATCTTGACGCGATTTCAGGGAATGCCTGTGTAAACTTAAGGTATATGTACATAAACTCGCATGAAAGTCAGGCAAAGAAGTACAGGGACTACTTTTGTAGTCGGCACATGTATGAATGGTTGTACATGTATGAATGGTTTTCATTGGAAATCATGGGGAACGCATTGTCATGCAACTTTGCAGTCCTAAGTCGCACAAGTGTGAAAGAGGCCTTATAGAAGTGCCGTGTGTTAAAAATATCTGCTCTCGTTTATTCTTGCTTATTCTAGGCACAGCACATTTTTTATCCTTTTATTTTTTGCTATATCTACAACATACTTATCCTGCAAATATATTGTGAACTCCAGATATAATCATTTTATCAAGGGTTCCCTGTGATAAAAAGAACTGTTGAGAAAGGTCAAAACCACTAGCAGATTGCATATTACTAGCCCTAATATTACTATAGGTATACTTTCATAGTTATTGTTTACTGTGGCTTTCAACCACTGGGGTGAACCTATAGCTTATGAATGCAAACCATCAACCTACTCAAAGCACATGATATTTTGAGGCATTTAATAGATAAAAAAGTCACTCAGGAGGCATATGTGCAAAGCTGACTGAGCAGGACATGTCCGTTAGCGCTCCGCACCGACCAGGGACCCAACAGCCAGATATTAACAAATTTTATCAGTCCTCAACCCCCACACAGTTCCTGTCACATACCTGTGACTCCTGGGCACATTCTGACAGGATGCACAGTGTGAGGAAAACGAAGCTGAAATCACAGAAGACTCAGGAATCGCTCACTAAAATGGCAGCATCAGCATCCCCTCATACCGCTCGCTCACATTCACAGCTGCAGCTCCGGTCTCCTTCTACCTTGTCAAAAGGTCAGCCCCTCTCTGACATTGGGGTGACCCCCCATAGATATACAGAATTCTACTAATGGCTCTGACTTATTAAATCAATTTGAAAGGATTCTCCATAGAGCCTTACAAAATACCTCAGATAATATCAAATACAAAGGGTGGATGAAATGGATGTCACTACCTCTAACCAGACTGAAGAACTTGAATCCCTCAAAGATGAATATTCTCTTCTTCAAAACCACACTGAAGATTTTAAGAACAGGGCTAGGAGGTCCAATCTACGTGGTATCCCTGAGGTAACTGAAGATCTTCAATCAACAGTTAAAGCACTTTTTCAGGAATTTGCCCCATTTATTGATATCGAACGCTTAGAAATGGATAGAATACATAGATCCCTGGTCCTCCACAAGGATTCTGGACCACCAAGAGACATTATCATAAAGTTTCATTATTTCCGTACTAAGGAGCAATTATTGGAAACTGCTCGCAATAAAGAATCCGTTACATTCTAGGGACATAAATACCACATTTTCCAAGATCTATCTCAGCAAACGTAAAGCAATGAAACCACATCTACAGGTGCTCCAGCGTCATCGCATATCTTATAGGTGGGGGTCTCCCTTTGTTTTCCGCTTTTCTTATAAATAAACTTCATATGCCTGCAAAACTATTGATAATAAACATCATACAAGATCTTCACCTGTCACTACCTGGAGCACCAATAGAAGACCCCAGACGCCGGGAAACATATGGTCTTCCTCAGAATTTACAAGACTCCCCTGATCATCAATCCTCCTCCAAGAGAAGTCACATTGCTTCACCGCCCATTGCAGAAGGAGATCTAATGGGCTGAAATATTGATAAACTGATGAATCCTGTATAAATATATATAGATAATATATTCTATTAAGGGCTTATCCCGTTCAAGCCTAGTACATTATATCCTCTTGTTAACATCCTCAATTTTATACTTTCTCTATTAGAAAGTTCAATAATAACTACAACTATAGACTAGGTTCTCTATATAGTTAGTTTACCTCCTAGTTATTTGATTCATCCTGTTAAATGTAAAAGGTATATTGAATTTAATTTACAAAACCTCTGTCTTTCCACTTTAGTTATGACATTCTTACTTTACATAATAACTTCCTTCCTGAAAGTTATTTCAAAGTTTTTTAAAGTTTGAGTTTCGTTAGACTTCTAACCTATTATATATATAATTTATTTGTTAGCTGTCGTAGTCCTGGAGACAGCCACTGCACCTCCACAGTTTCCTCGAGTGCCCAACTCAGGTGTTTGGGCACGCCTTGGACTCTTTGTATCCTCTGGTTAGTGTTCTTACACTACCCTTTGGATACTTGCTCCACGTAGGAGCGTTAAACTTTTTTTTTATAATATACAGTATATATATATATATATATATATATATATATATATATATATATATACTCAGTGTTCAGGGTCTCAACTCTCCTCCTAAATGTACCAAAGCTTTCCGATACTTTTCTAAACTCTCAGCTCATGTTGTCTGTTTACAAGAAATACATTTCACGGCAGAGTCCTCAGCTAAATATTTTGGTTGAAAATACCTACAGGTTTTCACTGCATCAGCGAACACTAAACAAAGAGGTGCACTGATTGCTTTCCATCATACTACTCCATTTACCCTAAGGAAAGAACTCAAAGATCCTGAAGGTCGATACCTTAAACTCTCCGGTCTCTTGTTAGATGATTAAGTCACTATAGTTTCTTACTATGCTCCCAATAAGAATCCTTTATCTTTATTCTCACATTTATTATCAGTAGTAGAAACACATAAAAGTGGCACATTCATTCTTGGTGGTTATTCAAATCTAATATTATACCCATTTCTTGACAAATCCCCAACCCCAACCACGGTCCCTCAACTCTCTTATCAAAAACTCCTTAACCAATACTCTCTCTTGGAAATATGGAGAGAACATAACCCAGCCAGAAGACAATATATGTATTATTCCCATCCTCACAAACAGTTTTCGAGAATAGACCAACTTTTGGTGAACATTAGTACCTCAGCACTTATTCTTAACTCAAATATTATGCCTTGTACCTGGTCAGATCATAATGCAGTTATAACAACTCTTTCTTCTTTGGTTCCCCCCGATCAAACCTCCATGCTTGGTATATAAACGTTAGTTTATTGACAAATCCCAAATATCCATTACAAATAGAAACAGCCATACAAGATTATCTTATGACTAACAATACTACTAATACAGACCCCCTAACCCACTGGGAACCCCTCAAACCATATATTAAAGGGGTCTGCATTACCCAAGCCTCACACCACTGTAAGATAAAACGTCAACTCCATGAACAATTAGAAGAGGCTTTCTATAAATCTTATGAGAAATTCCAAACAACACCCTCTCCATCAAACAAGTTAAACTATGACAAAGCTTGTTTAGAACTATATCTTTTACTGACAGAATCAGCAGAAAATATTCTTTGCAAATCCTTTTATATGAAAGCAAATAAGCCAAATACATTTCTAGCCTTAGCACTCCGAAAACTTGATCATACCCCGAAACCTATTCCATTAATACTAACAAAAGACAACTATACCAACATTCCACTCAAAATTTTAAACGAATTTCATAGAAAACTTATCACGCTTTACAAAAGTACAAAAACATTTGATCATTCTCATTTGACCATGATGTTATCCTCTATTAATCTTCCTTCTCTCTCTCTATCATATCAGGAAACTATAGACAAACCTTTCATACTAGCAGAAATTCAAACCGCTATAAAAACATTGAAACCCCTTAAACGCCCTGGAGTAAATAGCTTTTCATCTGCTTATTATAAACCGTTTTCCACAATTTTACCACTTATGGTTGAGGCCTTCAACTCTCTGCTTAATGGACAATCCTTTCATACAGAATTTCTCACAGCTTCCATCTCCATGATACCTAAACCAATTACTGATGATACCTCATGGTCAAATTACACACCGATTTCCATTCTTAACCTAGATATAAAGATATTGGCCAAAATTCTTGCAACCCAACTTAATCCTATAATAGGTACATTGATCCACAAGAACCAAACTGGCTTTATCCACTACTAGTGACAATATTAACCGAGCTACTCTTCTGGTGCATACAGCCCTCTCTCGTCGTATCCATACCTGTTTCCTCTTGTTAGATATAAGAAAAGCTTTTTTTTTTTAAACCATATTTATTTGTAGGAGACAGGGTATTACATCTCAATGTACATGTAAGAGAATAAGAATAATGAAAATGAACAAAGAGGGTAAACATTTGCTGTAGGTAATGTTGATACGTAATACTCCAGTCATTCCTGTTTTGTTTTTCACTTGTAGGGGAAACAAGAACATGAATAGTCAACAGTCATAAATTAACTTGGTACTGCTTAGGTTATTGAGAAAGTATTTATCAGGTGACGGGTCGGCATGGTAGTTCAACTTGTTTGTTGGGCTGGGTAATCCCATCCCACAATCTATTTTGTTCAGTATACGACAGGTCTGTCCTTCTGAAAGGGGTTCTCGCGCGTGATACGCTTGGTCAGCTTTTAATGTTCACGGTATTTCACGTGGGACCGGCGGCATCCCAGATGACCATGTGCGGGGGAGAGGGGGGCAGGCCTGCATCATAGTGGCACCAAAGGGCCATTTCCCTTCTCAAGTCAGGTTGTCCCATGGCGCAGACCGCCAGTTCTTGTTGGGCCACCCAATTCCTCCATTCCTCACCCGTCACCTGGTACTCAACATATTGGCCATCTGCAAATAGGCAGCCATAACCATTCAAGTCATAAAGTACTAGGAAGTAGTTAAGTGAGAAAAAGAAGGGAAAAGAAAGGTGGTTTAGAGCATACCTGAAGCCTCTCGTCCGCCTCCTCTCCGAGCCCCTTCAACCTCTCCATACATGTTGGATGATCAAGAGGGTGAGTGAAGAGAGAGAATAACATCTCGTCCCCCCGCCCATGATTAATGAAATTATAAATTGAGTGTTGGAGTCTCCTCAGCTCCTGGTCCCCATCTGTAAGCCCCGGGAGCGTCCCTTTAGAGATGGCTCCGCCAGTTCCAGGAGGGCCACATTCAAACTGGATGGGATGTGTCCAGAGTCTGATATATAAACTGTCCAGGGCTGACAGATTGTGGTGAAGCGGTCATGGGCCCCCCTGCAAGTAGCAATCCACCCCTCTGCCTCCCGGATGTCACCCACCCTGCGACACCACTCATCCCTACTTGGGATTTGCGGACGCTTCCAGAAAGTAGGGAGCAGCCGCTTAGCTGCATTTAGCAAATGAGGCAGCACACTCTTCTTGTACTGGTTCATTGGCATGGGAGGAATGTGTAGCAGAAAGTGAATCGGGGACAGAGGAATATCTATGCCTGTGATTTCTTTGATCAGAGATTTAATGTCCTCCCAATAAGGTCTGATCGCAGGGCAATCCCACCAAATGTGCAAAAGAGTCCCCTTGTGACCACAGCCCCGCCAACATTGATCTGACGTGGATGGGTATATCCTTGCTAAATCTGACGGCACACAGTACCAGCGCATCAGTAGCTTGTAGTTAATTTCTTGCGTCTTGGAGTCAATTGAGCTGGACCGGGTAAGTTGGTAGAGGCAAGATATTTGGGCAGGGGTGAAAATTATCTCCAAGTCCCGTTCCCAGGCTCTGAGGTAAGCAGGCTTCATTGTGGGGGATGCAGAGTTAAGCAGTTGGTAAAGTTCAGAGACCATGTGTGGTATTGGTTCTTCCGCTATGAAGAGAGATTCGAAAGGTGTGAGGGTGGAGATGTCCCGTATGGAGTCTCCCTGTGTTTTAAAAAAAATGGTGGAGCTGCCTATACCGCCAGAAGTCCATAGGGAAGCTCCGCCTTCGATCTTGTAGAGTTTCTAGGGACATTAGTTTACCATTCTGCATTAATTTACCACAACTAGCGTCTCCATCATCCACCCAGGGGCCAAAGAAAGCACCCTATTCCCCCGGGGGGAACCATAAGTAACCTCCCAGTGGGGCCAGTGGGGACACAGGAGGCGCCAGTGTCAAGTTGGCATTAAAGCGGTTTGGTACCTAAAAATGAAACTTCATCTTATTAAAATCACCAGATTGAATACTTACCTAAATGAACCCTGAAAAAAAAATTATTCTTTACTTACCTTTTATTTCAGATGTTTCTGCTGACTTCCGGGTTGTCCTCCCGTGGGAGTAGGCGTGGTTATCGTCCTCGCAATGGTCCCTGGGAAATTTCTAAGCTATTTCCCAAGAATCCATGGGGGGACAATGAAATTGCGAAATCTCGCGAGATTTCGTTAGGACGCCGGTCACGTGACGAGGGCGTGTCCGAATTTGCCATTTTTAAAGTGGGCAGGCAGCTGTATCTGCCATTACCACTATTGCACACTGAGCATGTGCGAGATGGAGCGGAGCATGCTGGGAGCCGAGCGTCATCGATACACAGGAAGTAAATGCCTGTGGGCTTCAGACGCCCACACTTAAAATGGAAAACGCCAGAACACTTTTTTAAAAGTCATCCCGAGGAAAAGAATCGTCGCGCCGGGGGTCAAAAAAAACGCCGGACGTGGATGCCAAGCGAAGGTAGCAGTCGCCCACCTGTAACACAGGTAAGAAAAAAAAAAAAAGAGCGGAATCCCGCTTTAAGTCGGTCCCAGGTTCTCAGGGCCTGGATCGTCAGCGGGGAAGTAATAAGAAAAACATTTGACTCGCTATCTTGGCCTTATCGTCATACAATTCTCCAGCACTGAGGATTTGGGACAGATTTTTTACGTTGGATCTATACTTTTATATCAAAACCCAAAAGCTTATATTTATTATTCAGGATACTGTTACGACCCCTTTAATATCGAGAGAGGTACCAGACAGGGATGCCCATTATCCCCTCTCCTCTTTGCCCTAGCCATCAAACCCCTAGCACAACTTATTCAATCTAACCCAAACATCCAAGGACTGGAACTTGGGGGTCATCACCACAAATTATGCCTGTTTGCAATGATGTCCTGATATTTCTTTTTTTTTTTTCAAATATAGTTTTTTATTAACGCCCAACGTGGGCTAAGAAAATGCAATACAGACATAAAAAAAGGGAAGTCATAATCACCATCAACATAAAAGAAAGAGAAGAGACAAGGCTTCATATGTACATTTGTTTGTATAGCTGTGTAATAAGTAAGAAACCCTTCCAGCATCGGTATTGAATAACCGAAGCCTTCTCTATCAGTGAGTACCATTTAGAGAGAGCCGACGGGAGAGAGGAAGCCTAGGCCACCCTCAATGATCTCCTCTCCCATTACCCTCTCTCCTCCCGCCCCTCCACTCCTCTCCTCCTCCCACTGCCCCTCCTCCCCCCCTCCCCAAAACGCCCCCCACATCATCTAGGTCGGGGTCTGCAGTAAGAAGCGAGGAGGGATGGAAATAAAACAACCCATAGTAACAAGAAAAAAGAGAGAAAAAGAAAAGAATGGGGGGGGGGGCAGGGGGGAGAGATGGAGGAGAAGGTGGGGTGGCATGTTGGAAAAGGGGGGTATAGGGTAGGGGCTGATAGGGTGGGTGTATGGGAGGGCCCTGGCTGATTCAGGACAGTCTTGGAACGTAGGCTTGTAGGGGTATTGGCCTTGTCAAGAGGTTCTGAGGGTGGTACCCTCTGAAGAGAGAATGAACTGATTCCAGAGTGCCCATGTCTTTTATTTGTATATTTTTCCTGTTGGTGTCACGCGGTGAGCACTAGGTCTTCCATTTTACTAATGTCCTCTACTTTCCGTATCCAACTACTCACCGTTGGTGGGGTTTGACTTTTCCAATAAAGTGGGATACAGGATTTTGCGGCGTTCAGTGGGTGACGTACAATCGATTTTTTGTATCTCTTAGTTGATATAGTGGAGACATGTAGTAGGAAGAAGGCCAGGTCACCCGGGACATTGTATTCTGTGAACTTTTGAATAGTTGTTCTGACTGTGGTCCAAAAGTGGGATAATTTTGGACAGGACCAGAATACATGTGAAGAGTTCCCTTTCTCCCTGGCACCTCCAACAAAGTGCTGGCATGTTCGGGTAATAAGTATGTAGAGTGTGTGGGGTAAGGTACCATCTTGTTAGGAGCTTGTAGTTTGTCTCCTGCACTTTTGGGCAGATAGAGAATTTTATGGCAAACATTTTGATACAGTGTGTCTAAAGCCGCGTACACACGGGCGGACTGTCTGGCCAACTTAGTCCGTCGAAACACATTTCAGCGGACAGTCCGCTCGTGTGTGGGCTTCAGCGGACTTTTTCAGCGTGCAGTCTGGCGGACTAAGTATTTCGGAATTTCCGTAATATTGTCCGTCGTACTTTGGTTTCAGCGGACAATCCGCTCGTGAGTAGGCTAGTTCGACGGACTAAGTATGGCGCATGCTCAGAAAGGATTTACACGGCGAAAGGTTGCATTGCTGTGTATTGGACTTCCTATTTCTAGTCCCGTCGTACGTGCTGTACACGTCATCGCGCAAACTTTCGACGGACTGTTTGTGCATCCGTGTGTGGTCAAGTCCGTTCATTCGAAAGTAGGACGGACTGTCCGTCGGATTGTCTGACGGACTAAGTTGGCCATACAGTCCGCCCGTGTGTACGCGGCTTAAGTCAGAGTAAATGTACGATTCAGGTCCCTCTCCCATTTACTTAAGAAGGGCATGGCCGAGTGTTCCGTTGGGGAGGTCAGGAGATTATACATTATGGATAAGTCCTGATATTTCTAACTTCGCCCTTGTTATCAGCACCACCTCTCATGGACATTCTTTCCAAATTTGGACAATTATCATACCTAACAATACATTTTTACAAATCCACTGCCCTAAACATGTCTTTATCACCTACTCTCCAAACTCAACTTCATGATTCTCTCCCGTTTGTCTGGTCGACTGCCCATACTTCTTATCTAGGAATTTTACAGCAAATCCATCTGACCTCTACACAGTCAACTACCCACCTATGCTTACAAAACTTACTAAACTCCTAGCTAATTGGTCTTCTCTACCGCTGGCATGGATGGGTAGAATAACAGTGATCAAAATGTCTATCCTCCCTAAACTTTTATACCTTTTTAGAGTACTACCGATAACAATTCCTTCATATTTTCTACGTATTTTCCAACGAAAAACCAACCAATTCATTTGGGGCTCACTCAAACCTCATTTACCCAAATTAACCTTATACTCTCCCCATATTAGAGGCGGTCTTAGTGTGCCAGACTTCACCAAATATTATTTCGCAGCACAACTAGCACAATTACCCAAATATCACGCTACAAAGGAAACTCCATTATGAGTCTCATTGGAATCAATCGACTGTGACCCTCTTTCTATTGCAAATTTACTATGGTTAACTCCTACACAGTAGAAGAAGGTCACAAATCCTGTTACCAAACACAGCCTTTCCATTTGGGACAGATTGAAGACCAGATCCTGACTCATATCCAAACACAATCCCCTCCTCTCCTTCTTACATAACCTTTCCTTCTACCCAGCCTGGTCCTTCCCAAAATATTTTTCAGTGTGGTCAAATTTTGGCTTGATTAGGTATCATCATTTCTTTAAATCTCAAAATACCATTGCCAGACTTATGCAAAAAATATTCCCTTCCATCCACAGAAACCTTTCGATATCTCCAAATTAAAACATTTTTGGAACACAACAAACCCACGGACACACAAACCCCTGATTTCACGGTCTTTGGAAATGCTTGGAAATCTGACCCCCATAGACCTGGACTTATTTCTGCCATATATGAACAATTATGCTGCGTACACACGACTGGACTTTTCGTCAGCAAAGGTCAGACGGAACGAATCCGTCGGACAATTCGATCTTGTGTGGGCTTCATTGGACCTTTGCTGTCTGAAAATCAGACAGACTTTAGATTTAAAACATGTTTCAAATCTTTCCGATGGACTCGCGTTCGGTCAAAAAATCAGTTCATCTGTATGCTAGTCCGATGGACGAAAACCAACGCTAGGGCAGCTATTGGCTACTGGCTATGAACTTCCTCATTCTAGTCCGGTCGTACGTCATCACGTTCAAATCCATCGGACTTTGGTGTGCTTGTGTGTGGCCAAGTCTGTTCATTCGGAAAGTCCGTCGGGACTCCGCCGAAAGTCCGTCGGGAAGCCCGTTGAACCTAGTCAGCCGGAAAGTCCGGTCGTGTATGCGCAGCATTACTCTCTCATGTAACCTCTTCTCCTCCAACATACACAACCAAATGGGAAACTGATCTTCGTCTTCAACCAAACGAACCAGACTGGTCTCAAATTTGGCAAACAACTAAATCAGCCACGTCAAATATAGTGGCTCACGAAACAAACTATAAGTTGCTAACTAGATGGTATCTGGTCCCATCCAGAATATCCAAATTTTCCCCCAATATCCCTCTCACTGTTCTTGAAGCTGTACTACTCTGGGTTCACATGTACATATCCGGTGGAAATGTCCCATAGTAAGCTCTTTTTTGACAGAAATATTCAAAATTCTTTCTACTATGTTCAATATAACCCTTATACCTTATCCCTCAGTAGCACTCCTGAACAGAAAACCACAAATCATAACACACCGCCAATTCAAATTACTTCTTTTTATAACCACAGCAGCAAAACAAACTGTAGCAAAAGAGTGGAAATCAAACTCTCTCTGCATAGAGTCAGTCAAACAATCACACAATCTATGATACATGCTAAAACTGAAGCTATACTGCTAGATAAAGTTGCTAATTTTGAACCCTTAGGAGACCTTGGATTAAACATTATTTACCTCCTGGTTTGGACTGTTCACTAATTTCTCCCTGAGAGTTTATAAAATAATCCTGCTACTATGATTACTTTCACCTGACTCTCTAACCAATGGTCCCCCTGGACATTTCCTTCTCTCTCCCTTCTGTGCCCTATTCCTTCCACTAGGTTTATTCTTGTTAATTATCTAATATACCAACTGTACTAGTAGATACTTTGAATAGTTGGGATTTTTTGACCTATGCACCAGATAAAGCCAAGCCAAGAGAAGGAACTTGGCCCTGGTTTAGCCTAATTTATTCCCCCAGCTATTCTACAACACATTAACTTTATATTTCTCTATAGGGTCATTCAATTCTATTCTCTTCATGGATGACATAATTCTATTATATTATTTCAATCAGCCTAATTTCTCAATTATTTGTTGTCAAATACAGTAGCTGCCATGAAGCTATGATTATGACATTTCATGTTACATAATCTTATCCTACAATCCACTGTTATCTATTTTCATTTAAATTTATAAGAGTTATTTTCCTGAATTAGTACATTTTTTGTACATGCTCTGCTATTGGAATATCTCTATTTCTATTATATTATTGTACATGCTCTGTTAATTTTGTTGATAACTATACTTGATGTGACTATAAAATTCAATAAAATATTTGAAAATAACAAAGTACAACTAAAGGCAAACCCCCTTTTTTTTTGGATGGAGTGGATAGGTTTTTATTCCCTTAATATGCAGGGATTTCCTGTTTTGGTTATAGCACTGGAAGTTAAGGTAGATCAACCAATCCAAACTGTAAAGCATCAAATGTCAAATGGTCAGTATCATAACTGATCACGTGTGCAGCACCATGGAAACTGCAGATCAAACAGAGGTTAAGATGGTAGCTTCCTTGGCTATAAGGCTTTAATACATCATCTCCATTGTTAGTGTTTCGGCAGGACAACCCCCGATGGTGGATGCAGTTAGATTTGGGGTTCACATGCTTCAATAATATAATTTGTTGTCTCTTAAGTGATATTGTATATTGATTTTAAAATGGTAACTTTAGTCAGCACAGTAAACCTTATAAAGCACATTTGATTTATGATAGATAGTCACAAACAGATACAAGGTCATTCTACATTTGTAAGATCTTTAAAATGTCGCTAAACCCACATCATAAAAAAACTATCAATGAATGGTGTATTACATGCTGCCCATACTCCCTCAGTCACTATGAGATTTGTTTTCTGTATTCTGCAAAAAAACCTGGCTGATCCTGCAGCTCTCTATCTCCACTTTCTGTCTATGTCCCCAATGCAGCTAGGAATTTTGCAGCTGTGGTGGCAACTCTGCACATGCTCAGTTTTCAGTGAGCATTTCCTCCATATCACTTCTGAGGAGTCCATGTGACTATAGAGTCACACATGTATACACAGACAGTCCACCCCCTCTCTCCTCTTTCATGCCCACTAACCAGCTAAACACAATGGGGGCAGTATATTAGATGTAGATTAATGAAGGCTTCACTTCCCTCTTATTCTGACTGGCAGAAATCCACCCACACCATGTTATTGCTAAAAATGAATAAAGATTTGATTTCAAATATTTATTTGTATGACAATTTACAAGAGTTTATTGATATTAATCATTTATATTTACTCTGTATTTCAAATACAATTTTTTTTTTTCATTTTGAACATGTGACCAGCAGCAGAGGACTAGAAGCTCCTCTTGCTTACGTTTCCCTGCAGACAGGCTGGGAAAGATGTGGGCCATGCGACAGCTGTGTTTCGATTAGGAAAAGGGTACTTAGATGTTTTTTTAAATTCAAATAATTAAAGCCAACATCCACATAAAGAAATAGAAGGGACAATGTAAATTAAATAGTATGTGTTTAGTATGACTTTAAGATAAAGTCCTTCTTCAGCAACAAAATCTTCTGCCCACAACTGACCTTTATCATCTCCAGTGCCAATAAAAGACAGTCTGGCTCCTGTGTCTGAAAGAAGAAATGTTTGTACTGCATATATTTCCCATACCTCCCGACTTTTTGGGATGGTAACGAGGAACACCTATTACAAAAGTATGTAGACATAGGACACACACCCCCTGCCATACACCCTTAAAGAAGGATTATACAAAAAAAAAAAAAGATTAGTTAAACCCATACGTGCTTTTTTACCACTATTATTCCTTTATATTGTTTTTTGATGTTTACAAATGCAGCTACTTAGAAATTGGATGAAAGGTTTAGCACTGAAAGCTAAATATACAACTATATAGATCAGACCAAAACGAGGGACAAATGAGGAGGAAAGAGGGACAGAGGGACTTTGTTCCAAATCAGAGACAGTCTCTTGGAATCAGGAACAGTTGGGAGCTATGTATTACCCAATTATATTTCCTTTTTATTCTTTCAGTGCAGGTGGATGGATGCAATGGAAAGCACAGTTCTGCTTTCAGACACAGAAAAAAAGAAAGAACTTATTTTACCCATATGTCCTTTCTCTTTTTAGGCTTTTCATAGTCCATTTTGTGCTGCAGCTCAACTTACTGGCACTAAACCTAAGTCCTGAGAACTAAACCTCAGGGCACCAGATCTACGTAGGCTTCATTTCCATGTAAACAAAATGCCTTTCTTGTTTTTCTCAATTACCTGTCCACACAGAGAGCAGTGATGATGCCAACACCTGTGATCTGGTTGTTAAGGTCCAGGGCAGTCACAGCACGGCACAGGATGTCTCCAAAAACCCAGCCTCTGTCATGGAGCAGTTGATGGATAAGAAGGGGCATCCCGAGCAAAGAGAGTAGGTCAGCCAAGGCCAGGTTCATCACATATAGGTCAGACACCAGAGTGTGTCGACAGCTGAGCAGCACTGCTAGAACCAGTCCATTGCACAGTACCCCACAACCGCAGATTATTCCGTACACTACCCCCCACCCAGGACCTCGTATAGACATAACACCAGAGGCAGAGGGTAGGGTTGTAGGCATCCAAGGAAGTGAAGGTGTCATGCTCTCAGGAATAGTTTCCTTAGAAAACTATGAGATTTTCCTTAACAGATGGTATACACTTTTTAGGCCATTGCCTACACATGTCTGTTAAAATGTAAGCATATCCTTTGTTATGGCGCAGTCTGTCCCATGTGACTGTTACTTGCAGTGTATTTGCTGTATGAGACTTAAGCCCTTTGTGGCTGTAGTACTATAAGCATACATACATACAGAGTGAGCCCCTCATTCTCATTGAATTCCACTGCCTACTCTCTACTGTCTCTGATTGTACATTTCCCCAGGTTCAGATTCATTCTGTGCTTCTCACTTTGCCATCAGTGTGCCAGCCCTGAAAAAGAAATAAAGGAAATAGATAGATGGTTAATCACCTCCCTCCTACGCAGAGACATGACACCTGTATGAGTCTGCACCATTGCCTACCCACAGACCAACACACTCAGTATATCATACACATAGGCATACCATACATATGCTCACTTTACAGGCAGACACATTATGTAGCCACTGACACTGCAAGCCCAACACAATGCCTACACACATCTGTGTAGGTACATTCAATATAAGACATACATAGTCATTGCTCATACAAGCTGGCTTTATTGCCATAATCACTTTATAAAAGCCAAGCAACGCTAATGCAGTCACTGCAGCTGTACTGCATTATCACAAACCCCATCATTAATACACTGCAGTATAGTGCTGGAAGACTTGGCTATACAACAGGCATACAAAGATAGTTTGAACAGAAAGCCAAATATAGGTGCTGTCATACAACACAGGCACATCATTTATTTTACATATTTGCATTATACAAATGAAACACTTTTCTTTTATTCTCTAGCCAAACACTCTGATGTCTCAGTGAAACAGATGCAATAATACACAGATGTTTTTCAATGACTTACCTGCTGTGTAGTTGCCTGTGTCTGCATTTAGGTATGTGACAAGGACAAGATCTGTGCTCCGATTACCTGTGACTTGTTGCTTGGCATTGCAGGGAAAGCAGAAAGGAGAGAGAAGGCTAATAGGTAAGAAATGGGCATTGTAATCTACTTATATCTACCCCTCTATATATTTCCCTCCCCCTCCCTCTTCTAATAATCCCTGTCTCTTTCCTGCTTTTCATGATCCCCTCTCTTGCATTCTGTTTGTGTTCATTGTGTTATGTCTCTCCTCCCCCCTACTTTCCACTTGTACTTGTCCATTCTCCGATTCAGCTGGCCACTTCCACTCTCCCTCTTTTTATAGGGCTTTCTGTCCTTCCTCTTCTCCTCTCTATATGTCTTGGCCAGTCCTCAGTTATGCTCTGATTTGATCCTCTCTCTTTTCCTTTCTCTTTGTCATCGTTCATGCGGATCCAGTAGCTAAGCTTTCTCTATTCTATACCCACTCAGATTCTTTATCAAGTGCTGTTGTTTCATCGTCTCTACAAATGCCTCCATCCAGATGTGCTGTTCTGCATCACAAATGATGAAAAAAATAAAAGTACTTTTTACTATATGTTTTACTATGTAGCATGCATGGGATAAGAAAGGTATTTTGGGCTTATATTATGATGGGTTTGATCCTAAATCCAGGGACAAGGAGAATTTTAAATTGCAGTCTACCCAAAACT
The DNA here is from genome assembly GCF_037356315.1 of Lithobates pipiens. NCBI lineage: Eukaryota > Metazoa > Chordata > Amphibia > Anura > Ranidae > Lithobates > Lithobates pipiens. The sequence continues at coordinate 537,336,821 of NW_027507903.1, forward strand.
AAAACATAGCTCCCGACTATCCCTGATTTCAAGGGACTGTCCCTGATTTGGAACAAAGTCCCTCTGTCCCTCTATCCTCCTCATTTGTCCCTCATTTTGGTATGATCTATATAGTTGTATATAAAATGAAATGCACTTTTTATCATTCAAAAAGTGTTTCTCTGTGACAGGCCCGGACTGGGACAAAAAATAGGCCTGGGCATTTTGCATTGAGCAGCCCATGACATGTTAACCGGCCCCTTCCCCACTCTCTTCCCTGACAGATCCCCTGATAGGGGGAGGGGGAACCCACCAGAGGTGTGGGGGAAGGGTGAGGTGGGACCAGGAAAGAGCATGGGGGGTTGGAGAGCACAGGGAAGGACCTTGAGAACATGGGGTGGGGTGAGAGCACAGGGGAGAGGCAGAGAACACAGGGAGGAAGAGGAGAGCACGGGGGGGGGGGGCAGTGTAGAGCATAGGGGGAGGTGGAGAGCACAGGGGGGCAGTGTAGAGCATAGGGGGAGGTGGAGAGCACAGGGGGGCAGTGGAGAGCATGTGGGGAGGTGGAGAGCACAGGGAGGGCGGTGGAGAGCACAGGGGGGCTGGCGGAGAGCACAGGGGTGGTGGAGAGCACGGGGAGGGCGGCGGAGAGCATGGGGGCAGCAGAGAGCATGGGGGTGGCAGAGAGCATGGGGGGAGGTGGAGAGCATGGGGGGTGGAGATTATGTTGGGATGGCAGAGAGCATGGGGGGGGTGGAGAGTATGGGGGGATGGCAGAGAGCATTGGGGGAGGTGGAGAGTAGGGGGGGTGGCAGAGAACATGGGGATGGCAGAGAGCATGGGGGAGAGGGGGAGAGTATGGGGGATGGCAGAAAGCATGGGGGGAAGTGGAGAGTATGGGGGGATGGCAGAAAGCATGGAGGGAGGTGGAGAGTATGGGGGGATGGCAGAGAGCATGGGGGAGGTGAAGAGCATGGGGGAATGGCAGAGAGCATGGGGGGATGGCGGAGAGCATGGGGGGATGGTGGAGAACATGGGGGGAGGTGGAGAGTATGGGGGGATGGCAGAGAGCATGGGGGGGGAGGTGGAGAGTATGGGGGATGGCAGAAAGCATGGGGGGAGGTGGAGAGTATGGGGGGATGGCAGAGAGCATAGGGGGGAGGTGGAGAGTATGGGGGGATGGCAGAGAGCATGGGGGAGGTGGAGAGCATGGGGGATGGCAGAGAGCATGGGGGGAGGTGGAGAGCATGGGGGATGGCAGAGAGCATGGGGGGAGGTGGAAAGCATCGGGGGATGGCAGAGAGCATGGGGGGAGGTGGAGAGCATGGGGGGGGATGGCAGAGAGCATGGGGGGAGGTGGAGAGTATGGGGGGATGGCAGAGAGCATGGGGGAGGTGGAGAGTATGGGGGGATGGCAGAGAGCATGGGGGGGAGGTGGAAAGCATGGGGGAATGGCAGAGAGCATGGGGGGAGGTGGAGAGTATGGGGGGATGGCAGAGAGCATGGGGGAGATGGAGAGTATGGGGGGATAGCAGAGAGCATGGGGGGAGGTGGAGAGTATGGGGGGATGGTAGAGAGCATGGGGGAGGTGGAGATTATGGGGGGATGGCAAAGAGTATGGGGGGGTGACAGAGAGCATGAGGGGAGGTGGAGAGTATGGGGGGATGGCAGAGAGCATGGGGGGAGGTGGAGAGTATGGGGGGATGGCAGAGAGCATGGGGGAGGTGGAGAGTATGGGGGTATGGCAGAAGGCATGGGGGGGTGGAGACTATGGGGGGGTGGCAGAGAGCATGGGGGGAGGTGGAGAGTATGGGGGGATGGCAGAGAGCATGGGGGAGGTGGAGACTATGGGGGGATGGCAGAGAGCATGGGGGGGAAGGTGGAGACTATGGGGGGATGGCAGAGAGCATGGGGGGAGGTGGAGAGTATGGGGGGATGGCAGAGAGTATGGGGGGTTGCAGAGAGCATGGGGGGAGGTGGAGAGTATGGGGGGATGGCAGAGAGTATGGGGGGTTGCAGAGAGCATGGGGGGAGGTGGAGAGTATGGGGGGATGGCAGAGAGGATACATGGCAGAGGGGACTGAAGCCGCAGCCTCTTCCTCGGCTCTGATGACTTCCTCCACACAGACAGCAAGAGAAGAAGAGACACTGCTGTGCATCTGTGGCTCTGATCTGAGGTCTGTGATTATAACACACACGTGCAGGGGGGGGGGGGGGGTTAAGCTGATAAAAAGGAGTACTTGACTTGCAGTGACCCCCCTAAAACAGAAAAATAGGAATACTTGCATTGATTTGGGGGGAGGGAAGCAAACTGACAGAAAGTAGTACTTGCAGCGATTTGGGGGTGGTTAGGAGGATACTGTATGTGCTAGGCAGGGGGCACTTTGGGAGGAGAGAGGACTTGTTCTAGGAGGGAAGGTTGGATATGAAATCTGACTCCCCTTCTCCCAGAACAAGTTCTTTCTCCTCCCAAAGAGCAAGTGCTCCCTAGCACATACAGTATCCTCTTATCCACCCTCCCCCACCCCAAATCAGATAGATACTGGCTGCTACACACGGGACAATGATTGCATCTGGGCACCCTGCTAGAGATGCGGGGTAATCACCCCAGGTGCTCACACTACTGCCCCCCTGCCAGGCAAGTTAAGGGAGTCGGGTGGCGGAACTTTTTTCAGAACTGGGCTCCAGGACTGGTTCACCCTATGAATCACATGGGAACACACTGTGCGTTCCTGTGCAATTGACATGCATTCCACGTGCAGTGCAATTTAAGCCCATTTGAATTTCAATTTGATGCATTGATCTCTTGTATCATTGCTGCAGTCTCTGACCATCTCTTGTATCAAGTCTGCAGTTTCTGACCATCTCTTGTATCATGTCTGCAGTCTCTGACCAATTCTTGTATCATGTCTGCAGTTTCTGACCATCTCTTGTATCATGTCTGCAGTCTCAGACCATGCCTTGTAGTATGTCTGCAGTCTCTAACCATGCCTTGTAGTATGTCTGCAGTCTCTAACCATCTCTTGTATTTTGTCTGCAGTCCCTGACCATCTCCTGTACTGTGTCTGCAGTCTCTGACCATCTCTTGTATCATGTGTGCAGTCTCTGACCATCTCCTGTACCATGTCTGTGGGCTCTTTCTAACAGACTCTCTAACAGAAGCCCTCTCTGTGTCCATCAGAGAGACCCCCCCCCCTCCAGGTCTCATTAGTGTACTCTCTTCCTGTATTTGTTTATTGTTAAGAGATCATGGGAGGATCCCAGGGTAATCAAGACTCCTTAGGGGAGCATCTCTATGTTTGAGTCATTGCCATAGAAACATATGTAAAGGGGAGGAATTAGTAAGATGACCATGCCCATGTGGGGGCACCAAAAATATTTCGGCACCCAGGTGTCTGTGGCCCTAGGATCGGCCCTGTCTGTGAGCCAGCCGCCTGTGCGGCCCTGTCTGCCCCAGCCGCCTGTGCCACATGTGAATACATTTGCGGTGTAGGTTAGGGGGAATCGCTTATTATTGTGAATTGTGCATTCATCACCTTGGAACTTAACTGTGAGACCATTGCAAAATTTTTCACTGATAGAAGGCTCCCTTCTAGTTCTGGAACATACAGCACTTTCTTTAGAAGGATACTCTGCTTGCCTTGTGGTGTAATATATTTCAGGAAGCCGTGGTCTTTACCTTCGGAGGTGATGCTTTTCCCGTTTACTAGGAAAACGTTGTCTTTTGCACTGTAATCAATGTTTGTAAACTTTTAATTGCTTGTGATGTAGCTTGTCGCAGCTGAGTCTATGCACCAGCCACGTGGCTTGCCACTCTGTGTCACTTTAAAGGTGCCCCTCCATGATGTCTCTGCAGTTTCCTTTGTGATTGCTTCCTTTTGTGGCTAGTTCTAGCTTTCACTGCTCGGCTTTCCAGATAGAACAGTCCTTTTTTATGTCACCAGTCTTTTTACAGCAAAAACAGGCTCTTCTTTCATTGTTGTGTTTTATGCTTTTGTACATTTTAAGAGCTTTCTCACCATGGTGCATATTTTCTTTCCTTCTGTCATATTCATCAATTAATTTCCCTTTGAGATATTCCAGTGTCAGCTCTGGTTTCTAAAGTGTTAATAAGAGCAGTATATGTCTCTGGAAGGCTGCAGAGGAGCAGGGCAACAATAGCATTATCTTTGATGTCCTCTCCGATGGCACGCAGCTGCTCTATGATCTCTAGCATAGCATTCATGTGATCACACATTTGCTGGCCTTCTTGTAGTCTCATCTTATACAACTTTCTTAGCAAAAACAGTTTGCTGTTTAGACTTGAACGCTCATGCAGGTTTCGTAATGAAGTTCACATACCTTTGGCTGTTTTCTCTGTTCTTATGTGGATAAGCTGGTCATCTTCCACTAATAAGTAGACATGTGCAGAACAAAACAATTTGTTTCATTTCGATTCACTATTTACATAAATTCGTTTAGGTAAATTAGTTTCATGAATTTTCTGAATTTGTTTTCGTTTATTCATTTTCAAATGGATAGAATTTTTTGAATTTGGATCAATCCAAAACGTTTTTGAATCCGTTTCGATTCGTTTTTGAATTTGAATAGTTTTCCAATTTTTAAAGAGAATACAATCGAATAGAAAACAAAGGAATAGAATAGAAAAATATAGAATAGAATAGAAAAGAATATAACAGAAAATAAAAGAATATAATATAATTGAGTAAAATAGAACAAAATATGATATAAAAAAAGAATAGCATAGAATAGCATAGAAAGGAATAGAATAAAAAAATAGAATAAAATAGAAAGATTATAACCATGTCCTGAAATTCAAAAAGAATAAAAAATAATAGGATTAAAATAATAGAATATAATAGAAACATTTTAACCATTTTCCAAAATTAAAATAGAATCTATATGAATTTGGATATAATAGAAAAGAATAGAGTAGAATAGAATAGAAAATAACACAATAGTATAGAAAAAAAAAAGAATTGAATAGAATGAATATAATCATCTTCCTTTCTCATATTTTCTATTCATTTTAAATTCAAATTGATTCTATTAGAATTTTGAAAATGGTTATATTCTTTCTATTCTAATCTATTCTATTGTTTTTTTTAAAACTATATTCTTCTTTATTTTTCTATTCTTTTCTATTCTATTATTTTATTTTCTATTCTATTCTTCTATTATCTATTCTGTTCTATTCAAATTTATTCTATTTGAAATTCAAATTTCAGGAGATGGTTATATTCGTTCTATTCTGTTTTTCTATACTATTCTGTTATTTTCTATTCTATTCTAATCTTTTCTATACTATTCAAATTCGAATTTATTCTATTTGAATTTTGGGAAATAGTTATATTCTTTCTATTCTATGTTTTTTTTTATTCTATTATTTTCTATTCTATTCTAGTCTATTTTTTTGTATTCTTTTTATTGGAAATTTTCACTATGAAGATACAAAAAGGGGGCATTGGGGCATACCCTAGCCAATTGGTGCACATAGTCATGTGTATAACAGCGTACAACTCACTATGCATCACAAAACTAAACATATTTAACTAAACTAAAAAACAAAACAAAACAAAAAACACAAATTCAGTACCCATGTTTCACATGATAGGATGGTGGCAGGAGATATCTTTTCCTGCGGGACTACTTCTCCCTCTCTTCTAATCTGAGCTGGACGTTATGGTATCTAACCAGGGAGATCCCCAATGGGCTGATCATTCGTTGTAGATTTAGAGTCCGTTCACAGGTGCCAAACTTTTTCATATTTTTGTGGGCATCCTCGAGACAAATATGTTGCTTTGTAGAGGGGTATCATTGTATTGATTAACTTTTTCCATGAGGACATGGTAGAGGGAACAGCTGACTTCTATTTTAGTACTATAGCTTTCCTTGCGTTAAAAAATAGGATACCTATTAGAGTGCGGATTGTTCCACAAAGCCGAGGAGACAGACGTTGATTGTCAGAGAAATAGGTATGGTAGTTAACCCATGGATAAAGTGGGTCACCTCCCTCCAATACTCTTAAATAGAGATGGACGAACTTCCGACGGGACGTTTCGCGAATGCGAACTGCGAACGCGGCCGAAAGTTCGCGAACCGCAAAGTTTGTGGCGGGCCCCATTGACTTCAATGGTAGGCAAATTTTAAAAACCTACAGGTCATATTTCCAGCCACAAAATAATTACTAGCTGTGCACACATAGTCCCACCACATGGCCACTGACATAACACATGTATGAAGTGAATCTGGGATCGACAACTACAAGCATTCTTTTTTTATATGTGAAATTCTGACAATTCAGGACTCAGGAGCCCATGAAGGCAATGGAGGAGAGGAAAGGCCAGGGTAGGCTATGAAGAGGGTGCAGGAGATGATCACCAGCACCGAGATATAGAGCACTGACACCAGCACCGTGATAGAGTTCACTGACACCAGCACCGTGATATAGAGCACTGACACCAGCACCGTGATATAGAGCACTGACACCAGCACTGTGATAGAGTTCACTGACACCAGCACCGAGATAGAGAGCACTGACAGCAGCACTGATACCAGCAACTTGTTGCTGGGCCCCAAAAATATGACATCGCTCAACCTCTTCAAACAGGAGGGTACGGGCATATAGTACGGTGTTTTTTTTGTACAAGGAAGTGAGCCAAATGTAGAAACAAGATCTGTGTGTTTGATTAAATAAATCGTTTATAGAGATATACATGGTCTACTGGTCACATGTGTTGAATTCCTCTGAGATCCATGCCTCATTAATTTTTAGAAATGTGAGGTAGTCAACACTGTCGTAAGCTAGGCGAGTGCGCTTATCGGTCACGATCCCCCCTGCTGCGCTGAACGTCCTTTCGGACAGGACACTGGACAAGGGGCAAGCCAAAAGTTCCATTGCAAATTGGGCAAGCTCTGGCCAGAGGTCAAGCCTGCCCACCCAGTAGTCCAGGGGTTCATCACTCCTCAGAGCGTCCACATTGGCCGTTAACCTGATGTAGTCGGACACCTGTCGGTCTAGGCGTTCCCTGATGCTGGATCCGGATGACACCTGTCGATGGGTCGGCTGAAAGAATGACCTCATATCAGAAGTTACCAACACATCTTCAAATCGCCCTCTTCTTGCAGGCGCTGTTGGATTGGTACCTGCAACTCTTTCTCTGGGAGTGGGAATTCCTCCTCTGCCAGCGCACGCAAAAGCAGAATGCAGCATTTCTCGAAGCAAGGCCTGGAAGTGCTCCATTCTGACAGCCCTCTGTGACGGCGGTAACATTTCTACCATTTTGTGTTTGTACCGGGGGTCTAAGTACATTGCCACCCAGTACTGGTTCTTGACCCTTATGCTTTTTATACGGAGCACTGGAGCATGAAGGCCCCCATTTGCACTAAACTGGAAGCGGTGTGGTGGCCTGGCTCCTGATCATCATCCAGGATAATGTCGTCCTCCTCGTTCTCCTCTCCCCATCCACGCACAACAATCCCAGAAAGGTTTAAAGCATGCTCTTCTTGCTCCTCCTCATCCGCCCCGGCACCATGCTCCTCTGACGCCTCTTCAGACTCCTGTTGTTGACTTGTCTCAGATAGAGTAGCCCCCCCTGGGAATTCATCCAGCACTGCCACTTCCTCATCTTCCCGCTCCTGCTCCTCCACAGCTTGATCAATGACACGACGCAATGCACGCTCCATAAAGAAGGCATAAGGTACCATGTCACTGATGGCGCCATGGTTGCGACTGACCAGTTTGGTGATCTCATCAAATGGCCGCAGAAGTCTGCATGCGTCACGCATGAGCAGCCACTGGCGCGGTGAAGAAAAACCCATCTCCCCAGAACCTGTTCTGCCGCAGAGTTCATACAGGTAAACGTTAACTGCACGTTTCTGCTGGAGCAGCCTATCAAGCATATAGAAGGCTGAGTTCCATTGCGTCGGGCAATCGCAAATAAGACGTCTGACCAGCAGATTGTGTCGTCGGTGAATGTCAGCAAGGCGAGCCATGGCCATGTAAGATCTTTTGAAATGGGCCGAGATTTTCCTTGCCTGCCGCAAGATGTCCTGGACCCCAGGGTATTTGACAACGAATCGCTGCACGACCAAGTTTAAGACGTGTGCCATGCATGGCACGTGCGTAATTTTGCCCTGTTTCATTGCGCTTAGCAGATTGGCATCGTTGTCACACACCACTTTACCAACACTCAAATTGAGCAGTGTTAGCCACTGATCTGCCTGTGAACGCAAAGCTGAAAGGAGTGCAGGGCCAGTGTGGCTCTTGGCTTCCAGGCACAACAGATGCAGCACAGAATGGCAACGTCTCACCTGGCATGTCGAATAGGTTCTGGGGAGCTTGGGCGGTGCAGCGTAAGAGACGCTAGCAGCGGAAATGAGGAGTCAGTCGAGGAGGAGAGGGAGGAGGATGGAGTAGGAGAAGGAGAAGAAGAGGCAGGCCTGCATGCAATCCGTGGCGGTAAAACCAAATCTACATGGGTGCCACGGATTACATGCTTGACGGCTGTCAGAAGGTTCACCCAGTGGGCAGTAAAAGTGATATACCTTCCCTGCCCGTGTTTGCTAGACCACGTGTCTGTGGTCAGATGTATCTTGGCACCAACACTGTGTGCCAGAGATACATTCACTTGCCGCTGAACATGGCCATATAGCTCTGGGATGCCCTTCTGTGAGAAATACTTCCTTCCTGGGACCTTCCATTGTGGTGTTCCAATGGCCACAAATTTTCGAAAGGCCTCCGAGTCCACCAGTTTATATGGCAGTAGTTGGCGGGCTATCAGTTCTGACAAGCCAGCCGTCAACCGTTGGGCAAGAGGGTTATCCGGCGTCATCATTTTTTTACACTCCAACATTTGGCCCACGGAAGCCTACCTTTTTGCAGAAAAACATGAGCTCGGCGTGATGGAAAGTGGAGTGGAGTACAATTGTGAAGAGAGAGGAGAAGGAGAAGTAGAAGACGAGGCTGCACGGTGAGAGCCTGGAGTGTGGCTTTGTGTGTTCCGTTGCTCCCACTGGGCTCGGTGATGGCAGCTCATGTGCCTTCTTAACCACCTTCAGACCGGACCATTTTGCTGGTAAATGACCAGAGGTCTTTTTACACTTTGGCACTGCGCTGCTTTAACTGGTAATTGCGCGGTCATGCAATGTTGTACCCAAACGAAATTTGCGTCCTTTTCTTCCCACAAATAGAGCTTTCTTTTGATGGTATTTGATTGCCTCTGCGATTTTTATTTTTTGCGATATAAACGTAAAAAGACCGCAAATTTTGAAAAAAAATGATATTTTCTACTTTTTGTTATTAGAAAAATCCAATAAACTCAATTTTAGTCATACATTTAGGCCAAAATGTATTCAGCCACATGTCTTTGGTAAAAAAAAAGTCAATAATTGTATATTTATTGGTTTGCGCAAAAGTTGTCACATCTACAAACTAAGGTACATTTTCTGGAATTCACGCAGCTTTTAGTTTATGACTGCCTATCTCATTTCTTGAGGTGGTAAAATGGCAGGGCAGTACAAAACCCCCCCAAATGACCCCATTTTGGAAAGTAGACACCCTAAGGAAATTGATAAGAGGCATGTTGAGCCCATTGAATATTTTATTTTTTTGCCGCAAGCGATTGAATAATGACAAAAAAAATTATTTTTTTTTTTTTACACAAAGTTGTCACTAAATGATATATTGCTCACACATGCCATGGTTATATGTGGAATTGTACCCCAAAATACATTCTGCTGCTTCTCCTGAGTACGGGGATACCACATGTAGTCGACTTTTTGGAAGCCTAGCCGCGTACGGGGCCCCGAAAGCCAAGCACCGCCTTCAGGATTTCTAAGGGCATACATACCGTATATACTCGAGTATAGGCCGACCCGAATATAAGCCGAGGCCCCCAATTTACCCCCAAAAAACTGGAAAACTTATTGACTCGTGTATAAGCCGAGGGTGAGACATGGCTGTCCATCCCTGTGTGTGTGTCCGTCCATCCCTGTGTGTCCATCCATCCCTGTGTGTGTGTCCGTCCATCCATCCCTGTGTGTGTATCCATCCATCCATCCATCCATCCCTGTGTGTGTGTGTGTGTGTGTGTATTCATCCATCCATCCATCCCTGTGTGTGTGTGTGTGTGTGTGTATCCATCCATCCATCCATCCCTGTGTGTGTGTGTGTGTATCCATCCATCCATCCATCCCTGTGTGTGTGTGTGTGTGTGTGTGTGTGTGTGTGTCCGTGCAGCCTTGTGTGTGTGTGTGTGTGTGTGTGTGTGTGTGTGTGTGTGTGTGTGTGTGTGTGTGTGTGTGTCCGTGCAGCCTTGTGTGTGTGTCCAGCCTACCTGTGTCCCAAGCCTCCGTCCCGAGCCGCCGTCGTCCCGAGCCTCCTCCGACCCGTGCCGTGCCTCCTCCGTGCCGTGCCTCCTCCGTCCCGTGCCGTGCCTTCTCCTTCCCGTGCCTCCTCCGTCCCGTGCCGTGCCTCCTCCGTCCCGTGCCTCCTCCGTCCCGTGCCGTGCCGATGGATCGCCGCTCTTCTCGGCGGCCATTCTACAATTCAAAATTCCGCCTCCGCCTGTGATAGGCGGAACACTCAATTTCCCAGCAGCCTGTGTTCCGCCTATCACGGACATCCTCTCATACTCGTCCGTAGTATGAGAATGAGCGGATGTCCGTGATAGGTGGAACACTGACTGCTGGGAAATTCAGTGTTCCGCCTATCACAGGCGGAGGCGGAGAAGGAGGCGCGGCTTTTAAATTTTAATGTCCGCCGTCTGTCTGCTCGATACGCTGATCGAGCAGTCAGACAGCGGTGACTCGAGTATAAGCCGAGGGGGCACTTTCAGCCTCAAAAAGGAGGCTGAAAATCTCGGCTTATACTCGAGTATATACGGTATGTCATTTTACTCCTCACTACCTATCACAGTTTTGAAGGCCATAAAATGCCAAGATGGCACAAAACCCCCACAAATGACCCCATTTTAGAAAGTAGACACCCCAAGCTATTTGCTGAGAGGCATGTTGACTCCATGGAATATTTTATATTTTGCCACAAGTTGCGGGAAAATTACAAACTTTATAAATTTTTCACAAAGTTGTCACTAAATGATATATTGCTCACACATGCTATGGGCATATGTGAAATGACACCCCAAAATAAATTCTGCTGCTTCTCCTGAGTACGGGGATACCACATATGTGGGACTTTTTGGGAGCCTAGCCGCGTACGGGGCCCCGAAAACCAAGCACCGCCTTCAGGCTTTCTAAGGGCGTACATTTTTCATTTCACGCCTCACTACCTATTACAGTTTTGAAGGCCATAAAATGCCAAGATGGCACAAAACCCCCCCAAATGACCCCATTTTAGAAAGTAGACACCCCAAGCTATTTGCTGAGAGGCATGTTGAGTCCATGGAATATTTTATATTTTGCCACAAGTTGCGGGAAAATTACAAACTTTTATTTTTTATTTTTTTTTCACAAAGTTGTCACTAAATGATATATTGCTCACACATGCCATGGGCATATGTGAAATGACACCCCAAAATAAATTCTGCTGCTTCTCCTGAGTACGGGGATACCACATGTGTGGGATTTTTTGGGAGCCTAGCTGCGTACGGGGCCCCGAAAGCCAAGAACCGCCTTCAGGCTTTCTAAGGGCGTAAATTTTTGATTTCACGCCTCACTACCTATTACAGTTTTGAAGGCCATAAAATGCCAAGATGGCACAAAACCCCCACAAATGACCCCATTTTAGAAAATAGACACCCCAAGCTATTTGCTGAGAGGCATGTTGAGTCCATGGAATATTTTATATTTTGCCACAAGTTGCGGGAAAAGTACAAACTTTTATTTTTTTTTATTTTTTTTTTACAAAGTTGTCACTAAATGATATATTGCTCACACATGCCAGGGGCATATGTGAAATGACACCCCAAAATAAATTCTGCTGCTTCTCCTGAGTACGGGGATACCACATGTGTGGGACTTTTTGGGAGCCTAGTCGCGTACGGGGCCCCGAAAACCAAGAACCGCCTTCAGGATTTCTAAGGGTGTAAATATTTGATTTCACACCTCACTACCTATCACAGTTTTGAAGGCCATAAAATGCCAAAATAGCAGAAAACCCCCCAAAATGACCCCATTTTGGAAAGTAGACACCACAAGCTATTTGCCGAGAGGCATGGTGAGTATTTTGCAGCTCTCATTTGTTTTTGAAAATGAAGAAAAAAAAAAATAATGTATATTTTTTTTCAATTTTCAAAACTTTGTGACAAAAATGAAGGTCTGCAAAATACTAACCATACCTCTCGGCAAATAGCTTGGGGTGTCTCCTTTCCAAAATGGGGTCACTTGGGGGGATTTTGTGCTATCTGGGCATTCCATGGCCTCCGAAACTGTGATAGGCAGTGAGGAATGAAATCAAAAATTTACACCCTTAGATATCCTGAAGGTGGTGCTTGGATTTTGGGGTACCGTACGCTGTTAGGCTCCCAAAAGGTCTCACACTTGTGGTATCCCCGTACTCAGGAGAAGCAACAGAATGTATTTTGGGGTGTAATTTTACATATAACCATGGCATGTTTGAGCAATATATCATTTAATGACAACTTTGTGCAAAAAATAAAATAAAAAAAATAATAATGTATTTTTTCCACAACTTTTGTCAAAATATAAAATATTCCATGGACTCGACATGCCTCTCAGCAAATAGCTTGGGGTGTCTACTTTCTAAAATGGGGTCATTTGGGGAGGTTTTGAACTGTCCTGGCATTTTATGCACAACATTTAGAAGCTTATTGTAATTTTTTTTTCATGCAGCCTGTGGGCTGAACGAAAAAAATATATTGATCGGTGGGTATGCCCACCATTAGATACCACCCTTCATCCACCCACTTTCTAATGGTGGGCATACATGCACCATTTATATATGCCGAAGCATGGGGGCATCCTCCCGCAAAAGGTAGGAGCAGATCGCTCCTCCACCCCTTATGCCCCCATGCTTCGGCATATATGCTCTTTTTTAACTGTGGTGGTGAAATCACCCCCGACAGTGCTTGAGTCGCGGCTTTATGTATCATGGGAGCAAACGCTGTTGCTGTCAAGATAAATAAATCCACGCTGCAACTGAATGGCGTACCTGCTAAGCAAATGATGGTTAACAATAAAACAAAGTAACATTACAGTATAACAGTAAGACGTACCATACCTGCAAAGCAAATACAAAAAAAATAGCAAAAAATAACACATTTAACACAATCTGTGCCTAAAATATATATATGCCGAAGCATGGGGGCATCCTCCCGCAAAAAAGTTATGCCACGTACATACATTCAAACTTTTCCACGGGCAAGCCCTCCGTCGGAATTTTGACTGTATGTACGTGGCATTAGGAGCAAAATCGCTCCTCCACCCCTTATGCCCCCATGCTTCGGCATATATGCTCTTTTTTAACTGTGGTGGTGAAATCACCTCCGACAGCGCTGGAGTCGTGGCTTTACGTATCGTGGGAGCAAACGCTGTTGCTGTCAAGATAAATAAATCCACGCTACAGCTGAATGGCGTACCTGAAAACAAAAAATGGTTAACAATAAAACATTGCAGAATAGAATACAGTACAAAGGAGCAGAACAATAGAGAGAGAATAGAGAGAGAGAGAGAGAGAACAATAAAACGACAACTATTTTTGGTTTTTTTATTTTATATTTTTTTTGTTTTTTTGGTTTTTTAACTTTTTTTTTTTTTTTTAACACTTTTTTATGTAACTTTAACACTTCTGTTGTGTCGGTTTGGGTCTCTCAAAATGTGATGGCATCTTGGGAGACCCTGTGAACGTGTGCCTAGCCTGTGCAATGCTGTACCCTACGCTAATACTCAACTAGTTCATGGTAGCGTTCAAAACACTCACCCTGACAAAGACCAGGATTGCCAGGACAGCGGGGACAATAAGAACGGGTGTCACGCCTAAATCCGCGCTTTCTGCAGACACGACATTTTCTTTGGGGGGCTCGTTGGGTAGGGGTACTCGGGAGGACATAAGAATAATGCCTCTCATGCAGCCGGCTTACTGCATCTGGTAGGGGAAGGTGAGGTGGAGCACCGCCTGGATACAGAAGGGCTCTGACGATATCCTCCTGGAATTTGAGGAAGGATCCAGTCCGTCCTGAAGCTTTGTGTAGTACATAAGCATTCAGTATAGCCAATTGGAATAAATAAACAGACACTTTTTTGTACCAGCGTCTGGACTTATGGGCAACTAGATACGGCGCCAACAACTGGTCATTGAGGTCCACCCCTCCCATGTTAAGGTTATATTTGTGGACACAGAGGGGTTTCTCCACAATACCAGTCGCCGTAGGAATTTGGACCGTCGTGTCTGCATGAAGGGAGGTAAGAACAAAAACATTCTTATTATCCCTCCACTTCATAGCGAGCAAATTATTACTGCGCAAGCAGGCTCTCTCCCCCAGCCTAAGACGGGACTCTACAAGCCGCTGGGGAAAGCCCCGGCGATTAGGTCGCACGGTGCCACATGCTCCAATCTGCTGATCAAACAAGTGACTAAACAGTGGCACGCTTGTGTAATAATTGTCCACGTACAAGTGGTACCCCTTTCCGAATAAGGGTGACACCATGTCCCACACTATCTTGCCAGCGCTTCCTATGTAGTCAGGGCAGTTCTCCGGCTCTATGTGACTATCTTCACCCTCATAAACCATGAAACTACATGTATAGCCTGTGGCCCTGTCACAGAGCTTATACATCTTGACCCCGTATCTGGAACGCTTGTTGGGGACGTATTGTTTGAATGACAAGCGACCAGAAAATTTAATCAGGGACTCATCAACGCAGACAACTTGATCGGGAGTAAACAAGTCTGCAAAACGTTGGTTGAAGTGGTTTATGAGGGGCCGAATTTTGTAGAGCCGATCGTATTCAGGGTCTCCACGAGGACGACAGAGTTCATTGTCGCTGAAGTGCATGAACCGCAAAATCTGCTCGTATCGTGCCCTGGACATGGAAGCAGAGAACACGCGCATATGGTGAATTGGGTCAGTGGACCAATATGACCGCAACTCACTCTTTTTGGTTATGCCCATGTTGAGGGAGAGGCCCAGAAAGATTTTAAATTCGGAAACCGTAACTGGTTTCCATTGTCTGGCAAGGGCGGACTGGGGAATAGTGGCGATGTGTTGAGCAGCGTACAAATTGGTTTGGTCCACAATAGATCTATAGAGATCTTCGGTGAAAAACAGTGAGTAAAAGTCAAGTGTCGTAAAATCAACTGTTTCCACGTTAATGCCAGGTTGGCCAGTGAATGGGGGAAGTACGGGTTCTGCAGAAGTGGTGGGCACCCAAATTGGATTGGCGAATTCTGCAGGAAGGGCACTATGGGTACGACGGGCCTGTCTTTGTCTTCTTCTTGGTGGCAGCGGGACACTACTTGTGCTTGCCACCTCGCCAGCTTGAACTGCACTTATGGGACTCGCCACGTCACCACGTGTTACTGCAGTGCTGGATGTAGGTCCAGGGTGTACTAGGCCGCTGGTGCTTGCCAGTTCACCAGAAGGATGAGCGGCTCTAGTACGTCTCTGCTCCATACGAGTGGCCTGCGGTTTATGCACCTCAACAACAGAATACATTCGGGATCGGGCACACCTGTCCCTAACAGAGGCCTCATCTCCGTCGTCAGAGCTATCTGTCATGGAGCCGCTGTCCTCTACAGGATCGTATTCTGAGCCTGAATCTGACAGATGAGTGACTATCTGTTATGCTCAGAAACGTGTAGGCCTCTTCACTAGTGTACCTTCGCTTTGCCATTTTGGGCTCTAAATTTAGGGGTACACTAGTGAGACTCACAGGTAAAAAAGCACCTAGCCTGTCAGCGACTGTTTCAAAACGCTACAAAAAAAACTGTTAGCGATCGCAGGGATCAAGCCTGACTCTGCGAACGCTGCAGTTATGTGTGTTGTGTTTTGTAAGTGACAGTGATCGATCGATACTGCACTTGGGTGGGCTGGGCTGGGCTTGGCGGAGGGGCTAAACGCAGGTGCTAGCAGCTATCTGGGCTGATCCCGCTAACAATGCGCTTTGGGAAACCTAAAATGCTGGCAACGCTAATATAGATCTGATCAGATACTATATTACTAAGGGAGGTGTATGCTTTGCGCGTGGGTGTTAGCGGTACTGGCACTAACCTGACGCTGGGGCGACGCAGACCTTATCTGACCCTCAAACTTATATCACCCGCCGGGTGATCAGGGGGTTAAACCTTTATTAGGTAATAAATGGCAGGTGCCCTGAAACAAAAAAAAAATAACTAACCAACCAGCGTCACCTGTAACAGTTATATGGTGATCACTGGTGAAAGGGTTAACTGGGGGGCAATCAGGGGGCTATGCGGTAGTATATGGGGGTCCCTGACGCTATAAAAAGCTGCAGCGAACCTAAATACCTACCTGCCTAACTAGCGTCACCTGTGACACTAATACAGCGATCAGAAAAACGATCGCTTATTAGTGACACTGGCAACGGGGGGTGATCACGGGGTTAAACCTTTATTGGGGGGGTTAGGGGGGCACCCTAGAGCTAAAGGGGGCTAGCCCTAACTGCCCTAACAGTTATTACAGTCACAAATGACACCAATGCAAAAAAAAAAAAAAAGAAAGAAAAATAAAAAAATATGCAATTGGTGTCACTGTGACTGGGGGGGGCAGGGGTGATTGGGGGGTGATTGGGGGGTGATCAGGGGGGTGAAAAGTGTGCCTGGCGTGTTCTACTGTTAGTGTAGTGTTAGGTGCAACTCACGATCCTCTCTCCTCGGTGCCGGAACGAAAAAGACTGACACGAGGAGAGATTACATCACTTCCTCTGCCTGTGTTTACATTACAGGAGAGGAAGTGATGTCACCGAGCATTTTCATTCGTCGGGAGCGATCGCGAGGGGGTGGCCATGAATGAATGGCCGTCCCCTCGTCCGGGATCGCTCCCGAACGAATACCGACCGCCGCAGGCACCGGGCGGGGGCCCGATCGGGCCCCCGACCCGCGGGCAGGCAAGGACGTACATGTAAGCCCTTATGCCTGCCCGTGCCATTCTGCCGACGTACATCGGCGTGCGGCGGTCGGCAAGTGGTTAAGGCGGTCATCCCTAGGTGAGTGTTGGGCTTACCGCGACTTATGCGTTGACTGCAAAGATTGCAGATGGCAACACTATTGTCAGCAGCGGACACGTTAAAAAAAGCCTACACTGCGGAGCCATGTGTCGGCGTCCTGGGAGCGCCAGATGTGAACGTACATGGTTGATGCCTCGCTCCTGATACAGTCGCAGTCTGCTTTGTCCCTCCTGTGCAATCTAAGTTCTTCCTGCTTCTCTTCCCTATCTGCTGGTCCATATCTCCCTCTGAACTCCCCTCCTCTTCCTCTCTTGTGGGCACCCACGTGACATCACTAGACACGTCATCATCGACGTTACCTTCCCCACCGCTATAATTAGAGATCTCGGAGTAGGCAGCAACAGTGAGGACCAACCTCCTCCTTGGGCTGATCTGGGTACTGCCGTCAGACTGCTGAGTGGCGGTTGTTGCTACCTCCTCTTCCTGATCCAATGCCAAGAGTGGCTGTGAATTGGAAATGTCTTGATATGGATCGGAAAATAATTCCTGTGACTCAAGCGTAAGGTATATGGTGGTGGTGTTGGTGGTAGTGTCTTTGGGGGTGCACATAGCAGAGAGTGAAGAAGAGGGTGCAGATCGAGAGGATGAGGAGGGTGCAGAAGAGTAAGGCTGAGTGAGCCACTCAACCAAGTCTGGTGCGTCCTTTGACGTAATCGCACGCACCTTCTGCAATTTGCCACTTTGGCTCAAGCCTGTTGCTCCTGCCCTACCCCTACCACCCCTATGGAAGGGCCTGCCTCTTCCTCTGCCTGTCATTTTTTAAATGACCCTGTGACAAAAGTCTCTAGAGAAGTGCAGTATGTATGTGGAAGAAGGTATATAACACCCCGCTTCAATCTGTTGTTTTTGGGGGCCACTGGTTTATTACACCAGTTATAATACTTTTTTTGGATTGCGTTTGTCACTCTTTGTAGTATCGCTGCAGAACCACTCAGCAGTCACAACGCTGCACAGTGGAAACGCACTATACTTTGCTTTTTTATATGTGCAAGTATTTTATACGTGTATTACACAACTATATACTGCACACCAAATAGTACACCTATACCAGTCCTTATAAGGACCTTTGTGGAACTAGTAGCTAGTGATTAGCAGAGTGTACCTCAGTTCCTACACTGATAAAGGACTGCTGCAGAATAGGGCAGCAATCTGCAGCAGTGCACCACAACCCTATATATTGTGGACCTATACCAGTCCTTACAAGGACCTTTGTGGAACTAGTAGCTAGTGATTAGCAGACTGTACCTCAGTCCCTACACTGATAAAGGACTGCTGCAGAATAGGGCAGCAGTCAAGTAAAATATTCTTTCTATATTTGGACGAAAGTATATTATACGTGTACAACGCTATATACTGTACTACACCTATACCATACCAGTCCTTAAAAGGACCTTTGTGGACCTAATAATAATAGCTAATGATTAAACTGACTGTCCCTGCTACTCACAGCGTCCTGTCCTTCCCTGCACTCACAAAAGACAGGCGGCTGCAATCACAAGCACAGCAGTGCACTGAACACTATATACTGTACACCTATACCAGTCCTTAAAATGACCTTTGTGGACCTAATAGTAATAGCAAGTGATTAAACTGACTGTCCCTACTCCACACAGCGTCCTGTCCCTCCTTGCACTGACAAAAGAAAGGCTGTTGCAATCACAAGCACAGCAGTGCACTCAACCCTATATACTTTACTACACCTATACCATACCAGTCCTTAAAAGGACTTTTGTGGACCTAATAGCTAGCGATTTTGTGTCACTGCAGTCTC
Organism: Lithobates pipiens; assembly: GCF_037356315.1. NCBI lineage: Eukaryota > Metazoa > Chordata > Amphibia > Anura > Ranidae > Lithobates > Lithobates pipiens. The sequence continues at coordinate 537,355,737 of NW_027507903.1, forward strand.
TCCCTGCTCCACACAGCAACCCCTATAGTGACATACGAAAGAATGTAAAATGGCCGCTGGATCTGGTCTATTTATAAGTTAGGGGGAGTGTCCAATTGTCCATGTGCTGAAATGTCTCAATTGGCTGTCCTGTACCCCATGATGGATGTGTCATCATGGGTCAAAGTTCTTTCACACTGCAAACACATAAGTCCGCCGGGCGAACAGCGGCAATAGTCCGCCAATCGGGCGAATTGCGAACAGGCAAAATTCGCCGCAAACCGACCGCTGGGCGAACCGTTTGGCCATCCCTACTCTTAAACCTGTAGGCAATCCCAGAATATATGTAAGAAGCCTGCAGGGGTAACAGAGCATCTCCAGCATGTGGCCTATGAGGTTGGGTATATGCGGTGAAGGTGCTGGGGTGTATAGTATATTCTATGCAGGATTTTGAATTGGATTAACTTAATCCCTAGTTGCAACTAATGAATTAAGTGGATAATCCCACATGTCCTCCCAGTCTTCACTGTCCAGTTCCTGCACCTCCGCTCACCACAGATCACGCAACCCATCCAATCCAACCTGAATGGATGGCAGCAGTGCTCGGTATATTTGAGATAGTGGCTTTGAGAGTTCAGTAGCGTTTCGAGGTTTTCACGCTCAATATGGAACTGGACCAATTTAAACTGCGAGTCAAAGGAGTGAAGGAGCTAGAGGAACCTGAAGAATTTAGAATTCAGAAGTTGGAATTTGTTTTTCGGTCTGTCAAAAGTGAACACCCAGAACCATCACAGATATCGTTCAAGTATTTGATGCCCCTGCTGGCCCATAGTCTGGGGTCTTGTAAAGAGTGAAATTCCCTCAGCCTCGGATTACACCAGAGCAGTGTACTAGGGGACCATATGGTTTTTACCGGGTTAGGTTTTATTACTATTGTATCCCAAGCCTTAACCACTACAGATCCGCGCTATTGCCAAATGACGGCATCAGCGCGGACCTACATTTCCGGGACTACATCTATTGACGTCGTCCCGGATACGAGCGGCCTGCGCGCCCCCTGAGGGGCGCGCGCGGCACGCTCTGTGATCGGCGAGTCCGTGAGACTCGCCTGATCACCGATCCGTGCAAGGGGTCGATCCCGACCCCTTATCACGTGATCAGCTGTCAGCCAATGACAGCTGATCATGTGATAGAACGGAGCCGGTAATCGGCTATTATTCCTCCTCGCGCTGACAGCGCGAGGAGAGAAAAAAAAAGCCGATCACCGGCGGCCATGATCGGGACATCAGTCCCGATCACGGCCAGCAATACAGCTGACCACCTGCCCCCTGCCAGTGCCCACCTGCCCACCGCCGTGCCATCCTGAATAAAAGTAAGTGCCCCCCATCAGTGCCCCCCATCAGTGCCCATAGTGCCCACAGTGCCACCCACAATGCCACCCACAGTGCCATCCAGCAGTGCCACCAACAGTGCCACCCACAGTGCCCACAATCTGCCTCAAAGGTGCTGCGACCCAGTGCCGCCCATCAGTGCCCAGCAGTGCCGCCCATCAGTGCCCAGCAGTGCCGCCCAGTGCCGCCCATCAGTGCCCAGCAGTGCCACCTATCAGAGCCACCTATCAGTGCCACCTATCAGTGCCCATCAGTCCCATCTATCAGTGGTACCTATCAGTGCCCATCCGTGCCACCCATCCGTGCCACTTATCCGTGCCACCCATCCATGCCATCTTATCTGTGCCCATCTTTGCCCATCAGTGCCGCCTTATCTGTGCCCATCGGTGCCGCCTTATCTGTGCCTATTAGTGCCGCCTTAACTATGCCTATCAGTACCCACCAGTGCAGCCCATCAGTGCCCACCAATGCAGCCCATCAGTGCCCACCAATGCAGCCCATCAGTGCCCACCAATGCAGCCATCAGTGCCGCCTAATCAGCGCACTTCAATGAAGGAGAAAAATGACCCGTTTGCTAAATTTTATAACAAACTATTAAAACATGATTTATTTATTTTTATTTTTTTGCATCTTTTTTTGTTTGTTTAGCAAAAAATAAAACTCCGAGCTGTAACTAAATACCACCAAAAGAAAGCTCTATTTGTGGGAAAAAAATGATAAAAATTTCATTTGGGTACAGTGTTGTATGCCCGCGCAATTGTCATTCAAAGTACATCAGCGCTGAAAGCTGAAAATTGGTCTGGGACTGAGGGGGGTTTAAGTGCCCAGTAAGCAAGTGGTTAATGACCGCTCTCATAGCCTGTGTTAAAAGTGTAGGAGAACCCCTCTCATCCCCCTATAAAGAGCGTTTAAAAGGGCCTTATAAGATCCAAAATGTGCTGCCTCTAGGACTACTGATGCACTGGTGTCGTTCGAGACCAGCCAATTGTGGGCATGAGTAAGCATAGCTGCCAAGTAGTACGTGTGAAAGTCAAGGCAGGCAAGTCCCCCCTGCGTCCAGGGCCTACGTAGAATTCTCCTACTAAATCTGTCTGGATGTGATTGCCACAAGAAGGCAGCTACTAGGGAATCTAGTTGATGGAAGAGGGTTTTAGGTATCCTGACTGGGGAATATCTTAAAATATACAATAGAACTGGAAGCAGTTTCATTTTAATTAAATACATTTTTCCTATAAGAGTTAGTGGGAGATTTGACCAGGCCTTTAAAGGGGTTGTAAATCCCTTGGCAGAGATCCGCTGTACTCTCTGCCCGGGGTTCTCAACTCTTGATTGGATAGATTGATCGCAGCGAAGCCATTGGCTCCCGTCTATGGACTATGGACGCAAGTAGTCCATCTGAACCAGGGGATTTGTTGTTGGGTAAGGAGTAGATTGCATTTTCTATCTCTTGGTGCGTTAAGGGCTTTATCTAGTGTGTACCTTTCCTCAGAAAGAGAAGGCAAGGTGATTCCCTCAAGTATGGCTTCAACCGAGGTAGGGTTCGGCTCGCCATATCATTTGCTTATTCTAGTCTATTCTATTCTTTTTTTTCTAGTTTATTCTTTTCTTATGTATTCAAATTCATTCTATTTGAAATTCAAATTTCAGAAGATGTTTATATTCTATGTTATTCTATTCTAATTGTTGCTATTATATTTTAGTCTATTCTGTTATTTTATTTTCTATTCTATATTGTTCTGTTTTACTCTATTATATTCTATTATTTTATTTTCTGTTATATTGTTTTCTAATCTATTATTTTTTTTTATTCTATTTTATTCTATTTGGAAATTGGAGAACGATTCGAATTCGAAAAGTATTTCACATGTCACATGGTAAAGCATGTGACATATAAGGTATCTATTTACTCAGCGTAACATCACCTATCACATTTTATATTGGATATTATATTGTGTTTGTGTGCATTAAAATTCACAAAAGTATATTTTTTTCTAAAAATTTGCATTTTAAAAATGGCTGGACAAATATCAAGCTACATAAAAAATTGCAACAACCACTATTTTATTCTCCAGGGTCTCTACTTTCAAAATATATATAATGTTTGGGGGTTCTATGTAATTTTCTAGCAAAAAAATGCAGAATTGTTTAGATTTAAAGAGGTTGTATTGTATGTAACCAAATCAGTATGAATCCCTTCAGATTCTGTTGCCAAAATGAAATGAAACACAAGCTGTAATGCTTTGCGCCTATCTCTTAAGTTCTTGTGGTAAAACCAAGGAAGCTTAGACTACTATATCAATGCTATACGAAAACAGAAAGGCTGCACATACAACTGTAGGGTACACAATACAACACAACTTAGCTTACAAAAATATGCCTGCAAATATAAGCCTGTACAATATGTATGCATTAACCACTTAAGCCCGGGACCATTTTGCTGGCCAAAGACCAGAGCACTTTTTGCGATTCGGCAGTGCGTCGATTTAACTGATAATTGTGCTGTCGTGCGACGTGGCTCCCAAACGAAATTGACGTCCTTTTTTTCCCACAAATAGAGATTTCTTTTGGTGGTATTTGATCACGTCTAGAGTTTTTATTTTTTGGCAGACACATCTGAAATTTTTGACAAATTTTTGGGACCATTGTCATTTATACAGCAATCAGTGCTATACAAATGCACTGATTGCTGTGTAAATGACACTGGCGGTGAAGGGGTTAACCACTAGGGGGCAGTGTAGGGGTTAAGTATGTCCTGGGGAGTGATTCTAACTGTGGGGGGGGTGGCTACATGTGACACGTCACTGATCTCTGCTCCCGATCACAGAGAGCAGAGATCAGTGACCTGTCACTAGGCAGAACAGGGAGATGCTTGTTTACATTAGCACCTCCCCATTCTTCCTCCCCGTGAGACGATCGCGGGTATCCCCACGGACATTGAGTCTGTGGGATTCATGACCCAACTCATGGAGCTTGCCGTGCATGTGCCCCCAGGCTGCCTCTTAAAGGGCAATGTACAGGTACGTTAGTTTGCCTGTATGAGCCCTTCTGCTGACATATATCGGCGTGAGGCGGTCGGCAATCGGTTAAGTAAACTAAACAGTTACTCAACTTAGGGTTTAAGATGTAATGCCCTTCATGGTTCTTTGCTCAGTCCAACTCAAAACGTCTCCAAAGTTCTCGAGCTACTCGCATCCTTGTCTTCCTTTTTCTCCTTCCAAACCCCTCTGTTTTCTGACCACATGTTTCTTTCAAAAGCTCAATCTCCTCCCCCTTAGTCCTTGTACACATGGTCGGACATTCCGACAACAAAATCCGTCTAACTTGTGTTGCATACACACGGTCGGACAAAGTTGTCGGAAAATCCGATTGTACGTAATGTGATGACGTTATTTCGTTACGATGGGACTACGTTCAGGCTAGTAGCCAATAGCTTTGGTCTAGGAATTTGATCTGAGCATGCGTGGCACTTTGTCCAATCAGAATTCTCTACACACAATCGGACAAAGTACGATCAGATCATTTTGTCAGAAAGTTCTATAGCCCAGCTCTAAAACTTTGTCCATCGGATATTCCGACGGAAACAGTCCGATGGAGCCCACATACAGTCGGATTATCTGACAACACGGTCCGATCGGACATTTTCCATCAGAATGTCTGACCGTGTGTACAAGAGCTAACTCCTGCTTACATGACATCCTGCCAAGAACTTCCTGTTCCAAAAAAAAATTCCAAAACAAAACCTATCCAACTGGTTTATTTACATATCAATTAGGGGGGGGGGGGGGGCTGGCTTCTCTGCATACATATGCTCTTAAAAATCTAACTCTATATTATTGCTATCAAGACAATACAAATTGTCATAGCAACACATAGCACCTCTTGATTTTATAGCATAATATGGGGGAACTTCAGCATCTTAAACCCTTTTGTACAGGAAAGGGCGAAATAAACCCTTGTATTGTAAATGGGAGGAAAAAAATCCCTTTCGACCCCTGTAACCGGTGGTCAGACTTTTGTTTTGTTGTACCTGGAAGGCTGCAACATTACTTTTGAGCAGGGTTAACAATGTCTTTGGCAGTTTGTGGAAAGAAAGTCCCAGATGAAAGTCTCTTGTCCTCTTGGTCATAAAGAAATGCTCAGATGAAAGTCCACTCCAATTCAGCCACCATCAGGGAATCATCCGCATCTTCCTCAGGCTCTCTTCTGGTCTGCCTCCTCCCATCTAGCATAGTCATCTGCTCTGCCTGCTCCACCTCTCGATGCTCAGTTCCTGAAAAGAGTAAGAGACAAAGCAGATTATATGTTCCTTCCAACTGTGCCAACAACATAGCTCACTTCTCACATTTCTCTGTCTTCCCATTTCTAACTGCAAAACTATTGTAGGGTGCCCATTGTTGCCTTGAAACACTTTCACGGAAAGGCATTGACTTCCAACATAACAAATAAGCTTGCATGTCTCTCCGTGCTATCCTGGGAAGAACACAGGCCTGCTGTTGACCTGTCTTCACAGCATGGCATATTTTTGCAAAGTGCCCCATTTTATGGCAACAGAAACACTTAATGTGACTGAATCTACCATTCCCAACCACTTGCTTCCACTTCTTAAGCAATGCTGGTGTAGGAATCCCATCTATTTCCTCTCTAGGGATCCCCACCTTAAGTAAATCAATCCACATGTGTCTCCTGGAGATCATAGGCCTTGCCTTCCTTGTATCTGAATCAACTTGAGCTGATCAAATCCTCAGCTTCCCGCTTATGGGAAGTAACAGTGGCACATGTTCTACTTCTCCTTACAGGCTTCGGGCCTTTATCCTTTGTTAGGGCATCATTAGACTTGTTCATGAGGGCTGCACACCGCTCATTCAAATCTTCAGCTCGGCCTACAGGGGTTTGAACACACTTCAAAGTTACTGCAGGTTTAACTTTGATTACCCTACTTTCTAAATATGTTGCCTTGCTTGCAGTTTCCTCCAGGGTTACCTTAGGTATCTGTGCTGCCTCTCTGATTAATGCCCTCCTTGCCCGGCCCGTGAGTTTTGGTGTGCGGCCATCTCTGTTGTGCCATGTTCTTTCCACATGGTTATGATAGATTTGATGGTGCTTCTAGGAATCATCAAAGATTTGGATAATTCTTTATTTTTATAACCTAAACCTAACTTGTACTTCTCAACAAAATTGTCCCTTACTTGTTTGGAGAGTTCCTTCATGGCAGTGTTTGGTTAGTGGTGCCTCTTGCTTAGGTTTTGCAGCCTCTGGGACCTTTCAAGAGGATATGTATATGTAATGACAGATCATGTGACAATTAGATTGCACACAGGTGGACATCATTTCATTGATTATGTGACTTCTGAAGGTAATTGGTGGCACCAGAGCTTTTTATGGGCTTCATAACAAAGGGGATGAATACATACACACATGGCAATTATCAGTTATTTCTGAAAAATAGTTTTATGTATATTAAAAAAATTTAAGGGAGAAGGGGAAAAGAGAAACCTTCACACAAAAGACCTCAAGGAAAAGTGTTGGTTCTATTGGACTTTTTAGGCAAAAATAAAAAACGATATATTCAAAAATATTATTTATTTACAAAAAAAAAAATTAGAACAAAAAAAGAGGGGGATTGTAAAAACATATCAAGTTCTGCTTAATATCCTGTCAAAATTAGTACAGTCTGGACAAAATCCATATTCATTTCCATATATATCCAAAAAATGACAAATTATACATTAATACAGGAAGTAAATAAGACTCAGATATGTTCTGGCCCTCTACATGTTTCGCATTTTTGAGCAACGCTTCCTCAGGAGCTTTAACAATTTTGTTTCTTCATGGGTACACCCCAAGAGAAATGCGCAGGAGGGAGAAGAAAGATGAAAGGGAAGTGTTTTTCCAAGTAGATAAAAGACCGGTTTTCACTTCGGCAACACACTTTGATCTATATGAGAGCCTGCGGTTTAGCATAAAGGCTTTAGGTACTATGTAGTGTAAGGTGGCCAAGAAAAACAGGAGGGGGTTATAGTGCCCCGTATTCTTTAAATTTAATTGGTCACTTCTTGTGGTGTCTTAGAGCAAGTAGAATAAAGACAGACTCTCCCAAATAGTCCAAGGGGAAGAGGGGATCCTTGTAACCCCTATAATATTTCGCCTGGTAAGGAGGTGGGACCCACCAGGCAAAATATTATAGGGGTTACAAGGATCCCCTCTTCACCTTGCACTATTTGGGAGAGTCTGTCTTTATTCTACTTGCTCTAAGACACCACAAGAAGTGACCAATTAAATTTAAAGAATACGGGGCACTATAACCCCCTCCTGTTTTTCTTGGCCACCTCACACTACATAGTACCTGAAGCCTTTATGCTAAACCGCAGGCTCTCATATAGATCAAAGTGTGTTGCCGAAGTGAAAACCGGTCTTTTATCTACTTGGAAAAACACTTCCCTTTCATCTTTCTTCTCCCTCCTGCACATTTCTCTTGGGGTGTACCCATGAAGAAACAAAATTGTTAAAGCTCCTGAGGAAGCGTTGCTCAAAAACGCGAAACATGTAGAGCGCCAGAACATATCTCAGTCTTAGTTCTGTACTTGATACCCTGTCTTATTTACTTCCTGTATTAATGTATAATTTGTCATTTTTTGGATATATATGGAAATTAATATGGATTTTGTCCAGACTGTACTAATTTTGACAGGATATTAAGCAGCACTTGATATGTTTTTACAATCCCCCTCTTTTTTTGTTCTCATTTTTATTTTTTTAAATAAATAATATTTTTGAATATATCGTTTTTTATTTTTTTATTTTTGCCTAAAAAGTCCAATAGAACCAACACTTTTCCTTGAGGTCTTTTGTGTGAAGGTTTCTCTTTTCCCCTTCTCCCTTACAATTTTTCAATTGAAGTTATGATTAGGACGTAGCAATTGTTTTTTTTTTACTTTTTAGTGTATCCACAGATACCACCCTGTGATAGATACACACCCCTATTTAAAGTTTTATGTATATATTTTTCTAATTTTACTTCACCAACTTAGACTATTGTGTTCTGATCCATCACATATGATTCAGATTAAAAAAACATTGAACTAAAGGCTGTAATGTAACAAAATAGGTAAAAAGCCAAGGGGGTGAATACTTTTGCAAGGCACTGTATGTGCACATTTGGTAATGGTATTGTGAATGACATTTCTTTCTTATACCTTTGTTAAATGACCTCTTCATTAAATGATAAAATCCATAAAGAGCACTAAAGTGCTCTTGCTGTACCTTCTTTCCTAAGAATTCTAATTCTGCAAGCTCTCTATATCCTTCTAAGTGGGTAAGATGTAAGAAAGAAATGATGAGAGGTGTTAATGGGTTACAGGGTATGCATGAGAGTAATTAGAGAAGAGTAAAATTCATTAGTCTCAGTCTCAGTGAAATACAGTAATAATGTATGGGGCAGGGGTTGTAGAATGATGTGTAAAAGGCTTCTGTGTCAGGAATAATAAGAGACTGTGTAATCAGTGATACATTTTGTGTCAGCTATGTCAAGCACGTGTGGGTGGCTCTTCTTGCTGGTCGATTTAATGTGTGTGCAGTATATAGATCTGATATCACTAATAGATACTGATACAGCTAGATTTGTTAGTCTCAGTGGTGTAATCTGCACTAAATCTCATGTAAAATACATGAACATAAATATATACAGAGAAGAGTTTATGTACCCCCAAAATATGTAATCTCACTCCTAATGCTGAACTCAGCACAGTGGCTAAGTGGTTAGCAATTTAACCTAGCAGCACTGGGGTCGTTGGTTTGAATCCCAACCATGGCGTTATCTGCATGGAGTTTGCATGTTCTCCCTGTAGTGTAAATTAAGCTTTGGCGCTAAAACCTTTTTTACGTGCACTGTGGGTGCCCAAATTATGTATATGTGTGAGGTGATCTATTATCTCTGCTGATGATCTAAAGAATTAATGTGAGCTAATGTGGAAATCTCCCAAAATCCACTATATACGTGATATCTGCCAAAATGCGTGTGTTAAGTGTGTGTCTATTGACTTGTAACTCAAAAATGCACATGTGTTGCAAGAAAATAGTGAATAAATCGCATGGAAATAAACCATTAAAAATAATAATACATGTGGCTCCAGATGACGTCGCTCTGACGAAACGCGTAGGGCGTGGCCTAGGACGTGCACCTCATATTGGTATACAAGCAGCAACGCCGGCGCAGTTACTTTTAAGGCGATTTGTCTTTATTGGATATTGTGAGTAACCTGATTTTTAAATAAATAAATCGTTCAACAACAGTATTGCACTATGGTTGTACTTCTGTTTCCTCCTATGTGTAATTGCTAAACGGACTATTTGTGGAAGGAAAAGTGTAAAGCATTCCCCCAGCACAGCAGAAGCAGAGCCCAAGGAAAGCTGCACAGTGGCTCATACTGTGACTGCTCGGTTAACCCATTGTGGGTTTTTGGTCTGGTGAGCGCATATATATACCTTTTTCTTAACACAGAGTGGCGCACCAGAGAGGAATGCATTTAACCCTTCTGCACTAGTCACCTTGCTCTACCCCCCTCATTTGACAAAAATTCCATGCGTTTTCCAGCAACTAAATGATGCGATTTTAAAAAAAAATCTGTTGGACATTGAAAGATTTTTTGTTATTTTTTCTTGGTACTCTCACAAACGCTTTTTGATTGTCACTTTTTGAGGATTCTGAACATAGAGCATAATTTATAGATATTGGTTTATGATTTGCATATGATTTTTTTACTAAGCACACATGTATTATTATTTTTATTTTTAATGGTTTATTTTTAATGGTTTATTTCCATGCGATTTATTCACTATTTTCTTGCAACACATGTGCATTTTTGAGTTACAAGTCAATAGACACACACTTAACACACGCATTTTGGCAGATATCACGTATATAGTGGATTTTGGGAGATTTCCACATTAGCTCACATTAATTCTTTAGATCATCAGCAGAGATAATAGATCACCTCACACATATACATAATTTGGGCACCCACAGTGCACGTAAAAAAGGTTTTAGCGCCAAAGCTTAATTTACACTTCAGATTTTCAGCCTACTCCTACATTTAGGGACAGGTTTCAAGCACAGGCAGCTTTAACCTTTGGAGTTCATTTTAACCCATTTTTATTTGATTTCACTTAGTTTTCCCCCCAACCTGTGGAGTGAACAGGTAGAATTTGTCCAAAGCGCAATCTTATTTATTTTATTGTTACTTCATGTTCTCCCTGTGCCTGCGTGGGTTTCCTCTGGTTCCCTCCCACACTCCCAAGACATAGTGGTAGGTTAATTGGCTGCTGTCGAAATTGGCCTTAGTATGTGCATGTATGAATGTGAGTTAGGGACCTTGTATTGTAGCTCTGAATTCATCAATTTTTAGATATAACCTTAAGGGGTAGTATAGACACAGGCAAGATCAACAGCAGCTCCTTGAGGGCAGGGACTAATGTGTATGTACAATATATATTAGTACAGTGCTACAGAACTTGATGACGCTATATAAGTGTAAAATTATCCCCTCATAGGGCTGCTGGTAAATGTCTCTCCTACTCCTGCACAGTCAGGCAACACGCATTCCACGCTTGCATCCAAATACAAGAAATCAATCCCTTGGCTTTGTTTTGAAGTTTTGTTAGGGGTATTAACTTGGATAGGGTGAAGGGATTTATGGGATGGCCAACTGGAACCAAGGAACAACAAAAGGGAAAACTACATTCCTCTGTTCAAAAGATTCTGGACTGCTTCCCTTCCTGTACACACACAGTCTTTTGTGGATCAACAGCAAAAGCACAAAAATGAGGCCAGCTGTATGCAGGAGTGTATCCCTTCCAGATGTAGAACTGCTCCAAGGGCCACTGCTTGCAAGTACTACCAGCCCTCCTGGAAGTTTTGAAGATCTCATACGGCAAGGATAACAAGGGTTAAACACAGCGCTGTCCTTTTAGAAAGCTTGTTACATGTGGCAGTCTCTTCCCTTGAAAATCCCTGGGTGTGCCCATGTACTTACTCTGTCCTCTTTGCTGCCACTGCTTCTCAGACAAGACTCCTAGACAAACCATGATGCTGTAAGGGTCTTCCCAAGCCAGTCTAGAGACCCCCCCTAGACCTAGGGATTCCCTCATAGGCCACGAACAGCCTCCTCAGCACTCCATCTTCCACCCGTTTCCCCTGCTAGCATGACTCATCCATATGTAAGGGCTGACCTAGCCACCCTGCCAGGACAGTACCCCTTGGGATTTTCCAGGCTCCCTCAAGTAAGCAGATCAACCCTCCTGGCCTCTGCCCACTAACTTCTAGAAGTTTCTACAAACTTCCCGATCCAGGGGGAGGCACCAGAGACCTGCCTCTGTGAGTCATCCAGCCTGAGCTGCAGTAAACTCTGACCCAGATTCAGACTTACTTTACTTGGAGTCAATAAAATTTGCCTGCACTAGAGGGTGCTCCATTAGTTCCTAAAAATAAAAATAAATATATACATAAACAAATTAGAACTCTTTGAGGTAATACAATGTCCATCTTTCAGATATACTTTTCAAATGAGCGTGAATTATGTCTCTTTGTTATCCTAGACATCATGAATTGAACATATTACCTCCAAATCTTTACCAGAGAAATGCAATTTTATGCTGAACTCGGATAGTACTATTTTCAGTGTTATTGACACCAATGATATTATTTCAGTGGAAACAAAATTATTAATATTTAACAGACTCTAGCATATAAGAAAATTGTTTACATAAGTAGAAAGTATCTACCCATTGTTTCCAATATTTGACCTTTCTCAACAAAAAAGGAAAGCTAATGTGTACCAAGCAGTTCTATTACATCCTACAGCTCAACCATCAAACCTTGTGTGACAGTTTGAATGTGTTTAAACACCTAGCCATTCACTCACATCCAAATCCAACTTTAGGTATAAAATGATCATTCAATCTTTGATCATTCAAATTTGTGATTGTTGTTGTTTTGTAGAGATAACCCCATATCAGGAGTAGGGATGGCCAGAACAACCCCCTGTTCTGTTCGCACCAGAATAGCAAAATCCATTGAACTCTGTGGGACCTGAACTGTACAAATTGCCCATTTTGAAGGCTTATATGCAAGTAATTGGGCATACAATGGTTATGGGGATCCAGGTACTGCCTGGGGGACATGTATCAATGAAAAGCAAGTTTGTAAAAAAGTGTAATTTTTAAATGAGCAGTGATTTACTAATGCTTAAAGTGAAAACGTAAAAATTAGAAATAACAATACAAATGAAAAAATCCTTTATATATATAGGTCCTGGGGGTCCCCTTAGTCAACCTGTAAAATGGCACATCTGTACTGTGTATAGAAGCTGCTGCAAAAAATGAAATTTTCCTTGCAAGCTTTCTATATTTTGGAAACAAAGGCTTGGGGAGCCAGTCTGTATGATGAGGCCACAATGTAGTCCACTGGGAAAAAAAATTGAGATTTTTTTGATAAATTCTGGTGTCTCTTCCACAGACTTTAGTAACAGGTGTGGAAAAATTGGTCTTTAGGTGTCGATGGCACCTTCACACCATACCCCTATAGAGGTACTCTTGATGAAATCAAGAATTTTCCTTGCTGTCAAAAATTTAAATGATATGAACCTGTCAAATAGGTGCGGAAAAATTGGTCTTTGGGTGTTGGTGGAGCCTTTACACCATAACCCTATAGAGGTACTCTTGATGAAAGCAAGAACAAGAATTGGCCTTGCTGTCAACAATTTAAATGAAATGCACCTGTGAAACTGGTGTGAAAAAATTGGTCTTTGGGTGTTAATTGTGCTTAAGAAACCTACACCAACAAAAATTCTTCCAGATAAAATCAACGCCCACAATGCTAGGCAGCCTAGAAGTCTTGCAGAGATTCCACATCCCAACAACACTTAATCAGCAACATCGGCATCAGGGGCTTCATAGCAGCTGGTAATCCATGACTGATTCATTTTGATAAATGTCAAACGGTCCATGGAGTCTGTGGACAGACACACTCTATTATCAGTAACAAAACCTCCAGCAGCACTGAATGCCCATTCGCAAAGCACACTGGATGCAGGGCAGCCCAGCAGCTCAATTGCATACTGGGCAAGTTCTGGCCAGTGGTCTATTCTTATGACCCAGTAACCCAGTGGATCGTCAACTGAAAAGCTCTCCATCTCTGTTTTCGCCCCTAGATAATCATCCACCATATGATGGAGACGCTGCCGATGGGATGTGGAGGCTGACAGGCCTGGGTGCCGAGGACTAAAAAAATTGTGAAATATATCACTTCTCCACTACTCCTCTCTTGACCAACAGAAGCCTCAAAACTGAGTTTTCCATGACCCTATAACCTACCAGAGTCAAGAAATGCCATTAGATAAACTCCTCTTTAAGGTGTCCTCAAGAGATTTCATCATCTGCACCCACTGTGGGGACAGGGTGAGTTCTGAGACTTTCCCCTTGTAACTGTCGTCAAGGAGGGTTGCCAACCAATAATGATCCTTCTCCTTGATGCCATGTATTCTTGGGTCCTTTTGCAGGCTTTGAGGCATGAGGTAGGCCATGCACCACAAGTTTGTTGAGGCATGAGAAGCAGACTCCTCAGGGTCACTGAGGATTGCAGTATCTGGAACTGCCTCCTCCTAGCCAAGTATTACTCCCAAGGGTTCTGGGGATGGAAAACCACCTGTTAAGGTTTAATGTATATCTTCCTCTGCTTCAATGCCTCCAAAACTGCCAGAATCCTCCTCCTCCCTCTCCCCTTGTGTGTTCTGTGGCATAGGAAGAAATGTGTCTGCATAAAGTGGGCCTTGAGAGGAAAGGAAGTCCTCCTCTTCTTCCTGCTGCTCTTCGAGTACCCTGTCCATAATGCCACACACAGTCTGCTCCAGCAGGAACACAACAGGGATTGTGTCACTGATGCATGCATTGTCATGGCTCACCATCCTTGTGGCCTCCTCAAATGGTGACAGTACAGTGCATGCAGCCGGCCTCCTCATATGGTGACAGTACAGTGCATGCAGCCTTTATAAGCAGCCATTGGCGTAGGGAAAAAAAGCTGAGCTGGCCTGAGCGCGTTGTTGTGCCATTCTATGCGCAGTAAAGAACAGAAATATATTGCGTTAAACGTGCAGTAATGCACAGAAGTGTATTGCATTCAACGTGCGCTAATGAACAGAAATATACTGAGTTAAACATGCAGTAACGCACAGAAAATATACCTCATTAAACGCACACTAACGTGCTAAACTATACTGCAGTAAACCTGCCCTCACAAAATAAACTGACACTAATGTAAAAATGAATGGTCTCTACACTCACACTGACTGAACTACCACTAGATTCACACTAAACTCATATTCTACACTGACAATAGAATCACAATAGTACACTAACTCTAGTAGCACTGAAAAGAGCAATAGAGTGTCAGGTCACCTGAGACCAGGTGACAGATGCACTCCGTAGGAGTCGGAAGTGCACCGCTAGGTAGTGGACCTTAGGACTGATTGCTGCGGATTGTACCCAGGGAGATTCAGGACACAGGTCTACAGGATCACTAACACAGATCCCAATGGGAGCTGGAACATAGATTCCCCAGGGCGCGGAGTCTAAGAGCCAGCGGGTGTTCGCCAGAGCCTCCAGTGGTGAGGATAGACTTCTCTGCGAGGATCTCACAGCTCACGCTCACAGTAGACTACAGGAGAAGGAAGCAGCAGGCTGGAACGACAAGGATAGTAAGGGGATAGTAAGGGGATATGGTAGAGGTCAAGGCAACTAGCAGACAGGAACAACAGAGTACACGCCAAAGGTTCAGGGTCACAGGCAGACAGGGATGGTCAAGGACATGCAAAAGGTCAAGGTCACAAGCAGACAGGAATTGTTGAGAACACGCCAAGGTTGGTAACAGAGTTAAACATAGAGCACAAGGCAAGCAGGAACCAGGAAGCTAAACACACAATGAATACACAATGGTTGATCAGCACTGTTAGCTTGCAGTGCACAGGTTAATATAGGGTTCCCTGATAGGGCGTGGGGTGGAGCCATGCTTAGAGGAGAGGTTATAAAAACCACCAGGTGGAAGTGGCTGGCCTTTTAGTCAGAACACATGAGGGGAGGTAAGCAACCAGAGGAAGATCACTGCATAACCATGACATAGAGTTTGATAAAAATCCTGGACAGCCGCACTCAAAAAAATATTTTTGCCTTTATTAAGTGAAAAATCAACAGTATATGCCACAGCAGAACGGACAGAAGAGCTGACGCGTTTTACACTACAAACAGTGCTTAATCATGATTAAGTACTGTTTGAATTCTGTAACGCGTCAGTTCTATTATTTATTTTTTTCACTCAATAAAGGTAAAAAAAAATTTTTGAGTGCGGCTATCCAGGATTTTTCTCAAACTTCATTGCTATAAGCATTGCCAGCACCTGTGTCTTCCAGTCTAAAGGAGAGGTTTGTTCCTGATTGACCTGCCTGGAGCAGTGATATATCTTTCTCTGCACTGAACAGACCACTGTTCTATCTCTTTCCATGTGGATATCACACTACAAATGGCTGCTATTGAAAGAATAGTTTTATAGTGTGGGGCGGGACTAAGAGCAATGAGCCATGATTGAATAGAGTCATCATTGCATTCTCCAATCATGGCTCTGACGGTGCTATGTGCCCTGATTGGGCAAAGCCTTCTTTGCTTCAGCCAATCAGGGCTTCTAATGCACTGTGCCCATTGTGGTCATTCGGCAGGCTGAACAAATGGTCGAACACCCCAATAATTTGGGTATTCATTGAACGGGCAAATAGCCAATGTTCGGTCCAAACTCATGCTCGGGCTGAATCGTTCACCCATCCCTAATCAGGAGTGTCTGCTTAA
Organism: Lithobates pipiens; assembly: GCF_037356315.1. NCBI lineage: Eukaryota > Metazoa > Chordata > Amphibia > Anura > Ranidae > Lithobates > Lithobates pipiens. The sequence goes on from NW_027507903.1 coordinate 537,371,990, forward strand.
TTCATAAACCTGCATGTTCATCAAAAACATTGTGCATGCAAATAAGATGCCTTGCCAATTTCATAGTCCGACAATCATCTTGTGTCTGCGGATTGCCTAAAGCTGCTAAAAACAGTGTGAAGGATGCACAATCTGGTAGCCACTAGATGATCTTTATACCAAGATCTCCATACAAATACTGTAGGCTAATTCATATTAGACTAACTTGTAAGTTTTGAGTATGAAGACACAAGTCTATCTAGGAGAAACAATAGTACTCAGTGATCGATTTTCTCAGCCAAACATTTTCCTGAACAGCCTCATTTAGAAAGGTCATGGCTCAGTGTCATGGAAGTGCCCACAAACATAATTCTCTTATAATACTCTTTAAACAGCTAAATTGGGCACATGTCTTCTAATTGCTGTAGGCACCTTCAGGTGACCCTGATGACAATGTCCTCAGGAATAATAAAAATGTACCAGGAACCCCTGCTATGCAGTCCACTTTTACTAAAGCCAGCCATCAATTCACTCCAGTCTGGTATGAATTGATGGGGTAGACCTTATGCCCATTTGTAATAGGCAAACATTGTGAAAAATTACAGCCAAAGTAAGTAAACTAGTAGCAGTCCAGTGAACGCACTCACTCAATAACACACTGTTATTGAAAGAGTGTTACCAGTCAGACATTGTGGAACTACAGCTAACCATGAAAGTTTTGCAGTGTGATTGGTTACAGCCCCAAGATGTGTAATTGGTTACATCTTACAGTGATAAAATATATTTACTGAAATGTGGGGCTGCTGCTAGTTTACTTATTTTGGCTGTCATATTTCTGAGCAACTAAAGTCCAGATGCAGACTCCTCCCCACTGCAGAGCGTGTAGATCGGTATCAGCACTGTTACAGTTGGGATGGTATGGATATTTCTGCACGCCCTTTCTTTGCTCCAGCGTGCAACACCCTACGTGACTGCCTTTGCTACCTCAGGGTTGGTCCAGCACTGCCTAATAGTATACAAAAAGTTTTAAAGCAAGCCACATCTGTAAAATATGACAGAATGTGTTTACCCTTCCAGCTGCCTGCGCCACTGCCAAATGTTGCTCTGATGCTGAAGTCTAAAGAAAAACGAACACTTCCAGGGTTGTCAATCTTGTAGGTGCCCCAGAGTGCTTACTGGTTCCTCCCTCTGACCTCTTCTCCATTACAGCACAGAATACAATAATTATGTGCAAGCCAGAAAGAGGAACCAGTGAGAGCTGCAGAGGACCTAAGAAATTGACATTCCTAAAAGTGTCAGTTTCAATGTAGAATATATATATATATATATATATATATATATATATATATATATATATATATATATATATATACAGTGGTGTGAAAAAGTGTTTGCCCCCTTCCTCATTTCCTGTTCCTTTGCATGTTTGTCACACTTAAGTGTTTCAGAACATCAAACCAATTTAAACAATAGTCAAGGACAACACAAGTAAACACAAAATGCAATTTGTAAATGAAGGTGTTTATTATTAAAGGTGAAAAAAAATCCAAACCATCATGGCCCTGTGTGAAAAAGTGATTGCCCCCCTTGTTAAAACATACTATAACTGTGGTTGTCCACACCTGAGTTCAATTTCTCTAGCCACACCCAGGCCTGATTATTGCCACACCTGTTCACAATCAAGGCATCACTTAAATAGGAGCTGCTTGACACAGTAAGGTCCACCAGAAGATCCTTAAAAGCTACACATCATGCCGAGACCCAAAGAAATTCAGGAACAATTGAGAAAGAAAGTAATTGAGATCTATCAGTCTGGAAAGGGTTCTAAAGCCATTTCCAAAGCTTTGGGAATCCAGCGAACCACAGTGAGAGCCATTATCCACAAATGGCGAAGACATGGAACAGTGGTGAACCTTCCCAGGAGTGGCCGGCCGCCCAAAATTACCCCAAGAGCGCAGCGACGACTCATCCAAGAGGTCACAAAAGACCCCACAACAACGTCCAAGGAACTGCAGGCCTCACTTGCCTCAGTTAAGGTCAGCGTTCATGCCTCCACCATCAGGAAAAGACTGGGCAAAAATGGCCTGCATGGCAGAGTTCCAAGGAGAAAACCACTGCTGAGCAAAAAGAACATCAAAGCTCGTCTCAATTTCTCCACAACACATCTTGATGATCCCCAAGACTTTTGGGACAACATTCTGTGGACCGATGAGACAAAAGTGGAACTCTTTGGAAGGTGTGTGTCCAAGTATATCTGGCGTAGAAGGAACACTGCATTTCATAAAAAGAACATTATACCAACAGTAAAATATGGTGGTGGTAGTGTGATGGTCTGGGGCTGTTTTGCTGCTTCAGGACCTGGAAGACTTGCCGTGATAAAAGGAACTATGAATTCTGCTGTCTACCAAGAGATCCTGAAGGAGAATGTCCGACCATCTGTTCGTGTACTCAAGCTGAAACGAACTTGGGTTCTGCAGCAGGACAATGATCCTAAACACACCAGCAAGTCCACCACCGAATGGCTGAAGAAAAACAAAATGAAGACTTTGGAGTGGCCTAGCCAAAGTCCTGACCTGAATCCTATTGAGATGTTGTGGTATGACCTTAAAAAGGCCGTTCATGCTCGAAAACCCTCTAATGTAACTGAATTAGGACAATTCTGCAAAGATGAGTGGGCCAAAATTCCTCCAGGTTGCTGTAAAAGCCTCATTGCACGTTATTGCAAACGCTTGGTTGCAGTTGTTGCTGCTAAGGGTGGCCCAACCAGTTATTAGGTTTAGGGGCAATCACTTTTTCACACAGGGCCATGATGGTTTGGATTTTTTTTCACCTTTAATAATAAACACCTTCATTTACAAATTGCATTTTGTGTTTACTTGTGTTGTCCTTGACTATTGTTTAAATTGGTTTGATGTTCCGAAACACTTCAGTGAGACAAACATGCAAAGGAACAGGAAATGAGGAAGGGGGCAAACACTTTTTCACACCACTGTATATATATATATATATATATTATACATAGTATCTCACATTTTTGTAAATATTTGATTACATCTTTTCATGTGACAACACTGAACAAGACACTTTGCTACAGTGCAAGGTAGTGAGTGTACAGCTTGTATAACAGTGTAAATGTGTTGTCCCCTCAAAATAACTCAACACACAGCCATTAATGTCTAAACAGCTGGCAACAAAAGTGAGTACCCCCCTAAGGGAAACTGTCCGAATTGGGCCCAAAGTGTCAATATTTTGTGTGGCCACCATTATCTTCAAGCACTGCCTTAACCCTCTTGGGCATGAAGTTCATCAGAGCTTCACAGATTGCCACTGGAGTCCTCTTCCACTCCTCCATGACGACATCATGGAGCTGGTGGATGTTAGAGACTTTGCGCTCCTCCACCTTCCATCTGAGGATGCCCCACAGATGCTCAGTAGGGTTTAGGTCTGGAGACATGCTTGACCAGTCCATCACCTTTACCCTCAGCTTCTTTAGCAAGGCAGTAGTTGTCTTGGAGGTGTTTTTGGGGTTGTTATCATGTTGGAATACTGTCCTGCAGCCCAGTCTAAGAAGGGAGGGGATCATGCTCTGCTTCAGTATGTCACAGTACATGTTGGCATTCATGGTTCCCTCAATTGAACTGTAGCTCCCCAGTGCCGACAGCACTCATGCAGCCCCAGACCATGACACTCCCACCACCATGCTTGACTGTAGGCAAGACACACTTGTCTTTGTACTCCTCACCTGGTTGTCGCCACACACGCTTGACACCATCTGAACCAAATACGTTTATCTTGGTCTCATCAGACCACAGGACATGGTCCCAGTAATACATGTCCTTAGTCTGCTTGTGCTGCAGCTCAGTTTCAGGGTCTTGGCAATCTTACTATAGCCTAAGCCGTCTTTATGTAGATATATACAAAAGCCTCTGATATTGATAACACTTACTGTGGCAAAATTAGACTACAAATAGACAAGGATGAGCTTCCCTATGCACCAAAAGGCCACTTAACTAAGACATAACCTTTATTGTAAATCATAAAAGTGTGTAAATGACCATATCAGGTATACCTATAGTATGAGGTCAATGCCATTATATATAAAAATCAACATTCTATCTCTATGTGGATTTACATATCCTCTAATACAGCCTGCCGAGAGCATTTATATTGAATACAGGAGGAAATTATAACCCTCATATTGTCTATACATATATATTCTAGAGAAGCTTTCACCATTTAAACTTGGTAGATGTTAATATTACCACATAGAGGTAGAACGTTGATTTTTATATATAATGAAATTGAACTCATCCTATAGGTATACCTGATATTATCATTTACATACTTTTTATGATTTACAATAAAGGTTACGTTTTAGTTAAGGGGTCTTTTGGTGTGTAAGGAAGCACACCCCGTCTAGTTCTCATCTTTATGTAGAGCAACAATTCTTTTTTTTAGATCCTCAGAGAGTTCTTTGCCATGAGGTGCCATGTTGAACTTGCAGTGACCAGTATGAGAGATTGAGAGCGATAACACCAAATTGAACACACCTGCTCCCCATTCACACCTTAGACCTTGTAACACTAACGAGTCACATGACATCGGGGAGGAAAAAAGGCTAATTGGGGCCTATTTGGACATTTTCACTTAGGAGTGTACTCACTTTTGTTGCCAGCGGTTTAGACATTAATGGATGGGTGCTGAGTTATTTTGAGGGGGCAGCAAAATTACACTGTTATACAAGCTGTACACTCACTACTTTACATTGTAGAAAATTCTTTAACAGATATTGTTTGCTTTAAAATGTTTTCTATAGTGGCAGGGTTGCTGTAAACCTAGACATTTGGAGGTTGATATACTAAACCCAGAGAGTGCAAAATCTGGTTCAACTGTGCATGGTAGCCAATCAGCTTCTAACTTCAGCTTGTTCAATTAAGCTTTGACAAAAAAAAAAACTGGAAACTGATTGGTTTCTATGCACACCTGCATCAGATTTTACACTCTCTCTCAGTTTTAGTAAGGCCCCTTTCACACTGACGTCCCGTTCAGGCCCGCCTGTCAGTTTTTCAGGCGGACCTAAACGGGTGCTCCATAGAGCTCTATGGAGCGTCGGATGTCAGCGGTGACATGTCCGCTGACATCCGACCCGCTCCGATCCGAAAAAGTGTGACGGAGGAAAAAGCTATTTTTCCATCCGTCTGCGGATCGGATCGTGTGACGACGGGCACTGCGGTCCGTCGTCATCCGATCTCCCATAGGGGAGAGCGGCGCTGTAACAGGTCCGTCCCTGCGCAGTGTGCAGAGACAGACCTGTCATCTCCCTGCTCAGCGGGGATCGGCGGAGTGATCCCCGCTGAGCAAACGGATATCCACGGGGCGGATCAGAACTGATCCGCCCCGTGTGAAAGGACCCTAAATCAACCCCATACAGTCCCGTATCTCACTGTGAGGCAACGCCCATCGTTAAACATATAGCTACTGCACAGGAACCCACCATGACCTTGTCTCTCGGTCATTGTGGTAGAATAGTGAAGTCTAAAGGTAACTGCAGACATTAATGATGCAAAAGATTGTTGTATAAACATGCATGTTTGCATTGGGGAAATGTGCATACTTTTTGCCTAATTAGCTTGAAAAAATCCAATCCAAATGATCAACTCTTTCTCCAAGAAGACTTGGACAGAAAATATCTGCTACAACCAGGAAGGGCCTTCAGAAACACGAACACTCCAAAATCAAATTTTAAATGGATGGAAAGGGGATAGGTTGATGTCTTTAGGTACCTTAAGGAGTTGATCTTTCTCTAGATAATGTATGAAGTAATATATAGGTCAATATGTTTCATCTGACATTCTTATCCAGTCAGCACTAATTATTTTCTATCACATACATTGAATGCCTAAGTCTCCATAGCTCTTCATATGTCATTCAAATTTGCCTGATGTTGGTCAGACTGGCTAGCATCAACAGATCACTGAATTAAATTCTGAATACATTGCTATGCGCAACTGTAACACAATACGTTAGACCCAGGTGCAGCATTTGTTTATTTGGGTACAAGAACAAATTTGCAGATTTGTCAAGGACATTACAAAATAGTATGACAAAATGTTCTGAAAGCAAAATATATTGGGCACTTATGTTTCATGGATTTTCAGGGCCTGGCTATTACAAATGACATTTAGAACACTGTTACGGATCACAAGCAAAACATTTTTTTTAATAGAAAAACACGTGTAAGACAATGAGAATAATCTATATAGATACAGGGGATGGTATGAGTGGTGGATGGGTCAGAAATTTCTATTTTATGTTTCACTAGAGACCATGTGAATGAAAATAATCTGATTGTTCCCTACAGGTAATGATAACAGTTCTTTTTTTGGATGCTTTTGATCATGAGGACCTGTGTGTGTGAAAGGGTGGACAACCAAATAATTATTCATTTCAGAAGTTGCAGGGTTGTGAAGAGTTGCCAGGCTCTGTTGTGTCCAATATATTTTGTTGTATGTGGAGACCTTGAGCTTAGGGTATACATCGACATGGTTATATCCTCTGTTGTAATGTAGACTAGAGACGTTAAAACATTTTGGAAGAGGTATCGTATCATCAGGAGAACCAAATGTGGTCTCCAATTGATGACAGAAAAATGAATGCTATACAGTACCTTATATTCTGGGAATTCCAGCCTTGACTTATGCATCTCTGTTTTAGACAGAGTGGTCACCAAAATAGGGTGTTATGATAAGGCTGGAATCAGTAAAAATAAGACCGTGTGTGATAAGAGTGAGCACTAATTACAACATGATTGAATGAATAAGATTTTACAATCAGTAGCAGAGTTGTTTTTTTTTCACAAAAATAGTCCACATTGTTGACGGGCTTTACATTGCCTCTATTTCTTAGCCTTGCCCTGGGCAGCCACTGCCTCCATAGCCTTCTTCACTGTCTCCTCATCTCCAAGGAAGGCCATAGGTTTAAGAGGTTTTAAATTGTCATCCAGCTCATACACAATGGGGATTCCAGTGGGGAGATTTAGCTCCATGATGGCAGCATCAGACATTCCTGTAAAGAGATATGAAAATGTGATGGAGATTTGTTAAAAGGGGTCACCAAAACTATTTTCACATAGAAACAGATTTTTGATAAGCTACATCAGGCACAGAGGTGTGTCTACTATACAACACTTAAAGAAATTGTTTACTTCCTTATTCAGGAGTGTGGATGTGATTCTTGTAGCCTATCACATTTCACTTTTTAGTAGTTGACAAAATCATATATGGTAATACTATATCCCAAGGACCTCTTTCACCAAACTTGTTTTATAGCATTTATTTTTGCTTTTCCATACCTGCTGCATTTGCTGCCTCTGCCAGACCACCTACTTACCAGGTTGGCTGTAGAATTTAAAAAAATGAAGCCTGAACTCTTAAGTGTGTATGCCCCATCCGACTTTTTACGTCGAAAATTCTGACGGACCTAGAAACGTTCTAAATATTTTAGACGGAACCAATTCCTATCGGGAAAACCGCTCATTTGTATGCTGTTCCGACGGACCAAAAACAGCGCATGCTCTGAAGCAAGTACGAGACGGAAGCTATTGAACTTCCTTTTTCTAGTCCCGTCGTAAATGTTGTACGTCAGCGCGTTCTTGCCGGTCAGACTTTGGTGTGACAGTTTCAGCGGAATTCCTTTGGAACTCCATCGGAAAAACCTTCAAAGTTTATTCCGACGGGAAAACTAGTCGTGTATACAGGGCATCATTGGTTGCTATGGGTTACTGCAATGTTTACATTGCCTTTTCCCTTTTTAAAAAGGGTGCTGTGTTTTTTAGTATATATATTTTATTTATAGTGTTACATATCAAATATCCCATATAGATATTTAAGATATTCCAGTAGGTGGCACTCTTCTGGCTACTGCACAATTGTGGCTAGACCTGAATAGTTCAAATGTTACACATACAGATGCATGACTTATAAGAAGGACATGCTCCCTCCTTCCCTCTCTCCCTCGCTTCCAGCAGATACAGGGCATGTGAATGTCCAGTTAGCCAGTCCAGTTAGCCTGGCCATTGACAGGTCCGTTTTGGGAATATTTGACAAATATTCATTCAATATTAAAAAAAAGTGAACTACCTCTCAGAATTTCCAGCACAAAAGTGCTTACTGGACACGGAACGAATGGGGGATATCAGTCAAAATAATTTTCCAACATGTTAATTTTTTATTTATTTTTTGTTTACCTAAATAACACAATAGGTACAAAATACAGCATGATCAAAACATATGTATGAATTAAGTATCAGTAGGAATTGGGACACATTCACACCTAAGTGTTTCAGGAACACCATCATTGTGGCCTGACATATGTGACCAAAAAAACATGAGAAAATTTGGTGTAAATGCAGCATTATATACAAATGAGGTGAAACAAATGTCAATTCAAAAAAAAGAGAGGGAGACAAATAATTCCACTGTAGATTAAATTAATCTACAAATCTCCTAAATATTAGCATTGTGAAATGATTAACATGAAACACATACCGTATACATAATGAAAAGTGTCCATATGGCATATCCAAAAAATACATATATGCGCCGACATATGCAAATCAATATGGTAATACAGTCCAACTTAAAGTGATGAAAAGATAGGGAAACAAAATCTTGTTGATCCACCAAAATCCTTCACCAAAGTGATGTGTGCCAATTCCACTCCCTTCAGAATAAAGCTTACCAGATGCTGTTGCCATTCGCTCTTGTGTCTGGCAAATATCACCTTATTAGATGATATTGAAGAGCCGCTTGTACACGCCATTCTCCATCCAGATTAATAAAGACACTCTCCACATGTGAGGATAGAAATTGAGACAGAGCTTCCAATAGTGTAAAAACCCCTTAACCCCTTGTTGACTGGCTCACGCTGATATATGTTGGCAGAAGGGCACATACAGGCATATTAAAGAGGAAGTAAACCCTGATGGGTTTACTTCCTCTTTTTTTCCCTGCAAAGGTAAAGCATAATGGACTACTATGCATCGCATAGTAGCTCATTATGTGTCACTTACCTGACACAGGAGCCAGCGAAGTCGCCGCTGATCCCTGTAGTCCGCCGCATCCATGTTGCTGGTGGCGTCTCGCAGCTCCGACGAATCACAGCGGCGAAGCCGCGATGACGTCACTCCCGCGCATGCGCACGGGAGTCGCGTCTCGCAGCTCCGCCGCTGCCACTCGGCGAAGCCGTCAATCCGGCGCATGCGCACGGGAGTCGACAAATTTGGCAAATCCATTCATGGATTTGCCGCATTTAGTGCGCCTGCGCACCGCTGTCTACGGCGCATGCGCCGTAGACAGCGGTGCCCATTTTCGGGCAAATATCTCCTAAACCATATAGGTTTAGGAGATATTGCTTGGACCTACAGGTAAGCCTTAATCTAGGCTTACCTGTAGGTCCAAGTTGTTTGGAAGGGTTTACTTCCTCTTTAACGTACCCGTACGTTGCCCTTTAAGACGCAGCAATGTGGGCATGCGCACGCCCGCCCGCCGCAAGCTCCATGAGTGTGATCACGGGTCCCGCAGACTAGATGTACGTGGGGATATCCGCGATCATCTCAGGAAGAGGAAGAACGCGGAAATTCTGATGTAGACATTTCCCCATTCTTCCTAGTGACAGGACACAGATCACAGCTCCCTGTGATCGGGAGCGGTGGTCCGTGTCTTGACACACGTAGCCCATCCTCCCCACAGTTAGAATCACTACCTAGGACACACTTAACCTCTGCAGCGTCCCCTACTGGTTAACCCCTTCACTGCCAGTCAGATTTACACAGTAATCAGTGCATTTTTAATCGCACTAATCGCTGTATAAATGTGAATGGTCCCAAAATAGCGCTAAAAGTGTCCGATCTGTCCACCACAATGTCACAGTCATGATAAAAATCTCATATAGATGCCATTACTAGTAATAAAAAAAAGATTAATAAAAATGCCATAAAACTAGCCCCTATTTTGTAGACGCTATAACTTTTTGCGCAAACCAGTCAATAAACGCTTATTGCTATTTTTTTTTACCAAAAACATGTAGAAGAATATGTATCAGCCTAAACTGAGGGAAAAAATGATTTTTTTTATATATTTTTTGGGGATATTTATTATAGCAAAAAGTAAAAAATATTGAGTTTTTTCAAAATTGTCAGTCTTTTTTTGTTTATAGATCAAAAAATAAAAACCGCAGAGGTGATTAAATACCACCAAAAGAAAGCTCTATTTGTGGGGAAAAAAGGACATCAATTTTGTTTGGGAGCCACGTCGGACGACCGCGCAATTGTCAGTTAAACTGACACAGTGCCGAATTGCAAAAAATGCTCTGGTCTTTGGCCATCCAAATGGTTAAGGTAATCGTACGAAGTCCGAAGTGACAAAACGCATCGAGGTGTGGCTACACGGCAATGCTGAGACAGTGACTCCATGTGTAAGAAGGAAGCTATGAGGTCACCTGGCATGTTTGGAATTTTAACAAGGTGATTTTGAATCTTTCATGCATTACTTTTAATAAATAGATTACCTTAAGGTGTTTTTACATTATTGGAGGCTCTGTCTCAATTTCTATCCTCTCATGTGGAGAGTGCCTTTATTAATCTGAATGGAGATTGGCATGTATAAGCTGCTCTTCAATAACATCTAATAAGGCGATATTTGCCAGACACGAGAGTGAATGGCAACAGCATCTGGTGAGCTTTATTCTTAACCACTTCAGTCCTGGAAGAATTTACCCCTTTCCTGACAGGCTATTTTTTGCAGTACGGCACTGCGTCGCTTTAACTGGCAATTGCACGGTCATGCGACATTATACCTAAACAAAATTGATGTCCTTTTTTTCCCCCCTTTTTTTTACTAGTAATGGCGGTGATCAGAGATTTTTATCGTGACTGCAAAATTGCGGCGGACAGATCGAACACTTTTGACACTTTTTTGAGAGCATTGACATTTATACAGCGATCAGAACTAGAAGTAGCCACTGATTACTGTATAAATGTCATTGGCAGGAAAGAGGTTAACACTAGGGGCAATCAAGGGGTTAACTGTGTTCCCTAGGTGTGTTCTAACTGTGGGGAGGGGTGACTAGGGGAGGAGACCAATCGGTGTTCCTACTTAGTCTCCCGAAATAACCAGAATTTGTATGTTTACACAAACAGATCCTGGTTTTCGCTCTATCGTGAGCGATCGCGGGTGCCCAGTGGCTGCTGGCGCGCCTGCAAAAGCGTCTTAAAAAGCTGAGGTACAGCTACGACGGCTCACGCAGGGGAGCCATCCTGCTGCAGTATAACTGTGGTGGCAGGTCAGGAAGGGGTTAAGGGAGTGGAATTGGCTCACATCATTTTGGTGAAGGATTTTGGTGGATCAAAATTATTTTTCTTCACTATCTTTTCATCACTTTAAGTTGGACCATATTACCATATTGATTTGCATGTTGGAGCATATATCTAGTTTTTGGAAATGCTATAAGGACACTTTTCATTATGTATGGGTGTTTTATATTGATCATTTCACAATGCTAGTATTTAGGAGATTTGTAGATTCATTTATTGTGCTACTGTGGAATTATTTGTCTCTCTGTCTCTCTTTTTTACATTTGTTTCACCTCATTTGCATGTTTATTAAATATTAAGTGGCAGCACAAACAGGTGTTTTTCATTAGTGCAGCGCACACACTTATAAATGCAGCATTATAATTTATATATCTACCCCTATGCTTTCGGTGATTGAAGACTCAATAAAGTGGCTAGATCTCCATACTGAGGTGCTACGTGTCATAAAGGCCAGCAGTGAACACTTTTCTATGATAAATTTAAAACCCATCTCAACAAAAAAAAAAAAAAAAAGGTATGGATAGAGTGTAAACTTTGTCTCATTTTTCTTGCCCAATGTGTTCATTGATTTTATAGTCACAGCAATACAAGATAACACAGTGTGGCAAAAGGTGGGTCAGTTGTGGAAAAAAAGGATTTAGTATACAGTGTGTGGATAAGGCAGTTACCATCTATAAATATGATTACAGCTATCCTATCACAATAACACACAAAGGAGGAATGGGGTCTATAGGAGGATACCGGGAACCTAAATCTACCAATATAACAGGTATGTGAATTGCGGGAGTAGAGTAGAGGAAAGCCAGTGGCAAAGAGTAGAGTTAAAGAAAAAAGGGGGCAGGGGGTGGCAGAGGCGGCTCTAGGCTTTGCGAGGCCTTAGGCAAATTTGAGACATGAGGCCCCATTTACATCCATAATGGGAAAAATAATTCAAGCAATAAAAATTAACTGTATAAATTGCATATATTAAGAGTTTTAAATTCTATGAACTATGAATACACTGTTTATAGAATTTTCTCTAACCAATTCTTCTTTAATCAAATATATATATATATATATATTACATATATATGTATATTATATATAACACGCATATTTTTCCTTTGACATGAAGGTCAGGTTAATATAACCCAGCCAGCACAGAGTTGCGCCATATATCAGAGTCTGCAGGATTCCCCCTTACAGTGCAAGTGAACACTGATATAAAGGGGAATGCTGTGGATCATGATCTAAGGGGCAACCTGCAGACTTTGGTGTAAAGGGGAACTCTAATGTAAGGGAGGGGGGGAGCTCTGGTGACCAAAAATTACATTTATATCAGAGTCCACTGCATTACCCTTTACATCACAGAGTTCCAACTTGTATTTAAATTGCAAACTCTAATGTGGAGGGGGCTCTGGAGCTCCTTCCACAGAGTGAGAGAGTCACAGACATGATGCAAGAGATGATCAGAGACTGCAGACATGATACAGGAGATGATCAGAGACTGCAGACGTGATACAGGAGATGATCAGAGACTGCAGACATGATACAGGAGATGGTCAGAGACTTCAGACATTAAACAGGAGATGGTCAGAGACTGCAGACATGATACAAGAGATGGCCAGAGACTGCAGACATGGTACAAGAGATGGCCAGAGACTGCAGACATGATACAGGAGATGGTCAGAGACTGCAGACATGACACAAGAGATGGTCAGAGACTGTGCTGACATAGTACAAGAGATGCTCAGAGACTGCAGACGTAATACAGGAGATAGTCAGAGGCTTCAGGCATGATACAAGATCAGTGGCGGCTGGTGCTCACAATTCTTTGGGGGGGGGGGGTGTAAAGAAAACTGAAAAATTCAACAACAAAAAAAAGAAACATCAAATACAGCCACTGTGTCCTCAAATGTGGCCACTGTGCCCATCAAATGCAGCCACTCTGCCCATCAAGTGCAGCCACTGTGCCCATCAAATGCAGCTACTCTGCCCATCAAGTGCAGCCAGTGTGCCCATCAAATGCAGCCACTGTGACCATTAAATGCAGCCACTGTGACCATTAAATGCAGCCACTGTGCCATCAAATGCAGCCTCTGTGCCCATCAAATGCAGCCTCTGTGCCCATCAAATGCAGCCTCTGTGCCCATCAAATGCATGCCAACCCCTTTGTGGCAGACAGCATCTGTTTGATTGGGGGGAGGATATGTGCTAGGGGGGGCTTTGGGAGGGGAGAAGATATGTGCTGGGGGGTGGATTTCATATCCAAGCCCCCTTGTAGCACAAGTCCTAAAGTCCCCCCCAGCACACAGCGGCGCCACTAGGGTTGGTGTCACCTGGTTCGGTAGAACATGGTGTCACCCCCCTGCATTTGGCAGGATAGTGTGCTGGTGTGACTCTCTCTCCTTAGCCTGTCACAATGGATGGAGCAGGGATGGGATTGGGGGGGGGGGGGGTAGAGCTGGAATGGGATCGGGGAATGGATGGAGCCAAAATGGGAATGGGGGATGGATAGACCTCGGATGAGATTGGGGTGGTAGGTGGAGCCGGGAGGGGATCGGAGGGATGCAGGGAGCCAGGATGGGATTGGGGGGGATGGAGGGAGCCGGGATGGGATCGGGGGGATGGAGGGAGCAGAGATTAAATTGGGGGGATGCATGGAGCTGGGATGGGATCGGGGAGAATGGATGTAGCTGGGATGAGATTGGGGGAATGAATGGAGCCGGGATTGGGGTGGGTGGATGGAGCTGGGATGATAAGGGGGGATGGGATGGAAATTGGATTGGATTGGGGGGTGGGGTGGATGAGCTGGGATATTACGGGGGATGGATGGAGCTGGGACTGGATTGGGGGGGATGGATGGAGCCGTGATGGGATGGATGGAGCCGGGATGGGATTGGGGTGGGGTGGATGGAGACGGGATGGTATGGGGGGATGGATGGAGCCGGGATTGGATCGGGGGGATGGAGCCGGGATGGGATTGGGGTGGAGTGGATGGAGCTGGGGATGGATGGAGCTGGGATTGGATCAGGGGGATGGATGGAGCCGGAATTGGGGTGGGGTGGATGGAGCTGGGATGGTATGGGGGGATGGATGGATATCCTCTCCCCCAAATAGCTCCAAGTTAACTCTGCTTGTCCCTCGCCCTCTTCTTTATGCCCCCCTCCCCTCCAAGGCTAATGTTTAGATTACACAGGCCTCAGACCAGCGCGGCTCTCGGTGAATGCTGTGACTTATTCCCTCCTCCTCCACTGTGTACAGGAAAACATCACAGCACAGGAGGAGGGGCGGGTTCAGTTCGTTCCGCTCCACAGTGCACTGTGTGTCAGCCAGCTGGGGAGAGATCCCGGCTGCAATGCACAACGGAGTGGAGTGGAGCTTGCGGCATGCGGGAACGGAGACACCCCGCACAAGCCGTGGGAATCTGATTCGTCGGGACTTCGGGTCAAGAATGCAAGGCGGTCCCAGCGAATCATGGAGCTTGTGGTATGGGCAAATTAGGCGGTCGCGACTCGCGGGGCCCCTGCGGCGGCGAGGCCTAAGGCGACCGCCTAATTTGCCTAATTAGAGAGCCGCCTCTGGGGGGTGGTGCTAGTATGGGAAACACAGATGTGCCCTTATTTAAAAGCTCAAAAGGTCCAGCTCAGATCCTGTTGGGAGATAATGTAAGGTCCATGGGTATCACCTAATATTTGTCTACTGTACTGTTCAGCTGAACGTCTGTTTTCTCATAGAGCATGACTACGTGAATTCCACTCTTAATTTCAGCCAAAGTCAGCAGTTATTTGCTTAGCTGCAGTCAAGAAGTAGAATAGTAGATAGTAGAAAATGATTCTTGAAGAAGAATGAAGGTTTTAGGTTGAAAAGCACGTATTGAGCCAGGAAGGGCACTTTGTAGCTCATCAGTGTTGAGATCATCCAAAATATTTATTCTTAAAGGCCCACCTTGAGGAGTGTATGGGGATTTGAGGGAGTTGAGCCTCATAGTAGTAATACAGTGTTTGGACAGGTTCGGGAGTTTTTTACTTATCAGGATCTCCCTGTTGAGACAGGGTTTGGCATGCTGCAAGATAAAGGGGGTTATTTACTAAAGGAAAATCCACTTTGCACTGCAAGTGTACTTGAAAGTGCACTGAAAGTGCACTTGGAAGTAAAGTCACTGTAGATCCGAGGGGGACATGCAAGGAGAATAAAAAAAAAAGCATTTTAGCCTGCACATGATTGGATGATAAAATCAGCGGAGCTTCCCCTCATTTAAGATCTACCCCTTAGATTTAGAGTGATTGTACTTCCAAGTGTACTTTCAGTGCACTTGCAGTGCAAAGTAGATTTTACTTTCGTGAATAACCCCCAAAGTGTGTGATCTGTTGCTGCAAAGATTGAAGAATAACTGTGTGAACCATCACCAGTAGTAGTCAAAAATAGTATAATAGCCACAATTTTGTTGTTTTTTTTTTTGTCCTCTGGGGAGATTTTTCATCACTTCCTTTCACAGTCAAAACTTGTCAGACCCTGACACACTGGTTGTTATTGTAATAGAAAAAAAACAAATGCTTTGAAATGTTTTACTGGAGTTTTGTAAGTCCATTGGAAAAATGTCATCAACTTTCTCCCCAGAGAGGTCGCAGATAGCAGTAAAAACAAAGGTCCTAACCCCGACTCCACGCTATCCAAAACGTAAAATTTCAAACTGTGGTATGTTATTTGAACAGACGTGGACTGCAGTTTAAGGAATATTGTTAGTCTGGAATAATGACAGTTCAAGCAGCAATTAAAAATGTAATTCAGTTTTCACAACCACAAAATTGCATTACTTCCAGGCTTAGCCATCTCATAACTAGGGTCGAAGTGTTTCAGAAGGTGGTGTCTCTTGTGCAAAGTGTTTAAGTGTTTTTCCATACATGTTATCTACAGAAATAATTTTACGTTGGTGTGCCTGCCTGGTATTTTATGAAAAGAGTTTGTCTTTTTGCATAGATTAGCTGTCTGCTCTAACCTTAAAGCAAACAGCATTATTCTGTTTAACAACAATAATTTCACATTATAACCTCAATGTGCCCAGAATCCAGTCATATTGTTTCTATTTGTCTGTAATCATGCAGAATACAAGTAAATGCTACTTACAATTGTGGGAAAACATTTGCACTTGTAATCAGAACTTATTGCTTTTTTTTTGCTTTTTTGAAGGTGGGCAACATGTTCTTTGGATACCATCATGGGGGCAGCTGACAGGTGCAAAGAGTTCTGCTGATGTGGAGTACCCATGATAGCAGAATTGGTATAGCCATATTATTTTAAAATCATTAGGATTTGTCTGGAATCATATACAAATGTAGAGAGCGGGAGCAATTTTTATTTGTGTTTTATGAGTTGGACGGTGCCTGAGATATAAGGTACAGTATAGCCTTGCCAGAGGGGTACTTAGTAAATATTTGATGTAATACAGTGTTACATTACAGGATAAATATATTAGAAAGATGAGAAATATTGTTCTGGGTAGTATAAGGTTTAGAATGATCTATATGCTATATCAGTAACCCTCTCACATGTCTACACACATCTAGCTTAACCACTACAATACAGGGCGCTTTCGCCCCCTTCCTTCCCAGACCAATTTTCAGCTTTCAGTGCTCTCGCACTTTCAATGACAATTACGCGGTCATGCTATGCTGTACCCAAATGAAATTTTTATCATTTTATTTGCACAAATAGAGCTTTATTTTGGTGGTATTTATTCACGACTCCGTTTTTTTTTTTTGCAATATAAGCGAAAAAATTTGCGTAAATTTGGAAAAAAAAACAATATTTTCTTCCCTCTATTTTAAAAGAAATCCAATAAAATCTAATTTTGTCATAAATTTAAGCCAACATGTATTCTGCTACATGTCTTTGGTAAAAAAAAATCCGTTAAGTGTATAATAATTGGTATGTGTGATCGCGGACATATGTACGCAAATGATCATGTACAGATGTGTGCAGGTGATCACGGACATATGTGTGCAGATAATCATTGGGACATGTGATTTTAGTGGGACATATGTGGGGGGCATGTTTTTATTATTGGAGACATGTGTTTTTATTATTTTGGGGACATGTGTGTTTTGGGGACATGTGTGGGGACATTGTGTTTACACTGTGTTTTAGACTAGACTGGTGATCAGTGAGTAAAAAGCTGTAAAGAACAGCTCATACTCACTGATCACCAGCCGGCTGCAGCGATCTGTCAATCTCCCTCGGTCTGGGGCTCCATGCAAGATCTCACCTCATGGAGTTTCAATAATCATAAGACTGGTAAGGAATCAGCCTATAACTACATGGGAGTATCTTGTCAATAATCTCAAGGCATCTGGGACCATAGTCACCAAGAAAACAATTGGTAACACACTATGCAGTGAAAGATTGAAATTCTGCAGTGCCTGCAAGGTCCCCCTTCTCAAGAAAGCACATTTACAGGCCTGTCTGAAGTTTGCTAATGAACACCTGAATGATTCAGAGGAGAACTGGGTGAAAATGTTGGGGTCAGATGAGACCAAAATCAAGCTCTTTGGCATCAACTCAACTCGCCATGTTTGGAGGAGGAGGAATGTTGCCTATGACCTCAAAAACACCATCCTCACTGTCAAACATGAAGGGGGAAACATGTTTTGAGGGTGTTTTTCTGCTAAGGGGACAGGACAACTTTACCGCATCAAAGGGACGATGGACGGGTCCATGTACCATCAAATCTTGGGTAAGAACCTCCTTCCCTCAGCCGGGGCATTTAAAATGGGTCGTAGATGGGTATTCCAGCATGACACTGACCCAAAACACACAGCCAAGACAACAAAGGAGTGGCTCAAGAAGAAGCATATTAATGTCCTGGAGTAGCCTAGCCAGTCTTCAGACCGGGTCATCAAGCAATGTTGGCTTGATGACCCGGGCTTGGCCCCTCCACAGCTTATTTTAGATAGATTATTACATATTTAAGTTTCACTCAAACTGTTGATGATTGTACTTTTTTTCTGTAAAGTTGAACATGCATCGAAGGATTACTCCTTTCCAGCAACTAACAAACAAAAAGCAGAATAATGTAGAAAGCCATGTTGAAAAGAACAAATCCCAAAATATAAAAAGAATATGGCTTTTCATAACAAGAAATCCAGTATTTATCAACACACCATCCATATATGGTTATTTCAAACTGTGATGTGTATGTGTGACATCTAACCAGATGCTCTTCCATATGTTCATATCATTTTCATACTTCTAGATTAACTTTTTTATTTTTTTGCTATCAATATAAAAAAGAGACTTTAAAGTATATTTATCTGAAAATAGTCTGAAATAGTTTCAGCAAGTATGCATTAAAGTAGCCTAACACAGAACGATTATTTGACAGATGAGGCCATTTTAGAATTGGTTTAGAACCAGAAAACTCAATTCTCAGATATGAATATCCATTGAAAATGAAAATGAATTTCAACAATGACAGTAGCTGCCCATTTTTGTGGTTATCATATGGCCACCTCTGCTGTCACCTACATAAAATGCCTAAATGTTTCAGATTAGTCAGAAACAGTCAGTAGTAGTAGTTTTTTTTTTTGTAAATGTCTTAAACCCTTTGTAGTGGAAATATGTGACTAGATAGGGAGCAGTCATAGATTAAAGCTTGCCCCATAATTGCCCTAAGCCTTTCTTTGACTGGTGTTAATTATACATGAAAATTTTACATATATAAGAATACGCCTGCTGAGATCATGGGATGCCTTGAGACATGTAAAAGCTCTTAGACAGAGATTTGCTTGTGAACTACAGTGGAAAACACCTTTTAAGAAGACATTTTGTTGAGAGTGCAACACTCCATAGCCAAGATTAGGTATTATTTGATTCAGTATAATGAATGTTAGTTGTATCACTCAGTTGCATCCTTAGCGATTATGCATTGTCATATTGCAGTTGTAATCTGCAGTACCATAGCAAACCACAAGGTGGCAGGGTGAACAGAGAGAATCCAGGAAAAGCAGCTGAGGATATTTATAACTAGCTGGACCTCTAGAATTGGTGTGATTTAAGAATAGTAACAGAATGACCTTCAGAAGGGCTGTGCGGAGGTCAGACCAGGGTGAAAGAAGTATGATCATTTGAAAAAATTACTTAAAAGTGACTTAAAATAATACATGACAGAAAAAAATTGGTTGAATTTGATGTGACTTAAGAACACAAAAACCGTGTAGTTAATTTGTCTTACAACAATGAATGTTTATTTGTGTATTTTCTTGTTCAATTGACCAGTTCAAAATTGAGAATGGGCTGTGAGAAGGATGTACAGTATTTTACAAAAGTGAGTATACCCCTCACATTTTTGTAAATATTTTATTATATCTTTTTATGACGAGATGAAGAAATTACACTTTGCTACAATGTAAAGTAGTGAGTGTACAGCTTGTATAACAGTGTAAATTTGCTGTTCCCTCAAAATAACTCAACACACAGCCATTAATGTCTAAACTGCTGGCAACAAAAGTTAGTACACCCTTAAGTGAAAATGTCCAAATTGGGCCCCATTAGCTATTTTGACTCCCTGGTGTCATTTGACTTGTTAGTGTTACAAGGTCTTGGGTGTAAATGGGGTGCAGGTGCGTTCAATTTGGTGTTATCGCTCTCACTCTCACATACTGGTCACTGAAAGTTCAACATGGCACCTCATGGCGAAGAACTCTCTGAGGATCTGAAAAAAAGAATTGTTGCTCTACATAAAGATGGCCTAGGCTATAAGAAAATTGCCAAGACCCTGAATACTGAGCTGCAGCATGGTGGCCAAGACCATACAGTGGTTTAACGGGACAGGTTCCACTCAGAGCAGGCCTTGCAATGATCGACCAAAGAAGTAGAGTGCACATGCTCAGCGTCATATCCAGAGGTTGTCTTTGGGAAATAGACATATGAGTGCTGCACATGTACTGTGACATACTGAAGCACAGCGTGATCCCCTCCCGTCAGAGACTGGGCCGCAGGGCAGTATTCCAACATGATAATGACCCCAAACACATCTCCAAGGCGACCACTGCCTTGCTAAAGAAGCTGGGGGTAAAGGTGATGGACCGGCCAAGCATGTCTCCAGACCTAAACCCTATTAAGCATCTGTGGGACATCCTCAAATGGAAGTTGGAGGAGCACAAGGTCTCTAACATCCACCAGCTCTGTGATGTCTTCATGGAGGAGTGGAAGAGGACTCCAGTGACAACCTGTGAAGCTCTGGTGAACTCCATGTCCTAGAGGGTTAAGGTAGTGCTGGAAAATAATGGTGGCCATACAAAATTTTTACACTTTGGGCCCAATTTGGATATTTTCACTTAGGGTGTACTCACTTTTGTTGGCAGCGGTTTAGACGTTAATGGCTGTGTGTTGAGTTATGTTCAGGGGACAGTAGATTCACACTGTTATACAAGCTGTACGCTCACTACTTTACATTGTAGCAAAGTGTCGTTTCTTCAGTTTTGTCACATGAAAAGCTGTAATAAAATATTTACAAAAATGTGAGGGGTGTACTCACTTTTGTGAGATACTGTATATTGTAACCCTACTTATTTAACGTATATGCAGAGTATATCATACAAAATGCCAGGATCAATGAATCACAAGCCGGAATTAAGATCACCTGGAGAAATAACAACCTGAGATATGCAGGTGATACCACACTAATGGCAGAAAGTGAGGAAGAACTAAAGAGTCTCCTAACGAAGGTGAAAGAGGAGAGCGCAAAAGCTGGCCTGAAATTGAACATTGAGAAAATGAACATTAAGAAAATTAAGATCACGGCAACCGGTTCCATCACTCCTTGGCAAATAGAAGGAGAAGAAATGGAAACAGTGACAGATTTTATCTTCCTAGGCTCCAAGATCACAACGGTGACTGTAGCAATGAAATTAAGAGATGCTTGCTTCTTGAGAGGAAAGCAGTGGCAAACATAGACAACATTATAAAAAGCAGAGACATCACCCTACCGACAAAGTGCCGTATAGTCAAAGCATCAGTATTCCCAGTAGTAACTTATGACTGGGAAAGCTGGACCATAAGGAAGGCTGAACGTTGAAGAATTGATGCTTTTGAACTATGGTGTTGGAAAAGGCTCTTGAAAGTCCCTTGAATGGCAAGAAGATCAAACCAGTCAATTTTGAAGGAAATTAACCCTCAAAATTCACTCTAAGGACATATCCTGAAGCTGAAACTCGAATACTTTGTCCACCTAATGCAAAGAGAGGACTCATTGGAAAAGACTCTGATGCTGGGAAACATGGAAGAAAAAAGGAAAAGCGAATGACAGAAATCAAGATGGATAAATCGCATGATCAAAACAATGAACATGAAGTTATGCAAGCTCTGGGAGGCAGTGGAGGACAGAAAAGCCTATTCCGCTATTTTCTAAACGATTGAACAACAATGTTCTTGTTCATGTATAAAGTCAGAAATCAGATGCGTGACCTAGGTGTGGCCATAGCCATATTTACTGCTTCAATGCTTCCAAATTCAGCCTTCCTTATGGTCCAGCTTTCCCAAGGAAGGGACCAGTAGCTGCCCCTATGAGATGGAGAGCAGCAGGACCATTTGACCCAAGCCCCACTTCACATGTGGACCTCACGCTCCAAATACTACCCTTTAGCTTTGAATCTTCTAAATGTATGCAACAAACTAAATCTGTTACATTAATTAAAAACTTGTGCCATTAGTCTAAAGAAAATGTTGTAATGAATTCTAGAGTTGGGCTTGTGTTTCCAATCATGATAATTACAATATACATATTTATATGTTATCTTGCTTCCATAGCATCAGGAGAGAGCTCTTTTAGTGCTGTGTTTTCCAACGTTGTTAATCTGCTCACCAAGGCCAATGTGTGCAGAGTACCCCCATTTTGGTCCACCTATTCTCAACTACCTCTTGACACATTTTTTTAACATCATTCACTAATTGTGTACACTGCACCTAATTGTATATACAAGCAGCCAGTATGGTCCTGTGACTTTCTGCCTTGCCTGCCTGTTCCTGTGAACCAGTCTTGTTGCCACAGATTTTAGCCAATGCCATTCACATCTGCACTGTAATCAGTGCAGGAGGAGTGGCTACATAATCTAGACAACACGTGACCACTGAAAGGATAAATTAAGGTTTATAACTTTATGTATTTGGACAAATATTAACTACTTCACATTCATTATACTATAATATATCTTTCATTATGTATACCCTGTATAAATGTTTAATTTTTTTGCACATTATTTTAAAATGTAATAAATAATAAAAACTGTTATGTTGAATTTACTGTAGAAACAAAACAACTCTGCAAACCCATTAGGCGCTCCCACTTGGGTACATATTCCTGACCAAGATGTAATATTTTAGTGTTCTAAATCAAGTTTAAAACAACATTGATCTGCAGTGGAACAAGACGGGATAATATTGTGCCTTTGTCCAGCATGAATTGCAGCAGAAAAAATGAGATCTTTGCCATAATTGAAAGCTTTGCAAGAAAAAGGTCATGAACAAGCTATTTGAGCCAGAGAGACTAAAGCTCACAAAAATCATTTAAGCATTCTACAAATAATTTAAAAAAAGACATGATATAACTTGATCTTATTATTTAATGAATGTCAATGTGTTTTTTCAGAAGAGGAAACAGATATAACCATGAACTGTCCTGCATAAGAACAAAGCTGCTTCCTCTGAACTCTTCCATAATTTCCTGTTATAATAATGGAATAAATGGTGAAAATTAACCAGAGGCTGAACATCTCACAGAGGTCATAGTCAGTCAGTTTTTCACTGAAGATGTTCTGATGTAATATTTTATAGGCTACAGGCATTGTAAGTATATAATGTAATTCTTATTGTGAAATGTAAAAGCATTTGTTTAATTGCAGACTTTGGTTGTGCTACAAACTCTCCCCCCTCAGTAAACAACTAGCCAATGATTGATTTATCAAAGCCGGCATGGTTGTGTGCACAGAGAAGGTTGTCAGCTTCAGCTGTCAAGCAAGTAGCCTGACAGTGTTTCTAAATAATACTTGCTCAGAATATAGAAAGATACAATGTAACATACTGTTACTTTTGTATCATTATTTTCATTAATTTCATCTGCACATGATGTCAATTAAAGCAACCTTACAAGAAAAAAAAGTAAGCCCTCCTCCATCCTGAAAATTGGAAGTGGAACAATACTCAAAACATCTATCCACAATATACAAAGCTCTCCTTTTATCTATTCATGATGGTCTTGACAAACTGCTGGCCAGCTAGTGCCTGGTGGTCTTGGATATGGACTCAGAGGATTGGGAGGATGTCTGGGAATATCCTATGCAACAGCTAGTCTCAACAAGACATAGACCAATCCAATTTAAAATACTCCACAGGGTATATATCACCCCACAAAAATTTCATCAGATTTACCCAAACAACTGATTATGCCCAGTGGTCCAATCCTTTTGGAAAGATGTTACTGAGTGCATTAAAAAGTGCACTATGATCTCGGTACCACTGATGGAGGATGTCTGTATACTTGGTCTGGTTCACCTACTGGCCATGTCCAGAGCGATGAGAACACTGATAAGGTTGCTATTGCTTTACGCCCGCAAGGCTATAGTGCTCAAATGAAAATACCCATTGGCACCTACCCTCAATTTTTGGGAAGCTCTGATTAACTCAACAATACCGCTGTATAAGTTCACTTATGAGTCCAGGGGTTGTCCTGGGAAATTCACTAAAACATGGGATATCTGGGTTACCTCCATGGGGACAAACCCTTCTGGGGATGCCCCCACGAGATCCACCCGCCTCTCTGATTTAATTCTACTGACCTATTGAGGGCATCTGTAGGGTAGTGCAGATTAGGTGGTGCCTATTTTGTTTACGCCTATACCAATGGGCTGTATTCAAATCCGTCATCTTGGTTGCCAAGTGAATAGTTAATAGTTTGTTTTTTGTTTTTATGTCTTCTTGTTTTACCTTATAAGCCTGGGTATGCCCAATAGGCTTTGTTTTGTTCTTTAAATTCAAAATACTTAATAAAGAGTAACTTTAAAAAACAACGTCCGCTGTCATTAGCTAGCTGGGTGGGGATAATGTCACTCCTGAGCATGTGTGGCAGTTCACTCAGATTCAGTATTGATGAATTTCTACAGTGTGCTGCACGTGCATGGCTCACTGTACATGGGCGTGGGGGCGGGCAGGCAGGTAAGTAGTTTTAATGCAGAAGGGACCTTGTCCTTGAGAAGATGTCCCCTCTGCATTAAAATTCCTGCCTGTCTGAAAATCGTATTTAGATCATAGCTACAGTTCCACTTTAAATGCTCAATTTTCAGTAGACAATATAGGCTTTGCTATATGACAGTTGAGTGGCAAGGCTTGGGCTTAAGCTGGCCATATACTAGTAGATTTTCGAGTGTTCAAAAGTACTTGAAATTTTCCTTTTTCCTAACATTTGATTTTGGAGTGAATGGACAAATCACTTTCACTTTTAAAAATGTATTCCTTAGAGAAAAATGTACCATCCTGCTCCTTTAAATTTCTTGTCACTGTGGTTGAAAACTAATGTTGATTTGACCCCACCAACCATTAGAATATCAACTGGCCATTCTTAAAAACTAAATTTTCAAACAAAATTCTACTAGTGTATGGCCAGATTTAGTACTAAAGGGGATGGGACTTAATCTTGCTTAAAAGAAGTAAATTCTCTGTGCAGTGACGTAACTAGAACCTTCAGAGCCCCAGAGCAAGAAATCACAAAGGGCCCCCCCCTGACCCCGGCCAGGGCCCTTTTCTCCAAGCCCAGTCACAATTGTGACCTTTGTGACCCTGGTAGTTCCGACACTGCTGTCAGTATTTTTCATTTTTGTTATTTTATTTTTTGTATTATTTTTTACCATTTATTTTTTTTACAATTTTTTATGGGGGGCTTTGGTGAGATATCAATGGTCTAAACAGACCTATGATGTTCCACCTTTGAGACAGAGAAAGGAGATTGAGGACACAACCCTCAATCTGTTCCTCTGCTGCCTAAGCTGCATAGAATAAATGGACAGGAATACCTCTGTACAAAGCTTCCTGATCATTCGCAAACTGAAGCAGTTTACTATACCTCAGTTATGAATGGAAAGAGTCAGTGATCAGTACAGATCACTGACTATCCATTTAGAAAAGCAAGGGGCCAGTAAAAAAAACTGTCAGAGCTGCAAGGGGGAGGGGGCTGGGAAAGGGGGACTGGAGAGCACAAGAGGACAGTCAAAGGAAGCTGGATAGGAGGAGCGGCAGGGAGGGCTGCTTATAGAGAAATCTATTAGTCCATTTTCTTCCTGCAGGAGGGCATTTGGCGGTTGCAGGGGGAAAATGGACAGATCGATTCCATATATGCAGCCATCCCAGCCACTCGTCCTATCCAGGCATACAAGGGGGCTGCACAGGCCCCCTGTTGCATGGGGCCAGGTCGCAAATGACCTACTACCCCTGTAGGTACGCCCCTGTCTCTATGTACTTCCTGGGCTTTGGCTCAAGGGGCACAAAGGAATTGATCTGAAGACATGCAGAGGTACTGTACTTCAGCTCTGTTGTTCTAAGCTAGGTCAGGTTCATTAGAATTCAATATCCAGTATAGTAGTAGTATAGTAGTTAAATTACATTCAACTTGACTTGATCTGTAAGTTAAAATGGAGTTCCACCCACTTTTACAAGGTGGTCTTAAACTTAAGACCACCCCTCCACCGCTCGTTTTTGGATATCTAAAATTATTATTTTTTTCTTACCTTTTTTGAAGTACTAAGTGTACTTCCGTCCTAGCTTGGCCACGGTGCAGGATGTCATGTCCTCTTCTGAGGCAAGCCATCCCCCTTCACCCCCGCTGCCTTCTGGGACTTGTATGTGTCCCAGAAGATGAGCTGGCCATTCACAAAGCGCATCGCGACCAGTGTTGCCAACCTACCAGATTGAAATTTACTGACACGACACCCAAAATTTACTGGCATATTTAAAAATTACAAAATTAAGTTTTAATTGCAAATTTCAGTATTTAGGCTACAAACAAGTACAATATGCAATTAGCAAAGTGACTTAAAGTAGATATTAAGATAAAAACATATTACTTATTTTATTTTCGATATAGTAAATAAGTAGCTCAGGGACAGGAATCGAGAGGGCAAGAAATTAGAATGGGTGGCACACACACATGCAATTGACTATCACTGTGACACTGACAGCAGTGTGCAGCAGCACAGATGATGATGGCACCTCACCAACATGACACATCCCTTCCTGAGTCACAGTGACCCTTTCTCTCCATGCCAGGTGGTCCCTTCAGTCCCCTCCTGGCTTGCCTTCCTCCCATTCCACAGACCTGCACCTGAGGCTCTGGCTGCTCCATTCGCTTGCACCATGACTTCATGCGACACACTGCCAGCACAGTCCGAACACACAGTAGCAGGCACTCAGATGGTCTTGGCCATACGTCACAGCCATATTTTTTACTGGCAACCTTTTTCTTTCACTGGCATTTACTGGCAGGAGAAAAGTGCCCATTTTTTACTGACTGCCAGTAAAAATACTGGCGGTTGGCAACACAGAGTGCGACTTGAGCATATGCAGTAGGAACCGCCTGTGAAGCCTGAAGGCTCCACTGCTGGACTGCCGGTTACCCTTAGTTGGAATAGCGAAGCCTGCACCCAATCCGATGGACAGGGGGGGTGGGCCAACATTGCATGCTTCCTGGACAGATAAGTGTCCTTATTAAAAGTCAGCAGCTACAGTACTTGTAGCTGCTGACTAAAAAAAACCAAAAAATTTTTGCGGCTGGAACTTCTCTTTAAAGAAATTTTGTTGCTCATCTAAGCCAATTTCTCAGTTCTAATAAGAATCAGGAACACACACCAGCATTGCTAGCCACATGACTAAAGTGGCTATAGATTATTTGAATCTCGGTAGGTTCAGCAGTTTTGAATTATCTATGGGTAGCCTGAATGTACAGCCAGCATGTCAGATTTGTGATTATTGCCACCTGCTATAGCCACTAGCAATAATCACTGTGTCCTCCCCGCATGGACAGCTCCTTGTGCAAATGGTGTGAATTTCTCTCAAATTACTGGGGCAGAAATGTTAAAATAATATTATACGTGAGTGACAGAGAATGTCGAAGGTCCCCAAACCTTTCAATAGAAAATGTGTTTCAAGGCTGAATGATGTATAAAACAGCAGCAAGAAGCTTGGCGACCTCTGATTATCTGGGCCAGTTGTGCCACTTGCCCCTGCAGTTTTTCTAGTTATGATTTGATGTTTACTGAACCAGTCACAATGAGCTGCAATCTAAAGTGTTCAACTGAAGACAACATGATAGTTTCCTTATGGGCAGAGTTCACATTGTATTATAAATTAGATATTTATTGATCTCTACACATACATACTCCTCTTTTTTTTAACTCGCTAGTACTGATAACCTACCCTGACCCTCTAAGGTTGATTCATGCAGGCCAAAATCAGTGCAAATTTCTTTGGTTGCAGGAAAAAATTTCTCATGATTGCCCTATCAACAAAGTCAGTGTTGACAGGGGAATCCCTCCTGCCAAGCAATTGTTTTCAGTGAATATTGCTAGCGGCTATAGCAGCCGCTTGCGATAATTGCAAGCAATTCCGGCAGGCTGGTTGTACCCAAGTTTATTGATCAATCAATTTTGTACATTCAGCCTGACCATTAATGGTTTGAATCTCGGCTGGTTCCTGCTGAACCTTCTGAGATTCGAACCATCTATGACTAGCCTTACAAAAACTGAAAAGTGCAAAAACTGGTACAGCTGTCCATGGTAGCCAAACACCTTCTAACTTCAGCTTGTTCAATTAAGCTTTGACAATAAAACCTGCAAGCTGATTGATTACTATGCAGAGCTGCACCAGATTTTGCACACTCCAGTTTTAGTAAATAACCCCCACTGTGTTGTACACACAACTCCAAGCGAAAATTCAGTTTTACCCTTTTATACACACATATGAAACTACTATGTGAAAATGTTGGAGAAGACAGCTGCCATGTTATAAAACATTATAGATTATAAAGAAGATTTTAATTGAGTGCCATCATGTTTAAAAAGTTACGGCACACTGCTAGAGACTGTTGTCACGTTTTAGAAGATGGTTAGAGAATGCTACTCTTTTATAATGTTCTTAACCTAAGCCAAAGCCAAGCTTTCTTGCATACTTGGCATGTTAACTATGTAGCAATCATGTCCCAATCCAGTTCTCCGTGGTACAGCAACCTGTTCTGCAAACTGATTAATCTAAAGCCTGGTATGAATATCAGCCAGTTCATCAGAAAACAGCCGAGATTTGGCCTGTGTGTACAGCAGCCTGTCTGACAGTAGTTGGCTAGGCTGCTGTTGATCGGGCATGCTGGATAAACAGCTGGCGATCAGCATCCGATCAGCACTCGCAGCCAATGCCTATTTGACCTGCCCAATCCCTACTCTACATTGTGAGTATTCCATGAGTATCCAACTCACACAGGGCTCTATTTTATGGTGTGCAAGTAAGGAGCTCAAAGAAATTGAGTGAATGTCACCTGAGCTGTGAAAACCTTTTGTTCTGTACCGGGAAACCCCTACAAATGAATCATGTTGGCCATGTCATAATATATCAAATAAGATACAGATAGATAGAACAGTTTCCATAAATGGAACATGTTTTTCTTTCTTACATCTACAAAAGAGCTGGGCATAGTGTCTTCTTCAGTGCAATTTTTAGCAATAATCAAAGTGCATTAATCCATAGCAAATTATCAGGTAGAGCAGAACAAGATGATCATGAATTCTGTGTTTCACACATTGTCTTCGCACTTTTTACTGGAACAGCTTGTTTTTTTGCTTGGAGCTTTTTTGTAGGAAAATTTTAGTGGAAACAGCTGTCCACCGTTTCTCTGTAAACAGATGTGAAATGGCGATATTCTTCCCAGTAGCGATTAGGCATGCTGAAAAAACAGAACCCATTTGAGCTCACCCTTAGCCGATTTTAAGCAGCTGTTCAGCTGGTTGTGTGAGAGTGTATGAAAACCTATCAAGTAAGTTGTTTTTCAGCCGTTGCCTTAAAAACTGCCTACACCTGGTCTACAGCTGTCAGTGATTCAATCTGGGGAAAATTCATCAATAGGACTAAAACAAAAATAAGCACAAATAGTGAATACAGAGAGTTTTTTGGGGTAAGAGCCGGTTCACACAGGGGCAACCCGGGATCCGACTTCAGGTCCCCCCAAGTCGCGCGGTTGAGAAAATCAATGGTAGTGAATAGAGCCGTCTTAATGTACACTACAGCAGTCGCTCCGACTTCAAAAAAGGTTCTTGTACGAGTTCAACCCGACTTCTAGTCAGATCTCCATCTATATTGAAGCGACAATGTCGCCTCTCTAATATTAAAAACCGGCATGGGTTCACCCTCCAAGGGCAAACCAGGACCTTAGGTCTGGTATGGATTCCATGCTGGGACTTTGACATCATAAGGGGCGAGGTCACCATGTGAGATCACCCGGTGACCACGCTCCATGCCTAAATAAGTCGCCGCGCACCTTGCACACAGCATTACAGCGGGAGAGAGCGTCGTGTCAACATTGGAAGAAGAGAGAAGAGGGAAGAAGGGTGGAGAAGCCCGGGCCAACCCTAGTAAAAGAACTGTAAGTAGATAGCGGAGGAGCCCGGCAGAAGAACCGGAGACTGGGAGAAGAGCCCGGAGACCGGGAGAAGAGGCTGGAGAGCGGTGGAGTCGGAAGAGACCTCCGAAGTCGGAAGAAGACCTCCGGAGCTGACTAATAAATTACTTTAAAAACCTGTAGTGTGTTTTTTTATTGACACTTTTTTCCCCAGGTGAATGGGTAGGGGTACGATGTACCCCATACTCATTCACATGGGGTGGGGGGCCAGGATCCGAGGGCCCCCTTTTTAAAGGGGCTCCCGGATTCCGATAAGCCCCCCACCCGCAGACCCCAGCAACCAACGGCCAAGGTTGTCGGGAAGAGGCCCTTGTTCCTGCAGCCCCCCCACCCTAAAGCACCCAACCCCCCATGTTGAGTGCATGCGGCCGGGTATGGTTCAAGGGGGGTGCTCGCTCCTCCCCACCCCCTTTTCTGACCGGCCTAGCTGTGTGCTCGGATAAGGGTCTGGTATGGATTTTTGGGGGACCCCATGCTGTTTTTTTGGTGTAGGGGGTTCCCCTTAAAATCCATACCAGACGGGCCTGGTATGCACTTGGAGGGGAACCCATGCCGGTTTTTTTATTTAAAATTTGGAGTGGAGTTCCCCCTCGAGAGCTGATTATTCTGTGATTGGCCATGGCCAAAGTCGCTTGGCCTGGGGGCAACTTAAAGTCGTGTTATAAGTTGCCCCAAGTCATGTTGAAGTCACCCCAAGGCATGCTGTTTTTCATACTCAAGTCATGTCCAAGTTGCCTCCAAAAGTCGCGCTGGAAGTCGTGTTGCCCCTGTGTGAACCGGCTCTAACAGCCCAGCGCTGCATGTTGACACTATTATCTCTATGGAGGCAGTTTAGTAAACTACATTTGGAAATGTGCAATGTCAGAGTCTGTAATGATAGACACAATTTAGATATTAGTACTGCTGTGCACAGTTAGTCTGGCATAATTGCATAGTAATGAAACTGATCACTTTTTTTTTTACAAAGTGACATGCAAAAATGGTAATGGAAATTAGTTTAGGAGAAAGCACAAAATATGCAACTCAATAGACCTTTTTTTTTACATTAGAATGTGCCATTGCAACAATTTCTGATGAGCCCAGAAATATTAATATAAATTTAAGAATATTGAAAATTATTTTTGAAAATCACATTAACATATTAAACAACATGAGATTTTAGTGGTTGGATTTACACAGGCATTTTTTTAGGCAGGCCATAGACGGTGCAAATTTCATTCCTGCTACCATGGGTTTCAGAAAAGAAATTTGCACGATTTCCCCATCAACACAGACAGTGCTCAACACAGACAGTGCTCAACACAGACAGTGCTGACTGGGGAATCCCTCCTGCTGAGCATTTGTCTTCTCTTGGTGGTGAGCGGGGGTGGGCAGGGGAAGCTGTCCCCGCCAGGAGAAGACAGTGATTATTGCTAGTGGCTATAGCAGCCACTAGCGATAATTGGAAATGAATCCAGCAAGCTGGTTGCACCCAGGTTGATTTATCAATCAACTTGGTACATTCAGCGTGCCCACACACAATTAAAATCTTGGTTCCTGCTGAACCGGCTGAGATTCCAACCGCCTATGGCCAGCCTTACTCACACTGAAAAAGAGCCAAATGTCAACTTTATCCTGGAAGTGATTTGAAGACCCAATCACCACAGGCAACCAGAACACACTGCCTCCCTATGAGACCTCCTTCCATGTATGCTGGGCTCCGCTGTCCCACCTGAAGGTCCGTGCCTGGGCCGGCATGGTGGGTGCCACTGGATAAGGTGGAGGAAGCTCAGCGCAACATCAGTTTGCCGATTTTCCTCTGGTGAATGAACCAACTAATGTGTATTATGTTACTTCCTGGTTGACAGCTTTCATTCCCTGAGTGCGCTGGCCAGGGACGCAGCTAGTGGAGCATAAACTGTGCTCCACTAACTAAACTGAACCAATCGCTATAGTATATATTTGCTATCACATAGGACACTATTGGTTCCCTACGTGATAACATAAACAAAAAAAAATAAAGAAAAAATTAAAGTGACATAAAATAATTTCTGTCCTCATGTACACACACACATTCATACATAAACGCATGTGCTAAGATTTGGCTATATTGGAAAGCGAGGATTGTGCTGCACAGGTCAGAGTGAGAGCAATACTTTTAGGTCCATTATTCACGATTAAAAATGACCTTTAAAATGTTGCCTATGGATCATTTCATACTGAAATTGTTGCCATTTCACAAGCACACATAATTTTAGGCATATACCTGTTGGGTATCTATTTACGCAGCACAACCTTATTTATATTTTCCCAAAAATGGGTACTGTATTGCGTTTGTGTGCACTAAAATTAATTTAAAAAAAATATTTTTTCAGAAATTGTCAGTGCTCAGACCATACACCGCACACTGCATCAAATTGGTCTGCATGGTTGTTGTCCCAGAAGGAAGCCTCTTCTAAAGACAGTTTGCTGAAGCATGGATTACTGGAACTATGACCTGTGGTCTGATGAGACCAAGATAAACATATTTGGTTAAGATGGTGTCAAGCGTGTGTGGCGTCAACCAGATGAGGAGTACAAAGACAAGTGTGTCTTGCCTACAGTCAAGCGTGGTGGTGGGGGTGTCATGGTCTGGGGCTGCATGAGTGCTGCAGGCACTGGGGAGCTACAGTTTATTGAGGGAACCATGCATGCCAACATGTACTGTGACATACTGAAGCAGAGCATGATCCCCTCCCTTCGGAGACTGAGCCACAGGGCAGTATTCCATCATGATAACGACCCAAAACACATCTCCAAGATGACCACTGCCTTGCTAAAGGAGCTGAGGGTAAAGGTGATGGACTGGCCAAGCACATCTCCAGACCTAAACCCTATTGAGCATCTTTGGGGCATCCTGAAATGGAAGGCGGAGTAGTGCAAGGTCTCTAACATCTACCAGCTTCATGATGTCATCATGGAGGAGTGGAAGAGGACTCCAGTGGTAACCTGTAAAACTCTGGTGAGCTCCATGCCCAAGAGAGTTAAGGAAGTGTTAGAAAATAATAGTGGCCAAACTAAATATTGACACTTGGGGCTCAATTTGGACATTTTCACTTAGGGGTGTACTCACTTTTGTTGCCAGTGGTTTAGACATTAATGGCTGTGTGTTGAGTTCTTTTGAGGGAACAGCAAATTTACACTGTTATACAAGCTGCACACTCACTAGTTTACATTGTAGCAAAGTGTAATTTCTTCAGTGTTGTCACATGAAAAGATATAATAAAATATTTACAAAAATGTGAGGGGTGTACTCACTTTTGTGAGATACTGTAAGTATTTGTGATTTCTCTCTGACTTTGCTGGATGCATGCATTTTCCTGGTCAGTGACTCAGAAAGTAGTGAAGTTATTACAGTGCATTGAAAAAGTATTCATACCCCTTGAACATTTTCCACATTTTGTCATGTTACAACCAAAAGGGATTTTATGTGATAGACCAACACAAAGTGGCACATAATTGTGAAGTTGAAAGAAAATGATAAATGATTCTCAAAATGTATTACAAATAAATATGTGAAAAATGTGGCATGCATTTGTATTCAGCCCCCCCTGAGTCAATACTTTGTAGAACCACCTTTCGCTGCAATTACAGCTGCAAGTCTTTTTAGATATGTCTATACCAGCGTTGCACATCCAGAAAGTGAAATGTTTGCCCATTCCTCTTTGCAAAATAGCTCAAGCTCTGTCAGATTGGATGGAGAGCATCTGAACAGAAATTTTCAAGTCTTGCTACAGTTTCTCAATTGGATTTAGGTCTGGACTTTGACCAGGCCATTCTAACACATGAATAGGCTTTGATCTATTCCATTGTAGCTCTGGCTGTATGTTTAGGGTTGTTGTCCTGCTGGAAGGTGAACCTCCACCCCAGTTTCAAGTCTTTTGCCGACTCCAACATGTTTTCTTCTAAAGCCGCGTACACACGGGGCGGACTGTCTGGCCAACTTAGTCCGTCAGACAATCCGACGGACAGTCCGTCATACTTTCGAATGAACGGACTTGACCACACACACCACTTTTTGAGCGGACTAATACGGCGTACTAAGTCCGCCATACTATCCGCCCTACTTTTGAAATGAACGGATTCGCCCACACACGCGGAGGAAAGTCCGCTCATTTCGAGCGCGTCTCCAGGTAGGCGGGGCCCGCGAAGGAGACGTCGCTGGCCCCTCCGCCTGGTATGGACTTAAAGGGGAACCCCAACGCCGAAAAAAATCGGCGTGGGGGTTCCCCCCAAGTCCACAACAGACCCTTGTCCGAGCACGCTACCCGGCCGGCCAGGAAAGGGGGGGCGAGCGAGCGCCCCCCCCTCCTGAGCCGTACCAGGCCGCGTGCCCTCAACATGGGGGGGTGCCTTGGGGAAGGGGGGGCCGCGTGGCCCCCCCACCCCAAAGCACCTTGTCCCCATGTTGATGAGGACAAGGGCCTCTTCCCGACAACCCTGGCCGTTGGTTGTCGGGGTCTGCGGGCGGGGGGCTTATCGGAATCCGGGAGCCCCCTTTAATAAGGGGGCCCCCGGATACCGGCCCCCCACCCTATGTGAATGAGTATGGGGTACAATGTACCCCTACCCATTCACCTGTAAAATAAAAGTACCAAAAAAAACACAACACACGAGATAAAATACTTTATTGCACAGCTCCGGGGGTCTTCTGTCTTCGGGGGTCTTCTCGCCGGACTCCTCCGCTATCTTCTTGTAGCTCTTTTGCTAGCGGAGGAGTCCGGCTTTCTTCCTCGCCGCCGGCCTCTTCTCCCGACTTCGGGGGTCTTGTCCCCCTCTTCGGTTCTTCTGCCGGGCCACCGCGCCTTCTTATAGCTCTTTTACAGGCGGTGGCCCGGTCTTCTGTCGCGGCCGTCACCGCCGCCTTCCGTTCTTCTTCTTCTTCTTCTTCTCCAGGAGATGTTGCCTCGACGATCTCTCCGGCCGGAATTCCAGGGACGCACTGCGTGGCCACTTATATAGGGACAAGGGGCGGTGTCACATGGCTTTATGTCACATGGGTTGGTGTCACATGGTGACCCCGCCCCCTTACGATGTCATAGTCCCCATGTGACATCAACCCATGTGACCAACCCATGTGACATAAAGC
This sequence comes from Lithobates pipiens, assembly GCF_037356315.1. Classification (NCBI taxonomy): domain Eukaryota; kingdom Metazoa; phylum Chordata; class Amphibia; order Anura; family Ranidae; genus Lithobates; species Lithobates pipiens. Next base: position 537,407,129 of record NW_027507903.1, read on the forward strand.
CATGTGACACCGCCCCTTGTCCCTATATAAGTGGCCGCGCAGTGCGTCCCTGGCATTCCGGCCGGAGAGATCGTCGAGGCAACATCTCCTGGAGAAGAAGAAGAAGAAGAAGAACGGAAGGCGGCGGCGACGGCGGCAACAGAAGACCGGGCCACCGCCTGTAAAAGAGCTATAAGAAGGCGCGGTGGCCCGGCAGAAGAACCGAAGAGGGGGACAAGACCCCGAAGTCGGGAAAAGAGGCCAGCGGCGAGGAAGAAAGCCGGACTCCTCCGCTAGCAAAAGAGCTACAAGAAGATAGCGGAGGAGTCCGGCGAGAAGACCCCCGAAGACGGAAGACCCCCGGAGCTGTGCAATAAAGTATTTTATCTCGTGTGTTGTGTTTTTTTTGGTACTTTTATTTTACAGGTGAATGGGTAGGGGTACATTGTACCCCATACTCATTCACATAGGGTGGGGGGCCGGTATCCGGGGGCCCCCTTATTAAAGGGGACTCCCGGATTCCGATAAGCCCCCCGCCCGCAGACCCCGACAACCAACGGCCAGGGTTGTCGGGAAGAGGCCCTTGTCCTCATCAACATGGGGACAAGGTGCTTTGGGGTGGGGGGGCCGCGCGGCCCCCCCTTCCCCAAGGCACCCCCCCATGTTGAGGGCACGCGGCCTGGTACGGCTCAGGAGGGGGGGCGCTCGCTCGCCCCCCTTTCCTGGCCGGCTGGGTAGCGTGCTCGGACAAGGGTCTGTTGTGGACTTGGGGGGGACCCCCACGCCGATTTTTTTCGGCGTTGGGGTTCCCCTTTAAGTCCATACCAGGCGGCGGGGCCAGCGACGTCTCCTTTGCGGGCCCCGCCTACCTGGATACCTGCTCGAAATGAGCGGACTTTTCTCCGGGCGGGAAAAGTCCGCTCATTTCAAAAGTACGGCGGACTGGCACACACACGGGCAGATTGTCCACCGAAATACGAGTCCGACGGACAGTATTACGCAAATTCCGAAATACTTAGTCCGCCAGACTGCATGCTGAAAAAGTCCGCTGAAGCCCACACACGAGCGGACTGTCCGCTGAAATGTGTTTCGGCGGACTAAGTAGGCCAGACAGTCCGCCCGTGTGTACGCGGCTTAAGATTGCCCTGTATTCAGCTCCACCCACCTTCCCATCAACTCTGACTAGCTTACATGTCCCTGCTGAAGAGTTCGTTTTCCACCACACAGCGTTTTGCTTTTAGGCCAAAAACTTCAATGTTGGTCTCATCTAACCAGAGCACCTTCTTCCACATGTTTGCTGTGTCCCACACACGGCTTCTCACAAACTGCAAACGGGATTTATTATAGCTTGCTTTCAACAATGGCTTTCTTCTTGCTACTCTTCCATAAAGGCCAGATTTATGGAGTGCACAACTAAGGCCGCGTACACACGCGCGGACTGTTCGCCCAACTTTGTCCGCTGAACAGTGTTTGGGCGGACAGTCCGCTCGTGTGTGGGCTTTCAGCGGACAGTTTCAGCGGACAGTTTGACGAACAAGGTTTTACGGAATTTCCGAAAAACTGTCCGCTGAAACCTTGTTTCAGCGAACAGTCCGCTCGTGTGTAGGCTTGTTCGTCAAACTAAGTTCCGCGCATGCTCAGAAAGGATTTACACGCCGAAAGTTATAATGCAGTGTATAGGACGTCGTATTTTTCGTCCCGTCGTACGTGCCGTTCACGTCATCGCGCACGGTTTCAGCAAACTGTTCGTCCGTCGTGTGTGGCCATGTCCGTCCATGCTAATTTTGAGCGGACTGTTTGCCGAAACTGTTGGACGGACAAAGTTGGGCGAACAGTCCGCGCGTGTGTACGCGGCCTAATAGTTTTCCTGTGGACAGATTCTCCCACCTGAGCTGTGGATCTCTGCAGCTCCTCCAGGATTACCATGGGCCTATTGGGTGCTTCTCTGATTAATGTTCAATTTGCCCGGCCTGTCAGTTTAGGTGAACGGCCATGTCTTGGTAGGTTTGCAGTTGTGCCATACTCTTTCAATTTTTAGATGATGGATTGAACAATGCTCCATGAGATGTTCAAAGCTTGGGATATTTTTAATAACCTAACCCTGTTTTAACCTCCCTGGCAGTATGATTATTTCAGATTTTTGATTCTTAAAGTGGTACAATGTTTTGCATGGAAATTTGGCTTTTTATATTGTAGGTCTGTAATTCTTAGAAATAACTCACTTAAATTTGTCCAAACCAGAGTCTAGTAGACATCCCGGGTATGATAAAATTTGAAAAACAAAATCATAAATTAAAATATAAAATATAAAATAAATAACTATAAATAATTATACCAAATAATAATATAATAATAACAATTATTCAATAATGTAATCAAATCAAAAACACTGAAATTTACTCAGTTGCAGAACTGTCACTGTCATTGCTTTTCAGTATTTGATTATTTGATGACGGCTCTCCCCAAAAATCACTATCGCTCAATTCTGCGAGTGATTCTAATTTATTATCGCTGTTTTCTAGCTGGTCTAAAACCACTTTTGATGTAAAGGGACAGTTTTGGTTGCTATGGACAATCTCCAGTTTCCAGGCAGAAAGAACAGTTTTTATAATATAAAACTACGTGCAGGGCACTGGACAGACCACTAGGGACAGAGGGATGTGAAATAATTTCATACAGTAATGTAATCTGTAACAGTGTACTGTATGCATAGTGTGTGTTTCACTTTTTGAATTTGGCGCCGTTCTCCGTCCCCGTGAGTCGCAACGCTCGCAGGGAACGGAGCTTAGCTCCGTGACACATCGAGCGGAGGATGACCCGCTCACACAGCGGGGAGACATCACTGGATCCTTGGGATGCGATCCCAAGTCTGGCTCGGGGTTACTGCTTTTGGTTCTGAAATTCCACCCCGAGCCAGACTCGGGAATACCGCCAGGGAGGTTAAACTTCTCCATAACTTTAGCCCTGACTTGTCAGGGGTGTTCCTTGGCCTTCATGATGCTTTAGTGATTTGTTCACTAAGGTTCCTAACAAACCTCTGAGGGCTTCACAGAACAGCTGTATTTATACTGAGATTAAATTACACACAGCTGAACTCTATTTACTAATTAGGTGACTTCTGGAGATAATTTGCTCCACTAGATTTTAGTTAGGGGCATCGGAGTAAAGGGGGCTGAATACAAACACATGCCACACTTTTCAGATATTTATTTGTAAAAAAAAAATTGAAAACCATTCATCATTTTCTTCTTCTTCACAATTATGTGCCACTTTATGTTGGTCTATCACATAAATTACTAATAAAATACATTTACATTTTTGGTTGTAACATGACAAAATGTGAAAAATTTCAAGAGGTATGAATACTTTTTCAAGGCACTGTAAATCAGCAGATCGCAAGGAAAGAAATGTTTTGAGATGATGCTCCCTTATTTCAGCACAAGTTACCTTTGAGGCAGACTTACAACATAAACATATTGCATTGACATGGCAGATCAGAATGTGGAAACCTGCCATACTGTTAATGAAACGCTGTGTGTTTCCAATCTCTAGTTTAAATAGAAAAACAAACTTCAGTATGTAAATCACGAAAAGTTATATAAAGGCAGTTGCAAGGTTTTGCAGTAACTGGCTAGAAAAGGACTAACTTCAGCATGGTAGAAGGTTAGATATACTTAATTCTAACCCTCATGGCATTCCAAAAATAGGGTCATTTCAGAAATGTCGCTGTAAGGTCATTGTGAAAAGGTCAGGGTAACTGAACCAGCCAGCTGAGAGGGGGGTGTACAGGGTCTGACCTAGCAGGACACCTAAAACTGGCATGGTAGAGGTGCTCACAGCCCAACAATGTGCACTATTTATATGTGTCCTTCAAGGCAAAAGGTGCCTTTATATTTTAGTTACAAGTCCTTTGCACATACATTGGGAGTCCAAGTCATTTATACATTTATTTTTTTCTCAGACGCTAAAAGTGGATCTTGCTGGTTTCTTTGTATCTCTATTTTATGTCCATGGTGTGTTTGTTTGCATTACCATATGTGTTTTTCACATTCAAGGGAACCTGTAGTGTACTTGTAGTAGAACAATATTAAACAATATTGTTCTATTGTTATATTGAGGGAACAGAAAATGCACACTGTTATTATACAAGCTGCACACTCACTACTTTACATTGTAGCAAAGTGTAATTTCTTCAGTGTTGTCCCATGAAAAGATATAATGTAATAACATTTACAAAAATGTGAGGGGTGTACTGACTTTTGTGAGATACTGTAGGTGTGCACCAATCCTTAGTAAATCAAGAATCTATTTCTTCATTCTCTCCCAGCAGAGAAAAATGTAATCACAATAACTGTGCATCATTACTAAGCAGGCAGCATTGTACGCATAAATGGCTGTCCTGTTCACATCGATATGTTTGATATATACAAAAACAAGTTTTTATCTTTGTACACATTGATGCAATTATTTACACATTCATGTATAAATAAAGACCTTTCGAAATACATTATACCCTGTTTCCCCGAAAATAAGACAGTGTCTTATATTCATTTTTGCTCCCAAAGATGTGGTAGGTCTTATTTTCAGGGGATGTCTTATTTTTCCATGAAGATTAATACGGTACACATTTATTGATTCCGCCCCCTTCTGATCCTCCTGTGCCATTTTGATCCCCCCCCCCTCAAATCCACCCTGTGTCATTTTAAGTGAGCCCCCCTCCCCCCACGTCTGTGCCAGTGGATTATTTAGTCTCCCCCCCCCCATCTTCACCAGACATCCCCCAGCCTTTACCAGACAATCGCCCCCCCCCCACCTCAGTCACCCCTGTGTAGCTGTGGAGGCCAGATTACACACAATGTGCCCGACTCCTGCCCAGCGCGACTCACTGTCTAATTGTGAGTCAGTCAGACTCCGTCAGGGCAGAGCGAGCAGCAGGCGGCAGAAAGTGGCAGCCTGTGCTGGCAGCGGGGCGGGCTCTCTGATGACGGGTGACATCACTCATCAGCAAGAGAGCCAGACGCAGCTCACTGATTTAAAGAGTCCGCGCACCTACCTGCCTGAACAGCTCCAGCTGCGCTGCAGCCAATCAGTGAGTTGCGTGGCGGCGCCCACCGCTATGGTCCAGAGGAGTCAAACACCTTACGGTAGCTTCATGGGCCTTATATTCAGGGGTGGCCTTATTATCGGGGAGACCTTATTATCGGGGAGGCCTTATTATCGGGGGGATACCTTATATTACAGCGAGAGGGAAAACTGGAAGTAGGTCTTATTTTCGAGGGATGTCTTACTTTCGGGGGAAAGACGGTAGGCTTTTTATAGCAGAGTGCATCCCAGTTTGCACTTCACTTTTTAAACTACATTGACCCAGTCCTGTTGTCTGTTCAACTCACTTCTCTCTCCACGGTGTTGTCACCCAGCCACAGGTCTATAATATTCTATTTAATATATAAGTAAACAGCATTATTATTTCCAAATGTCCTCGTAATGTCGGTAGGATGATTTGATGGAAGAGTGCTGAGAGCCAATGCTATGTACAATATAATTCTACAACACTTGTAATATGCTTTCCAACTGGATTTACTCTATATATTCACTTTTCGTGAAATAATAATTCTAGTCCGGGGGAATAAACATGGTTAGGGTTAAACGTTAGGCATGTGTGCTGTCCAGTAATACAGCACTGAAATATTCTATAACAGGCCTAATTCATGATAACTAAAAAAAGATAAAATAATACATATACTTCTCACCTTCCAGGTGCTTGACGATGCCTCTCAAGCTGTTACCATGAGCTGCAATTAGCACTCGTTTTCCAGCACGGATCTGTGGGGCGATCACATCATTCCAGTAAGGAAGGGCTCGAGCAATTGTGTCCTTCAGACTCTCACATGATGGCAATTCAGATGCACTGAGGTCAGCATAGCGCCTGTCCTAAGGGGAACATAAAAAAGAAAAACTGGTATTTATTTGCATAAATAGTTATGTCCAAATGTAATTATGGGGAATGAACAACTAGCAAGATTGTTTTATGACATATAACAATCTTTCTTGCAGATAATTTAATGAATGGCAACAGTACTGTTTCCTTGTGTAATAGTTTAAAGCAGCCTTTCTCAACCTTTTCAACATAGAGGAACCCTTGAAATAGTTTTCCAGTCTCAGGGAACCCCTGCTAAAAATGAGATATCTACAACTCATGATACATTAGTGTGGTGGTCAGTAAGAGGAGTGGTCCTTACACTTGTGGTCATTGGGAAGAATTACCTCCTTACAGATAGCTAAAAAGATCAATGGTGTGGGTGGGAACTAATCTGAGAGGCAGAAATGGCCCAATGCTGAAGGAACCCCCAGCAACCTCTGAAGGAACCTTAGGGTTCCACAGAACCCTGGTTGAGAATCACTGGTTTAAAGCCTCTAAATTTAGTACTTTAGAACTACCACTGTATTTGTTGTACTCAATATATTTCTCTAAACATGAGGATACTCAGTGGATCGTGTAAGCTTCCTATGATTTTTAACGTTTGAGACTTCACTGGAACATTACCCAGAAGTAATATCACCCAGGGCAAATTTATTACAGCTAAGTACATTTATGCAGTAATCAATTTCTATTTTTAGCTCTGATCGCTGTATAAATGTCAATGGTCCCAAAAACACGTATTGTGATTTTGTTTATCAAAAATATGTAGAAGAATACATATTGGCCTAAACTGATGAAGAAATTCGTTTTTTTTACATTTTTTGAGGGATATTTATTATAGCAAAAAGTAAAAAATATTGTTTTTTTTTTTTCAAAATTGTCAACCATGTGAATAAATAAAAATAAATAAAAGCCAAGAAATGACATAAACATTACTCAAAAAAGTGCACAAATATATAAAGTTCAAATATATACTGTAAAGTTCAAAAGAATTCTAAATATATATAACAAAGTCCTGAACAATGCAAAAAACAATATACACTGTATAACAAAATGTGCAGAAAGTATGTAACTCAATCACAAAAATAAAATCAATCAAAAAATGAATACATAGTCCCACAAAAAATGGACAAAAAAGAATAAGAAAAACATATATAAAAAAAGTCCCAATGATTAATCGATGAAATCCAGTGAAGAAAAGTATTCACAGCGTTCATGAGAAAGGTAACACTCAGGTAGCTTGCTCAAAAGTAGGATGATATGTTTCAGCTCTGTGTATCACCTGAGGCTAGTCACTTCACTGGGTGTTTACAACCAATTAAAGGGCTCTTTCACACAAGACGGATCCGTGCTGATCTGCACTGTGGACATCTGCTTGCTCAGCGAGGATTGCTCCGTCGATTCCTGCTGAGCAGGAAGATGACAGGTCCGTCTCTGCACACTGGGAGATTGGAAGACTACAGACTGCAGAGTCCGTCGTCACCCAATCCGATCAGCAGACGGATGGAAAAGTAGGTTTTTCCTCCGTCACACTTTTTCGGATCAGAGTGGGTCCGATTTCAGCAGACATGTCACCGCTGACATCTGACGCTCCATAGACCTCTATGGAGCATCCGTTCAGGTCTGCCTAAAAAAACTGCCAGGCGGACCTGAACGGATCAGTCATGTAAAAGAGGCCTAAGTCAGTTAGGCCTCATGCTTGTGACTGGCTTAAAAAACAATGGCACATAACCCTCTTTGTAGTAGGAAGCACAGAGAGTAAGCAAGGAACCCTAAGGTCAATTGATACTGTGGTGTAAAAGTATGTGATTCCATTTAGACTTGTTAACCTGTCCTTGCACCAATAAAGGGGTTTACTTCCGCTTTAACGTAATTGCTGTCCCGCATTTGATACAGATGTCCAATTCCAATGTCTGTCAAATTTGGTAACCGCCATGTTGCAGATCAAGTTAGGGTACAGAGTTGTCCATGCATGGCCCAATTCTGCCATCCAGAGACCCTTAGGCTGGGTTCACACTGCTGTGGTTACGAGATCAGATGTGATTCGCACCACACTGCAGTGCAAATCACATCCGATCTCTGTGCGATGCGAGTTCAGCCATACAGATAGTATGGCTGAATTCGCATTGCATCCGGCTCAAACTCGCACAGGACCCTTTTTTTGGTCCGCAGCAGAATCGGATTGCATGGGTGTTCACACCATGCGATCTGATTCCTGTCCGAGTTTGCAGATCGCACTGCGATATGCGAACTGATCTGGGGGTGTCATTAACTTTTCACTGACACTCCCAGCAGTTCGCATAGGGCAGTGTGAACTGCCGCCGGGAGGCATGCGATGCGGGAACCCGCAGCGGATTCACAGCTTTCCCGCATCGCAGCAGTGTGAACCCAGCCTAAAGGACAGTGAAATCCAGGTTTCACAGGCAAAAGAAGCTAATGCTTGCCATTTGCCATCACAGTCATATGAACTTCTTGGCACCTGTAACTGTGAAATAACATTAGGCCCAATGGACTTAATGCTCTCAGATGATTTTGTGTCAGTCAATAAAATGGAACATTGATTAGTGTAGCCACTGCTCTAAGGGAATTTAGAAAAAAATCTGCTGAAATGTGCCTTTCTCAAAGCAGCATAGCAGAAATCACAAGATGTAAATAGCATTTAATATCTATACCCAAATGAGCCTCCTGGTGTAACTTTGTGGTGCAGAGGAATTAACTTGAATACTGTATATACTTGGTAATGGCCTTTTTATTTATGACTCAGATTCCATTATGAGGAGGAGATGCATATTTTAATTGGCTTTGCATTCATGTGCTAAACGTAATAATTTTGCTGCAGTCAATGGTTCGCCTGTGCTTTTAACAGCCTCTTCATGCTCACAGAAGCCCTTATCACTCCCAAAGGATAAATTAGGGGGCTGTTGCCTAATGGAAAAACATCCAAATGCTTAACAACAGACTAAGCAGTTGTGGTGTAGACTAATTGCTTCTTTAAAGTCAGAAATTATTTGATTGTTTTCTACAGAACTTTTGATTGATGTATTTTGAGTGAATGTTTTACCCTGTAATTTGTCTTTGAAACATACTCTTCCTATACTACTGTCTTTATCTCTTGAGTGAGGTCTTTGTGATCATAATACCTGTAGCACCCTGATAGTAAACAGGGTTGCTAACAAATTTAGCTGTTCACTGGCTGTTTCCCTAACTCTGGATTTGATGCACCTCTCTCTTCTGTCGCTGGGTCGCAATGTTGCCTTTGGCAGTAGAATGATAAGGGTATAGTCCAGACTAGGAGGGAATAGGTTGACTCGTCTCCTTGGTCCCGTAGCCTGCTGGGAGCGCCTATTTATTTGGGAGAAGTCAGGTGATCGGGGGTTCTGTGCCACCTAGACCGCTGTCTGGGAGGACGTGTGTTACGAGGCTCTGGGTTGCTAGGCCAGAAGCATGAGGCCTATCCTGGGATCACCTCGCTGCTAGGCTGTCTGAGGCCTATCCAGGTTTGAGAGAAGCAGCGCGGGGTTGAAACTTTTGGCTGGAAGCCCAACCAAGTTTCAGAGCTTCCATCGGACAGGGAACCGCATTGTTGCCAGCTGTGAGGGAGAAGCAGTTGCCACATGAGGCGACCACTCCTGTTACCAGAGGCATGTGAGGATCAAGGTCAGAGATAAAGGAGACACAGTCGCCATTAAGACAAATCTCTCTGGTGCGAGGCTCTGTGAGTGGGTGGCCAATTAGCGGGTGGCCCGGTGCCCGCCCTGCAAACTGGCAGTTCCGCCATCACTCACTGTGCAGGCAGCAGAGAGATTACATCATCTCTCTGCTGCCTGACTAAAACTGGGAAACAGATGTGACAATCCCCATTCCCCACCTTAGCAGGAAAGTGACAATCCGCAACTTGTGGCAGGTGATGTGGCAAATGGACAATCCGCAATGTGTGGCAGGTGACGTGGCAAGTGGACAAGGTGCTTATTCAAGATTTGCCAGTACATGGCCCCGTCTATCGTCCCTTTGATGCAAAAAAGTTGTCCTGGCCCCTTAGCAGAAAGACACCCCCAAATCATAATGTTTCCACCTCCATGTTTGACATGGTGTTTAGACATGTGCAGAACCGGAACTTTTATTTTGTTTAATTTCGGATAGATTTGTTACTTATTTTATTTTGTTATAGAATTAATTTAGTTTGGTTTCAGAATTAGTTAAAATGTGTTCCATTTATTCATTTTCTAACTAATTCAAACTTAATTCTAACTTTTCAGAATGATTAGAATTTGGATTGGTCAAAAAATGATCAACCGGTTTGAATTCTTGAATTCTGCGTGATTTTCCGGCAATATAAAACTGTAAAAAAAAAAAATGGCATAGGGTCCCCCCTCCCCCAGTCTATACCAGGCCCTTAGGCCGAAAAAAAACAGCGTAGGGCTCCCCCCAAAATCCATACCAGTGTCTTATCTGGGCATGCATCCTGGCTGGTCAGGAAGAAGGGGGGACAAGAAAGTGCACCCCCCCTCCTGAACCATACCAGGCCACATGTCCTCAACATCGGGGGGTGGTCATTTTGGCCAGGGGGACTCTGCCCCTACCCCAAAGCACCTTGTGGGGACAAGAGCCTCTTCCCGACAACCATGGGCTATGGTTGTTGGGGTCTGCGTGTGGAGGGCTTATTGGAATCCCCAGATCCCAACCCCCCCTTATGTGAATGGGTATCGGGTATATCTTACCCTTACCCATTTACCAAAAAAAGTGTAAAAAAGTTAGAAAAACAGGAGGCAGTTCTTGACAAATCCTTACTTAGAAGAAATTAAGTGAATAGGTATCGGGGTACATTGTACCCTTACCCGTTTACCAAAAAAATAGTAAAAATAGAAAAAAAATGGAAAAGACGCTTCACCCCCTAAGAGGTCTCCCAACGTATGAGCTCTCTCTTAGTGTTTGACATGTGACATGAGAAGGGGGCGGTGCCACCGAGTGACATACCCGGGTGGCCCCACCCTTGCCTATAAAAGAGCTGTCATAGAGAGCTCATATGTTAGGAGACCTCTGAGGAGGCGAAGCATCTTTTTCTTACTTTTTGACACTTGGGTGAATGGGTACGGGTAAGGCCCGATAAGGCCCCCACCCGCAGACCCCATCGACATGGGTACAAGCTAATTTGGGGTGGGGTACCCCAAAGCACCAACCCCCCATGTTGAGGACATGTGGCGTGGTATCAGGAGGGGAGGGCCCGCTCACTTGTCCCCCCCCCCTTCCTGACCAGCCAGGCTGCATGTTCGAGTAAGGGTCTGGTATGGATTTTGGGGGTACCCCATACTGTTTTTCTTTTTAATTTTGCCATGGACTGGGGGAACCCTATGCCACTTTTTTTTAACATTTCTCTATTACCGTGCAATTGCTGGCATTCTTTTCTTTAACCACCTCAATACAGTGCACTTACACCCCCTTCCTGTCCAGACCAATTTTAGCTTTCAGCGCTCTCACAGTTTGAATGACAATTACTAAGTCATGCAACACTGTACCCATATGAAACTTGCGTCCTTTTTTTTCACACAAATAGAGCTTTCTTTTGGTGGTATTTAATCACTAGTGTTTTATTTTTATTTTTTGTGCTACAAAATAAAACAAAACGTAAGCTTTGTAAAAAAAAATGCCTTTTTCTTTGTTTCTGTCAAAAAAATTGCTAATTAGTAATTTTTCTTCAGAAATTTTGGCCAAAGTGTATACTACTACATATCTTTGGTAAAATAACCCAAATTTGTGTATATTATATAGTGTATACAAATTAGTGAATATTATTTGGTCTTTGTGAAAGTTATAGAGTCTACAAACTATGGTGCCAATCACATCTGATCAGGCCTTCAGTACATCAGGTGTATCTAATTTCTTGAGACACAAACAAGTCAGGAAAGTGCAAATACCTCCCAAATGACCCCTTTTTAGAAAGTAGACATTCCAAGGTATTAAAGTGGTGTTGCCACCAAAAAATAAAACAGTGTTTAAAAATCTTTAAAAAAATAAAAAATAAATAATTGGAAAAAAAATTTTTTACTCACCTCTAAATACCTGTTGCTAGGGGGTCCCTTGTAGTCTGCCTTCTTCCTTGCCCGGGCTGGTGACATCACTTCCCCTCACACTGCATAGTCATCTGGGACCTGTCACGTGTCCCAGATGACTGTGCAGCGTATCAGGGCACCCTGCGCCGCTCGCGCATGCGCAGTGGTTGCCCGGTTGTGAAGCCACAGGCGGGTGCCCGCAGTATGAATGACGATGCCGCGAGTGGAGCAGGGAACGAGGGGGGCTTCGTTTCCCCTGCATCGCTGGACCCCGGGACAGGTAAGTGTCTGATTATTAAAAGTCAGCAGCTGCAGTATTTGTAGCTGCTGACTTTTAATTTTTTTTTTTTAGGGGCACCCCACTTTAAGTAAGTAGCATGGTGAGTTTTTTAAGTTGTCATTTTTTCCCACAATTCTTTGCAAACAACAAATTACACCCCAAAATATATTCTGCTACTCTTCCCGAGTATGGCGATACCACAGCCTGGCCACATACAGAGCACCAACATTGAAGTAGCACCTTCAGGAGTTCTACGAGCAAAAATGACACATCTCATTTCTCAACCACCTATTACAATTTTGGAGCACCAGGACAATGGAATTGCCCACAAAATTACCCCCATTTTGGAAACAAACACCTCAAAGTATAATCTATGAGGCATAATGAGTCTTTTGAACGGTTCATTTTTTTCCAGAAGTTTTTGGAAAATGTGGGAAAAAAATGAAAACACATTTTTTTTTTTTACACAAAGTTGTCCATTTATAAGATATTTCTAACACATAGCATGTATATAGCAAACATTACACCCCAAAATACATTCTGCTACTCTTCCCGAGTTTGGCGATACCACATGTGTGAGACTTATACACAGCCTAGCCACATACAGAGGCCGAACATTGAAGTAGTACCTTCAGGTGTTCTACGAGCATAAATTACACATCTCATTTCATTCCTACATATCACACTTTTGAAGCACCAGGACAGTGGAATTACTCACAAATAACCCCATTTTGGAAAGAAAACACCCCAACGTATATTCTGTGAGGCATGGGCTGCAAATATTTGTAAATGATATGTGGCGCTACCTCACTTAACTGTAATAATTAAATTAGTGAAAAAATTATAAGTGAAAAAAATTATTAATCACCACATGTATATGATATAGTGCAATATATATCCTTAATAATACAAATAAAGTGCAATAGTGGTAAATGTGCAAACATATGACAGAATATTGTGCAAAACAACTTATAAAGTGCAGCAAGCTTGCACATTTACCACTATTGCACTATTGCACTTTATTTATATTATTAAGGATATATATTGCACTATATCATATACATGTGATGATTAATAATTTTTTTCACTTATCATTTTTTCACTAATTTAATTATTACAGTTAAGTGAGGTAGCGCCACATATCATTTAGAAATATTTATTTTACTGTGCTGAGATCACCTTCATATGTTGGCAGCTTCTTGATAATTTCTTTAGGTATTTGGTTGTGTGCACTAGTACCCTCCCTATTTATGGGCTGCAAATAAGTACTCGGGTACTCTGATGGGCTGCAGATAGGTACTCGGGTACTCTGATGGGCTGCAGATAGGTACTTGAGTACTCTGATAGCCTGGTGACAGGTACTCGGGTACTCGTATGGCCTGGTGACTGGTACTCAGGTACTCATATGGACTGTGGCAGGTACTCTGGTACTCAGATGAACTGTGACAGGTACTCAGATAAACTGTGACAGGAACTCAGGTACTCATATGAACTGTGACAGGTACTCTGGTACTCAGATGAACTGTGACAGGTACTCATATGGACTGTGACAGGTACTCAAATGAACTGTGACAGGTACTCGGGTACTCAGATGGACTGGGACAGGTACTCGGATGGACTGTGACAGGTACTTGGGTACTCTGATGGACTGTGACAGGTACTCAAGTACTCTGATGGACTGTGACAGGTACTCAGGTACTCTGATGGACTGTGACAGGTACTCAAGTACTCTGATGGACTATGACAGGTACTCGAGTACTCGGGTACTCTGATGGACTATGACAGGTACTCGAGTACTCGGGTACTCTGATGGACTGTGACAGGTACTCTGATGGACTGTGACAGGTACTATGATGGGTGGTTACAGGTCCTCTTTATTGGGGGGGACAATCAGTGTGATTGGTGTGTACTGTAAGTGGTAACGAGATATTACCGTAATCTCCTGAGAACCCGGTAACATCTCGTTACCGCGGTTTGCTGCTATTTAGTGATTGGCTGTGAAAGGATCACAGCCGATCATGTGGGTAAACAGCTGGCCAATGGCTGTTTACCAGCCTCAGTGATAACCAGTATTCCCGGGAACACGTCGCCACCAACGTGCACGCGCATTGTGCACGCGATCGCACGCATGCGCCATGCACAATGGGGTGGAACAGCCATGCTCAATGGCTGTTCATCCCCCTCGGTAGTGAGTGGTGTCTCCGTTCCCTGTTTAAATGGGAGGCCGTCCTATGACGCCCTCCCGCAACGAGAGCCGTGTCGCCTGGCCGTCATTTGACAGCTGGCAGTCGACAAGCAGTTAACATTCATCTGTCAGTGGAGAAGCCAGCTGACAGATGATGACTCATGGTTGTTAAGGACGTGAACAGCCGGCTTCCTGGCCCTCTGCATAACAACCAGCTATTTCTTCACACAGAATTTGAATTGGTCGATCATTTTTTGACCGATCCAAATTCTAATTGTTCTGAAAAGTTGGAATTTGTTAAAAAATTTATTAACAAAGCAAATTTTAATGGATTTCAACTAAATTTGTTACTATCCCTTACTATTTCATTCAGAGATTCGGATACATCTAAATCTCAGAATAACCAAAAATGCATCCGAATTTATATTTGGACCGGAACTAATTACACATGTCTAATGGTGTTCTTGGGGTCATAGGCAGCATTCCTCCTCCTCCAAACACGGCGAGTTGAGTTGATGCCAAAGAGCTTGATTTTGGTCTCATCTGACCCCAACATTTTCACCCAGTTCTCCTCTGAATCATTCAGATTTTCATTAGCAAACTTCAGACAGGCCTGTACATGTGCTTCAGACTGAGGGAGATTGACAGTTATTTTTTGTTTCTTCCATTTGCGAATAATCGCACCAACTGTTGTCACTCTCCCACCAAGCTGCTTGGTGATGGTCTTGTAGCCCATTCCAATCTTGTCCCTGACATCCTTGGACAGCTTTTTTTTTTTTTTAACAGGAGAGTCTTGGACAGCTCTTTGGTCTTGGCCATGGTGGAGAGATTGGAATATAATTGATTGCTTCTGTGGTCAGGTGTCTTCTATACAGGTAACAAGCTGATATTAGGAGCACTCCCCTTAAGAGTGCTCCTAATCTCAGCTCGTTACCTGTATAGAAGACACCTGGGAGACAGAAATCTTGCTGATTGATAGGGGATCAAATACTTATTTCACTCATTAAAATGCAAATCAATTTATAACTTTTTTATGGATGTGTTTGTTGTTATTCTGTCTGTCACTGTTTAAATAAACCTACCATTAAAATTATAGACTGATAATTTCTTTGTCAGTGGGCAAATGTACAAAATCAGCAGGGGATCAAAAACATTTTCCTTCACTGTACCTGGTCTGTGTAATGGTTTTGCACAGAACAGCCCCAATCCTCCTCTTCTCAGGTCCCCCACCCTCACTCCTGTGCCCACCAAGCCAAAAAGACAAAATTATGTGCCGCTCAGGTATAGAGGTAAACTAGAGTACTGTGAGTGCAGTCAGGGACAGGGAGCTTGACCTAGCTCCAAGCTGCAGCAATGTCAAGAGAGGTAACCACACATTAGAAAGCAAACCCATGTGCATGAAGTGAGATGAATGGCAGCCTCAGTACGGACTCCAGCCAGGCCACTTAATCATGATTAAGCTCCAAGATGCCAAGTGAGGCCAGGCTGGAACCTGGGCTGAGGCTGCCATTCATCTCACTTCATGCACATGGGTTTTCTTTCCGATGTGCGGCTTATGGATTTCCTCTCATGACATTAGCATAGCAAGCCGCTTGCTATCAGGGCACTCGTGCAGGCCCGCTCCTGATCAGGCTCTGTGCGCTGAGCACTGCTCAGCCTCACCCCCCCGCTCCCTCCTCATTGGCTGTGATTGACAGCAGCGACAGCGAATGGCATAGTCTGTGAGGAGGGAGAGAGGTGAATACACTGCTCTCGTGCACATCACTGGATTGAGATCGGGCTCAGGTACGTATAAGTTAGGGCTGTGGGGAGGGAGCTGCATCCTGTCAGTAACTAAATCTAGTGGACTGAGACCTGGGTTTTCAAATTCTACAGGCAACCCCTATGTTGGTAGGTGAATCATTCTAGTCTAAGGCTGGTGATAGACTGATCAAAATTCCTGCTGAACCGTCCAAATGTTCATCCATCTATGGGCAGGCTAGTTGTACCGAAGTCTATTTAGTACAACCAACCTGTTGGGTTGTCAGAACAACCAGCTTGTCAGAATACAATTGCACATGTGGGAGGGATTGAAGGAAAGAACATTGCTCGATTTTCTTTCCTTCCACTCCTGGTTGAAGGAAAGAAAATTGCATAGTCTATGGCTTGCTTAAAGTGCTAATAAACTCTTCTTTTTGACTTGTACTTGCAGGGAAGCCTATAATAAGGCTTACCTGTAGGTACAGTGAATATCTCCTAAACCTGCACCGTTTAGGAGATATTCACACTGCATGCAGCTAGTGATGTCACCAGCACATGCGCTCTGAAAGGACAGCATACCTGTGCCATCCCTTCAGAGCTTCGTGCCGCAGCCTGTCACCAGATGTGGAATGTCACTTGCCACACCACCTGTTACATTGCCTGTGGCAGAATAGCAGCAGAGGATCTGGCTGTAGAATGGAGAGGAAAATGGAGGCTGTCATTGCTCATTCTGAAAATGTCAGGTGCCTGGCGGCCATGCTAGTATGAACCCCCCCCCCCCCCCATGTAGATCTGAAGCTGTGCTGTCACTGGCTACACGCTTCTCCCAGGCATGGAGGATCAGACCCCAGGGACAGCCAGGCACTCAGCATTTGCAGGGTGATCACTGCCAGACATCCAGCAAGCACTGTGAGTGGAGCGCCCCTTGTGGTAGGTCAGGCAGACAGCTGAGGGGGTGAACTACAAGTCCCAGCACACCCCATCCTGTACTCCCACACACAGCTCACCTATCCCTGATGATGTCACATCTCTGTTATCACCCCTCTGGATGTAGCAGGATGTCTCCCTCCTCATGTTACAGCTGGTCTCATCTGGCAGAGGGAGAGTCCGGGACTCCTTCGGCTGTCACTCTCTGGCTTCGCCCTTGGCCATTCCTGATTAACTTTTGGGGTGGGGGGATCTGTGCCCGCTGAACACGGAGAGCTCTATGCTCAGTTTTCTCACAGCGAGAAGCCGCAGGAGAACGGTGATGCGGGGTGGGCAGTAAGAGATGATGCAATCTCTCTGCTCCCGCCGCACCTCTGACACTGAGGCTGACAGAACACCGGCTTTGAGGGCGGAAGAGCGGAGATACGGGGGAGGGAGGGGAGAGATGATGTCATCTATGCTTTCTCGCCCGCCCGCTTCTTCCATCCACCCAGCTCTCTCTTTCATGCCGCCTGCCCAGGTGTATCATGCCGACCACTCGCACCCGCAGCTCGGCTGCAGAAAGGCCATGGCCTGGTAGTGACGACCCCTGCATTAAAGTGAAAAACCTTCTGTGCTTCAGCTGCCCCCCGTACACCCCCCCCCCCCCATTTTTTCTTACCTGAACCTGATCGATCCAGCGATGAGCACAAGCCCAGCAGCTCATTGGGTAAATTTATGTCAATCAAAACAAGTGTTGCAGGGGGCGGGCCAAACTCTGCTGTTTGTGTCAATAGATGCAGCAGCGGGACTCGTGAGCACGCCCACATGGGTGCCCCCATGGAAAGTGGCTCTCCGTGTAGGCACCCAATGAAGAGGAGAAACCAGGAGCGCTACCGGGGTACCCCAAAAAAGGAGGATCTGGGCTGCTCTGTATAAAACAAACATGTTTGTTATTTAAACAAAAAATAAAACAAACCTTTACAATCACTTTAACACTGTTAAGGCTGCGTTAGAGCTCATCTTTAAATCATCAAAAAACTTATCATATCTCACTGAATATTACTGGTCTCAGGGCTTTTTTTTTGCTGCCATAATGAGAGGTGTTTTATTAGATACAATCCAATGTGAAAATCTTACAATGCAATATAAAATGTCCTTATGTGTACTCACGGCATATACTGTATATAATGCCACTGATATACAGTGAAAATTATGCTGTGCATACTTAATCTTTAGTTATCACTCAGGGGTAAGAACAATTTTATGTATCTAATGGAGAAAGGAAGGCATCAGAAGTGAAGAGTGCTATTAGTAATCAGACATAAGTTAATGCAGTTTCTTACCTTACTGATGAGCTTGTAGTATGGGTGGTCTTCTCCCATTGGTGGTGGAGGGACATCAAAGGATCTCCTCCAGATCTTCACCTGTTCTTCTCCATGCTTTTCAGCTGTTTCTGCTTTGTTGAGTCCTGTCAGGCCTCCATAGTGACGTTCATTAAGCCTCCAGGATCTGTACACTGGCAGCCACATCTGGTCTGTGCCATCCAGTATATACCACAGGGTGTGAACTGCCCTCTTCAGAACTGATGTGTGGCACACGTCAAACTCCATTTTTGCTTCTTTAATTGCCTGAGCCCCCCTTTTAGCCTCATCTCTTCCCTTCTCACTCAAATCAGCATCATGCCAGCCACAGAACCGGTTTTCTTGGTTCCAGGAGCTTTCTCCATGTCTCACAATTACCAGACGGTGAGGCATTGTAGATGTTGAACCTAAATGTATGACTAATGTATGGATCAATAAACTGTGTACAGCTTTTATCACAAGGGGCTAATATCCACTAAATGTACTTCGTGGCTTGAATGTGGGGAACAAACCTGTGGAGTAGTCAGATGTCCTGGTCCCTGAAATGGCCCCTAGTCGCACTTAGTATATCAGTCTTATATATCCAGAGGAAAACTATCCCAGTATCCAATCAAGCTGCAGCAACAGGTGTCCAATGGCAGCAGCAGAGAGGGGGAGAGAGGCCCTAAAATAGCTTTACCCTTACAGTGACAGCTGAGGCTGACCTTTAACAGGACAACTGCAGAGATACCAACTAAAGGTCATTCTACCTTTTATGTTGCAAAAAGCATGCAAGCAATCACATTCATTATTGTCCTTAATCTAGTATTACTGGGTAAATCAGACTGAATGCTATGGGCAATTGCTATACTTCTATTTGCGCTCCTATCAATACCGACCCACAATATTAATAATATAAACGGCTCCTGAAGGTTTTGCTAGAGCAGACTTTAAATTAAATTTTTTCCTTTAGAAATTTAATTTTACTGTGGCACTGTTCCAAACACGGAAAAACTTTGCCACTTTACAGGCATACTATAGACACCCCCCAGGCACAATATTTAAAGGAATATTTCAACTTTATTGTTTCACTTTAAGCATTATTAAAATCACTGCTCCTGAAAAAACTGCTTTTTTAAAACTTTTTTTTGCATTGATACATGTCCCCTGGAGCAGGACCCGGGTCCCCAAACACTTTTTATGACAATAACTTGCATATAAGCCTTTAAAATTATCACTTTTGATTTTTCATGTTCGTGTCCCATAGACTTTTAATGGTGTTCATCCGATTTTTTTGTCTGCTCGCAAGTGCTGGTGCGAACCGGGTTCAGCTCATCCCTACCAATGTCGTCACCAGCTTCACTCACTTACTGTGGGGATGCCGGTGTGAAGTCCTCCCCAAATTATATACCAGATCCTTAGCATCTGGTATGGATTTTAAGAGGGAATCCCATGAAAAAATCCAGAAGAAAAAAAGTGTAAAGTCTCACCAAGAATCCACACAAGACCCTTATCTGAGCATTCAGCCTGACAGGTCAAGAAAGGGGGTGAGGGGGATACACCTACTAAACCATACCAGATCACATGGCCTCAACATGGAGGGGATACCTTGCCAGGGGGTCCTTTGTTGAGAAGGATCTCTCTCCCAGTAAAATTTCTGCTTTTTTGAAATTTTTATGTTTCATATTAAGCATTAGTACAATTGCTTCTTCCTGTCAATCTGAATTTTTACTTTTTTTTTCTTTTGGTACATGTTCCTCAGGGAAGTGCCCAGCCCCCGCGCCATTTGTTTGACAATCCCTTGTCTGTTAACCTAGAAATGTCCATTACTATTTTTGAACATTGACTTCAATGGGGTTCAGATTTGACCTAAACATTAGTACTGTTCTCTGAACCTGCCCTGGACTGAGCCAGATATGTTTAGCTCATAACTAATATACATGTTTAGACAAATATACCCACTGCCAGACCACTGAAATAAATATACAAATTACTAAATAACTACTTTCAGGTATGGGGGAACAAGTAACACCCCCCCCCCCCTAGAATGCAGTGTCTATTGCCTGAGCAGATAATAGACAGACCCAAATGAAGTTATATGGGGGGGCATAGGGGAGATCAGATACAATCGGTTAGGTACAAAAGTGTGGACTGCATATGGTCCCTCTTGTAGAGTCTCTCCTATTGTTTTGCCTAGTATTGTAGCTGATTTACTTTATAGACTTGATTTTGTTATGGGTATAGGGTAGGAAGTTCCCAACTCCCTGCCAGATCACAGCACTGTATACTATATGTAGCTAAGAGTCGCAGCTTGGTCCAAACAAAATATTTAAATTTCGCTAAAAGCTGGAGATTAGCTTTAATGCATTTAAAGGTTTTAATCATCACCCTCCTTTCCCTTCCTTCCTCAAGACTATACCTATTAAGGTGAAATCTAGCTAAAAATAAAAAAAAATTTGAAAAATTCTCTGACTAGTACACAGGATGAGAAAATCGGATGAAAAATACTGCTTTTGGAGCTGTCCTCTGTTTTTGTGTCATTAGTACACAGCTTTTGAGAGCTGATCATGACAGTTCAATGCGAAAGCACCCGAAGGGACAAACACGATTTTTTTTTCTCATACAATAACACCACAAGCGATTTTCGTGTAATAAGAATGGCATTTGTACGAAAAAATAATTGCGTGACCAAGACTTACATTCTTAGAAAGTAAAGATTAGATTACAATACATTACATAATTTCCGAAGTTGTATTTTGTCATATGAGTTTCTACGTTAGTAACCTATTGGCTTTCGATATGAGACTAGCGTGCAAAAAAAAAAAAAAGGACAATCATTCATCCGATATTCTTAGTGTGTGTACGAAGCTTTAGACCCCTTTCACACGGGAGGTATTTTTCAGGCACTACAGCACTAAAAAAAGCCTCAGCTGAAAACCCAGTGTGAAAGCCCAGGTTAAAACCGCCCCCTTAGCAGCCGAATAGCGATGGTAAAACGACAGTAAAGTGGCGATAAAAATAATGCCGCTTTACCACTGATGCCCGGGGTGGCTCAGTGTGAAAAGGGTCTTAAGTCACATTACTTAGCCGTGTCTTGCAGGTAGCTGGAATCTGTAGTAATCTTTTGTGCAGGGTGCCTGGTCCATTTCCTGTCACTTAACGACTGGTACTGCGATTATATATTTATTTATTTATTTTTTTTAATCGGCATGTTATCTCACAAAATGATATTATATCAGCACCTCTAACAGCTCCCTTTCCTGCTCTTCTCAATATCTCAATAGACACATAGTGCATAACTCAGACAAGCTAATGTCAGCCTGAAGACATCAGTAGTTGAAAGGAAACCTCTACTGAGGCCTCATGTACATGGCATCAAAAACACCACTTTTAAGGGCATATGACTTTTTTTTCTGCCTCTAAATGCCCCTCCATGTTAGCCTATGTATCAATGCAAACATAGGCATTTACAGGTGTTTTGAGGCAGAGGCTTTTAGGGGCAGCAGAGGAGCATTTTTCCACTTCATAAACTCCCGACGTGCCTAAAAGCATGTAGGCATGTTTAAATGCATCTAAACTTGCATTAATACTAGGTGTGTCATGTGATTGAATGAAATGCATGGAAGCTCAAGAGCTTGATGCCCCTAAACACATTTACAAAAAGGTCACTTTAAGAGCACTTTTGATACTGCTTTTCTTCTGCCAGGAGAAAGGCGTGTAGAAGAAATGGGCAAATGCCCAGTGTGCATGGGGCCTAAGAGAAACTTAGAGAAACATGGAGCTGACCTGCTTCTGAAAATGAAAGTTTTTTTTTTTTTTTCAAATTCTTTATTTATTAAATTAGATATAGAAGAGTAACATAACATAACATAACATAACATAACTGCCACAACACATATCAGCAGAGAAAGAGACAAAAATATATATATGGTGCTATGTCGGAAGAGCCATAACCTAGTCTGAGGATGAGTTGCTCAATGGCAGGTTAGTGTGACAGTGCTAACAGTCCAGTATCTTTCTCCCTTCAACCAATTAGATGGTACCCATGTACATGTCGCTTGTGATGAGCAAGCGAATGTTTCAGTTTCGTGTAGGAGAGAACTATAATATAAAGACGTATAGTCACCCCTTAGGGTGTCTCAGTGGGGAAATAGTGGGGTAGATGAGAAAAGGAGAGCAAAAAGAAGAAAAGAAGGAGGTGGGGAAGTAGTAGGGTGATGAGATGCATGGGTGCAACAGTACAATTAATTGGAGGACCTCAATTCTCCAGGAGGGACTTTCCTTCATCTGAATATATGAACATATTCCAGTGTGTCCAAGTCTTTGAATATCATTCTCTTTGATTTTGGGCACTAAGCACCAGATCCTCCAGGGTATTGATATTCCTAACCCTGTTAAGCCACATAGTATGGAGTGGGGATTGGAGTCTTTCCAACACAAGGCGACACAGGCTTTGGCAGCGTTAGTTAAGTGACGGAGGATATATTTTTTGTATGTCCTAACTGGAATTTGTGAGCAGTGGAGCAAGAAGGCTGGGTCTCTCGGGATAGGGAAGTCTGGGAATTGTTGAGAGATCCTCTGTACCTCTGACCAGTATCGTTGGAGCTTCGAACAGGACCAGAAAATATGAAGGAGGGTTCCCCTGTTGTCTCCGCATCTCCAACAGCGTTCTGAGGTTCCTGGAAAGCATTTACTCAAAGTCGACGGGGTAAGGTACCAGCGCATCAATATTTTATAGTTGGATTCCTGTGTGCGTGTGCAGATGGATGATTTCAGGGATAGGTAGGTGATGTTTTGGCATTGTGTAGCAGTAAAGCCCCTATCAAGGTCCTCCTCCCATTTTCTAAAGCTCGGCAAGATAAAGTCATCTGGAGGGGAGACGAGCAGGGCATACATCTTTGATAGAGTGTGAGGGAGGGGGTTCTTGTCTTCACAGTACAATACAAACAGAGTCCACTGATCGCAGAATTGAGTCGAGGGGCCTAGGGTACAAAGGAAGTGATGAAGTTGCAGCGCTTGCCAGAAGGGCAGTTTATACTGACCACCTTGCAGCATCAACATGGAAAGTGTGGACCAGGCATTTGTACGCAAAAAATGAGAAGCTTGGAAGCAGTCCCCTTCTGGAAGGTCCCAGAATGGGCCGTACGCCATTCCTGGTGGGAATCTGGGGTTTCCCAATATGGTGAATAGTGGAGAATGGGCAGAGGAGAGTTCCAGTTTCATGCAGGCCATGTGTCTGACATGGAGAGTATGGCCTATTATAGGGTGGGACTTGAGGGAGGCAGGTAAGGAGGTCTAGCACCATGACTCTCTATTCAGAGGAATAGGGCTAAATTGTTGATCTAGATGTGTCCATAATTTAAGGTCCCTATGTCTGCACCAATCTACTACCGCTCGGTAGTATTTGAAAGCGTTCGGTGCAGCTATTCCTCTATAGAATTTAGGCAGTGTCAAGAGGTGTCTGCTGATCCTAGGCCACTTGTGTGACCAGATGAACTTGGTAAAGAGGAAATAAATTTGCCGAAAGAAGGACGGAGGGATTGAGATGGGCAGGGTCTTAAATAGATACAAAAATTTAGACAGGATGCTATTTTTGATGATATTACAACGTCCAAACCGGGAATGCAATCCCAGATTCCATTTGTCCAGAAGGGAGCGGACTTCACTTAGTAGGGGAGGAAAGTTCACTTTTAATATGTCCTTTAAGTTCGGTGGGGTGTGGGTGCCCAAGTATTTCAATGTAGAGGGAGTTCATTTAAAGTTAAAGTTAAGTTTGAAGGAGTGCTTGAAGGGAACGGGCAAAGTGACTCTCATTGCTTCCGATTTGGAGTAGTTCATTTTCATATTCGATAGTGTTCCATACTGATCAAATTCTTTCAGTAGATTTGGCAAAGAGATATGGGGGTTGGTCAGGGAGAATAATAGTTCATCCGTATAGGTGGAAACTTTATGGGAGACGTCGCCCACTGAATGCCCGAGATGTCCGGATTCAATCTAATCCTGTTTAGGAAGGGCTCCAGCGAGAGGGCAAAAAGGAGGGGTGAGAGCGGGCATTCCTGTCGGGAGCCCTTTTAAATGGGATGAAAGTTTGCAGAAGCAGAAGCATTCAAGTCAGAATTCCTGATCTGCATACATATTGTGGGTCAGTTACTCAAAGTAAGAAAATCCTTAGAGCAGCATAACAGCCAGACAACTAGCATTTTTAGGAGCGATAGTAATGGCATTCACCATCTTTAGAACAGGCTTCCTTTCTGGAGTGCTAACATGCAGTAAACTCATCGGCTTCATTAATGCCTTTAGCAGATTTAAAATCCATGTTTTCAAATAAAAGTGTTTATCGTTGGCTAACTAGAAGTACTCTATGCAAATATGAAAGAATGTACATGTAATTAAGGTTTCTTTGTGTTTACTTTTTTTTTTCAGCAACTACAAGAAATACGCAGAGCAGTTTAAATACATTGTTTTATGGTTCAGACACATCTATGGAAATGCATTGTAAATACATCTGAAATTAACATTGATATGTTTGACAAAGGAAATGAATAACATGCTGGCAGGCAAATTGTGTTCTCTTATTTATGCGTATGACTGAATACCATAGGAACGGCATGAGAGGAATTGACAGTAGTAGTGCAGTGCGTTGCTGTGCCATACACTTTGAATGGCACCACTATGTAGCTACATCACTAAAGCTGGCCATACACGGTGAAGGCCAAATTTCGATAAAATTTTGGGTGGCTTTGTCTATCTGCACTGTATAGCATTGATGGAGGAATCAGTTTTTTTTTTTTTATAGTGGTGTATGATCATCTTTAATTTTGCTACATCCCTACTTTGTCCTGCAGTGATGGCAGGAGGAACTAGAGTGGCCAGTGGGGGACCCCCCTGTTCAACACTCCAGAGGCATTGGAGAGTATCAGTGCACTAAGCTCAGAAAAAAAGGAATGTTTTAGCAAATCAGGCGTCAGCCAGGTAGGTAAAAACCTACTTTTTTCATGATCTATGATTTGTTTGGGTTGTTTTAAAGGGAATTTGGTTTAAGAGATTGAGGTGGTCGTGGCTCACCTCTCTTTCTGAAAATGCTAGCTGCCTGGTTGTCATGCTGACCCATTGCCTTCAATACCATCTGTTCCTGCCCATGACAAGTATGCAGATCAGAAATTCTGACTTCAGTGACTTAACAAGTCTGACAGGCCAGAGACTTAAAAGTTATTAAAGTGTCGTCTTATTCTTCCCTTTTCTCGACCAATTACTATCCCCTGTTGCGAACGGTGTCCACCCTTATGCAAGCCTGGCAATTCTCCACTCTCTCATGGGTAGGCAAGATCTCGGCGGTGAAGATGACGATTCTTCCTAAAGTCCTTTATTATTTTCGTACTTTGCCTGTCCGGGTACCCACTTTTTTCCTTACACTCTTGCAGAATAAAATCCTCCAATTTATATGGGCGCGCAAACGCCCCAGGGTACCTAGAGCGACCCTTTATACCCATAGGCTCCGGGGAGGCTTGGGGGTCCCCAATATCTCTAAATATTACACAGCAGCCCAGATCTCTCCGTTGACTATGCTCCAAGCAACCGCGGATGTCCCTCTGTGGGTGCTCCTGGAGGTGCCTGGCTGTGACCCTTGTGCACTTCAGGCACTCCTCTGGCTCCCCAGGAATCTGCGCCCTCCCTCCCTAAGCCCCATGCTGCTCCATGGTCTGCGGGTGTGGGAGTTCGCTATTCCAGTAATCTGATGTCCCCCTTTCTACCCCTACTTCCCATCACTCATAACCCTCTTTTCCCCCCGGGTCTGGAGGAGCCCCAGGCATTCTCCTGGTGGTCCTCACATGGCTACCCACGAGTCCAAAATGTTCTTTCCTCACGCTTATTCCCCTCCTGGGAGAGTATCCGGGAAACACATGAGGCGCCGGCTAATGAGCATTATTACTTTATCCAATTAAAGCACTGGATTGCAACGTTGCGCCGCATGTCCACCTACCCCTTCCAAAAAACTTTTTTTGAACATTCATGCCAGCACGCCCCAGGGTCCCCAGGTCTTATTTCGGCCATTTATGCCTCTCTGAATGGTCGCCCGCCATCAGCACCCCTCTCTTATATGACTCAATGGGAAAAGGACCTTCAGGCCCCAGTAGACCCAGAGGACTGGAGCAGGGCCTGGAAAACGGTCGCCAAATGCTCGTTCAACACAAATACCCTAGAGGCTGCATATAAAGTAATGTTCCGATGGTATTGGGTACCTGCCCGCACAGCCCGGGCTTTCCCTGGGAGTACTGACAGATGCTTCCGCAACTGTGGACAGCGAGGTGATGTTCTGCACACATGGTGGGCTTGCCCAAGGCTGGTGGGATTCTGGTCTAGGATTTTCGGTTTGCTGCAGACACTCTTCCACCTTACGATCTGAAGGGACGCTAAGCTAGATCTTCTACATTGCCCGGTACCTGGTTTGCGAGGCCCTCAACAAAAGCTGGCTACTTATTTATTTATAGCGGCCAAGCGGACCATTGCCCAAGCCTGGAAGTCCCAACGGGTAGATTTTCAAGGGGTTAAAACCCGCATGACTGCTATGTTACTTCAGGAACGTATGTCCAGTATTGTCCATAATTCTCATGCTAAGTTTCTAAAAATCTGGGAGCCGTGGATCTCCTATGAGTTCCCCGGGCTCCTAGCTGCAGGCCTGGGCTTGGTCTAACTTCCCTTTGGCGAGGCGTCTCCACCCCCTCCTTTCTTCCCCCTCTTTTCTCCCAACCTTTCCTTCTTCTGTTCCCTATCTCTTTTCACTCTTCTTTGCAATCTCTCTCATTGCTAACAAATACTGCTGCCCCCCTTAGGAGGGAGTAGTGGGAGAAGGGCTTGCCCTCCGGAAACGATAAAGGAACGAATTGCTTGGTACTGGAGCCAGTCTCGATACCATTCCCTACACTTTTTCCTTCCCTTCTTGTGTTTTTATAAGTATAATGTGATGGTTTGCCCTTCGGTTTCATATTCATGTTTTGTAGCCCCTGCGAGGGCGCACAAGGAGCACATTGTAGTCTTGTTTATTCCTGTTTATTCAAAATTTTCAATAAACATATTGAAACAGAAAAGTTATTAAAGTGTGTGGTGGGTATCCCAATGGGAAGAATAGCAAACAATGTTCAACAGTGGGTTTTAAATGTATTATTTGGTTAATAATAGACGGTAACAGGTAACAGATAACAACCGGGGCAATCCTCTACACACAAGCCCTTGATATGAAGTCTTTGATATCAGTGCCTACTACTTGCTACAGAGAGTTTCAGACAGTATGTAAACAGTGGCAGCAGTACCCAGACAACCTAATTGTGAAAGGTTATACAAGATTGACGAGGCAAGCTTCCAGGTACCTACTCCTTTAAATCTAATGCCGCGTACACACAATGAGACTTTCCGGCAGACTTGGTCCGGCGGACAACCTACTGGACTTTGCACCAGAGGTCCACCAGACTTTTCGAACGAGCGGACTTGCACACACACGAACTGACTTTCTGGTGGACTAGGTCCGACAGACTTCCCGCCTGACTATTGGCAGAGGTCCAACGGACTTTCCAAAATGAACGGATTGCCCACACATGGACTAAAGTCTATTCATTTTGAACGTGACTGCAGGTATGACGGGATTAGAGAAAGAAGTCAATCTCGCCGCTTTCATCGGTGAGATTGACACCTTGCAAGCCCGTCACCTGGTATGGATTTTAAGGTAACCCCCTACGCCCAAAAAAATGGTGTGGGGGGCCCGCCAAAATCCATACCAGACCCTTATCCGAGCACGCAGCCCGGCCAGTCAGGAAAAGGGGTGGGGACGAGCAAGCGCCCCCCCCCCCCTCCTGAACCGTACCAGGCACTGAGGTCATCCATGGTTGCAATGTCCAATCGGACACCTATGGAGATGGCACCTATGGAGGCTACAGAAAAAGAAGGCTCCTCTCTTACTCCATCCACTCTATAAGGCAGTTTGCAACACAGCGCCACCTACAGGGGAAAAATAAATCACACTTGCCTACATGTTGATCATGCAAGAAAAGTAGTAGCCATGTCACTTTCTGTAAGCTGAACTGAAATCACAAGCAATACTATCGTTCCAAGCTATCTAGTATGAACTACCTTGTCCCTCAAGTAATGAAGATGAAGAGAGAAGACATGTTTGTAGTCCATATTTGGAGATCAGCCTAAGATGACAACACAGCTTCTCCATAGTTAGTGTGTTGATTGAGCTTAGCCACCCTAAGTTAGGAAGTTTGTTATTAGTCGGATCACCAGATAAAAATAAAAAGAACAGAGTCTGAAAAAAACATAGATTTTCAGCCACCACATCTAAGAACTTGTAAGCTGTGATTTATTACATGTTTGTTTTTAGGTTTAGATATGCTTTAAACCCCTAACTGCATATTTTGTTTCCTAAAAGAGGTGACTATTAGGCTTTATGTCCACAGGAGTTAAAAAGAATTCCAAATTTTTTACTAATCTGAACCTAGGTGCCTTGCTGCCTATGGAAAAATGCATACCACTGCATCAGTAATACAGTGATGAAAACAGGAAGAAAAAAAAGAAGATTTTACATTAAAGTGCACAGGGGTGAACTCTCTAACAGTGAAAAATCTGAATCTGAGAAAGCGCTCTCCTGTGATGGTGGAGGTGAAGAGTAAGGACTAGGAATCTCTTAGCAACGTTCTAGCAACAAGGCAGGATGGGATTATGTGATCTTTTTCAGTCAAGTTTCAGGAGCTACATAAATGGCGTACACCTAAAGCAAGGGCATTATTCACTAATAGTGATGATGTTGCGCTGTCAAGGGCCAATATGTGAAATTCAATAATGAAAATAGGATGTAATAAATAACCGTGTACTTCTAAACAACACATATTATGATTGAACACATAAAAATAAAAATAAATATTAATATAATATTAATGACCAATATAAATAGAACACAAAGTGACCAGAATATAAATATACAGTGCCAGTAACATGCAAAAACAATAACTAACGCAAAAAGTGCAAGTGCAGACAATGCCGAATCTGATGCGGTAATTAAAACTAGGCGATCTATCTCCTCCGCATTACAAAGCAGTAAAAATAAGGTGATCGATGTCTCTTCCTACAATTGCTATGATACTTCAGTGCTCACAAGCCTCTTACTTTACTGCTGTAAGCTAACAGCATTGTATAGATGGCTCTTATAGGGGGTCCGTATATCTCCACCTGCCTCTGGGGATCTTTCTATAGTGAGCCCAGCCTGTGGAACTAGATTATCGATAATGCCTCATCTATGATGGTCTACCTGATACCCTCCGTAGTGGTGTTATATAAATAAGGAATCTCCAATAGTGTGATATTGTTTTCCAAAGTTTATTCTTAAAAGAACAGCTATTTTTACTCACATTAAG
The DNA here is from genome assembly GCF_037356315.1 of Lithobates pipiens. Lineage (NCBI taxonomy): Eukaryota > Metazoa > Chordata > Amphibia > Anura > Ranidae > Lithobates > Lithobates pipiens. The sequence continues at coordinate 537,436,934 of NW_027507903.1, forward strand.
CAAAATAAGAATGGAAATATACTCCATGAGCAGCGAGCTTGTACGCCTGCGTCACTTCCATTCTACCTTTCGCTCAATCCTGACGTGTATATCATCACGCCCACGTGACTTCATCAGGGAGCTGGAACACTGAAAAATCTAAATCTAAGAAAACTCTCTCCTGTGATGGTGGAGGTGAAGTGTAAGAGCTAGGAGTCTCTTAGCAACGTCCTAGCAACAAGGCAGGATGGGATTATGTGATCTTTTTCAGTCAAGTTTCAGGAGCTACATAAATGGCCTACACCTAAAGCAAGGGCATTGTTCAACTTTAGTCAAAGATGCCCAGTTTGTTTTATCCACAGGCACTCCTTATATTAGTTTGTGGTAAAAGTAAACTATGCCTTTAAGTGTTTATGTGCTTGTTTCCCTATGCCTGACTATGAACAACATGCACAGTCCCGTTCTTTCTAATTATCTATATTAAGTGGTTAAACTTTCCTCATTTACACACCAAAGTGTATTGCTTTGACAAATTGTTGCAATGTTTATACTTGAGTTCCACTGCTAAAGAATGTTGTGATTCTTGGCAGACTGCCTGTTTTTTTTGTTTTCCTTTCTTTTGACAGCTGTGGCTTTAGCAGAGCAGAGAGAATTCTCTGCATAGAATCTGGAAAAACTTTGGTCAAGATCGCAACGGGGAAAAAATAGCAATAACGATTCTTGACAATTAATTGTGCAGCTCTACTTCTATAGAACTGCTCTCTTTCCTTGCCCTGCCCAGGAAACAAATGCTTGAAGCTTGATACACATGCAAAAAATGATTTTTAAAAAACCTGTAAAATGCCTGAAAGTCAGAAAAACAATACTTTAAAATCACCAACTAAGGTGTGATTGCAGGCTGAAGCTGGTCATACACAAGTAGATTTTTTAACAAGCATTTATTCAAATATTTGCACAAATTTCATAATTTTTTTTTAGGAAATTTGATGACTTGATGAATGCCCTTCAAATTTCCTGTACAAAAACGGCACTCACTGTTCGAAACTTTTTCTCAAAAGAAAAAGTTTCTATCTTGCTCCTTTGATTTTTTTTTTTTTGTTACTCTGGTTGAAATTGAATGATGATTTGACCCCATTAATGATTTGAAAATTGAATAAATGTTCTTAAAAAGAAAATGTTTGAATTCAATTTTACTGGTGTATGGCCAGCTTCAGACTCACAATGGTGAGTGGTGAGTTGGGGCATAAATGAAGCATGACACTACCTGATATACACTTAGGCTGGGTTCACACCTATGTGAATTGGATGCGAGTTTCCCCGCATTCCAATTCGCATAGCAGGAGAATGTGATTGACTCTCTATGGAGCCGGTTCACATATCACCGGGGTGGCTGTGGAGCACACTGTACAGAAACATTGTGCGTCTTTAGCTCAGTTTCAGGGCCAAATTCATGCAAAGATTCAGCCCTGATTCATCCCTGAACCAGAGAATGGGGACGCACAGTGTTGCTGTGCGATCTGCAGCCTTAATGTTCTTCTTGACAATGAAATCTGCTTGCACATCCTTTTATTATAGTTCTAGTATAATTATTTCTGTGAGTATGATCGCAATCTTCTAAAGAGCCTAATGCTTTGTAACAGGGGGTCTTTTGGTGATCTGAGATTAACGTGCAGAATGGAAGCATAACAATGCAAGCTCGACGTGAAATCAGATTGCTCCCTCCCTTGGTAAATTAGGGTGTTTGCAACAGGTTTGCTTCGTTTGGTTAACAAGCAGGAAGCCAGATTACTAGGTAGGCTGTGGTAGGCTGATGATGTGTGTTGCAGTCATGGAAACCACAGGCACATACTACAATTCACACATGGAATGACCGTCTAAACCTTCTGTTTGGAGTTAATAAAAATGCAATCTTTATATGCTAAATAAAGGGCACAAGGTGACTGACCAGTTGTAAGCCGATTGAAGAATGCGATTTAGGGCTGATAATTAATTGGCTTCAAATATAATTGTAGCACTAACCCCCGAAGGAGCTGCTGGTTATTTTTGGGCTTACCGTTACCTTCCGTTCTCCTTGTGGCATGTCTAGGGGATGTCCTGTGGTAAATAGCCCAGTAACTTGAGACTGACAACAGATCCACTTGAATGGATTTTATTTGCAAAACTCAGTCAATTGAACAATCGTTCAACTTGGGATCAGAAGGTTGATAAGGAAGTTCAGGTACTCTTAGTGTCAAAGTCAAAAAAACATTGAAGAACTTGCTTACTTTGACTCCATCCAGAGAATAGCCATTCGCAGCTGGATGGTCACTCAGATTGGACAGTTCCTCTCTCACAAGGCCTAGCAGTCAACAAGGTACTTACTCAGGAACAAGTCTCTGCCACAGACGTTGTTGTAGAACGTACAAAATAATGTCTCTGCCACAGACGTTGTTGTAGAACATGTAGGGAAACTAAAGTTGAAATGCTTGTAGGATACCTGGATCTTTCAGCCTGCTTGGCGATATCCACAAGACTGGATTCTCTCGGTTACTTCAGCGCTTGCAGGCTCTTGTTAAGAAAACCAACCTGTACGTGGTGTTTTTCTAAAGAGTCCTCCCCTGGAATGCTTGAAGTACACTGGGTCTCTCCCAAACCAGAGACGGCACCCAACCACCTCAGAATCCTGCTTTAGTTTCCTTGCCTCGGGCTAGCCAGCCCCGAGACATTAAAGTCGGGTGGATCCGCACCCCAGGCCTTCCTGGGGGCTGGTCAGGAGGACCAGGACCATGAAGTCAGCACATCATACTGGACCGGAACCCCTAACCACGTGACGTCCGCATCTTAAATACCCTCTCCCAGAGGGCTCAGCGAGAGGGCCACTCCCACTGACCTGGCTCAGAGAGTAACTCAAGCACCCAACCAGACCATAGTTCCACGCCTGGCACAAGAGACAGTGCCACCTGTGGCCAGGCTGAACATCTCACAGTCCAGTCAGACTGATGCAGAGGTCCAATTTAGACAAATAAGCCCAAACCAAACTGCAGTTTAGGCAAAGTTTAGCTCTGAAAAACGCATAGCGCGTGCTCTTCAGGAGCCGCCGCTACATAATGTATAATGCTATTTCACATTTTATGTCAGAAGAAAAAATACAGTAGGGGGAATTTATCAGAACTGGAGCAGCCAGAATCCGGAGCAGCTCTGCATGGCAACCAATCAGCTTCTATCTTTAGCTTGTTTGGTCAAGCTTCAAAAATGAAAGATATAAGCTGATTGGTTGTCATGCACAGCTGCTCTAGTTTCTGGCTGCTCCAGTTTTAATAAATTCCCCTTCAGTGATCATGAACTTATATCAGATTTGTCCTTCTGACTCTTGATTAAATGAACAGTCAAGACTAGCGACTGACGAGCCACTTATTGTAGCAATTAATTAAAAAAGTGAATTTCCCCCCTCCACTGCAACGCACCACTCTACTGATATATATCAATGAGGAAGGAGAATCTGGACAGCTGCACTCCAATATAAACCTCTTTATTGTATAAAAATAACAAAAGTTCAAACAACAGCAGCGTACGGGATAGATTAACTGATGTGTTTCACACTCTCAATGGTGCTTAGTCATAGCTATGGCGTTTAAAAGGCGTTTATATTGGAGTGCGGCTGTCCACATCGGTAACCTTTTCTCTTAATGATACATATCCTCTTTGCTACATGTTAGCAAAAAAATAATACTATGTCCCCTGCACAGCCTGGTCCCTCTATGTTCCCATCTGATCCCCCCTGCTTCTCTGCCTGCTTTCAGTGGTGGAGAAAACTGCCTGAGTCCAGGAGGGGAGATCCACTGACAAACAGGTACCAGCATTCAACACCACTTTGTTTACCCTGTACAGCCCACTGTATCTGCTATTCCCAGTGATCCCCCAGCTGCTTTCCCTGCTTGTAGTGGCAAAGACAGTGTGCTGTGGAGGAAGAAGAGGACCAGCAAATCAAATGTTCAAGAATTGACAATTCATGTTTACTATGTCCTCTTTTGTGAAAGAACAGGAAGCACTTTGTACAGAGAACTTCCTGTTTAGTGTGTGGGTGCAATAAAGAAGAGGATTGAGGACTCTGTCCTCAAATCCCTTCCTGTATTTAAAAATGTAAATATCACACAATCCCTTGTCTACAGTTTACAGTCAGCTGGGAATCCTCAGCTGACAGCTGAATGGGGATACGTCATGGTTGTTAGGTTGCCAGTAGCTGTCGGCTTCCTAATAAGGATGAGCTCAGGCGTTTTCGCATACTCCACTTTCAGAGCCCACCATGAAGTCGGCGCAGCATTACGCTAATCACAGGCAGTGAGACATTGCCCCGATGCGTGTCTGCAGAGATCGGGCAGTGTCTCACTGCCTGTGATTAGCGCAGCACTGCGCCGACTTCATTGCGAGCTCTGCACGTGGAGTATGCAAACACACCTGAGCTCATCCTTACTTCCTAACAGCCAACCTGAGTTAAGGCTATCACATTTAGCAGCAGTAGTAATAATGCTGCTAAATGTATCACTTCCTGCTGCTAACAGAGGCTCAACAATTTAGTTTGGCCCTTTGCGGAATCTCAGAACAAGCAAAATTCGGTCCAAACCAAATCCAAAATTGTTCTGGAATAAAAACCTCTAGATCCTTTCTTAAATAACTACTGAAATGCTAAACAGATGGTGGAGGGGTTTACAGTATGTGCCAAAAACACTAAATTCAGAAAAATAAGAACCTGCCTTTATTTCATTATAAAGTGCGCCTAGAAGGAATTATATAAATTTGAGACATTCTGAACTTCTGAATTTAGAGACTGGTAGAACCACCAAGTAGGGAGACCTTGCTATCATTATATATATTTTTGTTATATAAAAAATTCTAAATGCATTGATATCACAAACAAAATATCTTTTGGTTGTAATGTTAGTGGATCTGTTAAGGGACCAGTATGACACCTACAAGCTAGGGTGCCCACGTGTCCCGGATTGCCCGGGATTGTCCCTGATTTAACATTTTTGTCCCGTGTCCCGGGCACCTTCATTCCGGGACAATACAGTGTCCCGGAATGAAAAAAAACACAGTGATCACCAGAGTGTCTGCTCCGCGAGTCTCCCTGTCTGCCGCCGCAGCGCCGCCACAGTCACACTCACTACACAGACAGCACAGGAGGATGAGTCATTATATGCTGGCAGTCTGGTTGCTAGGCTAGGGGCCGCCCCGCATCTAGCAACCAGTGACGTCAGCCTGAGGGGCGGGCTGAGAAGGAACTGGTCTGGCACTAGCAGTCAGTGTGGGCAGTGCACCCCCCCCCCCCCGCGCAGGCTCCCGCACAGTACGTACCCCAGCCAGAGTGACGCCACTGACGACACAGGGACAGAGCGCCTCACTTAAAGCGGAGGTCCACCCTAAAATGGACCTTCCGCTCATTGGAATCCTCCCCCCCTCCGGCGCCACAATTGGCACCTTTCAGGGGGGAGGGGGGTGCAGGTACCTGTACAGTACAGGCATCTGCACCCACTTCCGGCGTAGATTCTGCAGAAGGTACGCCCCTTTCCGCAGAATCTACGCCCCTTTCCGAAAGTCCCCCGCTGCCTGCTGGGAAACACACGGATCCCAGAGACAGGGACCATCCTTATTGCGCAGCGCGACTCGCACATGCGCAGTAGGGAACCGGGAAATGAAGCCGAAAGGCTCCACTTCCTGATTCCCATGCCCAAGATGGCGGCGGCAGCACCCGAGAGACGATCGAGAGATCGGCTTCGGGTGACGACATCGCGGGCGCGCTGGGCGGGTAAGTGTCACTATTTTAAAAGTCAGCAGCTGCAGTATTTGTAGCTGCTGGCTTTAAAAAAAAAAAAAAACGGCGGACTCCCGGCGGACTCCCGCTTTAAATTGGTCTCCAGCCATCTTGAGTCTCGTCTCCTCTCACTCAGAGTCCTCCTCCAGAGCCCAGGCTCCTCCCGCCCACGAGGTCCCCAAGTTTGCCTGCAGTGAATTTACAGACATTGACAAACTTCCAGGAGTCCAGGTTAGTGTACAATTCTGCTGCTGTCCCCCTCCCCCTCCATTCTGCTGCTGACTGTCCCCCTCCATTCTTTCTGCTGCTGTCCCCCTCCAGTTTTTCTCTGTGTCCCCCTCCGTTCTTCCTCTGTGTCCCCCTCTTTTCTGTTGCTGTCCCCCTCCGTTCTTCCTCCGTGCCCCCCTCCGTTCTTCCTCCGTGCCCCCCTCCGTTCTTCCTCTGTGTCCCCCTCCGTTTTTCCTCAGTGTCCCCCTCTGTTCTTCCTCCGTGTCCCCCTCCGTTGTTTCTCAGTGTCCCCCTCTGTTGTTTCTCAGTGTCCCCCTCTGTTGTTTCTCAGTGTCCCCCTCCGTTGTTTCTCAGTGTCCCCCTCCGTTGTTTCTCAGTGTCCCCCTCCGTTGTTTCTCAGTGTCCCCCTCCGTTCTTCCTCCATGTCCCCCTTCATTCTTTCTCAGTGTCCCCCTCCGTTCTGCTGCTGTCCCCCACCGTTCTTTCTCCGTCTCCCCCTTCGATCTTCCTCCATGTCCCCCTCTGTTTTTCCTCCGTGTCCCCCTCTGTTCTGCTGCTGTTCCCCTCCATTCTTCCTCTGTGTCCCCCTCTGTTCTGCTGCTGTCCCCCTCCATTCTTCCTCCGTGCCCCCCTCCGTTCTTCCTCCGTGCCCCCCTCCGTTCTTCCTCTGTGTCCCCCTCTGTTTTTCCTCCGTGTCCCCCTCCGTTCTTCCTCTGTGTCCCCCTCCGTTTTTCCTCAGTGTGCCCCTCTGTTCTTCCTCCGTTTTTCCTCCATGTCCCCCTCCGTTGTTTCTCAGTGTCCCCCTCCGTTGTTTCTCAGTGTCCCCCTCCGTTGTTTCTCAGTGTCCCCCTCCGTTGTTTCTCAGTGTCCCCCTCCGTTCTTCCTCCATGTCCCCCTCCATTCTTTCTCAGTGTCCCCTTCCATTCTGCTGCTGTCCCCCACCAATCTTCCTCCGTCTCCCCCTCCGATCTTCCTCCATGTCCCCCTCTATTTTTCCTCCGTGTCCCCCTCTGCTCTGCTGCTGTTCCCCTCCATTCTTCCTCTGTGTCCCCCTCTGTTCTTCCTCTGTGTCCCCCTCTGTTCTGCTGCTGTCCCCCTCCGTTCTTCCTTCGTGTCCCCCTCTGTTCTTCCTCCGTGTCCCCCTCTGTTCTTCCTCCGTGTCCCCCTCCGTTGTTTCTCAGTGTCCCCCTCCGTTGTTTCTCAGTGTCCCCCTCCGTTGTTTCTCAGTGTCCCCCTCTGTTCTTCCTCTGTGTCCCCCTCTGTTCTTCCTCTGTGTCCCCCTCTGTTCTTCCTCTGTGTCCCCCTCTGTTCTTCCTCTGTGTCCCCCTCTGTTCTTCCTCTGTGTCCCCCTCTGTTCTTCCTCCGTGTCCCCCTCCGTTCTTCCTCCGTGTCCCCCTCTGTTCTTCCTCCGTGTCCCCCTCCGTTCTTCCTCCGTGTCCCCCTCCATTCTTCCTCCGTGTCCCCCTATGTTCTGCTGCTGTTTCCCTCTGTTCTGCTGCTGTCCCCCTCCGTGTCCCCCTCTGATCTTCCTCCATGTCCCCCTCCGTTCTTTCTCCGTGTCCCCCTCCGTTCTTCCTCCCTGTCCCCCTCTGTTCTTCCTCCGTGTCCCCCTCTGTTCTTCCTCCGTGTCCCCCTCTGTTCTTCCTCCGTGTCCCCCTCTGTTCTTCCTCCGTGTCCCCCTCTGTTCTTCCTCCATGTCCCCCTCTGTTCTGCTATCCCCCTCCGTTCTTCCTCCATGTCCCCCTCCATTCTGCTGTCCTCCTCCATTCTTCCTCCGTGTCCCCCTGCATTCTTCCTCCGTGTCCCCCTCCGTTCTTCCTCCATGTCCCCCTCTACACATTGCATACCACCTGTCTAAACTGGTTGCCACTGTTTGCTTTTTTCCCCAAAAATTGGCAAAAAAAAGTATCAAAAAACATATTTTTTGGGTGGGTGCAGGGGGGGGGGGTTGGGCGGGGGGTGTGTCCCTGAATGGCCATTTGGAAATGTGGTCACCCTACTACAAGCATTGTTACACTACCTCACTCAAAACTGAACTGGATAAGCAAATATTGTCTAAATACAAGAATTGTGCGTATGCTTATTTGAATCTTCATGTACTACAGCCTCCAGATCTATGCAGTAACCAGAATGAAACTTTGCCTTTGTTCAGCAGCTTCCTTTACCAAAGACAGGTCACTGCTCGTCTCTCTCCTTGTGACAGCTGACATGCTTAGGCAAATTATTAAACAATATGAATAATTGCTTCCAGTTGGATGTTCTGATCTTGATATGCCCCTTGCATCCCACAGTTCAGAGCATATGCCTCTCCTCTTGTCAGCATGACCTGTAGACAGCTGCACACTGTGAGCCATAGGATGCCTATTCACTTTAAAGGGTAAGTTAACCTTTACACCTTGAAAGACAAGAAAACAAATTTGCTGATACATTTAATTTAGGCAGTTAAAGCAGCCTGATTCTTAAATGCCTACAGTCTATTTGGATGGATAGAGTAATTGACCTTATAACACAACTTCCTTGTTAAAATGCTGTCCCCTCATCCCCTAAGTACTGTTCACATAAGCCAAAAATGTAGGCATTTGGTCATGTGGATCTCTGCTGTAGGAGATGATCAACCAAATCTTATCCTTTCATTTAACAGAGATCTCATGATTGATGGCTTTTGGTTTTGGCTGTGTAGCTAGAACAGAAAGGAAATATGGCGGAGCATCAGGATAGGAAAGTATTTTAGCATTTCAGTTACTCTTTGTTGATTTTTTTTATTTTAGTAACTGAGTTGCTTTCATCCTTGAGTTTTCTTATATTATATATAATATTTTAAACATTAAACCTGTTGACTTCCTTTTGAAAATGCTATTTTCCTAGCTGCCCCCGGCTTTACCACTTTACAAGTCACTGACTCAGGACAAACATGCTAAACTGTATGACCATTGTATCAACATTAAACCCAAGCATTGGTATATTTAGAAGCAAAGGTCAACAGTAACAACGTTAAAGATTCCTTAGTATGGATTCCCTGTAAAAGAAATAATGAACTAAAAAAAGACCCCACTAGTGAAGTAGTAATGGATTTGATAGAACCCCTAAAACTTATAATATAGATATAAAAAGACACAAAATAATGCAGCTTTTTTGGAGTGCTGGTGGGGACAGCCTGTTTGGTGGAGGAGCAATATAATCCAGATTCCGCAGCCTGCTCCTAAAGAGCGTAACCTGCACCTAGATGTTTTGGTCGACTTTCCTGTACTTTCCTTCAAGTAAAAAAGGAACACATGTCAGCTAACAATTCTCACAGGGTAGATAATGATAGTGAACACCCTAGTGACAATGCCAGTGGATCTTTAGTGACTGACTGAAATGTGAGCACAGCACATGTTCAAAGTGTTTTCTGGTACTGTTCCTTGTGCCACAAGAAGAAAGATTTGAAGTCTGGAAAGAGCACACTAACCAGTGTCTAAGGGGGTAGTCCTGTTCAAAATGACAAATTAATCGATTAATCTTGTCATGTTTGATCTATCACACTGCTACAACAGTTCATCCTCAAAATAGTGTTATCTGACAGAATTCTTTCTCTCAATGAGTTATTGAAGCTAGTGAAGAAACAAGAGGCTGATATTCAGTTTTGTACTCCTAAGAAGGTGAACCTATTCCAAAAGAGTATCACTGTTTTAACTCCTCCTAAAGAGAACATTCTGAGTCTTACCCACCCAAATCTTTGGTTGCTTAACCAGTTGCTTCACAGATGAGTAGGATTCTTGAAGGTGTTTCAGGTGAGGTCACAGTGGCCATTCTGCAAAACAGTGTCATGAGGACTCTGGGGAAACAGTGCTAAGTGTGGCATTCCCTGTACAGAAGCAAAGATGCAGGTGTGGGCATTTTTAAGCCAAAGCCAAGAGAACCTCTCACAGAGTCTATATCTATAGTTAAAGGAGAAGTCCAGCCAAAGCTCTTTTGGCTGGGCTTCTCCTATAGATCACAGGAGTGTAGTCCGTTATGCACTCATGTGACCTGTTTTCAGCAGCGAGCAGACTGAAGTCTGCTCTCTGCTGACGTCGCGGATATCAGTCCAGTCACCTCGTCATCCTAACAATGGGAGTCTGGATCTGCCAAGTGCCTGGACTGACACCCGTCTCAGCCTCTCAGCTAGCCCCAATGAGCGTGGAGAAAGATGAGCAGAGAGCTGTGATTGACAGTCTATAGCTCTCTGCTCACTGAGCTGTCAGAAACAAGTGATCAGCGGTGTTCGATCACTCAGTTTTCATTGCAGGGGTGCCGGGGGCCAGATGCAGCATCGGACTGATGCTGTATCCATCTAGTTAAGTATAAATCTAAAAAAAAAAAAAAAAAATTTAAAGAAGCCCTTACATCTTTTTTAAAGTTACTGTCAACGGGCATACAGCTCTTTTGACACAGGTTCCCAAGATACCCTTTTTTACTATTACAATACTAGAAGTAGTTGAGCAACATACCTCTTCAGTCTACTGGGAGAATAGAATTATGCGGGTTGAACACTGAGTCATATCCTTTTGATGGAAGTTTACATGTAATTATGATTGTTCCTGATTTAGAAAACAGGAGTGTTCCTCCTATCGAGATCATGGCTCATGTCTATCCTGACACAGGTGATTCCTGCACATCTACACCGCAAACTAATTATATAGCAGTACATAGTGCTTTCTAGAAGTTAGTTTATTGAGGGAGGTTGGGCTGTTTCTTCTGAGCTAGTTGATATACCATCTGAACTTCAAGCGTTCTGTGATGTTCTCTCTGTTAAGCACGGAGTAGTGTATCACATCGGTAAGCACCAGGAGGAGCGAGAGTGCTGAGGAGAGCCTCCAGTACTGTCCCTGAGCTGCTCAGGGATGGAAGTTATGTCCTCGTGGAAACTCCTGAAGAGATGATGAACAAAGAAGGGTGGATGGTGATTCCTAAGAGAAAGTTTGCAAGGAAGAGCTTCCCCCTAAATGGGTGGGATTTTGAATGACCATCAACACCAGACACAAGTACACAAAATAATACACAATTTTTTATTATAAATTACAAGATATACATATCACCACCAGAGGGACATGTGGGCTAAACCGTATCCTCCTGGTGTATTAACACACGGTGTGGGTGATATAGGACAAGCATTTTTATCAATTATATTTTATTTTGTTTATGTGATTGTTCATTTGTTAATACACCAGGAGGATACAGTTTAGCCCACATGTCCCTCTGGTAGTGATATGCATATCTTGTAATTTATAATAAAAAATTGTGTATTATTTTGTGTACTTGTGTCTGGTGTTGATGGTCATTCAAAATCCCAACCATTTAGGGGGAAGCTCTTCTTTGCAAAGTTTAACTGGGATTGGACCACTTCGCCAAAATTTGACCCATTTGTAGTTCCTTTCTCTGTTCATTCCTAAGGCCGCGTACACACGGGCGGATTGTCTGCCCAACTAAGTTCGTCAGACAATCCGACAGACAGTCCGTCCAAATTTTGAATGAACGGACTTGACCACACACGATGAACAGACAGTCCGCTGAAAACTTGCGCGATGACGTGTACAGCACGTACGACGGGACTAGAAAAACGACGTCCAATACACTGCAATGCAACCTTCGGCCGTGTAAATCCTTTCTGAGCATGCGCGATACTTAGTCCGTCCAACTTGCCTACACACGAGCGGACTGTCCGCTGAAACCAAGTTTGGACGGACAAAACCAAGTTTCAGCGGACAAAATTACGGAAATTCCGAAAGATAAAGTCCGTCAGACTGTCCGCTGAAAAAGTCAGCTGAAGCCCACACACGAGCGGATTGTCCGCTGAAACACGGTTCAGCGGACTAAGTTGGGCAGACAATCCGCCCGTGTGTACGCGGCCTAAGGCCGCGTACACACGGGCGGATTGTCTGCCCAACTAAGTTCGTCAGACAATCCGACAGACAGTCCGTCCAAACTTTTGAATGAACGGACTTGCCCACACACGGCACTTTTTGAGCGGACTAATACGGCGGACTAAGTTCGCCATACAATCCGCTCTACTTTTGAAATGAACGGACTCGCCCACACACGCAGAGGAAAGTCCGCTCATTTCGAGCGCGTCTCCAAGTAGGCGGGGGCCACGAAGGAGAGGTCGCTGGCCCCGCCGCCTGGAATGGACTTAAAGGGGAACCCCAACGCCGAAAAAAATCGGCGTGGGGGTGCCCCCCAAGTCCACAACAGACCCTTGTCCGAGCACACTACCCGGCTGGCCAGGAAAGGGGGGTGAGCGAGCCCCCCCCCCCTCCTGAGCCGTACCAGGCCGCGTGCCCTCAACATGGGGGGTGCCTTGGGGAAGGGGGGGCCGTGCGGCCCCCCCACCCCAAAGCACCTTGTCCCCATGTTGATGAGGACAAGGGCTTCTTCCCGACAACCCTGGCCGTTGGTTGTCGGGGTCTGCGGGTGGGGGGCTTATTGGAATCCGGGAGCCCCCTTTAATAAGGGGGCCCCCGGATACCGGCCCCCCACCCTATGTGAATGAGTATGGGGTACAATGTACCCCTACCCATTCACCTGTAAAATAAAAGTACCAAAAAAAAACACAACACACGAGATAAAATACTTTATTGCACAGCTCCGGGGGTCTTCCGTCTTCGGGGGTCTTCTCGCCGGACTCCTCTGCTATCTTCTTGTAGCTCTTTTGCTAGTGGAGGAGTCCGGCTTTCTTCCTCCCCGCCGCCGGCCTCTTCTCCCGACTTCGGGGGTCTTGTCCCCCTCTTCGGTTCTTCTGCCGGGCCACCGCGCCTTCTTATAGCTCTTTTACAGGCGGTGGCCCGGTCTTCTGTCGCCGCTGTCGCCGCCGCCTTCCGTTCTTCTTCTTCTTCTTCTCCAGGAGATGTTGCCTCGACGATCTCTCCGGCCGGAATGCCAGAGCCGCGCTGCGCGGCCACTTATATAGTGACAATGGGGCGGTGTCACATGGTATATGTCACATGGGTTGGTGTCACATGGTGACCCCACCCCCTTACGATGTCATAGTCCCCATGTGACATCAACCCATGTGACACCAACCCATGTGACATATACCATGTGACACCGCCCCATTGTCACTATATAAGTGGCCGCGCAGCGCGGCTCTGGCATTCCGGCCGGAGAGATCGTCGAGGCAACATCTCCTGGAGAAGAAGAAGAAGAAGAATGGAAGGCGGCGGCGACAGCGGCGACAGAAGACCGGGCCACCGCCTGTAAAAGAGCTATAAGAAGGCGTGGTGGCCCGGCAGAAGAACCGAAGAGGGGGACAAGACCCCCGAAGTCGGGAGAAGAGGCCAGCGGCGGGGAGGAAGAAAGCCGGACTCCTCCGCTAGCAAAAGAGCTACAAGAAGATAGCGGAGGAGTCCGGCGAGAAGACCCCCGAAGACGGAAGACCCCTAGAGCTGTGCAATAAAGTATTTTATCTCGTGTGTTGTGTTTTTTTTTGTTACTTTTATTTTACAGGTGAATGGGTAGGGGTACATTGTACCCCATACTCATTCACATAGGGTGGGGGGCCGGTATCCGGGGGCCCCCTTATTAAAGGGGGCTCCCGGATTCCGATAAGCCCCCCGCCTGCAGACCCCGACAACCAACGGCCAGGGTTGTCGGGAAGAGGCCCTTGTCCTCATCAACATGGGGACAAGGTGCTTTGGGGTGGGGGGGCCGCGCGGCCCCCCCTTCCCCAAGGCACCCCCCCATGTTGAGGGCACGCGGCCTGGTGCGGCTCAGGAGGGGGGGCGCTCGCTCAAATTCAGTCTGAGGGACCCAATGTTGCCAGTGCTCTGGGACAAGAAACTGACACAAGAATTTTATAGATTTGCCAGAAGTATTCTCTAAAGATGGTATGGATGTAGGCTGTGCTAAGAATTTTCAACATACTCAGCCCTTCCCAGGGAGACCTTGGAGGTTGGCACCAAAAGATGTGGATGAGGTAAGACAGACACTACATCAGATAACAGACCAGGGGATCATTATGGTCAGTAATAGTGCCTATGACTCCCCCATTGTGGTAACGAGAAAAATGCAGATCCTTTCACCTGTGTGTAGGTTACAGAACTCAGAACCAGAGGACAATACCTGATCAGTATACATTGCCCAGAATTGAAGAAACTCTTGAGGCTTAAAATGGAAATTGTTGGTTCCATGTGCTAGATCTATTGTCTGGATACTACCAAGTTGCCATGGCACTTTAACCACTTCAGCCCCGGAAGATTTGGCTGCTCAATGACCAGGCCTTTTTTTACGCTACGGCACTGCGTCACGACAATTGCGCAGTCGTGCGATGCTGTACCCAAACAAAACGGATGTCCTTTTTTTCCCCCACAAATAGAGCTTTCTTTTGGGGGTATTTGATCACCTTTGCAGCTTTTATTTTTTGCGCTATAAACAAAAGAAGAGCAACAATTTTGAAAAAAACACAATGGGGGTTATTTACGAAAGGCAAATCCACTTTGCACTGCAAGTGCAGTCACTCTAAATCTAAGGGGTAGATCTGAAATGAGTGGAAGCTCTGCTGATTTTATCATCCAATCATGTGCAAGCCATGTTTTAGCATCAACTGGAACAAGTCAGTATTAATACCCCTGGACCCCTTACCAAAGCACTTACCTGTGCAAAATAAATAGTCATGATTGAGGAATTCCGCTGCCTAGGCATACAACCCCAGACCCTACACAAAACCTAGCACTGAACATGACCCCATTATTACAAAAATTCAAGTTAAAATGTGCTGCATGGAAAAAGCTACCACTCAAGGTCACTGGGAGGGTAAATCTAATTAAAATGGTTTGGGCCCCCCAACTTCTTTATATATATATTCCACAATGCCCCCATATGGATAACACACAAATGGTTCACACAAATAGATTCCCAGTTTAGAGATTTAATTTGGGGCAATAAACCGGCAAGCGTTAGTCTGAGCTCCCTACAGCTAGCTAAAGATCAGGGAGGCATGGTGGTTCCCCATGCCAGGTATTATTTTGCAGCATCCCAACTGCAACATCTGGGTGACTGGGGGAGAGTGGATACATCGGATCCGATAAGATCTTTACTGGTCCCTACAGAGTCCAGTCTCTCAGCTCTAGCCTATTTGGAGGCAGGATTAACACATGTGTCAAATAATCTCCCAACTATTTTACTATTAAATACTTTCTGGAAATTTGTTAAATCCCTTCTGAAAATAAGAGGGGTGTGTCCCTTCACTCCTATATGGAGGCATAAATACTTTAGGGAGCTTCTTAACCACTTCAGCTCCGGACCAATAAATACCTTAAGGACCAGAGGTGTTTTTGCAATTTCGCACTGCGCTGCTTTAACTGGTAATTGCGCGGTCATGCAATATTGCACCCAAACGAAATTTGCATCCTTTTCTTCCCACAAATAGAGCTTTCTTTTGATGGTATTTGATTGCCTCTGCGATTTTTATTTTTTGCGATATAAATGGAAAAAGAGCGAAAATTTTGAAAAAAAATGATATTTTCTTCTTTTTGTTATAAGAAAAATCGAATAAACTAAATTTTAGTCATACATTGAGGGCAAAATTTATTCAGCCACATGTCTTTAGTAAAAAAAATGTCAATAAGCGTATATTTTTTGGTTTGCGCAAAAGTTATAGCGTCTACAAACTAGAGTACATTTTCTGGAATTTACACAGCTTTTAATTTATGACTGTCTATCTCATTTCTTGAGGTGCTAAAATGGCAGGGCAGTACAAATCCCCCCCAAATGACCCCATTTTGGAAAGTAGACACCCCAAGGAAATTGCTGATGGGTATGTTGAGCCCATTGAATATTTATTTTTTTTGTCCTAAGGGATTGAATAATGACAAAAAAAAAAAAAAAAAATTTTTTTTACAAAAAGTTGTCACTAAATGATATATTGCTCACACATGCCATGGTTATATGTGAAATGACACCCCAAAATACATTCTGCTGCTTCTCCCGAGTACGGGGATACCACATGTGTGGGACTTTTTGGGAGTCTAGTCGCGCACGGCACCCCGAAAACCAATCACCACCTTCAGGATTTCTAAGGGTGCAAATTTTTGATTTAACTCCTCACTACCTATCACAGTTTCGAAGGCCATAAAATGCCAAAATAGCACAAAACCCCCCCAAATGATATCCATTTTGGAAAGTAGACACCCCAAGCTATTTACTGAGAGGCATGTTGAGTCCATGGAATATTTTATATTTTGCCAAAAGTTGCGGGAATATTACAAACTTTATTTTTTTTGCACAAAGTTGTCACTAAATGATATATTGCTCACACATGCTATGGGCAGAAGTCAAATTACACCCCAAAATAAATTCTGCTGCTTCTCCCGAGTACGGGGATACCACATGTGGGGGACTTTTTGGGAGCCTAGTTAACTAGCTACCTAGCGACACTAGCGACACTGATGCAGCGTTCAGAAAAATTATCGCTTAGTGACACTGGCAAAAGGGGGTGAAAGGGTTAACTAGCGGAAATCAGGGGGTTAAAACCATTATTGGGTAGTATATCGGGGTACCTAGCGCTATAAAAACCTGGCGGTGAACCTAAAAAAATAACTAGCTACCTAGCGACTGTAGCGACACTAATGCAGCGATCAGAAAAACGATCGCTTAGTGACACTGGCAAAAGGGGGTGAAAGGGTTAACTAGCGGCAATCAGGGGGTTAAAAACATTATTGGGTAGTATATCGGGGTACCTAGCGATATAAAAACCTGGCGGTGAACCTAAAAAAATAACTAGCTACCTAGCGACACATGCAGCGATCAGAAAAATGATCGCTTAGTGACACTGGCAAAAGGGGGTGAAAGGGTTAACTAGCGGCAATCAGGGGGTTAAAAACATTATTGGGTAGTATATCGGGGTACCTAGCGCTATAAAAACCTGGCGGTGAACCTAAAAAAATAACTAGCTACCTAGCGACTGTAGCGACACTAATGCAGCGATCAGAAAAACGATCGCTTAGTGACACTGGCAAAAGGGGGTGAAAGGGTTAACTAGCGGCAATCAGGGGGTTAAAAACATTATTGGGTAGTATATCGGGGTACCTAGCGATATAAAAACCTGGCGGTGAACCTAAAAAAATAACTAGCTACCTAGCGACACTAGCGACACATGCAGCGATCAGAAAAATGATCGCTTAGTGACACTGGCAAAAGGGGGTGAAAGGGTTAACTCTAGGGGCAATCAGGGGGTTAAATCTTTATTGGGGGGTGATAGGGGGCTACCCTGGACCTAACACTAACTGTCCTGACAGTTTTTACTGTCACAACTGACACTGAATGCATTGATCAGTAAAGAAATGATCAATGCAATCAGTGACACTGTGACTGGGGGGGGAGGGGGGGCGGGGGGGGGATCGGGGGGCGATCGGGGGGGGGATCGGGGGGGGTTTGTGTGCCTGTGTGTACCTACATGTCAGTGTAGTGTTCGTGCAGACTTACTTTTACTCTTCTCCTCGTAGTCCGGTCAAAAAGACCGCCCCGAGGAGAATGACATCACTTCCTCCTTCCTGTGTAAACAATACACAGGGGAGGAAGCTTCTCATTGGCCAGGAGCGATCCAGAGGGGGTGGGCGAAAACCAACGGCCATCCCCTCATCACGGAGCGCTCCTGGACCGAATCGGACCGCCGTAACCAGCGGGAGGGGGTCCGATCGGACCCCCCACCCGCTGGAAGGCAATCACGTAGATGTACGTGATTATGCCTGCCTGTGCCATTGTGCTGACGTACAATGGCAATACGGCGGTCCTCAAGTGGTTAAGCTTGAGAACTTCCGCTCTTGGGAGGAAGCAGGAATTCATTATATTACCCAACTATACAATGGAACTGTACTTAAAGCGGGAGTAAACCCGCAGATGTTTTTTTTTTTTTTCTACCTGCAAACCTGCAAAGGAAACGGCATAATGAGCTAGTATGCACACTATTCAATGTGAGGGGAGAATATCTCCACTTGTGGCGGCAGTGCATCCGTTGATGAATGATTTACTGTTGATGGAAGAGAGGAAGGGTATGATCTTAAGGATATATATAAAAGATTGAGTAACTCCTCCCATGATGCGAGTACCCTTACTTGTAGAAGGGGCTGGGAAAAAGATCTGGGACCTATAGATGGTGATACCTGGGAGTTATGCCTGACTTCCGCACCATTGGTATCAGTATCGGCGTCACAGAGATCTCATCTCTATCTATTACACAGGGTATATAGGACTCCAGCTCGCTTACATAAATGGGGACTTAAGCTTCATGCACACGAGACGCCGGTGAAAAACTCTGCTCAAAAAAGCTGAAACGCGTGTTTAGAAACGCGCGTTTTGCCGCATTTGCATGCCGCGTTTGCGTTTATAAGCGTTTATAAAGATAACATCATGTAGACCCTCCCCAAGCTCTCAAAGCATGTTTTTTTTAATCTATTTCTGCCATATGGACTTTGTCCCATAATTGCATGCGATTCTGAATTACTTCAATTAATTGGTTTTGGGTTACATCGGAAGTCATTTTCAGAGATGTGTCTGCCAAGATGATCAACTTGCTAATCACAATCCAAGGTGTGGACAAGCCTAGCTTGGGGGAAGGGGGGGTGGCTTGTGGAAAAAAGTTTGTTTCATGAAGGATGGGTGTTCAACATGGAAACATGGTGGTGGGTTGGGGCTGGGTTGGGGCTGCCTAGACATTGGTATGCAGGTTTTTCTATGTGAAAAAAAGACAATGCTATGGTTTGGCCAGACTAGGTGAGTCACTGATTAGATTAGAAATTGGATGAGGGTTTGGGGTTTGGGGCAAAGAAGTGGAGGCATTCCCCATTGTCCAAGCTACTGGAAACACTAGAGATTTTATGGGATTGTATCACAAAGTAAATACGCTCTATGAATTATATAAAGTAATTACAACATTTTTTTTTTACTTTTTTTATTGTTTTCTATGGTTTTCCATCATATTTCTGAGTTTTCAGGTCCAAAAAAATTGGGTTCCTTTAAAAACGCTTATAAACGCAATCTGAAACATGGAAATTTTTGCGTCTGAACCCATTTTTTTCCTTCTGGAGAAACGAGGTTAAACGCAACTGCATAAAAACGGCAAAAAAACGAGACTGTGTCCATGGACACATAGGATAACATTGAATGAGTTCAGGGGCAGTTGAAAAAAGTGTCCAACTGCCTCTGAACACGCATTTAACAGCGTCTTGTGTGCATGAGGCCTTAGAGAAACACCACTATGCCCGAAATGCAATAGCCACACTGGTGATCTATTACACATGATGTGGAAGTGCCCAAAGCTCTTCAGGTACTGGCAGTCTGTTCTCAATACCATATCACAGGTATACCAATTTCCAGTCCCGCAGAATCCAGTGGTGTGCCTGTTGGGCGCTTTGGAGATACCCTCACTGTCCCCGGGCGGTCACACTGCTGTATTACGTCTACTATATATAGCTTGTAAAGCAATTGCGAGAATATGGATCACTCCGAGGGTGCCAGTGGGCAGACAATGGGTGGATTCGGTGAACGCACTGCTTATATGTGAAAAACTTACATATCAACACCGTAACGCCCTGAAAATATTCTACTCAATGTGGCAACTATGGTTAGATAGGCCCAACCCAACTAGTGAAAAGACAGACTCCTACAGATGTGAGGCGAAATCGGAGAGACATGGCTGATTTAGGCTATGGAACATAACATAATCCTGAAATGGTATGCAAGAGGTGTTGTGGTGGACACGACACATCTTCAGAATAGTAGTTTGGATAATTTAGGCCCCTTACGGGCATGGCTATTGATTTTTTCTTATCTTTTTAATATACAACAATATAAATCTGACACTTAGTCATAAATATGCTTAGGACAAGTAGTACAGCTCAATAATTCTCTCTGTCTCTTCTGACAACTTATAACTGACAATTAGTATCTTATAATATACAGCTCATATGTTGATATGAACCAATGTTATTACATGTTGGTGAATGTCTAAGCTACAGTATTTGTATGTTAAAGAAGCTGTATTTAAAATTCATGCAACACGTACTATCTGACTGTATGTACACATATTCAGTTTGTATCAATAAACTGTTTTTTTTATTTAAAAAAAAAAAAAAATCCTAGAGATTCAGGTGGCACATCTGGCTCTAATGGCCTGGACGTTCAGGTTGCAGGATTGTCCTGTCAGAATGCAATCCGACAATGCCACAGCAGTGGCTTACATCAATCACCTAGGGCAGTGATGGCGAACCTTGGCACCCCAGATGTTTTGGAACTACATTTCCCATGATGCTCATCCACTCTGCAGTGTAGTTGAGCATCATGGGAAATGTAGTTCCAAAACATCTGGGGTGCCAAGGTTCGCCATCACTGACCTAGGGGGTGCCAGGTGCCACTCAGCCAGAGGGAGGTGAACCATGGTCTGGCTTGGGCAGAGAAGCATGTACCTTGCCTATCTACAGTCTTTATTCTGGAAAGTGGAGAATGGCAGGCGATTTTCTTGAGCCGCCAACAATTGTTCCCGGGAGAATGGTCTCTACATCCCCAAATTTTTTTTGGCCATATTCCAGAAATGGGGTATGTCGGTCAAAGACCTATTGGCGTCCAGTTTAACACAAAGTTGGACAACTTTGTGTTAAGGACAAGGGATCCACTCGCATACGAGAGATGCATTAGTATCCCCATAGGTTCAGTTTGTCACTGATTTATGCATTGCCCTCAGTGCTGCTTCTACCGCGGCTTCTATGCAGGGTCAAAAGGAATGGAAGCCAGTAGTCCTAGTAGCTCCGGCATGACCCAGGCGATCCTAGTATGCAGAGATCGTAAAGGTAGCAGTAGGGGATCCATGGACTCTTCCTTCTCATCCAGACCTACTTTCACAGGGCCCGGTATTCCATCCTGCCTTGCAAACAGTGAATTTAGTGGTTTTGCTATTAAGCCCATATTATAAAGGAATTGGGGGCTTTCAGAGTCAGTAGTAACTACCCTGATTAATGAAAGAAAGCCGGCCTTTAGGACCATTTACTATAGGGTCTGGAGGACCTATGTTCCTGGTGGAAACCAAGCATGGCTTCCTCGGAAATATGTCATGGATAGAGTTTTTGCCTTCCTTCAACTAGGAATGGAAATTAAGCTAGCCTCGAGTTCTATCAAGGGTCGGATCTCGGCCTTGTGAGTATATTTTTCCAAAGGCTGCTTTTTCGCACTCTTTGATCCGAGCCTGTATACAAGGGGTAAAATTTATATATCCGCCACTTAGGTCACCCTTGCGCCCATGGGATTTGAATCTTGTTTTGTTGGCATTCAAAGACAACCCTTTGAGCCGATGTGCTTTATTCCCTTGTTTATTCTCACAGGGAAGTTGGTGTTCTTGGTTGCGGTAACCTCTGCAAGAGAGTTTCAGAGTTTGGCAGTTTTCTTTTGTAAAAAGCCATTCTTAATTATTCATAACGATAAGGTGGTGTTGAGTTCTCACCCAACCTTTTTTGCCTAAGGTATCTAATTTCATCTGAATCAAGATATATCCCTACCTTCCTTTTTTTCCCAGAACCTTGTTCTGCGGAAGGAAAGTTATTACATTTCTTTCATGTAGTGAGAGCAGTTAAGGTATCGGAAGGGTAGAGATACAGAAAACTGATGCTCCGTTGTGCTGCCAGAAAGCCCTAGGAAAGGGCAATCAACTATTTCAAAATGGATTTGTCAGGTTGTTATTCAGGCTTATGGTTGAAAAGAAGGGTTCCGCTTTTTCAATTTAGAGCGCACTCTACCAGGGCAGTAAGTGCTTCATGGGTAGTGTATCAACAAGCCTCTATGACTCAGATTTGCAAGGCCGCAACTTGGCCGTAAGTACATACATTCACTAAATTCTATCAGGTGAATGTAAGACAGCAAAAGGATACCGGCTTCGGGCGCAGTGTACTGCAGGCAGCAGTATAGGTTCTCACATCTGATGATGGCCTGCTTTTATTTTTGTCTCCCTCCCCTCAGGTGGCATTGCTTTGGGACATCCCACGTAGTAATTACTATGGCTGCTCTGTGTCCTGTGATGTACAATAAAGAAAATAGGATTTTTAATACAGCTTACCTGTAAAATCCTTTTCTTGGAGTACATCACGGGACACAGAGGTCCCTCTCCTCTTGTTGGGATACTTATTGCTTTGCTACAAAAACTGAGGTACTGTATGGGAGAATTATATAGGGAGGGATGTCCTGTCTTTGATTGCACCAGTGTCCATCACCTGAAGGTGGCCTATAACCCACACAGTAATTACCATGGCTGCTCTGTGTCCCGAGATGTACTTCAAGAAAAGGATTTTACAGGTAAGCTGTATTAAAAATTCTATTTTTGAAAAGCGACATAAGATAACGTTGACTTGCCCAGCCGAGCCAACATGCCATAGTAAAACTGCAGTGGCTGGTCCGGAAGTGGTTAAGATCAGGAGAAGCCTTTGGGTGTCTATAAATTTACTCGCATGCCACAAGACATAGAAGGTGCATCTGCAACATTCCAAAGGTTAATGGAATAAATATATGCACAGAGGATGATCAGAAGTGAAAAAGCTGACCCACTAACTGGATCTCTGTATAGGGCCGTGAGTGCCAAAGACTTAGAAGTGTTGAGGAAGGCTCCTCCTGATGAGTGTGGTTAGTTCCTAAGAGAATGGGAGAAGCTTAAGATAGACAAAGGACTACTCTGTTATGTGGTATTGCATGATGACTGCCCTGAGAGATGACAACTGGTTCTACCATATTGGTTCCAAAAGATGTTTTTCAGAAGTCTGCGTGACCATCATGGCCATCTTGGACCTGAGGAAACGTATAGCCTAGTAGACATTGCCTTGATGTTTACAGTCGATAGCCCTGCCAAGTTTAAATTGTCCGTATAGGTTTTCTTAGAATTGACAATGATTCATGAGGAATTGGAAATATACTGGTGGTGACCGACCACTTTACCCAATACGCCCAAACTTTTCCTACCAAGGGCCAAGTGGCAGTTACAGTCACGAGAGTGTTTAGGGTGAAGTATTTCATACATTACAGCCTACCCCACAGGTTACACTCAGACTAGGCCAGAAATTTCGAGAGGAAGCAGCATGGGATGGCCATCTAATGTCAGAAGGAGATTTTTACAGTGGTGAGCAAATTTCCTGGAATCCCAGTGTACAAGATAAAGGGACTCGAAGGTAGGCTCAATGCCTGGCATATAAATCATTTGCAAAAAATGGAACAAGTTCCCCCACAATCGGGGTTTTTAGGCAGCAAAAAACAATAATAAATGCATATCAGAATAATATGAAAAATATTTTAATATTTATTACCATGAAAAAATGGCAACATGGCACAGAGGTAAAAACATGAGCTCCACCTGAACAGTTAAAAAAGGACTCCTATGTAGAGAGTACAATAATATCAATGGATGTGCACAAACAAACACAACTATAAATGACACTGTATAATATAACAACAGTAGAAATATAGTCCTAACGCGTTTCAACCCACTCATGGGGTCTTCTTCAGAGAAATGGTCTGTTATAAAACAAAGATGCAATAAATAAATATATCGAATGTTACTTATACTGGGAATACCTTATATTTGTTAGTATAATTTACCCAATAATGCACTTCCAAGGAAATAAAATAAATTATAGTGCTTTTAGTGGAGTTCCCCCCCGCAAGGTGGTGCCTCAATTTCCTTCACATATCCAGAATGTTACCAAGTCCAAAAATGCCACCAAAATGCCAGGGGGGAAAGGTCAAAGGTCCAGAGGCGTGGCTCACGAGAGGTCACACAAATACCTCACAACCCATAGATATAGGGAGTGGGTGCGGACGTAGGCAGCCGGACAATATGGTGAGTCACACCTATGATAGAATCCCAATATATAAATAAAATTAGGAACATATATTTTAACATAATGAACACAGGGTGTATATACGGCATGAAACTATTATCATACCTATAATCTATGTATAGGTGTATAGGTGATAATAGTTTCATGCCGTATATACACCCTGTGTTCATATGTTAAAATATATGTTCCTAATTTTATTTATATATTGGGATTCTATCATAGGTGTGACTCACCATATTGTCCGGCTGCCTACGTCCGCACCCACTCCCTATATCTATGGGTTGTGAGGTATTTGTGTGACCTCTCGTGAGCCATGCCTCTGGACCTTTGACCTTTCCCCCCTGGCATTTTGGTGGCATTTTTGGACTTGGTAACATTCTGGATATGTGAAGGAAATTGAGGCACCACCTTGCGGGGGGGAACTCCACTAAAAGCACTATAATTTATTTTATTTCCTTGGAAGTGCATTATTGGGTAAATTATACTAACAAATATAAGGTATTCCCAGTATAAGTAACATTCGATATATTTATTTATTGCATCTTTGTTTTATAACAGACCATTTCTCTGAAGAAGACCCCATGAGTGGGTTGAAACGCGTTAGGACTATATTTCTACCGTTGTTATATTATACAGTGTCATTTATAGTTGTGTTTGTTTGTGAACACCCATTGATATTATTGTACTCTCTACATAGGAGTCCTTTTTTAACTGTTCAGGTGGAGCTCATGTTTTTACCTCTGTGCCATGTTGCCATTTTTTCATGGTAATAAATATTAAAATATTTTTCATATTATTCTGATATGCATTTATTATTGTTTTTTGCTGCCTAAAAACCCCGATTGTGGGGGAACTTGTTCCATTTTTTCATTCGTGTGGGGTGAGCAGCACTCTCTAAGCCCTTCGTCGCAGTGTGTTCTTTTCCAGTATAATTATAAATCATTTGCTGCCTATTCCTTAAGTCATTGCTGAACATGGTTCAGATAACACTTTAGAGTTTAACTTACCCTAGCTTCAGGCAGACTTCCCATCTGATCTTCCTGATACTCATTAGAGTGATTGCACTGTTTTTTAGTCAGATACATTTTTATTAAACAAAGTACTATATAATACAAAAAATTGGAGTACCAACTTGGTGAACATGAATGGTGAAATTACAAGAAATATAACATTTTTCTCATCACACAAATTCTGTGAGTGTGCATCCCGACAGCAGCTATGCACATGCATAAAAGTACAAAAAATAAGGAAAGGAAAAAAAAAAAAAAGGAAAAATCAACAGAAAACAAAACAAGCATATAAAATAAACCCAAACAACGTCCTGGAGTGTGCAATACTTCTACCAGACATTTCGGGAAGCATGAGAAAGCATGAGAAAGAAGGCACTCATAATGGATCGAGCGACCTATCAATAGTATAGTTCACTACCCACCATACTATCCACTAGCACTTGGACCCCATAGCTAACCCTTTAACACTACTACGTTACTCTGGTTAGAGCTGCAACAATCTAGTAAGTGTAAGTTTGTGGGGGCCACCTCAGCGGTGTCTAACCAGTCTTACCAGATATTTCTAAAATTTTTTGGGTGCTGATCGATATTCTTATCTCTAATAAGTATCATACTGACCTGTTGACACATTGGAGCCTGGGGAGATAACCAGTAAGAGTGATTGGACTGTATTTCCTGAGGCCTCTGGTTCAACACATTCTCCCCCAATAGAGACACTGAACCCTGAATCTAAAGAGTTTGGGTCTCAATTAGTGAGATCTGGTTACTGAGGTCTAGTCAGGGACCCAGTCCTTCTATGGTCAACGCCATCTTTATTATCAAATCCATACTTGCACTTAGTGAAGGTTCTGGGTGTCTTATTTACCTACTGGTTTAGTGCACTATCCTGTTTTGAGGGGGTAATTTCCCATAACACAATAACAAATGCAAAAAACAATATATATATATGGTCTTTAAATGCCGTACTTACAGGTAAGCCTTTATATAGGATTACTTGTAGGTATAATGCCCTGTACACACGGTTGGACTTTCTGACGGAAAATGTACGATCGGACTGTGTTGTCAGAAATTCTGATCGTGTGTGGGCTCCATCTGACTTTTTCTGTCTGAATTTCCGACACACAAAGTTTGAGATCTGGATCCGATCGTTTAAATTCCAATCGTCTGTATACAATTCCGACACACAAAGTGCCACGCATGCCCAGAATAAATTACGAGATGAAACCTATTGGCTACTGGCCTCTTTATAGTCCCGTCATAGGTGTTGTACATCACCTCATTCTGAACGATCGGATTTTCCAATAACTTTGCGCAACCATGTGTATGCACAAAGTTTGAGCCAAAATCCGTCGGACGGATTTTGTCGTCGGAATGTCCGACCATGTGTACAGGGCATAAATCAACAAAAAAACCTTTATTACCACTTCAAAGTTCACAGCCCTGAACTGCTGGTGTGTACTGTACCACCTGCAATGAGGGCATGCATTGCACTGATATCCATGAAATATTCTAGGGAAACTGTTCAGGATAATTTTTGCTTTTAAAGGCTTACTGAGAATCTAAGGAAACATCAGCAACAAGCTGATCTATTGGGCAATCTGGAAGGTTTTGATCAGAATAAATCCAGTTTCACGCCTTTCATACCCCAGGGGCTCTTACTGGTAGCTGTGAGATACTGAGAATCTAGTCTGAAGCAGCTACATTCCAGGGTGCCAGAAAGAGCATTCATATCTCTTCCTGTCAGCATGCAGTTTCTCCATCCCCTGCATCTACTGATCCTCCAATATCCCACATTGCCACTGTATCGCATCCTTAACCCTCCCAGTTCAGATTCCTAAAATAAGCCACAATGGAAGTTGAAATGCATAGTGGGTCAGGAATGGCAGTACAGACCTTACTACCTAGGGTGGCAGAAAACATAGAAATGTCTTTGGCAGGGGGCTTGAGACCTGGCATTAGAGTAGCCTTTTTCAACCAGGGTGCCCAAGCACTCTGGGGTGCCTTGGCAAAATGCCTAAAAAATGATCAAAAATTGTATACAAGACAGCAGGTGGATGAAGCCCGCCTTTTAGTTACACAAAGCCACGGGTTTTCAATATGCGTCATAATGACTTTCTAGACACTGGCATCCTAACAACCAATTATGTCATCAGTTAATAAGAAGGATGTCTGTTGCCTCCACAGCATCCTTGTTTGACCCTCCCGTGCCCATCTCCCTCAGCACAGCACAGGGGTGACATTTGTAGTTAAGGTGCAGCCCTTAAAAAAATAAAGTCCACAGCAGCTCAATCCAGGAACAGATATCCAATACAATTATTATTATAAACAGATATATGACAGAAGAGACCATCACCGGTGTTCTGTCGCGATAGTGCCCGCTGAGCTGGAGTGACTTGAGCAGGGCGCAAGCGCACATCGTAGGAGGCATCTCTCAATGGGAGATACCATTTCACAGCCACAAATCAAACCTATAAAAACAGCGGGGGGGAGACCGTAGTTCTCACATTGTGCCTCACTGTTAGGGATGAGCCGAACACCCCCCGGTTCGGTTCGCACCAGAACTTGCGAACGACCCCCGCGTTCGGCACGAACGTTAGAACCCCATTGAAGTCTATGGGACTCGAACGTTCGAATTGGAAAGTGCTAATTTTAACGGCTAATATGCAAGATAGTGTGCTAAAAAGGGTTTGGCGATCTGCCTCCTGCCTCAGGGGACATGGGTCACTGCAAAAAAAAGTTTTAAAAACTACCGTTTTGGCGGGAGCACTGATTTTAATGACGATTAAAGTGAAAAAAAAAAAGTGAAATATTCCTTTAAATATGGTGCCTGGGGGGTGTCTATAGTATGCCTGTGAAGTGCCACGTGTTTCCCGTGTTTAGAACAGTCCCTGCACAAAATTACATTAAACGGAAATAACACCATTTAAAACTGCTTGCGGTTTTAATGTTATATCTGGTTCCTGCAATATGGTTGAAAATCATTCAGAAAAATGGCATGGGTATCCCTCCCTGCCCATTACCAGCCTATTTGGGTCTTGTACGCATATTAAGGGGAACCCCGTACCCATATTAAAAAAAGGAAATGCGTGTGGCCCCCAGGCCCTATATACTCAGAACAGCAGTATACAGGCGGTGCAAACAAGACAGGGACTGTGTAGGTTTGTTGTGTTAAGTTGAATCTGTTTGTAATTTTCAACTGGTACATTTTTAAAGTGTAGCTCCAGTCAAAAAAACTATTTTTAAGCTTTTTGGAAAACATAGGGAAGGATTATCACCCCTGTATAATTTGTTTTGTCGTCCATCTTTTTTCATCTCACTTGCTGTTGTCTCCTTCCGTTTGCAAGTAGGAGATGTTTGTAAATTGGATGTTTGAAAGTAGGGGCCTGCCCTATATGCTCTGCAGAAATGGCGGAACAAGGTGTTGGTTTTGCAACAACATTGTAAGCCTTCAAAGTGACTCTTGGTGGCCGCTGGAGCGCCCTGCTGTGAACGATTATATCAAGAATTGTAATTACATGCCATTGTTGATCAGTGGTAGAAAAATTGACCTTTGGTGGTTGTGGTGCTGGTGCCACAACACTATAAGTCCTCACAGTTACTCTGGGTGGGCAAAGGAAGGGGCACTCCTGTGAAATATTATATCAAGAATTGTAATTACATGTCCCTGTTAAACAGGGGCAGAAAAATTGGGCCTTAGGCACTGGTGCCATCACACTGCAACCTCTGCCATACACTCTAGTTTTATTGCAGGAATTAGCCCTGCTGCAAAGCATTGCATCAAAAATTGTACTTAAACGCCCCTGTTAAACAGGGGCAGAAAAATTGGGCCTTAGGCACTGGTGCCATCACACTGCAACCTCTGCCATACACTCTAGTTTTATTGCAGGAATTAGCCCTGCTGCAAAGCATTGCATCAAAAATTGTACTTAAACGCCCCTGTTAAACAGGGGCAGAAAAATTGGGCCTCAGGCACTGGTGCCATCACACTGCAACCTCTGCCATACACTCTAGTTTTATTGCAGGAATTAGCCCTGCTGCAAAGCATTGCATCAAAAATTGTACTTAAACGCCCCTGTTAAACAGGGGCAGAAAAATTGGGCCTCAGGCACTGGTGCCATCACACTGCAACCTCTGCCATACACTCTAGTTTTATTGCAGGAATTAGCCCTGCTGCAAAGCATTGCATCAAAAATTGTACTTAAACGCCCCTGTTGAACAGGGGCAGAAAAATTGGGCCTCAGGCACTGGTGCCATCACACTGCAACCTCTGCCATACACTCTAGTTTTTTTGCAGGAATTAGCCCTGCTGCAAAGCATTGCATCAAAAATTGTACTTAAACGCCCCTGTTAAACAGGGGCAGAAAAATTGGGCTGCTGGCATCACCCAGAACCAAAAATGTTCTTCCAACATATCAGCGGAGGAGGAAGAGGATAGACAATCAACATAACAGGACAGTCACTCAGCATCAGCATAGGCAGTCTTGAAGGGATGTGGTATTTCAAAAAAAATTATTCGGTTACATCAGCTTCAGGTGCTTGGTAGCTGTGGGTGATCCAAGACTGATTCATCTTGATGAAGGTCAGTCGATCAACTGATTCGGTGGACAGGCGCACCCTGTGATTGGTAACGAAGCCACCAGCAGCACTGAAGGTGCGTTCCGAAAGAACGCTGGATGCAGGACAGGCCAGTAGCTCAATTGCATACTGTGCAAGCTCTGGCCAGTGATCCATCCTCAAGACCCAGTAAGCCAGAGGATTTTCAGTGGGAAAGGTGTCCAAGTCTGACCTTGCCCCTAGGTATTCCTGCACCATGTAAATTAGACGCTGGCGATGGGTGCTGGAACCAATCATACCTTGCGGGCTGCGGACTAAAAAATTGTCTGAACGCATCAGTCAGACGGCCACCTTCTCCACCGCTCCTTCTGACTGATGCCTCAGCAACACGTTGTCCAGGACCAGGAGTTTGTGATCTCCCAGTCTCTGGGAACGCGTTGCACAGAGCTTTCTGCAAGGCCTCCCGGAGATGTCTCATCCTCTGCTCCCTCTGCGATGGCAAGATAAGGTCGGCAACCTTACCCTTGTACCGTGGATCAAGGAGAGTGGCCAGCCAGTAATGGTCCCTCTCCTTGATCCGAAGAATACGAGGATCCTTCCGCAGGCTTTGCAGGATCAGGGAGGCCATGCAGCGTAGGTTAGCTGAGGCATTCGGTCCGGAGTCCTCTGGGTCACTAAGGACAACATGATCCGCAGCTACCTCCTCCCAGCCACGTACAAGTCCACGTGTTTCTTGGGACTGTAAATCATCCCTATAAGACTGCTGCTGCTGATGCTGAGTGCCAGCCTCCACCTCCATGCTGACACAATCATCCTCCTCCTCCTCTTCCTCCTCCTCACCCTCTTCCTGTGTGATGGGTGGCACAGCAGGAACACTGTTTGGATAAAGGGGGCCTTGAGAGGCAAGGAAGTCCTCCTCTTCCTGCCTCTGTTCTGCCTCAAGTGCCTTGTCCATTATTCCACGCAGCGTATGCTCCAAGAGGTGGACAAGAGGTATAGTGTCACTGATGCATGCACTGTCACTGCTCACCATCCTTGTGGCCTCCTCAAACGGTGACAGGACAGTGCATGCATCCCTGATCATGCCCCACTGGCGTGGTGAGAAAAAACCAAGCTCTCCTGACCCTGTCCTGGTGCCGTAGTCGCACAGGTACTCATTGATGGCCCTCTGCTGCGTGTGCAGCCGCTGCAGCATGGCCAATGTTGAGTTCCATCTGGTGGGCATGTCACATATAAGGCGGTTCTTGGGCAGGTTCAACTCCTTTTGGAGCTCAGCCAGCCGAGCACAGGCATTAAATGATCGGCGGAAATGCACACAGACTCTCCTGGCCTGTTTCAGGACATCCTGTAAGCCAGGGTACCTGCCCAAGAACCGCTGCACCACCAGGTTAAGGACGTGAGCTACACAGGGCACATGGGTCAGTTGTCCCTGTCGGAGGGCGGAGAGGAGGTTGGTGCCATTGTCGCAAACCACCATTCCTGGCTTAAGCTGGCGTGGCGTCAACCACCTCTCGGCCTGCCCCTGCAGAGCTGATAAAACATCCGCCCCAGTGTGGCTCCTGTCCCCCAAACAAACCAGCGCAAGCACGGCATGGCATCGTTTTGCCTGCGTACTTGCGTAGCCCCTGCAACGCCTACGGAGCACCGCTGGTTCTGAGGACAGAGCACTGGAAGAGGCTGTGGAGGAAGAAGAAGAGGAGGGGGTGGAGGAGAGAGGTGTGTCACAACCAATAGTAGCATTTTGGAGGCGTGGTGGCGGAACAACCTCCAATACTACTGCACCTTGTCCTGCATCCTTCCCAGCAGCCAGAAGAGTGACCCAATGGGCCGTGAAAGACAGGTAACGTCCCTGTCCATGCCTGCTGGACCATGAGTCAGCGGTAATATGCACCTTACCGCTGACCGCCCTGTCCAGCGAGGCAAGGACATTGCCTTCCACATGCCGGTAGAGAGCCGGAATTGCCTTCCGTGAGAAAAAGTGGCGTTTGGGGACCTGCCACTGAGGAACCGCACATTGTACAAACTCACGGAAGGGGGCCGAATCTACCAACTGAAAAGGCAGCAGTTGAAGTGCTAGCAATTTAGCCAAGCTAGCATTCAACCGCTGGGCATGTGGATGGCTGGGAGTAAATTTCTTCCGCCGGTCCAGCAGCTGGGGCAGGGACATTTGTCTGCTATAATCGGACGTGGATGTACCACTAGCAGAGTTCCCGGAAGCACTTGGCTGTGACACACCTAATTCTACACCTTCATTCCTCTCAGAGCAGGTTTCAGAGAGGACTGAAGGTCTAGTGGGGTTGGAGATGCCAGCTGATGAGGAGCAAGAAGAGGTCCGCTTTGTTCTTTGGTGTGGGTCTTTGAGGTATGCTTGCCAACGAGCTGCATGGCAGGTCAACATATGTCTGGTCAAGCATGTGGTGCCCAAGCGGCTGATGTTTTGGCCACGTGAGATACGCTTGAGACATATGTTGCAAATAGCAGCGGTGCGATCTGATGCACTCGTCTCAAAAAAGGCCCACACCAAAGAACTTTTAGAATAACGCGCAGAGGAAGCGCTCTGCGCAGAGGAAGCGCTCTGCGCAGGCGGAGCTCTGCGGTGTGATTCAGTCGGTGTGCTGCCCCTAAGCTGGCCCCCGGAGGGCATCCTGCCTCGTTGGACATGTGCCTCCTCCTCCTCCTCCTCCTCCCTCCTTCCAGGCACCCACGTGGAGTCAGTGCCCTCATCATCCCCTCCCTCTTCATCGCTGTAGCAAACCTGGCAGTATGCTGCAGCTTGGGGAACATTACTGCCAGATTGCTGTCCTTCTTGAGCATCCCCTCTCTCTGTGCTCACGCTACTGCCTTCCTCTAGCTGAGTGTCATCATCAGAGCCCACCAAACACTGGGCATCCTCCTGGAGCATGTACCCAACACTGTGCTCAAAGAGTTCAGGAGACTCCTCAGGAGGACGTGGTGGGTCTAGGGAAGGAGTCACTGATGATGACATTGAGAGGAGGGACGACGATGTGTTGGCAGCTGCTTTTCTACTACCCTGAGACTGGGTGAGAGAGGATGAGGAGGATGAAGAGGGCTTGGTCATCCACTCTACCAAGTCGTTGGCATGTTGCGGTTCAACATGTCCAGCTGCAGAAAAGAAGGACAAGCATGTCCCATGGCCACGTGCTGATGACAATGCACCGCGTCCCCGACCAGCACTGTTGTCTCTAGACACAGAGCCTGCTTGCCCTCTTTTATCGGCTCGCGCCTGTCTGCCTCTCCTTGCTGGCCTTCCAGACATGGTAATGGCCTGAAGGGAGTTGGGTAAAACAGTAGTTGGGTAGTTTATATTGTGCTGGAGGCACACAACACCCACTAACTCCTGCAGATGCCTTTTTTATAGAACAGCAGAGTTAAAGGGGTATATACAGATGTATACTGTGCTGTGCTGGAGGCACAGACAACTTCCAATAACTCCAGCAGATGCCAATCGGGCCCAAATACAGAACAGCTATGTAGGTGGATAATAGCGGTATGTACTGGGTACAGAGCAGGCACACAGCACGCACTATCTCCTGAGTGACACTGCTGACTGCAAGCTCTATTGTTAAAGATGGACCACTAGCTATATAGGTGAGGTGAATATCACGGTGTATACTGCGGTCAGGGCACGCAGACAATAACAAGAAAACAGCAGAGTTAAAGGGGTATATACAGATGTATACTGTGCTGTGCTGGAGGCACAGACAACTTCCAATAACTCCAGCAAATGCCAATCGGGCCCAAATACAGAACAGCTATGTAGGTGGATAATAGCGGTATGTACTGGGTACAGAGCAGGCACACAGCACGCACTATCTCCTGAGTGACACTGCTGACTGCAAGCTCTATTGTTAAAGATGGACCACTAGCTATATAGGTGAGGTGAATATCACGGTGTATACTGCGGTCAGGGCACGCAGACAATAACAAGAAAACAGCAGAGTTAAAGGGGTATATACAGATGTATACTGTGCTGTGCTGGAGGCACAGACAACTTCCAATAACTCCAGCAAATGCCAATCGGGCTCAAATAGAGAACAGCTATGTAGGTGGATAATAGCGGTATGTACTGGGTACAGAGCAGGCACACAGCACGCACTATCTCCTGAGTGACACTGCTGACTGCAAGCTCTATTGTTAAAGATGGACCACTAGCTATATAGGTGAGGTGAATATCACGGTGTATACTGCGGTCAGGGCACGCAGACAATAACAAGAAAACAGCAGAGTTAAAGGGGTATATACAGATGTATACTGTGCTGTGCTGGAGGCACAGACAACTTCCAATAACTCCAGCAAATGCCAATCGGGCTCAAATAGAGAACAGCTATGTAGGTGTATATAGTGGTATGTACTGGGTACAGAGCACGCAGACAGCACGCACTAACACTACTGACTGCAAGCTCTATTATTAAAGCTAGATCACTAGCTATATAGGTGAGGTGAATATAGTGGTGTATACTGCGGTCAGGGCACAGACAGTAACCACTACACAAGAGCAAAATAGTAAATCAGCCAAAAACGATTGGTGTGTAACTGTGTTGAAGGTACACAGAACACCCACTGCTTCAGATGCTAACAAACACTACACGAGGCCGCCTGAAAGGCAGCTTTATATAGTGTGGGGCGTGCACTACACAGTCTGAGCTATGATTGGCCACAGGCAGGATGCCTGTGGCCAACCATTGCTCTTCCCGCTACTGGCGCTGCGATTGGCCAAGCATGCGGGGTCACAGTGCATGCTTGGCCAATCGTGAGACAGCAATGCATTGCGCCATCGCAGTGCATTGTGGGCCACACGAATTTTGCCGCGAACGGCCCAAACGTTCGGAATTCGGCGAACGCACGAACGACCAATGTTCGAGTCGAACATGCGTTCGACTCGAACACGAAGCTCATCCCTACTCACTGTTGCGGGGCGGCTTTATAGTGTGCTGATGGTCCAGTTTGTCTGTGTTGCAGGGTGGTTTGCTGTGTTGAACGTCTGGTTTTGCCTGTGTGTAAGGGCGGGTTGCAACACAGACAAAACTAGCTCTTAAACACATCCACTAGCTGCCCTCCAGCAGCAGCAATGCACAATCTGAGAACTATGGTCTCCTCCACTGTTTGTATAGGTTTAAATTGTGCCTGTGAAATGTTATCATCAAGAGATACCTCCTACGTTGTGCGCATGCGCCTTGTTTACGTCAGCCCAGCTGGTTGTGCTGTTCCGTACAGTACATCCCGGGCACTATTCGATGGGGGGGCACTTCTCGACAGAACACCGGCACCCAATCACACAGCCGCTTACCCTCCTTAGTGGGCCCTCATCACAAAGGCCACATCAGCTTCCAATATGATATATAGGAAGCCCATCAATCTTCATGCACCATATTCATGGAGCAGCAGACAGGATAATGTATGTAATAAACTCAGGTACAGCTCTCCTTGTTCAGTATACACTCCAGCACTATTCACCACATATATAACATCCCATGTGGAAAAAAAGGAATAAACCTAATTTAGCCGTATGTAAGAACTACGTTTTATTTTATGTAAAAATAGGGGATATAAACTCACATTTTAAACAAGTAAAAATCGCTTTTTGTTTTTTGAATCCAGCAATCCCCACCAGAAAGATGGCTGCCACGTCCCAGCATGACTAGTGTCTCGTCGCCAACTCCTCCCTACGTCGTTTCGTCACAGAATGACATCGTCAGGGGTGTGGTTAAACGGATGCTCGGATGATTTATATATGTGGGAAATGTTAATTTCAGTGCAGAAGTGGGCTGTGCTACAGACGCTGGATGTAATGAAAACAATCGTGGCCGTTAGAGCAGCAGCGCGATTTATACATATATTTG
The DNA here is from genome assembly GCF_037356315.1 of Lithobates pipiens. Classification (NCBI taxonomy): domain Eukaryota; kingdom Metazoa; phylum Chordata; class Amphibia; order Anura; family Ranidae; genus Lithobates; species Lithobates pipiens. The sequence continues at coordinate 537,472,173 of NW_027507903.1, forward strand.
TATTTACTAGTTCAACAACTTCATTAAAAAAGGGAAGATCACACTATTTTAGCTTTATAATGTGCACAACAAGTGCACAATAAGGGGATATAAAAAAATCGATATAAAATTATATATAACACTCGGACACAGCGCCATCTTGTGGATGAGGGGAACATCACACTAAACCATATATATATATATATATATATATATTATATATATATATATATATATATATATATATATAGTGAACTACTTATAAAGTCTATTAAACATCAATACAGTAATAAAAAAAATGCTCATGGGTGGAATTAGATACATAGGAGTCTATTTTCCATTGCCTATCTGCATTGATATGACAGATGGAGCATTTCCTATATGGAAAAAACCCCCCCATGTTTTGAAAGAAAGAGATCTTATTTCGGGGATCTACAATATTTGGAGCAACTTGAAGCCTAAGCGGCGGGGCTCCTCTGAATACCACTTCTGGGGCCTCTGGAAGAAGGGATCCCACAACTTATCATTCCAGAGAACATTCCAATGCCTTCATACAATGTTTTTAATAGCATATTGTGTTGAAAAAGTAGTGAAGAAGGCTCCTCCCTATTCTTCTTCACTGCACGATCTATTGCTTGATTGAGTTCCAGCATATCATACCCCTTCTCCAAAAATGTTAGTTTTAAAACAGAAGCCTCTAGCACAAAATCTTCAGATCGTAAGAATTGACTAACAGGAAGAGACCCTAGCCAAGCGGGATGATGACAGCTTTTAGTGCTAATGAAGCCATTCCTGTCCATCTCCTTAAAAAAAGTTGACGTGACAATGGCTCCATCCAGCACCTTGATATTTAAATCTAGGAAATGAATCTCAGATCTACTTGATTCATGCTGGATTGAAATACCCCTATCATTGGAATTCAAAAAGGTCATAAAATCATCCAGGCCACTCTGTTCACCATCCCATATGTGGAGGATGTCGTCAATGTACCTTTTCCACAGAATGACCTCTGGTCTAGGTCCTACATACACAACATCCTCCTCCAAAGGATTGCTCCTTTTTTGATGAGGTCTTATTTTGGTAACCCTCTTCAACCAAGGATATAAGTTCCTTTTTATATTTGGCTGTGGGGTTCCTGACCAAAGGGACTTAGGTGTCATGGTCAGATAGTAACTTGGACATCTCCGACTTATAAGCCCCAGAGTCCAAGATAACTATCCCCCCACCCTTATACGTGGGTTGCACAACTATGTCCTTACGTTCCTCAGAAAAGCTCAGAAGCTCAAGGCCCTTTTTAAACATGTGCTCCCTCATATTCTTCTTTGATTGAATGAAGTTGCTCCAAATCCTTAGCCACTATATCCCTAAGCATCGAGAGTGAGGGGGCCAAACTACCGGGAGGAGTAAAAATAGAAGCATTAGCCAAAGAGGTATTCCTAACTCCTGAGCCAACAGTGACGTTAGTCCAGAATGGATTAGTAATCAAATAGCATTTGATATTTATCTTTTGAACAAATTTGTGAAGATCAATAAAGGTCTCAAACTTGTTGAGTGGACGTGAAGGTAAAACTTGAGACCATGATTCAACACATATCTCTTTTCGCTGAAACCTTCCCCCTCTGGTGCCTCTTTTTGATCTATTAGTCTTTTTGTTTTTGGGAACCCCCCCATGGAAAAAAAAATATTGTTTTGATTAATTGGACCCCCCTGCCAGGGTATTTTATTTCTAGTTGATTATTTTGTTGCTGTTTAATAATTGTTAACATTATTATGGGATACTCCTGGTAAATAACTCTCCTTGACCCCATCCTGACCTCCAGTTGGAGGGGTGTTCGGTGATATATCTATCCTCATCATCCCCTTCCCTCAAGGGGGGATCAAATTTGTTAGAGGTATTGATGAAGTTCTCATAATGAGGGAAGGGACGTCTACTCCTCCCTCTTCCTCTACCCCGACCCCGAGGGACCCCCCTGAATGGGGGACCAGTGGGATGGTAATATTCATAATATGGAGTTCCATTTGGGCGTGAAGTATGTGGAGGTTGGCCTTGCGGTGGTCCCTGGGGCCCCACACCAACATTACCCTGAGTTGCAGGCACTCCACCCCCTGTTCCCTCTTTACTTTGCCATTTAAAGACTTTATTACTTTTATAGTCAGGAAGATCCCTAACATATTTTTTCTTTTTCTTAGTTTTTTGCTCCACTTCCTCTTTCTCCAAATGTCTTTTTAAATTATCAGATCTTTTAATGTAGTCCTCACTTCCTTTATATGAATTGAGTTTTTAAGAGAACTAATTTCCTAATTTCAATAGTTTTTGTCTGTTTCTATTGAGCATAAAGCCCAATAATGCTACCCCTGCCCTATTAAAATATTTATATAATATAATATAATATATAATATAAAATATTTATAAAATGTGAGTTTATTTCCCCTATTTTTACATGAAATAAAACGCTGTTCTTACATACCGCGCAATGAGGTTTATTCCTTTTTATCCACATGGGATGTTATATATGTGGTGAATACTGCTGGAGTGTATACTGAACAAGGAGAGCTGTACCTGGGTTTACTACATACATTATCTGGTCTGCTTTTACATGAATATGGTGCACGAAGATTGATGGGCTTCCTATATATCATATACATTCTGATGTGGTCTTTGTGATGAGGGCCCACTAACATGCCTCCCAACTGTCCCTGATTTCAAGGGACTGTCCCTAATTAGGAGCAATGTTCCTCTCTCCCACTTCCCCCTTCATTTGTCCCTTATTTTGGTCTGATCTATGTAGTTGTATATAAAATGCACTTTTTATCTTTCAAAAAGTGTTTCCCAGTGCTAAACCTTCCATCCAAATTCTAAATTGCTGCATTTGTCAATTTTAAAAGCCAATATAAAGGAATATTAGTGGTAAAAAAGCACTTGTGGATATAATTCACCCTTTTTTTGTGGTTATGTCCCCTTTAAGGGGCATGGCAAGGGGCATGTCCTATGCCTACATAGATTTGCTAGTAGGTGTCCCTCATTCCCATCTCAAAATGTTGGGAGGTATGCACTAAGGAGGCTAAGGGGCTGTGTGATTGGGTGCAAGTGATGGTCTCTTCTGTCATATATCTGCTTCCTGCTCACCACTGATTAAATTGTATTGGATATCTGTTCCTGGATTGAGCTTCCGTGGACATTATTTTTATAAGCACTGCACCTTAACTATAAATGTCACCCCAGTGCTGAGGGAGAGGGGCACAGGAGGGTCAAACAAGGATGCTGTGGAGGCAACAGACATCCTCATTAGCTGATGACATCATTGGTTGTTATGATACCAGTGTCTAGAAAGTCATTATGATGCATATTTATAAGCACTTCACCTTAACTATATATGCTGTTTATTGATTTTTCTTCAATATTGTGCTATCTGCTGCTGTTTTATTATTATCATTTGTACGGGAACTTGTAAGCGCAGCAGATCTTTGTTTATTTTATACTGGGGTTACGTTAGCTGACTGATTGACAGAATTTGAGGGAGAAGAGAAACATATGAATACTAGTCAGTACCAGTGTGGAAAAGTGTATTTGCTTTGGAAGAATAAATCACCTCTAATGTTGGGTGTCCTACATGTAGATGTTGCTGCGTTATGTAAAGCTGTAGAATATTTTTTTTACATTTTAGAATGGGGTGCCTTGAGACTGTCCATAATTTTAAAGGATGCCTTGACTGAAGAAAGGTTGGGAAACACTGCATTAGAGTCAGAATGCAATTTTTTTTTCTTTATTTATTCAAGGGGACAAAACAATAGTAAAGATAGACAGCCAAGCATAACATATCCAGGACAATAGAATTGCAGCTTCCACCATGATACTATACCACAATGCATACAGTGTTATCTTTACGTATGAGTAAAGAAAAGTTGCCTGAGATGGAGTGGTTCATAAGGCCGGCCATACACGGTTTGAATCTCAGCCGGTTAAGCAGGCCGAGATTCGAACCATTAATGGGCAAGCTGAAGCCTAGAACACACAGGCCGGATGTCCACCAGCATTGGCCTGTTTAATAAAACCCAGCCAACATTTGACCGTGTGTATGGCAGCCGGTCTGACATTCGGCCGGCTTCTGTTGAAGGCTCATGACAGAAAGAGGTCTGTCGACCGGCTCCGGATCAGCGCTCTCAGCCACTAGTTAAGAGTACTGATCGGAGGATTCTGGCGGGGAGCCGCCGCCTTGTCAGATTACAATAGCGAAGATCGCTGTACTAACTCTGGATTGTTAGTACAGTGGATCCAACCTGAGCTGTGTTTTTTTTTGTTCACCAAACCTAGCACTGTGTACGCAGCTTGAATGTACCAAGCTGGCAATCATCACTGTCTCCCCCCACCAACTCCACCCCCCCTGCTGAGAACAGACAATAGCTCAGCTGAAGGAAAGAAATTTGCACAGTCTATGGCCTGCCTTAAGCCTTGTACACACAATCAGATTTTCATCTGGAAATTGTGTGATGACAGACTGTTTGCCTAAAATCCGACCGTTTGTACGCTACATCAGACAATCTTGGATGGCAGGCTAGTAAATTTTCAGCAGACAGTGGTCTGTTGTCAGATTTTCGTATCATGTGTACACAAGTCCGTCACACAAAAATCCAAAGTACAAACACGCATGCTCAGAATCAATGCTCACCAAACATGACATTAGCAGAAGGTACCCAAAGGGTGGCGCTCAAGAGCTGAAATTCCACTACGTTCGTGTTTGTTGCCCAACAATTATGTACTGTTTGTATGCAAGACAAGTTCCTGGCACACACCCTTCGGACTAAAGTCTGACGCTTTGTTGGCCAACAATCCGATCGCGTGTACGAGGCTTAACTCTATTAACAGAAAAAAGAGGTGTCTCGCCATTTGGGACAAAAAGAAAAAGTCCTCTGGGTAAAAAATGTTTTTTATTAGGGAGTAAATATAATGAAACAGAATATAGAAAGAGAAAGTGGGATAGAGAAAGGCAGAGAGAGTCAGAACTCAATTTAAGTGTTTAAAGTGTATGTAAAGGTTTTTTTTTTTTCAGCTTTGGATTTTGTGCGGAAGGTTCACACCCTCTCTCAAGTTTTCATTGCTGTCTGTGTCCTATTTGCCCTGGTGTCTACTGTTACTAGTCAAAAAGTGAAGGGAAATCTAAAATTTTAGAGTTGTCACTAAGAATAAGGTGAGTGTAAATCATCCAACGGGGACAATGACCTGGCGTTAACTACCCATAATGGGAATTTACGTCACTTTGGGTAAATTTTCTTTCATTTCCTGTTGCACCTCCAGGACAGGAAGTGAAGGAAAATCTCACTAGCAGGACACAGAAAGAAGAAAATGACCTGACATCCCTTCTCTACTTTATCCAAAGTTAAAAAATTACTATGCATATACTGTAAGTAAATGTACATACGGTAAATTATGAAGTGCTGTTACTGTGTTTTTTAACATGTATTTTTTTTTGCACCCAAATCCAGTCAATCTGTTGCTGGGGCACAAAGATAATGCAGTTTTGGAGGAGATAGCTTTTCTATCACAAAAATAATGAAATGAGATAGCTGGTGACTGTGCTCTAAGGTTAAATGATATTGGTCCATGCGTGGAGAGCTCCCTCTAGAGTTCTCTGCAGATAGCCACATGATCAGGGAGTAATCGGTTGAATATTGCTAAGAATTGCAATAATGTGATTTTAGTAGACAGATTTAGGGGTGGTTGTATGAAACATATGATACAGAAAAACTTAAAAGAATGTCAGTTGCTTTTGGCAACAATAAATGGGTAATGTAAACAAGGCACAGATCCTATTAGGAAGGTAGGTAAGGAAGGGAGCAGGCATTTTGAAGAAAATATTATTGGGCACTATTTATAAAGAAGTGGCATTCTGGAATTTGTACACCATTTCAGTGCACACTACCTTTGGGAGGATCTACACCATTTTCCATTATAGGTATACAGGAGCTTACTGGTGAACTAGAAAACGGGCCTTTAAAAGTTTGGCCGAAATGATGTGTTTTTGGGCAAAGTTGCTGAACTAGAGAAAGTAGCAGAAGAAGCAGGGGCTTGTTACATAGTAGGTGAGGTTGAAAAAAGACACAAGTCCATCAAGTCCATCCTATGTGTGTGATTATATACAAATATAAAATAGTTATTCCGCAGTGAAAACGACTTGCTGAAGTTCAAACCGAGCATCAGAATGGGGAAGAAAGGTCAATATGGACCAAAATCTCTGAGGAATGTTTCCAACACCTTGTTGAATCTATGCCACGGATGGAGAGTGTATATTCCATTGTCGTCCATCAAGTCCATCCTATGTGTGTGATTATATACAAATATAAAATAGTTATCCGCAGTGGAGAGTGTATATTCCATTGTCGTCCATCAAGTCCATCCTATGTGTGTGATTATATACAAATATAAAATAGTTATCCGCAGTGAAAACGACTTGCTGAAGTTCAAACCGAGCATCAGAATGGGGAAGAAAGGTCAATATGGACCAAAATCTCTGAGGAATGTTTCCAACACCTTGTTGAATCTATGCCACGGATGGAGAGTGTATATTCCATTGTCATAGTGGCATTCATCAGTAAGATAAAAAATAAATACTGTGTTTTTTACCTCCTTGTAACATGCTCCACAAGCTCCTGAACCTCTGCTTTTCCCCCTCACTATTTCCAAGCTGTACCTGTTAGTTTTGGTCATGTTCCTTGCTCTATGCACACTATAAATCCTATAGTCCATAATCCATCTCAGGAGTGAGCAAGAGAGGGTGGCTAAACTCCTAGGCCGCGTACACACGGGCGGACTGTTTGCCCAACCTTGTTCGGCAAACAGTTTCATCAAACAGTCCGCTCAAAATTTGCATGAGCGGACTTGCCCACACACGAGCGGACTGTTTGACGAACAAGGTTGGGCAAACAGTTCGCTCAACTTTTGAAATGAACGGACTCGCCCACGTAAGGCGGAGGCAAATCCGCCCATTTCGAGCGCGTGTACAGGTAGGCGGGGCCCGCGAAGGAGACGTCGCGGGCTCCGCCGCCTGGAATGGGCTTAAAGGGGAACCCCAACGCCGAAAAAAATCGGCGTGGGGGTTCCCCCCAAGTCCACACCAGACCCTTGTCCGAGCACGCTACCCGGCCGGCCAGGAAAGGGGGGGCGAGCGAGCGCGCCCCCCCTCCTGAGCCGTACCAGGCCGCGTGCCCTCAACATGGGGGGTGCCTTGGGGAAGGGGGGGGCCGCGCGGCCCCCCCCCACCCCAAAGCACCTTGTCCCCATGTTGATGAGGACAAGGGCCTCTTCCCGACAACCCTGGCCGTTGGTTGTCGGGGTCTGCGGGCGGGGGGCTTATCGGAATCCGGGAGCCCCCTTTAAGAAGGGGGCCCCCGGATACCGGCCCCCCACCCTATGTGAATGAGTATGGGGTACAATGTACCCCTACCCATTCACCTGTGAACTAAAGTACAATAAAAAACACAACACAGAGAAAAAATATTTTATTGCACAGCTCCGGGGGTCTTCCGTCTTCGGGGGTCTTCTCGCCGGACTCCTCCGCTATGTGTGTGTAGCTCTTTTACTAGCGGAGGAGTCCGGCTTTCTTCCTCCCCGCCGCCGGCCTCTTCTCCCGACTTCGGGGGTCTTGTCCCCCTCTTCGGTTCTTCTGCCGGGCCACCGCGCCTGGTCCGGTGGCCCGGTCTTCTGTCGCCGTCTTCCGTTCTTCTGTCGCCGCCTTCGGTTCTTCTGCCGGGCCACCGCGCCTTCTTGTAGCTCTTTTACAGGCGGTGGCCCGGTCTTCTGTGGCCGCTGTCGTCGCCGCCGCCGCCGCCGCCTTCCGTTCTTGTTCTTCTTCTTGTTCTTCTTCTTCTTCTCCTGGAGATGTTGACTCGACGATCTCTCCGGCCGGAATGCCAGAGCCGCGCTGTGCGGTCACTTATATAGTGACAATGGGGCGGTGTCACATGGTATATGTCACATGGGTTGGTCACATGGTGACCCCGCCCCCTTACGATGTCATAGTCCCCATGTGACATCAACCCATGTGACCAACCCATGTGACATATACCATGTGACACCGCCCCATTGTCACTATATAAGTGGCAGCGGAGCGTGTCCCTGGCATTCCGGCCGGAGAGATCGTCGAGTCAACATCTCCAGGAGAAGAAGAAGAAGAACAAGAAGAAGAACAAGAACGGAAGGCGGCGGCGGCGGCGGCGGCGGCGACGACAGCGGCCACAGAAGACCGGGCCACCGCCTGTAAAAGAGCTACAAGAAGGCGCGGTGGCCCGGCAGAAGAACCGAAGGCGGCGACAGAAGAACGGAAGACGGCGACAGAAGACCGGGCCACCGGACCAGGCGCGGTGGCCCGGCAGAAGAACCGAAGAGGGGGACAAGACCCCCGAAGTCGGGAGAAGAGGCCGGCGGCGGGGAGGAAGAAAGCCGGACTCCTCCGCTAGTAAAAGAGCTACACACACATAGCGGAGGAGTCCGGCGAGAAGACCCCCGAAGACGGAAGACCCCCGGAGCTGTGCAATAAAATATTTTTTCTCTGTGTTGTGTTTTTTATTGTACTTTAGTTCACAGGTGAATGGGTAGGGGTACATTGTACCCCATACTCATTCACATAGGGTGGGGGGCCGGTATCCGGGGGCCCCCTTCTTAAAGGGGGCTCCCGGATTCCGATAAGCCCCCCGCCCGCAGACCCCGACAACCAACGGCCAGGGTTGTCGGGAAGAGGCCCTTGTCCTCATCAACATGGGGACAAGGTGCTTTGGGGTGGGGGGGGGCCGCGCGGCCCCCCCCTTCCCCAAGGCACCCCCCATGTTGAGGGCACGCGGCCTGGTACGGCTCAGGAGGGGGGGCGCGCTCGCTCGCCCCCCCTTTCCTGGCCGGCCGGGTAGCGTGCTCGGACAAGGGTCTGGTGTGGACTTGGGGGGAACCCCCACGCCGATTTTTTTCGGCGTTGGGGTTCCCCTTTAAGCCCATTCCAGGCGGCGGAGCCCGCGACGTCTCCTTCGCGGGCCCCGCCTACCTGTACACGCGCTCGAAATGGGCGGACTTTCCGAGCGGGAACAGTCCGCTCATTTCGAAAGTACAGCGGACAAGCCCACACACGGGCGGACTGTTCGCTCAAACACAGTTTCAGCGGACAGTTTTTCGGAATTTCCGAAAGACTTTGTCCGTCCAACTGTCCGCTGAAACTGTCCGCTGAAAGCCCACACACGAGCGGACTGTCCGCCCAAACACTGTTCAGCGGACAAGGTTGGGCGGACAGTCCGCCCGTGTGTACGCGGCCCTACTTACAGCAGGACCATGGAGAATGAATGTAGTCACCTGCTAACAGGAAGTTGGGTCACAGCAACAACAAAAAAGGCTGAGAGCAATAGAAAGTACTTTTCTGAGTTAAGAATACATACTTGCATAGAATGTTTTTTTAACCTCCTTGGTGGTATTCCTGACTGAGGCTCGGGTGAGATTTCAGTACCATTAGTAGTAACCCCGAGCCTCCTGGAAGAGGTTACTTGCCTTGTCCCCGGAATCCCGCGATGTACTCCTGCTGTGTACGGGGGCCGGATCTTCCGCTCCATCCTCTATGTGTTCCGGCTTCCCTTCCCTGTGAGCGTCGTGACGCAGGGGGTGGAACCAGCAGCAGATTCAAAAAGTATAAATCGCAACACACACCATACATTATAATCTTATTGGATCTAATAAATTGACCTCAGTTTGCCCCCCAGTGCTGTGTCCAGTGCCCTTGCCTGCAGTTTTACTGAACTTTCTGCCTGGAAACTGCATAACGACCATGGCATCAAAAAAGAGCGCTTCTACCTCAAAAACGGTTTATGATGTGCTGGAAAACAGTGATAGCGATACAGAATTACTTGCAGAATTCAGTGATAGCCATTCGTGGGGAAGTTCGTCATCAGACACAGAAAGTGATTTCTGCGATGATCCTGTGACTGACATCAGGGATGTGCGGACTTGGTGCTCTATCGACTGCGGTACGAATCACGTAGTGCCCGCAAGATCCCCATTTACTGGAGCACCTGGTATCAAAGTGGATTTGGAAGGTCACAACCCCTTGTCATACCTCCAACCATTTTTGACCAATGAAGTTATTGAAAAAAAATTACGGAGACAAACCGGTACCAGCAGCAACAAGCTGCTACACCTCTCAGGTTTTCAAGGAGCAGAAAGTGGGAACCAGTGACCAAAGAGGACATCTGGAAATTTCTGGGCCTAATCATTCTTATAGGAGTGGTGGGGAAACCCCTGCTGAAGTGGTATTGGACAACCAATAAGTTACTAGCCACTCCATTTTTTGGCACGGTCATGCACTGATAATGAAATATTTGCACTTTGAAAATAATGAAGCATTTGGCGAAACCACTCATCCAGCCCCAAAACTCAAGAAGATTTGGGAGGTATATCAGATGATTATGAAAAGATTCCAACAGAGCTATGTGCCAGATAGAGACATCAGCATAGACGAAAGTCTAATGGCCTACAAGGGAAGGCTCAGGTGGATACAATATATAGCATCAAAGAGGGCACGATTTGGCGTAAAATCTTTCATGCTATGTGAATCGAGCACTGGTTATATTTGAAAGTCTGTCCTATACACCGGTAAAGTAATCAAATTCAACCAAAAATACAGTCATTATGGAATGGAAACCTCTTCAGTTCTTTCATTGATTGAGCCATTGCTGAATCAGGGCTATTGTGTAACCACAGACAATTTTTACACATCTCCTATGACTTCTTTCTACAAAACAAAATGGATGCCTATGGAACCATTAGGGCTAACCGGCGTGACATACCGCCAACCTTTGGCAATAAGAAGCTCAAGACGGGAGAAATGGTTGCCTGGCAGATAGGCAAAATGATGGCACTGCGATGGCGTGACAAAAAAGATGTGTGTCTAATGAGTACAATCCATAACACCTCTGCTGTAATGGTACACACGAAAGGTAAGAAAGACATCATGAAACCACAAGTGGTTATAGACTACAACAACACCATGGGAGGTGTTGACAGAGCCAACCAGGCAATTATATTTTATCCAGCCATGAGAAAACAACAAAACAAATATTATAAGAAGATCTTCAGGTATCTTCTTTAACAATGCCTATGGAATGCCTTAATTCTACAAAAAAAAAAAGAGTGACAAGCCTGTGGTTCATGCTGACTTTGTTTGGAAAGTTGCAGAACGTATTTTCTGGACCACCAAACACCAACGGCTGCAAACAGAGCTGGACGTCATGCTGCTGGTGTTGTCAACCCGGAACGCCTGACTGGTCGTCACCTTATGGACCACATCCCACCAACTGAAAAATAGGCAGCACCCACAAGGATGTGTGTAGTTTCTTGCTCAAAGCGTGATGACACTGGAAGGAAAATCCAAAAAGAAACCAGGTTCTTTTGTCCTGATTGTGACTTTGGACTTTGTGCAGTCCCATGTTTCAAAATTGAACATACCCGGGATGTTTACTGAAGCAATATGACTAGTAATATTGCACCCTTGTTTGGCCCAAAAAAAGTCAGTGTTTTTGATTTGGTTATATTATTGACTAAAATGTATTGAATAAAATGTATAATTATTATATATTATTTGTTATTATTTATAGTTATTTATTATATTATAATTTATGATTTTGTGTTTCAAACTTTATCATACCCGGGATGTCTACTAGACTCTGGTTTGGACAGATTTAAATGAGTTATTCCTAAGAAATACAGGCCTACAATATAAGACGCCAAAGGATTTATATAGCACCAACATTTTGCACAGCTCTTTACAATATAAAGGGAGATAGGACCGTTACAATACAGTTCAGTACAGAAGGATTAGGAGGACCCTGCACACAGAGCTTACAATCGAAACGGAAGGGAAAGGTGGTACAAAAGGTAAAAGCCGTAGTGGATGAGCTGATGGAGATGGTTGGTTTTCCTGAATAAATTCGTTTTTGGGGGATTACTGAAAGGTGGATAGGGTAGGACAGATTGAAGTAGGGAGTTCCAGATAATTGAACCAGAAGTTCTGGAGAAGTCTTGAGGGCAAGCATAAGAGGAGTTGATGAGAGAAGTAGAGACCAGGAGGTTTTAGGAGGAGAAGAATGGATGATTTGGGCAATATTTCGAGGTTAAGTTGTTGATGTAGCTTTGGGGCAATGTTGTGGATGGCTTTGTATGTTGTAGTTACTATTTTGAATTTTATATGTTGAGGTAGTGGAAGCCAGTGGACGGACTGGCTTATGTTATGTATATGTACATGTATATATAATGTAACAATTACATTATGCATTTACTTTTACCCACTGGATAGGCGGTGCTGGCATCGGGTCCTCAAGCATCCAAGCCAAAAAGGCCAAAGAGTGCTCCCCCTCCCCCTATTCATTCAATAAAAGCAATTGTATGTAGTCAAGCCCAGGACCCTTTGAGGCCTAATGGTGACCTCCAGAGTTGGGGACAGCTGACATCCTTCTGTGTAGAGTGGGTTACAAGGCATGGTGGGTGTAATGCAAGGTAGATTGATGGGTGCCAGACACTTCTTGAATGCAAAGAGATTTATTGTCTCTTAAACAGAACTACGAGAGAGGGTTAGGACCAGGACACCCTTTAGTAGATGCAATGTTAATTGGCAGACTCTGAGACTTCTATAGGCAAACAGCCATGCAGGGAAGGTCATCCAGCTAGACACCACATCTGCATGAGTAGGGCCACTGTCTCCTATGGCTGGCAACAATCTTGTAACAGTTTCTAACACGGTTGCAATGAACTCCTCCACTTCTTCTACAACCTCCTATTGCAGAACTTCACTCAGTTTAGCTCCCAGTCTTTCACTAGACTAACAGATCCACTAGCCACTGGATCTCCTGAGCTCTTCCAATCTTCTCACTTAGTATCTTCCTCAAGCATTACCTGCTGGGTCCCTAGCTTGGCACTTACAAGCGTCACCCCACTGACCTGCTTGGTCCCTGGCTTGGCACACAATAATGCTCCCTAAGTGTCGTCTACACTGGGTGGGTCCCTGGCTTGGCACCTGCTGATGTTTTTCAAATTATTCACCTGGCTGGTGAGAATACTGCTTAGGTACTTGCTTCAGCAACTCACAGTGGTCTCCCATAGCAAAGTGGATGGTCCCTTAGTGGCGAGAGCTTTCCCCTCTACCTCTGGTTCTCTGGCTGGCAGAACCGTTGTTTCTGGTCGGACTACAAGCCCGCAGTCCCAACCCTACGCTGCTCTCTTGCTTCTGGATAGGTCCTCAGACAGCCTAGAAGCCAGATGTCCCTGGGATAGGCCCAAGGCTTATGGCCTAGAAACCCAATGCATTACAACACACGTCCACCCCGATCGCCTCACTCCACCCAAATAAATAGGCTCTCCCAGCAGGCCAAGGGACACAAGAAAATCCCTACCTATTGGCTGAGACACCCCATTCATTCCTAATCTGTCCTTGCAATGCCCTTGTCTTATCTAATGCCACCAGATACCCAGCCATCTAGTGACAGAAGAGAGAAGTGCATCAATTTCAGAGTTAGGGTGAAATCAATTGACCTCCTATCAATTGGCCAAGGCAACTATCACTCGGCAAATACATTTAATAGCAACCCTGCCTAAACATCAGGGTGCTACATGTAATTTTATGTAGCCATACACTTTAAGATTTATTTAAATAAAATGTGGTTCTCCTAATTAATTTGGCTTTGTCTGTACCTTGATAAAGAGAGCCATAGCAGCCCCAAAGCATTTGTGTTGTAATATTGTTGTTTCTGTGTAATGAAGAGTAAAGTCTAGAAGGATTATCGATGTCTATTGGTGACTTTTGATATATTAAGAAGATGAAATTGCATTATCTGTTTTGTTTTTTTCTATAAACTCTTAATAGAGTCTGATCTGATAGGATTTGCTCTCCAATTACAGATCATAGTGGCACACGGAGAAGAGGAGAAGCTGAGAGTGCCCGCGGGGTACCCGAGGAAAGGAGGATCAGGGCTACTCTGTGCAAAACCATTACATTGAGAAGGTAAGTATGATATGTTTGTTATTTTTTAAAAAATGCTTTTAACTTTACAATCACTTGAAGGCTCCATTTACAGGGCCAAAGTAGCCAAGGTGCAGCAAGTATACTGTAGATATCTGTGGCCAAGAGCCCAGGTGTTTGCGGACAGCCTGCCCAAACCTATGACAGGCTGATAAGATCTGTGATTTGAGCACATCGAGCAGTTACATGTGATAAGGGACACATGATTATCCTTGGTCATCGAAGTGGTGAGGGATTAGAACCATTGTCAGATTTTTATTCCTGCGTTCCCATTAGGAAAATTTGAAATAGTCATCAGTGTCTCCGGGAATGAGAACAGGAATAGAGGGGAAATCTTTCCATTAGGACACTTGTTATTGTGACAACTGTCAGTTCCTGCTTGGTCTCTGTAGGCTATGAAGGGAAATCTCACTAATGAGACACTGAGACAAGAAAAAACTTTGCATACTGTAAGTCCAGCTGTGATTGCCGCAGGTGATCGCTGGCTTTGCGAACAGACTGATAGCTGAAGATGCTGACAGCTCGTCATTTCAGTGTGAGGGCTCAATGGCTACTGCTATCCACATGCAGCTGTCAATCCCCGCAGCAGGAATCATTCAGTTCCTGCCACTGGGATTCGCAGCTTAGCAAAACACCCGTATGAATGGTGACTACAGGATAGGGAGGTTTTAGTTCTGCCTTTAGGCCCAGTTCACATCACATGCATAAAAAATGCATGGAAAGTAGGTTATATGATTTCCAATGGCATAGTTCACACCAGTGCGGTCAGTTCCAGGGCTTTCCAGTTTCAGAAAAAAGTAGAACATGCTGCATTTTTCCTGCACTGGACTGTACAGGAACACGGTAAAACGCATCAAAAATGCACCGGAATGCACTGCAAAGCATAAAAAATTGGTCAAAAGCGAACTGAACCCCAGTACCTTGAAGAAAAAAACAGGAAAAAATAAGAAAAAAAAATGCATTGGAACGCACCAAAAACGCATTAAAAATGTGCATGTATAAACCTATCTGCAAAGGATCTGGAGTGTGCGTTTTTGTGGTGTGAACCAGTCCTAAAACTGTTATTTGTTATCTGATTTGAATAATCTGCTACTTTATGGAATTATATGGAAATCCATTTTTTAAAGTAATTGATTCCTCTTACATTTTGATTGTAATACATTGTAAGACCTTTTTTTTCACCATTCAATCTTAATTTGGTAGATTGTACAATCAAATTGTAATGTGTGTGTCCAGGTTAGCACATTCACTGCATCCAATTACATGAGTGGGGAGACGTTGCTGGAACTGGCAGCAAAGAAGCTCGAGGCACTCCGAGCAGGCCTGGACTGGCCAATCAGGCACACTGAGCATTTCCCCGAGGGGGTGGCTGGAGCTTCCAGGCTGCGTGTCCTAACCTGTGCCCTGACCACTGCTCAAAACTATTGGTTGCCCGACTTAGTATCCTAGCAACCAATAAGGTGCACGGAGGCCCCAAAATTCACAGATGGAGGATGTAACTCCTGCTACTCTGCCTTGTAGTGTTGCCTTCCTATCTCAGCTTCCATTCTGACTGCTGAGAACGAAGCTGGGAAACAGTCAGAGCCTCAGAGTGGACCTGCTGGACAGCCTGGGGCACTGCTAATGACTGCGAGTGAGAGTAGGGTACTGGCAACAAGCACGTTCCCTCCATGCTCTCTCTGGGTACAGTGTATGGTGAAACATCTGCACTGCCCCGGATCTCAAAAAAAGGGAATTAATATATAAAAATATATGAAAAAAAAAATAGAAAAATGGTTGAAATGTAAATTACAAAATCAAATGTGACCATGTGCTAGGTGCTGCAACTCAAAGCCTAAATATTCAGCTCATAAACTTGTGGATAAAGTAAAATTGTGCAACCAAATACAATAATATATCTGAAAAAAATACAATTTAACTGATGTGTGTATTCAAGGCCATGCTATGCTCCAATAAATAAACCGTGATATTGAACACTTAGAATAAGGCTTGAAACTTCTGTTTGGAAAATATGATAAGAGAGGCCAGTTACCGGATAAGGTGGATCTCAGATTATAGAGATCAAACTCGGCTTCATGGTGCAGTACTCTTGTTTAAAAGATTTATTAAAAGCTTGACAGGCACTGACATCCAAAGACAATGAACAGATTTTCAAACAGCCGCGGCTCAAGCCAGCCAGCTGGTGCGTGGTGACGTTAAGAACTGGTGCTCCACCCGACACATTTCCCCGTACAAGGCATCGACTGGGAACGGAGGCTCTCTGAGTAGACCCTGCCTTTCAGCTAGCGCCAATCTCTTTTGCCAGCACCTGTAACGGTTCCTCTGCAGAGTGATTGGTGGTCTGCTCCCTCTATCTTCAATCACCACAGGGAGATTGAGAAACACTTTCAGCTATGGATCCATTAGCCAATGCTGAGAGGTGAGGACATAAGAAGGTGCCCTGCACTTCAGCGCATTGGTGCTTTGGGCCGATGTGATATAATACTCACACTACAGAGAACATGCGAGTGCAATTATTGCTGTTTTAAGTTTTGTCAATTAGGAAGTTAGGATTGTGCTTCTCTGTCCTTTGTTGTTTACATAAGATGCTCGTAGACCTTATCCAACGCTAAAGCCCCATACACACTATTAGATTTTCTGCAGAATTTTGTCTTCAGATTTACCTAAACCATTTAGTGCAAGGGCCTGTCTGATTGCATACAAATTTAGATGGTTTTGGTAAATCTGAAGACAAAAATCTGCAGGAAATCTAATAGTGTGCATGGGGCTTTAGAGTTGGACAAGGTCTATGAGCATCTTATGAGCAAATCTAATAGTGTGTATGGGGTCTTAAAAGGACAGCTGCATATACCCTGGCTGGAAGTTTTTGAATTGAACATTGCTGGTTCTTTGAACAGTATCACACAGCAATGCCTGACCTGTACACAGTGACAGGAGATCACGTAGAGCAGGTCACTGTGTACACACTGCAACATCACCCCCCCCCCCCCCCCCCCCACCCCCACATCAGAAATCCCAGTGGTGCCCTTTCCTTTATATCAGTTTACAGGGTTCCCCCTTACATTGCAAGGGGAACTTTGTGGACTCTGATTTAAAGGGGAACTAAATAGAACAATTGGAAAAGAGGCATGGAGGATCGTTCCTGGTTAGACGACGCTCGAGGCCCATACAGATCTATATTGGATGCCTATGAGCTGCTTATAATCTGACAGCCTAGACTTTTGGTGAGTGTGCATTCCATATATATATATATATATATATATATATATATATATATATATATATAGATGCACATGGACTTTTCAGACTATTATATGAAATTGAGTGACTTTTTGGTTAATAAGGATTAATATATATGATTGTGCTATTGTGATTTTTATCATTATAATTTATTATTGAAGTGCTGCAATTACTGTTTATAATTACATAGCCTTGGTCAGTGGCGGCTCGTCCATAGGGGGCTCATGGGTGCCACCCCCCCCCCCCCCCCCCCCAAAGCTGGTCACCAAAAAAGAAAGAAAAAAGAAAAGTAAGAAAAATTTAATTAAAACAGTGTACTTTGGGTTGCTTGACGTCTATGCACTCAAGTGATTGCAGGCGACATGCTTCATTGGGCAGATTTTGTGAGTGCTAGTGGCGCAAAACTGTCCGCCACAACTCTCCCATTCTACAGTCAATGTCCTAGTTGTGAGGACTTCTATTGTCACCGCCGTAAGACATGGGCAGTGCTTTCCCTGGAGGCGCGTCGTCATTGCATGATTGCACCTGTTTCAGAGAGAGTTCTGACTGAAACAGGTGCAATCATGCAATGCTCTATTACTACCAATAAGACACCAATCAAAGTGAGGTGCAACAGGTGTGTGGCCTGGGAATTGTGTCCACAAGAGCCCTTATTAACCACTTCAGGACCGCCGTATTGCCAATGTACGTCAACACAATGGCACAGGCAGGCACAATCACGTAGATGTACGTGATTGCCTTCCAGCGGGTGGGGGGTCCGATCGGACCCCCTCCCGCTGGTTACGGCGGTCCGGTTCGCTCCAGGAGCGCTCCGTGATGAGGGGATGGCCGTTGGTTTTCGGCCACCCCCTCTGGATCGCTCCTGGCCAATGAGAAGCTTCCTCCCACTGTGTATTGTTTACACAGGAAGGAGGAAGTGATGTCATTCTCCTCGGGGCGGTCTTTTTGACCGGACTACGAGGAGAAGACTAATAGTAAGTGTGCACCAACACTACACTGACATGTAGGTACACACAGGCACACAAACCCCCCCCCCCGATCCCCCACCCCCGATCGCCCCCCGATCCCCCCCCGCCCCCCCTCCCCCCCAGTCACAGTGTCACTGATTGCATTGATCATTTCTTTACTGATCAATGCATTCAGTGTCAGTTGTGACAGTAAAAACTGTCAGGACAGTTAGTGTTAGGTCCAGGGTAGCCCCCTATCACCCCCCAATAAAGATTTAACCCCCTGATTGCCCCTAGAGTTAACCCTTTCACCCCCTTTTGCCAGTGTCACTAAGCGATCATTTTTCTGATCGCTGCATGTGTCGCTAGGTAGCTAGTTATTTTTTTAGGTTCACCGCCAGGTTTTTATATCGCTAGGTACCCCGATATACTACCCAATAATGGTTTTAACCCCCTGATTGCCGCTAGTTAACCCTTTCACCCCCTTTTGCCAGTGTCACTAAGCGATCGTTTTTCTGATCGCTGCATTAGTGTCGCTACAGTCGCTAGGTAGCTAGTTATTTTTTTAGGTTCACCGCCAGGTTTTTATAGCGCTAGGTACCCCGATATACTACCCAATAATGGTTTTAACCCCCTGATTGCCGCTAGTTAACCCTTTCACCCCCTTTTGCCAGTGTCACTAAGCGATCGTTTTTCTGATCGCTGCATGTGTCGCTAGGTAGCTAGTTATTTTTTTAGGTTCACCGCCAGGTTTTTATATCGCTAGGTACCCCGATATACTACCCAATAATGGTTTTAACCCCCTGATTGCCGCTAGTTAACCCTTTCACCCCCTTTTGCCAGTGTCACTAAGCGATCGTTTTTCTGATCGCTGCATTAGTGTCGCTACAGTCGCTAGGTAGCTAGTTATTTTTTTAGGTTCACCGCCAGGTTTTTATAGCGCTAGGTACCCCGATATACTACCCAATAATGGTTTTAACCCCCTGATTGCCGCTAGTTAACCCTTTCACCCCCTTTTGCCAGTGTCACTAAGCGATCGTTTTTCTGATCGCTGCATGTGTCGCTAGGTAGCTAGTTATTTTTTTAGGTTCACCGCCAGGTTTTTATATCGCTAGGTACCCCGATATACTACCCAATAATGGTTTTAACCCCCTGATTGCCGCTAGTTAACCCTTTCACCCCCTTTCACCAGCGATCACAGTATAAGTGTCACTGGTGACGCTGGTTAGCCAGTTAGTTATTTAGGTTCCCCGTCAGGTTTTTATATAGCGCCAGGGACCCCCATATACTACCTAATAAAAATTTGAACCCCCTGATTGCCCCTAGTTAACCCTTTCACCACTGATCACCGTATAAGTGTTACGGGTGACTCTGGTTAGTTTGTTTTTTATAGCATCAGGGCACCCACCATTTATTACCCAATAAAGGTTTAACCCCCTGATCACCCGGCGGGTGATATCAATTAGGTTTTAGGGTCAGGGTCTGCGTCGCCCCAGGCAGCGCTAGGTTAGTGCCAGTACCGCTAACACCCACACGCAAAGCATACACCTCCCGTAGTGGTATAGAATCTGAACAGATCAATATCTGATCTGATCAGATCTATTCTAGCGTCCCCAGCAGTTTAGGGTTCCAAAAAAACGCATTGTTAGCGGGATCAGCCCAAATACCTGCTAGCACCTGCGTTTTGCCCCTCTGCCCAGCCCACCCAAGTGCAGTATCGATCGATCACTGTCACTTACAAAACACTAAACACATAACTGCAGCGATCGCAGAGTCAGGCCTGATCCCTGCCATCGCTAACAGGTTTTTTGGTAGCATTTTATATTCAAATCTGGAAGGCAGTGCTTGGTTTTCGGGGTCCCGTACGTGGCTAGGCTCCCAAAAAGTCCCCCACATGTGGTATCCCCGTACTCGGGAGAAGCAGCAGAATTTATTTTGGGGTGTAATTTGACTTCTGCCCATAGCATGTGTGAGCAATATATCATTTAGTGACAACTTTGTGCAAAAAAAAAAAAAGATTGTAATATTCCCGCAACTTTTGGCAAAATATAAAATATTCCATGGACTCAACATGCCTCTCAATAAATAGCTTGGGGTGTCTACTTTCCAAAATGGGGTCATTTGGGGGGGGGGGTTTGTGCTATTTTGGCATTTTATGGCCTTCGAAACTGTGATAGGTAGTGAGGAGTTAAATCAAAAATTTGCACCCTTAGAAATCCTGAAGGTGGTGATTGGTTTTTGGGGTGCCGTGCGCGACTAGACTCCCAAAAAGTCCCACATATGTGGTATCCCCGTACTCAGGAGAAGCAGCAGAAGGTATTTTGGGGTGTCATTTCACATATGCCCATAGCATGTGTGAGCAATATATCATTTAGTGACAACTTGGTGCAAAAAAAAAAAAGTTTGTAATATTCCCGCAACTTGTGGCAAAATATAAAATATTCCATGGACTCAACATGCCTCTCAGTAAATAGCTTGGGGTGTCTACTTTCCAAAATGGGGTCATTTTGGGGGGTTTTGTGCTATTTTGGCATTTTACGGCCTTCGAAACTGTGATAGGTAGTGAGGAGTTAAATCAAAAATTTGCACCCTTAGAAATCCTGAAGGTGGTGATTGGTTTTCGGGGTGCCGTGCGCAACTAGACTCCCAAAAAGTCCCACACATGTGGTATCCCCATACTCGGGAGAAGTAGCGGAATATATTTTGGGGTGCAATTCCACATATAACCATGGCATGTGTGAGCAATATATCATTTAGTGACAACTTTTTGAAACAAATTTTTTTTTTTTTTTTTTGTCATTATTCAATCCCTTAGGACAAAAAAAATAAATATTCAATGGGCTCAACATACCCATCAGCAATTTCCTTGGGGTGTCTACTTTCCAAAATGGGGTCATTTGGGGGGGATTTGTACTGCCCTGCCATTTTAGCACCTCAAGAAATGAGATAGGCAGTCATAAATTAAAAGCTGTGTAAATTCCAGAAAATGTACTCTAGTTTGTAGACGCTATAACTTTTGCGCAAACCAAAAAATATACGCTTATTGACATTTTTTTTACTAAAGACATGTGGCTGAATAAATTTTGCCCTCAATGTATGACTAAAATTTAGTTTATTCGATTTTTCTTATAACAAAAAGAAGAAAATATCTTTTTTTTTCAAAATTTTCGCTCTTTTTCCATTTATATCGCAAAAAAAAAAAATCGCAGAGGCAATCAAATACCATCAAAAGAAAGCTCTATTTGTGGGAAGAAAAGGACGCAAATTTCGTTTGGGTGCAATATTGCATGACCGCGCAATTACCAGTTAAAGCAGCGCAGTGCGAAATTGCAAAAAGACCTCTGGTCCTTAAGGTGTTTATTGGTCCGGAGCTGAAGTGGTTAATAAAAAGCATTAAGTCTACCACTGCCCCATGTGGTACCCAGGTGACCTCTCCTCACTGACAGCAGCCCCCCCCCCCCCCCCCCGTGCCATTGCTCATGCAGGTGCATATCCCTGATTACTCAGTGGGTACGTTCTCCCTGTACCGTGAGGGTTCGTGCATCTGGGCTACTGAACCATTGCTTTTTTTTTTTTTTTTTTGCAGTAATGTTATAGCTTTGCAGGACTGTCTGTATGTTTAGCCCAGAGATTCAAGTGTCAAAAGGTACTCTTTTCCCAACATTTTATGCTGACCTATATACACCTATCTGTAATGCGACCTATATACCCTATCTGTAATGTGACCTATATATTCTGTCCTGTGATGCTGAGCTGTATACTCTGCCCTGTGATGCTGAGCTGTATACTCTGCCCTGTGATGCTGAGCTGTATACTCCTGACACTATGGGTGGAAGCAAGTGAAATACAGGGGGCGGAGTGGGTGGATTATATAAGGGTTGTGGCGTAAGAGAAGTGGGAGTGGTCAAAAAGGAAGGGCAGGGTCTGGTGCCCCCCATCCTAAAACGTCATCAGTGGCCCTGGTTGTATCATCTTTCAGTTCTGCTTGACGCAGCCCAGTGATAATGTCATTGACATGTCCTCTTTGATCTTTTCATCCTGCAGATTTCTATTTGTGGTGAATATACAGTAGACCTTAGAACACAACATGCAGAGACACAGATTGTATCCTCCTTCAGTGCTCATCACTGTTGCTCTGCGTGATTGCTGTAAATTCTTCCACACTTCTCCACCATTGTAATAGATAAGCATGTTTCTGAAATCATTAGCTTTATGTACATTTAGGCTTGTTGTGTTGCCTGAAGCTCTTGCATAGTAGCATAGACAGTACAAGCTAAATGCCCACCACTGACACTGTTCCTTCTGGCAAAAGAGCTGTTTTTTAACCCCTTGATGCCAGCCGAATGCATATATGCAGTTGCTCAGTCAGTGGGTCTTAATGCTAAACGGTTGCATATATGTGGCCCTGTTAAAACAACATATCATGCTGAGAGCATGCTCCCAGCACTGTAGCCGAACCCGAAAGCTGCCGATGCATACCAGTGCTAGGAAACTTTCTGATCATGTGGCCACCAATCACAATGGTCACGTGATCAAAAACCCCACCTTCTGGCACCTGAAACACCTTAAAGGGTTGGGAGGCTCCGGCGCCAAGGAATTAAGCAAAAAGATGAAATGCATAGTAACAGTGTAACCTGTAGCATCCAATAAGATTCAAGTTTTCAGTTAACTGAAAATTACTGAAAAATTAAGGCAGGAATCTGATTTTACCAGAGATGAGACTGCTCTACTTTTTTTTAATAATAATGAATAACACCATATTTGCTTCAAATTTTATTTTTCTGTTTCAATATTTTTATTAAGTTTCGAGGTAATATGACAAGCCATGGTTTTCCCACGCAGGGGCAATATTGAACAGGCACATACAAAAGAAACAGCGTATGTACTTAGAATGATTAACATAACTGTAAACTGTTGCCAGGACCCAAAAGGGTCAGCGTAGAGGTAAGGCAAACAAATAGCACAAGTTATACTGTATTATGCCCTAAGGGAAATCAGTCTCCATATAATAGCTGTCATATCAAGAATGGAGAGGAAAAGAAAGACAGAGGAGGAATAAAAAGGGTATAGAAGAAAAAGAAAGAGAGAGAGAAAGGCCCAGGGAGAGGGCGAGTACCACGGACGCGGGACCCGCACAAGCAAAGTTTACAGTCGCCCATAGCTAGCTGGGGGCGGGGAGGAGTTCAAGCATATTTTATTTTTAAGTATAAGTTTAAACATGATACAAACATTAAATTGATGTAAGAGTCCTGAGTGTGCTTTCCCAGATGTAAACAGTTGATTTGCAAAGTGTGCTCCAGCAGAGGGTAGGAAAACATCAAAGGCAGTTGAGAGTGAGAACTACATGTAATAAACCAGCCATTAGTCAGAATCCACCGATTTCAACTATTGGGTATAATGGACTATTTCAGTAGTATGCAAAATGCGCAGGCAAGCTGCTGAAATGATCTGGTCACACACTGTGTCAATAAATAATGCTATTATATAGACTGAGACTTTGTAGTTGACAAAGAATAAACGCATGTCGTCACTGAAGTCAGCTTTTCTGCATTGACTATGATGATGGGATATGTTCAGGTCACACTGTATAGTGTTTCATTTGTGTGTCATTGTCAAGCAGAAGGTGTGTCCTCTAGGACTCCACAATCAGCGATCACAATCTTCTTGCTGGTCTTCCCACTGTTGGAGCCATAACTTTCCATCTTCTTTACGACTTCCATTCCTTCCACTACATTACCAAACACCACGTGTTTCCCATTCAGCCTTTCATTTAATGATAGCAATAGAGAAGAACAAAATATATGAGTAAGTTGAATTTGTTGGTTTCAAACAATTAAACAGAACTTTAGTTTGTTGTCAACCCTGAAGACTGATTTCATCTAGTGGCAGAAAACTGTCTGAAGCAAGAGATTTTTTTTTGACATTTTTTAATAGTGCCTGATTTGAAATAAAAACAAAAAACAAAAAAAAACTGGAGTTCTGCTTTAAGGATCATTATTAGGTAGAACACACAAAAAAAACTTTTCTATATCAGTTTCCTAGATTTTAGGGCTGTATTTATGGAAAGACATTAATAGCTAGCACCAACAACAGCATTCTAAGTATGCAATTATCTTTCTTCAATGTTTGTTTCTTTATTCAACCAAACTGACCCGGTGGACATTGATAGGTGGGGGATTGGCGTTTGGGGTTGGAAGGAGGTGGGTGTATCCATTCTTTCTATGCACACACATTAACCAAATTCCTAATTGTGTCTTACAATGTGTTCTAATTTTATGTTTTAGAAGCAATTTATAATTACATAGCATAATGACACATGTATCAAGATACCTAAGAACTTGGGATAAATGAAACCTATATAGTTAGTGCCTTGTTATCCTTGTGTACCTAAGACGATCATCTCACTGATACTAAATGTTAGATGATAGTATGGTATCTTGTACATAAAACCTTGCTTCATCTTGATATTGCTACGGAAGATTTACCCCCTTCCTGACCAGGTCATTTTTTGCATTACGGCACTGCGTTACTTTAACTGACAATTGTGCGGTCGCGTGACGCTGTACCCAAATAATTGTTATACTTTTTGTTCCACAAATGGAGCTTTCTTTTGGTGGTAAGTTATAGCATCTACAAACTATGGGATTTATTTATGGCATTTTTATTTATTTATTTATTTTTACTAGTAATGGCGGCGATCAGTGACTTATAGTGGGACTGAAATATTGCAGCGGACAAATTGGACACTAACTGAACTTTTGTGGGGACCAGCGACACTAATATAGTGATTTCAGTGCTAAAAATAAGCACTGTCACTATAACAAAGACACTAGCTAGGAATGGGTTAACATCAGGGGTGATCAAAGAGTTAACTGTGTGCCTAGCTGGTGTTTTCTTACTGTGGGGGGGGGGGGGGGGGGTGCTTTTACTAAAGGAAACCATGGATCCATGTCCTTGCTTTGCAGGAACACCGGATCCATGCCTTCCTTACTGACAAAACGGCAATCTGCCTTGTTTACATAGGCAGACTGCTGTTCTGCCTGTGTACTGAATGATCAGCGGGTGCTGGTGGACATCAGGTCTGTGGGACCAATTGATCGGTTCCCGCTGTGTACAATCACAGCGGGAGCGAGCCACCTGTGTGTGTCCCAGCAGACAGCGCGGCGGGACAGGAAACGGCATAGACTCCCGTGGTAGTCTATGCCCGGCAGTGGGTGCAAATACCTATCTTAAATACCTGAAAGACCTGAAAGGTGCCAAATGTGACACCGGGGGGGGGGGGGGGAGGGTTCTGATGAGCGGAAGTTCCACTTTAGGGTGGAACCCTGCTTTAAAGTATATCTAAATGCAAAAAAAAGTTTTTAGCTTTGGATAGAAATGGGTTAGAACAGCTGTCAGTTTTTATTGCTGTCTGTGCCCCCCTGGTAAAGAGGTTCACACTCTTTTTTTTTGCCTTTTTTACCATTATCATTGAAAATGAAAGTAAAAGAAAACCCACATTTTGGGTTGTCCCAGAAAAGTAAAGGGGAAATCTTCCAATGGGGAGACTATTTCTGGTGACATGGAGGTCCCCAAGGAATTTCCTACATTTTTAGGGATTTCCTCTCACTTCTTGTTTGGCTATGGGACAGGAAGTGAAGGGAAATATCCACAATTGAACACAGATGGCGAAAAATAATTCTAACAGGGTTTATAACCTTCCCTTGCTTTATCAAAATTGAAAACAAAAGTTTTGCCTATAGTATATATGTATATTACATTAAAAGTCACCCTTTAAGATGTTTTAAAAGAAAGGTCTGCTTAGCAGTGCCAAATAATGTGAGTTCTGAGGCTTGAATGTGCAGTCCCACCAACTTGTACCCTGTCATCCCCCAAGACTGTGCCTGGATGTTCCAGATTCCCCAAAGACTTCTACAGTCTATAATATACAAGTTTGTAGTCTAATGGGATTAACCTTCTAGCTGCTCTCTGCCATGACATAGGAATACCACAAAACATAAGAACAGAGATATCAAGTTAAAGCGGACCTTCAGGCATCTTTTCATCTATTAAATCTTTTTCCCTTGTTTTAACTTATAGTAAAACATTTTTTTTCTGCCAGTAAATACCTTATACAGCCCACTTCCTGTTTCTTGTCTGGTAAAAAACCTAGGCTTATGACATAATGCACAGCTCTGTCTCTCACTCTAGTGAGAGTTTGCCAGAAAGGGAGGGGGGATGAGTCATAAGAGGGCCGATGAGGGCTGCAGAGCTGGAGCTGTGCCTTTGTGTGTAAATCCAAGAAGTAAACAGGCAGCAGCTTCAGCTGCCCACAGTTAAAATGGTTGCAGCCAGACTCAGTGGAGGGAGAGTCTGGAAGCATATTATTTGGCAAGTACAGAATGACAGTATATATAAAATAATATGCAAAGTGGTTGGAGGGAAGCTTCAGAAAGGCAAAGATGTTTTTATTACAAATTATGTGGGCAGACTGCAGTTTGTCTTTAAGGAAAAGCCTCTATAAATAATCCATTGCATACTGTATAGCCTTACTGAACGCAAACCCCCTCAAATTCTCTTGCTTTCAAAAATTGTTTTAAAATAAGAATTTGTTTAATTCTGTAAACCAAGTTACTTCATGTTTTATAGATAAAGATTTTAAAAATATAGTTTGGATAGAAAATGGAATGGTGAAACCACCTGTAAGGCCGCGTACACACACGCGGACTGTTCGCCCAACCTTGTCCGCTGAACAGTGTTTGGGCGGACAGTCCGCTCGTGTGTGGGGCTTCAGCGGACAGTTTCAGCGGACAGTTGGCCGAACAAGGTCTTACGGAAATTCCGAAAAACTGTCCGCTGAAACCTTGTTTCAGCGGACTGTTCGCTCGTGTGTAGGCTTGTTCGGCCAACTAAGTCTCGCGCATGCTCAGAAAGGATTTCCACGTCGGAAGGTTGCATTGCAGTGTATAGGACGTCGTATTTTTCGTCCCGTCGTACGTGCCGTTCACGTCATCGCGCACGGTTTCAGCAAACTGTTCGTCCGTCGTGTGTGGCCATGTCCGTCCATGCTAAGTTTGAGCGGACTGTTCGCTCAAACTGTTGGACGGACAAAGTTGGGCCAACAGTCCGCGCGTGTGTACGCGGCCTAAGGTTTTTTTTTTTATATTATTAAGTGCTATAAGGAAGATAGCCTCTTATTCCCTGTCTTTAAAGAGGAACTAAACGTTCTTATGTTTCAGAGATAAAGGTGGCGCCATCTTCGCTGCTATTTAGACCTGTAGTTGCAATGGTGCTGCATATGTGGCTAGCTACAGTATCTCACAAAAGTGAGTACACCCCCTCACATTTTTGTAAATATTTTATTATATCTTTTTATGTGACAACACTGAAGAAATGACACGTTGCTACAATGTAAGGTAGTGAGTGTACAGCTTATATAACAGTGTAAATTTGCTGTCCCCTCAAAATAACTCAAGACACAGCCAATAATGTCTAAACCACTGGCAACAAAAGTGAGTACACCCCTAAGTGAAAATGTTCAAATTGGGCCCAAATAGCCATTTTCCCTCCCCAGTGTCATGTGACTTGTTAATGTTACAAGGTCTCAGGTGTTAATGGGGAGCAGGTGTGTTAAATTTGTTGTTATCACTCTCACACACTCATACTGCTCACTGGAAGTTCAACATGGCACCTTATATCAAAGAACTCTCTGAGGATCTGAAAAAATAATTGTTGCTCTACATAAAGATGGCCTAGGCCAGTCATGTCCAAAGTCTGGTCGCAGGCCAGTCACGGCCTGCGTGCCGTTTTAATACAATCCCCCTGGTGATTTGGAGATATATATATATATATATATATATATATATATATATATATATATATATATATATATATATATATATATAATGTTTGTGGCCCCCAGGGCCACAAAAGATATATATCGTATTTATCGGTGCTGCCTTGGACGGGGCGGGACGAGCGTCGTCAGAGTACATACAGGAGAATCTCCTATTTACTCTGCGGCATCTGTAATAGGAAGTCCCGTCTCCTGGGCTGCTTTGGACGACTGCTCTATCTATCATAGGAGGCAGGACTTAGGAATATTGACCAGGCTCTTTAATACAGTCGCACACGTTCCTGGCAAATATGACTCATAAAATAGTGGGTGCTGCAGCGATTACCAGTTGGGTCCTGGAAACATCAAGCAAGTGTACATATTCGCCAGCACATCATGGATCGAGAACTTCCGTCCAAAGGTTTTTTTAATGAAAGCGATCACATCACAAGGATAAGTGTAATGTTTCGGAGCCGCGCAGAGCCCCTTCGTCAGGCATGTGATTAAGGGGCCCTGCGCGGCTCCAAAATGTTGCACTTATCCCATTGATGTGATCTCTTTCATTAAAAAAACCTTTGGACGGAAGTTGTCGATCCATGGTATGCTGGCGAATATGTACACTTGTTTGTAATGTAATCTGTTTGGCGCTCATCCTGCCCCCTCCCTGTCCCCTCTGAGGCTGCATATGGGCATCGATCAGGCTGCACTGATGGCAATGGTGAGGCCGCATTCAAGGCAAAGGTAAGGCGGCATTCATGGAAATGGTGAGGCTGCAGAGATAGCAATGGTGAGGCTGCAGAGATAGCAATGGTGAGGCTGCAGAGATAGCAATGGTGAGGCTGCATTGATTGCAATGGTAAGGCTGCATTGATTGCAATGGTGAGGCTGCATTCATGGCAATGGTGAGGCTGCATTGATTGCAATATTAAGGGTGCATTGATTGCAATATTAAGGCTGCATTGATTGCAATGGTAAGACTGCATTGATTGCAATGGTAAGGCTGCATTGATGGCAATGGTGACGCTGTATTCATGGCAATGATGAGGCTGCAGATGGGCACTGATTATGTTGTATTCATGGGCACTGACCCTTATTTTACTTTACAGTTCTTTTATCTAAAAAAAAAATTTTTTCCCGAAACGTCCCTCTTAATGTGAAGGTGCGTGTTATACACCAATAAATACGGGAAATCCAAATAACACACCTGAACTCATCCTTAGTCCTGAGCGATGCTCGGGGATTCGTTGGTGGCCACAAAAGATATATATCCAAATAACATGCCCGAGCTCATCTCCTCACCACTCACAGCCACAAAGGCATGATAATTATCGTTGGGCAGTGTATTAGTCCTCAGACGAACACACTTAAACTAAATTTTATTGGTTCAAAGAATGTCAGGCAAAATGGTCAGCCCTCACGCATGTTCACTTCATCAAATCTGGCCCTCTTTGAAAAAAGTTTGGACACCCCTGGCCTAGGCTATAAGCAGATTGCCAAGATCCTGAAACTGAGCTGCAGCAGAGTGGCCAAGACCATACAGAGTTTTAACGGGACAGATCCCATTCAGAACAGGCCTTGCCAAGGTTGACCAAAGAAGTTGAGTGCACGTGCTCAGCATCATATCCAGCAGTTGTCATTGGGAAATAGACGTATGAGTGCTTCCAGCATTGCTACAGAGGTTGAAGGGGTGGGGGGGGGGGGGGGGGTAAGCCTGGCAGTGCTCAGACCATACGCCTCACACTGCATCAAATTGGTCTGCATGTCTGTCATCCCAGAAGGGAGCCTCTCCTAAAATTTGCTGAAGACAAGCAGACTAAGGACATGGATTACTGGAACCATGTCCTGTGGTCTGATGAGACCAAGATAAGCTTATTTGGTTCAGATGATGTCAAGCGTGAGGTGAGGAGTACAAAGACAAGTGTCTTGCCTTCAGTGAAACATGGTGGTGGAAGTGTCATGGTCTGGGCCTGCATGAGTGCTGCTGGCACTGGGGAGATACAGTTCATTGAGGGAACCATGAATAACAACATGTACTGCAACATACTGAAGCAGAGCATGAAGGAGACTTTGGAGACTGGATCCCAGGGCAGTATTCCAATATGATGATGACCCCAAACACACCTCCAAGATGACTACTCCCTTGCTAAAGAAGCTGAGGGTAAAGGTGATGGACTGGCCAAGCACATCTCCAGACCTAAACCCTATTGAGCATCTGTGGGGCATCCTTAAATGGAAGGTGGAGGAGCGCAAGGTCTCTAACATCCACCAGCTCTGTGATGTCGTCATGGAGTGAAAGAGGACTCCAGTGGCAACCTGTGAAGCTCTGGTGAACTCAATGCCCAAGGCAGCGCTGGAAAATAATGGTGGCTACAAAAAATATAGTAACACTTTGGGCTCAATTTGGACATTTTTACTTAGGGGTGTACTCAGGGGCGTACTAAGTGGGGGGGCGGGGGGGCATGCCGCCCCGGGTGCCACACACTGGGGGGGTGTCAGGCCAGCGCCCCCCCCTCCCCTCTCCGCAACTGAAGTGTCAGACAGCGCCGTGAGGAGCCCGAGGCACTGGCAGTAGGCGGCATTGGGGGGGGGAGGGGGGTTGCGAGCAGCACCCGAGTGGAGTGACATCTGCCGGCTCAGTGATCCGGGACCCGGCTCCCCTTCTCTCTGTGGTCGCGTCGCGCTGCCGTTCTGATCAGTCTCGGGCAGCGGCTGTCACTCACAGCCGAGCAGAGTGAAGCCGCCTCCCCCTCCTCCATGCACAGCACTGTGTAGACAAGGGGGGGGAGGCGGCTTCACTCTGCTCGGCTGTGAGTGACAGCCGCTGCCCGAGACTGATCTGAACGGCGCGATGTGAGTCACGTGACTACAGAGAGAAGGGGATTATTGCGCCGGGTCCCAGATCACTGAGCCGACAGGTGACACTCCACTCGGGTGCTGCTCGCACCTCCCCCCTGCAATGCCGCTGCCTTGGGCTCCAGGTACACTAGGGGTTCTTTACTGTGGTGGGACCTGCACTGTAGGGGGGTCCTGCACTGTAGGGGGTCCTTCACTGTAGGGGGGGTCCTTCACTGTAGGGGGGTCCTGCACTGTAGGGGGGTCCAGCACTGTAGGGGGTCTGCAGGGGGGGTCCTGCACTGTAGGGGGGGGGGGTCCTGCACTGTAGGGGGGTTCTTTGCTGTGGTGGGTCCTGCACTGTAGGGGGGTCCTGCACTGTAGGGGGGGTCCTGCACTGTAGGGGGTCTGCACTGTAGGGGGTCTGCACTGTAGGGGGGGTCTGCACTGTAGGGGGGGTCCTGCACTGTAGAAGGGGTCCTGCACTGTAGGGGGGTCCTGCACTGTAGAAGGGGTCCTGCACTGTAGAAGGGGTCATGCACTATAGGGGTCCTGCACTGTAGGGGTCCTGCACTGTAGAAGGGGTCCTGCACTGTAGGGGGGGTCCTGCACTGTAGGGGGGTCCTGCACTGTAGAAGGGGTCCTGCACTGTAGGGGGTCTGCACTGTAGGGGGGTCCTGCACTGTAGAAGGGGTCCTGCACTGTAGGGGTCCTGCACTGTAGAAGGGGTCCTGCACTGTAGAAGGGGTCCTGCACTGTAGAAGGGGCCCTGCACTGTAGGGGGGGTCCTGCACTGTAGGGGGGTCCTGCACTGTAGAAGGGGTCCTGCACTGTAGGGGGGTCCTGCACTGTAGAAGGGGTCCTGCACTGTAGAAGGGGTCATGCACTGTAGAAGGGGTCATGCACTATAGGGGTCCTGCACTGTAGAAGGGGTCCTGCACTGTAGAAGGGGTCCTGCACTGTAGGGGGGGTCCTGCACTGTAGGGGGGTCCTGCACTGTAGAAGGGGTCTTGCACTGTAGGGGGTCTGCACTGTAGGGGGGTCCTGCACTGTAGAAGGGGTCCTGCACTGTAGAAGGGGTCATGCACTATAGGGGTCCTGCACTGTAGGGGTCCTGCACTGTAGAAGGGGTCCTGCACTGTAGAAGGGGTCCTGCACTGTAGGGGGAGGTCCTGCACTGTAGGGGGGTCCTGCACTGTAGAAGGGGTCCTGCACTGTAGGGGGTCTGCACTGTAGGGGGGTCCTGCACTGTAGGGGGGGTCCTGCACTGTAGAAGGGGTCCTGCACTGTAGGGGGGGTCCTGCACTGTAGAAGGGGTCCTGCACTGTAGAAGGGATCCTGCACTGTAGAAGGGATCCTGCACTGTAGGGGGGGTCTGCACTGTAGGGGGGTCTGCACTGTAGAAGGGGTCCTGCACTGTAGAAGGGGTCCTGCACTGTAGGGGGTCCTGCACTGTAGAAGGGTTCCTGCACTGTAGGGGGTCCTGCACTGTAGAAGGGGTCCTGCACTGTAGAAGGGGTCCTGCACTGTAGGGGGGGGTCTGTACTGTAGGGGAAGATTCTGCACTGTAGGGGGGTCTGTACTGTAGGTGAGGATTCTGTACTGTAGGGGAGTCTGTACTGTAGGGGGGTCTGCGCTGTAGGGGGGTGGGTCTGTACTGTAGGAGGGTCTGCACTGTAGGGGGGGGGGGTCTGCGCTATAGGGTGGAGGGGTCTGTACTGTAGGAGGGTCTGCACTGTAGGGGAGGATTCTGTACTGTAGGGGGGTCTACACTGTAGATGGGGGTCTGTATGGTAGGGAGGGGGGTCTGCACTGTAGGGGATCTGTGTAACATGCAGAGGGTCCAGAGCTGTGAGGGGCTGTGTAATGTAAAGGGGTGCAGAGGTGCAGGGTGCTGTGTAATGTAAAGGGGTCCAGAGGTACAAAGGCTGTGTAATGTAAAGGGGTCCAGAGGTTCAGGGTGCTGTGTAATGTAAAGGGATCCATGGGTACAAGGGCTGTGTAATGTAAAGGGGTCAGGAGGTTCAGGGTGCTATGTTATGTAAAGGGGTCCAGAGGTACAAGAGCTGTGTAATGTAAAGGGGTCCAGAGGTGCAGGCTGCTGTGTAATGTAAAGAGGTCCTTAGACGCAAGGTCCTGTGTAATGTAAAGGGGTCCAGAGGTGCAGGGCGCTGTGTAATGTAAAGGGGTCAGGAGGTTCAGGGTGCTATGTTATGTAAAGGGGTCCAGTGGTACAAGAGCTGTGTAATGTAAAGGGGTCCAGAGGTGCAGGCTGCTGTGTAATGTAAAGGGGTCCAGAGGTGCAGGGGGCTGTGTAATGTAAAGAGGTCCTTAGGTGCAAGGTCCTGTGTAATGTAAAGGGGTCCAGAGGTGCAGGGTGCTGTGTAATTTAAAGGGGTCCAGAGGTGCAGTTGTGGAGAGGGGGGGTACACAGTAGTGACAAAAAGATATTGAAGGATGCAGAGGTATGCAGGGGACACGGTGGGTGTTTTTAAATTTTATGGTGGGGGGGGGGGTGCCAGATATAGGATCCGCCCCGGGTGCCAAATGCTCTAGGTACGCCCCTGGGTGTACTCACTTTTCTTTCCAGCAGCTGAGACATTAATGGCTGTGTGTTGCGTGAATTTGAGGGGACAGCAAATTTACACTGTTATACAAGCTGTACACTCACTACTTTACATTGTAGCAAAGTGTCATTTCTTCAGGGTTGGCACATGATATGATAAAATATTTACAAAAATGTGAGGGGTGTACTCACTTTTGTGAGATACTGTACGACACCAGCCATATGAGGGCTTGAATCTTTGGTTGAGAGATGACAGAAGCACAATGGTAACTGTGAGAATTATCATGAGGTCATTCTGTAAGAAACAGAAAATCAAGTATTTAAAATGCTTATTTGCAGGGTTTTCCTTTCAACAAATTATTTGTATTCCTATTTAAAGTGTTTTTGAACTTGCTAGAAAATGTGACTACTCCAGGAAGAGTTAGTACCCCAGCACAGCCCCTTCCTTCCTTGCACGTCATAGTCCTCTCCTCTTCGGGAAGCGTCTAATTACTGTCTGGCTGTCCAGACAGTTTTCCATTCTATCGAGAACAAAAAAGGGTCTTGGCTATAGATGTACTCTTAACACCATATTCTTTCATTGAAAATCTTTTGTCCCATACACACAATCGGATTTTTCGACAACAAAACCGTGAATTTTTTTCCGAAGGATGTTGGCTCAAACTTGTCTTACACAGTCACACAAATGTTGGCCCAAAATTCCGAACGTGAGAATGCGGTGACGTACAAGACGTACGACCAGCCGAGAAAAAGGAAGTTCAATAGCCAGTGTGCCTGCATCTGCTTGATTCCAAGCATGCGTGAACCTTTGTACAACGGACTTGTGTACACATGATCGTAAAATCCGACAAGTTTTGTTGGCGGAAAATCTGAGAACCTGCTCTCAAACATTTGTGGGTGGAAATTCCGACAGCAAATGTTCAATGGAGCATATACACGGTCAGACTTTCCGACAAGCTCACATCCAACATTTGTTGTCGGAAAGTCTGATCGTGTGTACAGGGCATTTGAATTATCTCATTAGCTATGTTATCAATGATCTTACCAATCGGCCTTGATAGTTGATATAAAGAACTGAGAGCCATTGCTGTTGGGCCCCGCGTTGGCCATGGCGAGGACACCTGGGGTACTGTGCTTCAAAATGAAATTTTCATCTTCAAACTTACCACCGTATATAGATTTACCTCCAGTGCCATTGTGATTGGTGAAGTCACCACCCTGGAATTAAGATGGAAAGTGGAAAAAGAGTTGAGAATAATATGTATATTATTGACACTGATCAGGGATAAGATCATAGATTTGCTTGTGGGTCACGTTTTAAACGTTTTACATTCACCTCAATATTTGTTCACACAGGAGTCACCAAATCACTAATATCCTCATATTGATGCTTCTGATGTGCAGAGAATTACACACATCTGCATGAACATATTTAGATGATTTTAAAAAGTTGTCAATTTACCTTTTGTGCAGCTCCTGTTATATTGTCACCATCCATCCTCTGCCCTTTCACTGTTTATTGCTGATGCTTTTAAATATCCATTTTACCCATCTTGATGAATAAAAAAAACTCAACAAATGCTTCATAGTAACTACTGCTTTTAAATATATACACTCACCGGCCACTTTTTTAGTTACACCTCACTAGTACCGGGTTGGGCCCCCCTTTGCCTTTAGAACCGCCTTAATTCTTCATGGCATAGATTCTACAAGGTGCAACTGTTCCTGAGATTTTAGTCCATATTGACATGATAGCATCACACAGTTGCTGCAGATTTGTCGGCTGTACATCCATCCATCCAACATCTCTCGTTCCACCACATCCCAAAGGTGCTCTACTGGATTGAGATCTGGTGACTGTGGTGGCCATTGGAGTACAGTGACCTCATTGACATGTTCAAGAAACCAGATTGAAATGATTTGAGCTTTGTGACATGGTGCATTATCCTGCTGGAAGTAGCCATCAGAAGATATAGTCATAAAGCGATGGACATGGTCAGCAACAATACTCAGATACGCCATGGTGTTTAAGCAATGCTCAACTGGTACTAAGGGGCCCAAAGCGTGCCAAGAAAATATCCTCCACACCATTACACCTCCACAATCAGCCTGAACTGTTTATACAAGTCAGGATGAATCCATGCTTTCATGTTGTTTTTATGCCAAATTTTGACCCTACCATCTGAATGTCGCAGCTGAAATAAGGACGAATCCTCATATGGTAACGAGACTTCTTATAGCGGGAGATTTTAATGGTATTCTGGATAGGACTCTGGATACTTCCAATCCAACCAGACTTCCGGATACGGATTTGGAGCAATGGGCTACGGCCCTGCAGCTCACGGAGGTCTGCAGATGGAAGAATCCACAGGAGAAGCGCTTCTCCCACCTGTCTGCGGTCCACCGCTCGGGCTCCAGAATAGACCTGGCCTTTTGCTCTCCGGCTATGCTTCCATTTGTAGCCTCGGCAACATACTTGCCGGCGGGAATCTCAGATCATTCCCCTCTGGAGGTCATTCTGCAGCTTGGGGGGGAGAAGGGCAGGGGTGGCTGGAGACTAGCGACTCGCTGGCTGCGGGATGAGCGGGTGGAGGAGAATATGCGAGGGAAGATTGCTCAATATTGGGACTGTAATGATAATGTGTCCACCCCACAGATCACCTGGGATGCCTTCAAGGCAACTATAAGAGGGGATTACATATCGGCCATAAAGGCTGCCAGGGTGGACTGTGCCTCAGAGACTAAGGACCTGGAGTCCAATGTGTGTATGGCAGAGGGGGAGTTTGCGTCGGATCCTTCTCCTGGGGCATATTCCTCCCTGGCAAGGGCTCGGAGGGAGCTGTCTCTACACCTATCTAATAAGACGACCTCCTCGGAGTGGTCACTCAGAGCCAGGATATTTGAGTCCGGGGACAAGAATGGAAGGCTTTTGGCCGGTCTGGTGGCTGACCCCAAATTTCAAACGGTTGTACCCATGATACATACTGCGACAGGGGGTGTGACTTCAAACCCAGCTGACATCCTTAATGAATTTCAAATGTATTTTTCCTCATTGTATGGATCCACCACTGAGCAGTTGTCCCCTGAGCACCTCTCATTTCTTCAGGGTATATCACTGACGGATTTGACGGGGGAGGACGTGGCCCTACTGGAAGCGGACATTTCAATAACTGAAATAGAAGCAGCAATCCGCTCCCTACCTCCTAATAAGACGCCGGGCCCTGATGGGCTTCCGGGTGACTGGTACAAAATGTACATGGCTGATCTAGTCCCACGACTCCATAAGTTATATGCCCTTTGTTTGGAGACCGGATCTCTGCCTGACTCGATGACACAGGCCCACATAGTTCTGGTACATAAGCCGGGGAAGGATGCCTCCTATTGTTCGGCATACCATCCTATATCCCTTCTCAATTATGATTTGAAGATACTAACGAAAGTGTTAGCCACCAGGCTGATGGGGATCCTCCCGTTTTTGGTAAACATAGATCAGACTGGTTTCATGCCAGGGAAGTCAACGGATGTCAATATCCGTAGAGTCTTCACTCATTTGCAAATCCCTTCTACGGACCAGGACACCAGGGTTCTCGTGGCCTTAGACCTTGAAAAGGCATTTGACTCAGTGTCCTGGGCCTACATGGAGGAGGTACTCAGATTATATGGCTTTGGCCCCATTTATAGGAAGTGGATTCAACTGTTATTCCAGAAACCAAATGCACAAATTAAACTGGGAGGTGTGCTGTCCTCTCCGTTTCCGGTGGAGAGGGGCACCCGACAGGGGTGTCCTCTATCTCCGGCCCTCTTTTCCTTAATGGTAGAACCCTTGGCGGTTGCGCTGCGATCCTCGGACGACGTTCGGGGGGTGCGGGTGGGATCCTTGGAGGAAAAGATTGCACTGTATGCTGATGATATTATTCTCTTCCTCCGGGATCCCGGCCCGTCCCTCCGGGCGGCGTGTGAGCTTTTGTCGCGCTTTGCGGATGTGTCGGGCCTGAGGGTAAACTGGGACAAGTCCCAGATCCTGCCAGTGGACCCAGATGCTGGGAGGTTGGCTGACCCCTCACTTCCGCTACAGTGGGCGGGACAAATTAAGTATCTTGGTATCATCATTTCTCCCAGGGTACAGGATTTTTGTAAACTTAATCTTCTTCCCATCCTACAAACCACACAGAATAGGCTTAAAGTGTGGGCCAACCTCCCCCTTACGCTAATAGGTCGAATTAAAATGAAATTGCTTCCCCCTCTCCTATACGTAATGCGCCATTCTCCAACGTGGATACCCAAAATTCTTTTTCGGCGACTAGACTCTCACATCTCCAGTTTCTTGTGGGGCACCACGCCTCCCCGATTCCGCTTATCCATACTACAGAGACCTTGGACGCAGGGGGGCCTGGCATGCCCTAATTTTTTTCTCTACTTCATAGCGGTGATGCTCACGCATGCCCACGGCTGGCTTACCTCGGATGCCACCAACGCAGCTGTTGCCTTGGAGGCCTCCATTGTGGGCTCATTCGAAGCACTGCGGAACGTTTTATTTAGGGGCCCTCAAGCTCCGCATCCCCTCACAGCCTCGATGAGGATGGTGCTGAGGGCGTGGTCTGGGGTGTGTGGCCATAGGCCGACTGGGCCCCGAGTGCTCTCTCCTAATACTCCATTGTGGGTCAATCCCTCCCTGCCTGAATTCTACTCTATTCCGGATCCGATTGTGTGGGCGTCGAGGGGCGTTCGGTGTCTACACCACGTTTGTGAGAATGGTGCATTGCTGACATTTGACCAGCTTAAATCTAGGTTTGACTTGCCCAATGTGTACTTCTTCCAGTTCCTGCAGCTTCGTCATGCGTTTGGGACTCAGTTTGGTAGTTTCGCCCCTGACCTTATACCAGTCTAGTATGGAGTCGCTTCTGCGTCAGGAGTCGGTGCTTAAACCATTGTCCACGATATACAAGGCTTTGCAGCCCTCGGTTCATAATGGATTGGAAAAACTTAGGGAATTTTGGGTGGCGGAGCTGCCGGGACTGGATGGAGAGGACTGGGAGGACATTTGGGACTCCCCCTTTAGACATTTGATTTCCTCAAGAGATCGGCTAATTCAATTTAAAATACTACATAAATTTTATTACACCCCATGTAGACTTCATAGGATTTACCCTGACTCTTCGTCACAGTGCTGGCGCTGTGGAGCGGATTTGGCGGGGTATATCCATATGATTTGGGCTTGCCCCGTGGTACAACGTTATTGGTCAAGAATACTCTCTTTTATTACTGAGCTGACAACGATCCCTATACCTCAGACGGCGGAGATATGTCTGCTTGGGTTGGTAGACGCTTTGGTTCCCTCGCGGGCAGTCCGCACATTGCTGGGGCTGCTGCTCTTCTATGCGAGGAAACTTGTTGTGCTCCGGTGGAGGGCCCCTACAGCGGCCCTCACCCTGAGTGCATGGAAATCATTAGTTAACCTTGCAGTACCACTGTACAAAGAAGCATATTTCATCCGGGGATGCCCTCAGAAGTTTCAGAGGGTTTGGAATATCTGGTTGGAGTCTGAGACAACGGTTGGGGAGCGGGACAGCCCTGTTGGGTTATCAACCCAATCTATCCAGTAGACAACTCCTCTGGTAAGCTTTCTCTAGGGTAGCGTTTGAGATGCTTGAGTATCTGGTTGACGCCCACTTGTGGACCTCTGTTGGTAGACTGCCTGTAGTGCATCACTAAGCTTAATGTTAATTACTGGGAATTACATTACTCCTGTCAATTTT
Source organism: Lithobates pipiens (assembly GCF_037356315.1). Lineage (NCBI taxonomy): Eukaryota > Metazoa > Chordata > Amphibia > Anura > Ranidae > Lithobates > Lithobates pipiens. The sequence continues at coordinate 537,511,343 of NW_027507903.1, forward strand.
AGCAGCAAGCTATGGGGTTTGGTTGTTGTATGTTCTTTAGGTTAGGATGATAGTTTTTAGGTGTTCTGCCTTACCTGTTGTGTTGTATTGTTTGAGCCGGGGAATGCCCCAAGGCTATGTTCTGTACTTTTCTCTTTTAAAACAAATAAAAAGAATAATAAAAAAAAAGAAATAAGGACGAATCAGACCAGGCAATATTTTTCCAATCCTCTGTTGTCCAATTTTGGTGAGCCTGTGCAAATTGTAGCCTCAGTTTCCTTTTCTTAGCTGACAAGGTTCGATGTGTTGTACATTCAAAGATGGAATTCTGCATACATTGGTTGTAATGAGTGGTTATTTAACGGATGGAGGAAATACGGACATACTGTCCGCATGTGTGAAAGGGGCCTTACCAAGCAATTGAACAGGTGTACCTAATAAAGGAGTTTATTTACTAAAGCCAGCGAGGGCAACATTTGTCACAATTTTGCCGAGAAACCAATCAGCTTCCAGGTTTTATTGCTAAAGCTTAATTAAATGAGCTGAGGTTAGAAGCTGATTTGTGACTAATTTAGCCCTCTCTAGCTTTCATAAATAAACCCCAAAGTGGCTGGTGAGTGTATGTTATAAGCATTTATTCAAGTGTCTCATCAGTTCAGAACTAATGAATTAACAAACACTGCCTAGGCCCATCTCGCAATAAATTTCGATCAGGCACAGCCAGGGAGTACAGGGTACAAGTACTATTTATGCACAAGTACCAAGCAGTTTGTCTCAAGCAGAAACATGAAAAAAAAATATCTAGAAACTGTGCTCCAGTCCAGACAGACTGTAATTGAACTTGCATTTTCTTATACAAAGCTTTCTTTCTTTGTCCGATTTCTACTATCTCCACCCTGTAAAATGCCCCCCTTTACCTTTCCTTCTCACAATAGTATTATCTCTTCTCAATATCTCATTACTTTACCCCTCTTTTCCACCACACAGTTTAAATATATCAACCTCACTGCTACCCTCTCTCTATTACTGCACTCACCACATCCTGATAATACTGACCCCTCATGATGAATAAACTTCCAGATAGTGGGGTATGTGCACTCATATAAATCTCACTTTCATCTTATGCCCCTCAACCTTCTTTTTTTTTTTTAAATTCTTTATTTACGGATTGCAGGTAATACAGGGAAAAACTGTAAAAGACATAGATCACTCAGTTTTCCAGGGTAACAAAAACACTCACATAATCAACCAACACTTTGTGGGGGATCAGGGAAAACCAATCAGTTTGCTAAAGCAGTGGCCCCAGCCTTGTCTAAACCATCACGTTATCGTAGTCAAATTATCTGGCATCCCAGTGTCCACTTAGAAATGAGGGCAAACCCCGGGGCAACGCCCTTCCAAGCCCAGGTCGAGGGGTAGCCGACATCGGTCACTGTCATTTTATCGGACAAAGAGCTCAGCCGGGACCCTCCCAAGGGACACCCACCCCTAGCTGGGAAACCGAGGAAACAAAAAGGAGAGGTTTGTGCAATCACCGTGCATTTTAACTATATGAGGGGGTTGGGGGGTAGGGAAGGAGGGGGGGGCAAGCAGTGAGGAGAAAGGGATGGGGGTAAGCAGAGTGAAAGTTATGGGGGGTTAAGAGTGCTACAGAGCAGGTGGGAGAGAGTGAATCAGAGTGGAATATGAGAAATGATGGAAAGGAGGAGGACTCCGATGGATTCCCACGGCCGGGGCCCTTCCCCTGTATACGTGCCAGAGCCTACAGATAGGATCTGTAAGCGTCGGAGAACCGGAACAAACTCCAGGGCAACCATCGAGCAGTGTGTTCTTCCTCCTTGTCGCCCAGAGCCGAAGTGAGCTGTTCCATACGGCAGATGTCGCAAACTCTCGCAAACCAGTGAGACACCGTTGGAGCGGCCCGCTGCTTCCACACGCTAGGTATGCATGCCCTGGCTGCACTCAGAAGATGCTTTAAGAGAGACTTGTGATACCTCTTGTGCGAGAGTGGGGTCAGATTGAGGAAAATTGCCGCCGGGTCGTTCTGCAGATCGACAGCTGTGAGGTCTAAAATGATACTAAGAACCTGTCTCCAGAAATGGGTCAACTGTGAGCATTCCCAAAAGATATGTAGTAACGTGCCAGGCTGTTCACCGCATCTCCAGCACAGAGGGCTGTGACCAGGGAACATAGCTGCCAGAACAGTGGGGGTCCTGTACCATCGGGTCAAAATCTTATAAGCTATTTCCTGGTATTTACTACATAGGGAGGACTTGTGCGCAAATAGAAGCGCGCGACTCCTCTGTTCGGGCGAGAGCCGGATACGAAGGTCCCGCTCCCATTTTTCCAAGAACACCAGATGACCCTGGGAGAGTTGATCCAGTAGGATGCGATAGGACAGGGAGAGAGATCCTCGGGTTGGTCCCTCCCCTGAGCACATTTCCTCAAACGATGTTAGGGGTCTGCGGAACTCGCTACTGTTCGGTAGAGATTTCAAGAAGTGGGAGAGTTGGGCAAGCTTCCACTGTCCCAGGGCCGTGGCAGCTAACTCCTCGTACATAATAGGGACCGCTGACCACGTTCCAAGGCCAAGAAAAGAAGAGGCCCGCACCAAGTCTTGGCCAAGGTCGAGGCGGAACGATTTGTCCGTCGTGCCTGGTTCAAAACATGGGTGTCCAATAATGGGAGTCATGGGTGACGGGAAACTGGGCACGCCCGTCAGCTTAAAATATCTGTCCAACTCTCGCAGCGTTGGCTCAATGAGAGGGTGCGCCCGTACTGTTCCCGACCAGCTCGGACCACTCCATGGCAGACCTTCAAGTGGAAATGGCACGGATTCACGTTCCAGTCGAACCCACAGCTTATCCCTCAGATGTCTGCACCAGTCGACTACTCTGTTCATGTGGATCGCCGTATAATACCACGCCGGGTCTGGGAGGCCAATCCCACCCTTGTCTTTCGGTCTGAGCAGTAGTGCTCTGCTGAGTCTTGGAGGCTTGCCTTGCCATACGTAACGAATAAAGGCAGTGCGCATGGCTTTAAAAAATGATTGGGGGATTTTTATCGGTAAGGCTTGTAATAGGTACAAGAGTCTGAGCATTACATTCATTTTGAGCACATTACATCTCCCAAACCAGGAGGTCGCCAACTTTGACCACCTCTCTAGATCTACGGCAAAAATTTTTAGGAGTGGCTGAAAATTCAATTGAAAAATCAGATGTGGATCCGGGGGGATCTTGGTACCGAGATATTGTATAGCTTCAGTAGCCCAACGAAAGGGAAAGTTAGAGCTTAAACTCGTTTGGGCGTTGGTAGACAGTGAGACATTGAGTGCCTCCGATTTCTGTAAATTGATTTTAAAATTAGACAGTGAGCCATATCGTCTTACTTCCGCTAAAAGGTTCGGTAAAGTAATGTGAGGCTCCGAGACATAAAACAAGAGGTCATCAGCAAAAGCTGCGACCTTGTGGTGGTACGAGGGCGTGTCCAATCCCTTGATATCTACGTTCTGCCTGATATGATGCAGCAAGGGTTCAAGCGACAGGACAAATAAAAGGGGGGACAACGGGCACCCCTGCCTCGTTCCATTGCCAATAGTAAAACGCGACGAGGCAAATCCATTGACCCTTACCACCGCCGTCGGAGACGAGTAAAGGGCCGAGACCCATGTAAGCATGGGGGGAGGTATACCCAGACTTCGCAGAGTGGCTAGCAAAAAAGGCCAGCTCACCCTGTCGAACGCCTTTTCCGCGTCCACAGAGAGCAGCATAATCGGTAGTTTAAGGCGTCTAGCACGTTCAATAACATTGATTGTCCTGGTCGTGTTGTCTCGGGCCTCCCTATTGCGAACAAACCCTACCTGGTCCAGAGGTATCAGGCGCTGAAGAATGGGCGCCAACCGCTCTGCTAATATCTTAGTGAAGAGCTTGAGGTCGCAGTTTAATAAGGAGATGGGCCTATAGTTTGCGCAGAGCAGAGGATCCTTCCCCGGCTTGGGTATGACCGATATGCTGGCCTGTAACAGCTCTGGCGGGAAGGTCTGACCCTCCAATAGAGCATTAAAGGCTGACACAAATGGCGCGGATAACAGAGAGAGGAAGGCCCTATAGTATGGGACCGTGAACCCATCCGGGCCTGGTGCCTTGCCCTTGGGTGAGTCTTTTAACGCAGCCGACAATTCCTCCGGGGAGATTGGCTGCGAGAGAAGTTCCATCTCTTCCTGTGTCAGTGACGGGAGGTTTGCCGAAGCAAGGTAGTCGTCAATGGCTGCCGTGTTGGCCTGGGGGGCTTCTCCTGAATCCCGGGGGTGCAAGTTATATAGGCCTTCATAGAAAGATCGGAAGCTCTCTGCTATCTTCCTGGAATCATGAAGCTTAGTCCCCGAAGGGGAAGCTATGGTCGGGACGAAAGACGCATTGCGCTGGGTGCGCAGGGAGTTCGCTAGGGACCTACTGCATTTGTCTCCATATTCATAGTACGTCCTGCGGACCCACATAAGTCTGGTTTTGGCCTGAAAGAGAGAGAAGTCTCTGATTTGCTCTCTAAGATCTCTCACCTCCACCTCCAACGCAGCAGTCGGTTGAGATTTATGCCGTTGTTCACATGCATGAAGCTTGGCAATAAGTGTGGAGAGAGCCTCTGTTTTGGCCACTTTAAGTCTATGACCATGTTTAATAAGAATGCCCCTAATGTAGCATTTATGAGCAGCCCAAAGCATGAGGGGGTTGGAAACGGAATCTCGGTTATGCTCAAAGTAACTGTCTATTTCCCTAAGTAGGTCTGCATGGGTCTCAGGGTCTTTCAGGAGAGACTCATTCAGTCTCCACCAGGACTGACCCCGGGACTCCTGTTGCAGCTTCAGCGTCAAGGAGATCGGAGCATGATCGGATAGGGCTATGTGGCCTATCTGAGCGTCTGTGACCGCCGGGATAACATTGTGGGCGACCAGGAACATATCTATACGCGAGTAAGAACCATGAGCGGAGGAAAAGAACGTATAGTCTCTATCCTGTGGGTGGAGCGTGCGCCACACATCAATCAGTCGATGAGAATGCAGCAAATCTCTAATGTGCGAACGCGTTCTCGCAGATATCGCAGAAGTGCCCGACGAGGAGTCTCTGTGGGGGTCTAGGGTGAGGTTAAGGTCCCCTCCCACAATCAGAGTGCCCTCCGAGAATACAGCCAGAGCATCCAAGCAGGTTTCCAATGCCAGCAGCTGGTCCACATTCGGCATGTACAGATTTGCCAGAGTAAAAGTTTGCGAATGGAGGGTTCCCTTAACGAAGAGATATCTCCCCTCACTATCGGCTTGGACAGCTAACACTTGCCACGGCAGATTTTTAGCAAGAAGAACACATACTCCTCTAGATTTGGAGGTAGGCGACGTACTGTGATAAGCCAGGGGGAAGTGTTTACTGTAAAGCCGGGGTATTTGGCCTGTCCTGAAATGGGTCTCCTGGAGGAAGGCTATTTGGGGCCTCAGCCACCACAATTCTGCGAGACAGCTGGACCTTTTTTCAGGTACATTCAGCCCTTTCACATTCCAGGAAACCAGCTTCAGTGTCATGTCGGCAGCGGTACCCGGCCGAAGGGCCCCACCAGAGTCGGAAGTAGAAATAGAAGTCAAATACCAAGGAAAATAAGAAGAAAGAGGAAAAGCAGTAGGTAGGGGGGAGGGGGAAGGAGAGGGTAGAAGGGGGAAGGATAAGTCGGGGAGATGCTAAGGCTCCTATCGGAGAGAACCTGCCGGTTAAGGCAGAAGGGCCTAGTGGGGGAAGCGGTAAGGCACTGCAGGGGGAGGAACTCGTCGGTGCAGTACCCCTCCAGCAGCCTGTGGTCCATGCATCCCCAATTGAGCATGCACGGAGCTTCTTTGGCATCTTAACTTCGACATCCAACACATCATAGAACATCACAGCAGCTATTAACAAGCAGTCAACAACAGTAGGACAGCGCACAATCAGACCAACCTATTTAACTTTGCAACACAGATTATAGATAACATCATCCATTAGCTAGTAGCAGGTAGTCAGCAACAGTAGAACAGTGCATAATTCAATCAACATATCTAACTTTGCAACACAGAGCATGGACAACAGTATCCCACCCAGGCAACCGCCCCGCCCCCCCCCCCCCCCCCAAAAAAAAAAAAAAAAAAAAAGGGGGGAGAGGGGGGGGGGGGGGAGGGAGGGGGGAGAACAAGGGGAGGGAGCAGGAACACCGTCCAGGAGCATCCGGGGGACACCCCCAGGAATTCCAAAAACAAAAAGAGCTCCGAGATTCGGGCACCTAAATATAAACAGTGGTTAGAACGTTAAACAGTACCGCCAGCATCCCAGGTCACCGTCCAGTAAGCGCCATGTCCATCACTGGTCTTGAAGTGTCCCTCCCCTCCCCGCGTGAGGCCGCCGGGGGGAATGATCCGTTGCAAGGTGTAGAACACTAAATTGGACGCTCCAGCCACCTATATTTATAGAGAAAAAGCAATAAAGAAAAAAGGGGTGTAACACAGGTACAGTGGGTAAACTACTGCGCTCTTTCAGAGTTCACGATCTTGAGGGGCCTGCGATCGTTGACGTTGGGATCGACGGCGGCGTCTCCCTCTCTGCGGCCTACTTGAGGGGCTGCTCGTCGGGGCTCCCAGGTGAACGACCGGAGCTAACCAGTCTGGGATCGGAACCGGGGGCAGGTCCAAGGCCTCCAGGAAGGACGGGACCTCAGAAGGGTGTCGCAGCGCCAGAGGTCTCCCATTTCTGCGCACTATGAGGTGGAACGGATGACCCCACTTGTATGGTATCCGCCGTTCAGTGAGGCGTTCCAAGAGGGGTCGCAGACAGCGTCTCATCTGGAGGGTCTTGCGGGAAATATCTGGCAGAAGGATGACTTGGGCTCCGTCAAAATCAACGCTGCCTTTGCGCCACGCCGCTTGCAGAATATCCTCCCTAACCGAGTAATTGTGGAGGCAGCATAAAACGTCACGTGGCCGGTTCTCTGTGGGGTTCCTGGGACCCAAGGTCCTGTGGACTCTATCAATGGCTATGGCTGTGTCAGCAGCGCGGTCCAGACAGGCGTTAAATATAGCAGTAACTGTGGCTTTGAGGTCTGCTTGGCCCGTGGCTTCGGGCAGGTCTCTGATCCTGATGTTACGTCTGCGGTTGCGATTCTCAAGGTCATCTACTAGAAGTTGCAACTGTGCGACTCTGTCAGCAAGGGTATCATGTGCGACTTTCAGGTCAGAAACATTAGTGGTCAGTGAGGTAACATCTGATGTCAAGGTGGTCACCCGCTCGTTCGTAGCCGACACATCACGTTTGACCCCTGCGATCTCCTGACGCAAGGTCGTTTCAATCCTGGTTGCCATACAACTAAAATCCTCCTTAGTGGGAAGGTTTTGTAGCAAAGTCAGTATGGTTGTGTCTCCTAATAAAGCTTGAGGAGTGGGTAGCAGATTGGCCCCCTGTGCGGCTGAGGCAGGAGTAGCCTGGGCATGTAAACTGGGGGTGAGGCATCCACTGTGAGAGGGTCTCTGGGACAGTTGGGAGTTATGGGGAAACCAGGGTGGCAGGCTGCTGCGGTCTGGGCTGTCTAGTGAGGCCATAGACAGTGAGCGGGGGAGGCATGGGGACAAGTCACTCGGTGGGGAGAACGGCGGCAGGTCGTGTCCCTGCACAGTCATCTGCTCACCTGCTCCCTGTGCCTCATGTCCCGGAGCGCCGGAGGCCGCGGGCGCCATCTTGGATGGATCCGGCGTGGAGACTGGGGGCTGCAGCGGGACTAAGTACTTCTCCATCGCTGCAGTGAAGGGCTCCGCTCGGCTGGCAGGGTTCCGCTGTCGTGCGGGGATGTCGGCGATGCCGAAATGTGCGATCCTATTGAGGTACCGGCTTGCGGAGGGGTCACGGACCGGGAGCTCCAGAAAAGAGCGTCCTCACTCCTGCATGTCTAGGCCACGCCCCGACCCCCTCAACCTTCTGCTTCCCTTGGATGCGTGATGAAGGGGTCCTCTGTGGCTCCGAAGCGTCAATATCCTTTGCTGTGCTGTGATCATTCAATAAAGCGTTGGACCCTGTTATGGGATTTCCTGGTGTGCTGGTGACAAATTCCTGGTTCCAGTTGGTGGTCACTGCAGAACCCACCTACTTTTCAACCCTTTTCAGGAACATGTGCATTGGGAATATTGCTCAGAACTCTCCGCTCCATCTTCCCCAAATGCCTGAGGGTACTTCCCCTGGCATCCTGCCAAACAGATCTGCCAAACACTCTCTGTAGCACCCTCTCATCCAGTCCTCATTAGCTCCTTTCAACCTTTAATTCTCTGATCAATTCATTTACCACTGATGACATTGCCAAATATAAACCGAGATATACTTTGTAACAACATTTTAATTGTCCAGCTATCTCCTACACTTAACCTACCCTGTCTATCACTAGAGATGGGCCGAACACCCCCTGGTTCACTTCACACCAGACAAGGATCTTTTAGGCCCCTTTCACACTGGGGCGGGGGCGGCATCAGTGGCAAAGCTATTTTTAGCGCCACTTTACTGTCGTATTTGTGTAGGTATTCGGCCGCTAGCGGGGCGCTTTTAACCCCGGTTAGTGGCCTGAAAAAGGGTTAAAACCACCCACAAATCGCTGCTGCAGCAGTGCTTTGCCGGTGGTATAGCCGCACTGCCCCATTGATTTCAGTGGGCAGGAGCGGTGGAGGAATGGTATACACACTGCTCCTTCACGCTCCAAAGATGCTGCTAACAGGACATTTTTTTGCATCCTGCCAGCGCACCGCTTTATAGCTCTGTAGCGCCTGCAAAGCGCCCCTGGGGTCTTATGGATTTTGAGGGGAAACCCACATCAATTTTTTTTTTTTTTTGACCCTTCAGTCTGGTTTGTATTTTGAGGGGAACTCCCACGCCAACATTTTTTTTTTAAACGCCATGGGATCCCCCAAAAATCCAGCACCCCTCTCCGCAACCATACCAGGCTACTGCCCTCAACATGGAGGGTCCTTTGGAGTGGGGGGGCTCTGCTAACAATTGAACTTTCAATTTCTCCATCAACTCATCTCCACACAGTTGCTCCTCCCTTGATGATTGAAAGCTTCTATGAACAGGGTCTTCGCCCTCTTATCTTGAATTGTATTGTAACTATGCTAACTCCCAAAACATTGGAAAGCACTGCACAAACTGCTGGCACAGCATTAATCCTGTATAATAATATGTGTAAATTGATTTGTTCTTCCCAAACAGAGATCCAACTGTCCAAGGAAGAGAGAAACAATGTGAAGATTTTTAGTAATGAGGTAGAGGTAAAGCATACAGATAGAAAAGAAAGATCTTTGAAGATAATAAAAGATATTTTTCTGATTGCAATTGGACTGGCTAATGCCTGTCACTGCAATAGCATTACTGAATGGCTTTATTAATACAATCCTGGCTTCTTTGTTTATGTATCATGATAGTTTAATGATTTATCTGGAAAAAGTAAACCCTTTTATGTACAAGTAACCCATATGTGGGGTGGCAAAAAGGTGGCCTTTAATGGCCCCACACCGCACATGTGTCGCTAGGCGGGCAGTATTTATGTGCTGGGAGCACACTCCCTGCATGCTCCCAGCAGAAGGACTGAGCTGCCGAAATTGGCTCTGGGGAAAAAAATTGGTAACTGGCAGGACCGGCTTCTGATCATGTGATCACTATGAAAGCCAATCATAGTGATCACATGATCGCCGATCCTTCCCATCCCCCTGGGCATTAAAAACGTTTAAAAGGGATGCCAGGGCGGGTGGGAAGGGGTTAAAAATTGTGCATGGTTAACCACTTACAGACCGGACCATTTTGCTGGTCAAAGACCAGACCACTTTTTGCAATTCGGCACTGCGTTGCTTTAACTGACAATTGCGCGGTCGTGCGACATGGCTCCCAAACAAAATTTGCGTCCTTTTTTTCCCACAAATAGAGCTTTCTTTTGGTGGTATTTGATCACCCCTGCGGTTTTTATTTTTTGCGCTATAAACAAAAATAGAGCGACAATTTTGAAAAAACGCATTATTTTTTACTTTTTGTTATAATAAATATCCCCCAAAAATATATATAAAAAATTTTTTTCCCTCAGTTTAGGCCGATACCTATTCTTCTACATATTTTTGGTAAAAAAAAAAAAAAAAAAACACAATAAGAGATTATTGTTTGGTTTGCGCAAACATTATAGCGTTTACAAAATAGGGGATAGTTTTATGGCATTTTTATTAATAATTTTTTTTACTAGTAATGGCGGCGATCAGCGATTTTTATTGTGACTGCGACATTATGGCGGACACATCAGACATTTTTGACACATTTTTGGGACCATTGTCATTTATACAGCAATCACTGCTTTATAAATGCAGTGATTCCTGTGTAAATGACACTGGCAGAGAAGGGGTTAACCAGTGGGTGGCAGTGTAGGGGTTAAGTGTTCCTAGGGGTGTGTTACTAACTGTGGGGGGCTGGGCTTTCATTTAGTGAACACTGATCTCTGCTCCAATCACATGGAGCAGAGATCAACGTCACTAGTTGCTAGGCAGAAATGGGAAATGCTATTTACAACCGCATTTCTCCGTTCAGCCGCCCCATGAGACGATCGTGGGTAAGCCCGCGGTAATCGAGTCCGCGGGACCTGCGACCGGACTCACGGGGGTCCCGACCGGCACGCGAGCGTGCCACCGGCAGCATGCGAGCGATGGCAGGGCGGCATTAAAGATTGGACGTACCTGTACGCCAATATGCCTGCCCGTGCCATTCTGCCGACGTACATCGGCGTGCGCCGGTCGGGAACCGGTTAAGGAAGAATTTGGCAGGTAAAAAAGAACTGCACCTTTGATTACATACAAATGAACTAGTAAATACAATGAACCAATACTTTTTTTTAAAAAAAAATGACATTGTATTTTATTTCTGACACTTGCAAACTAGTGACAATGTCATTTTACAAAGGCCTGGCTATATTTTGACAGTCACTCCTGCTGTGTAATACAAAGCAATTCCCGGCTGTCATAAAGGCTGTGGGAGTGGTGGCAGGGGATAAGCAGGACATAATAAATGTATCCTAGAAAATTTGTTAAAGTTTTTGAATTATGAATCACTTTCAGGCACTGCTGCCTCTCACTGCTATTCTCAGGAACATTGTGAAATTAAGTGTTGACCCTTCTTTTTCAAAACCTCTGCCATTCACCCTGGCAAGCTGTCAATCAACTTCTGGGCCACATCCTGACTGATGGCAGCCCATTCTTACATAATCAATGCTTGGAGTTTGTCAAAATGTGTGGGTTTTTTTTTGTTCACCCGCCCCTTGAGAATTGACCACAAGTTTTTAATGGGATTAAGGTCTGGGGAGTTTCCTGGCCATGGACCCAAAATTTTGATGTTTTGTTCCCCAAGCCTCTTAGTTATAACTTTTGCCTTATGGGAAGGTGCTCCATCATGCTGGAAAAGGCATTGTTCCTCACCAAACTGTCCTTGGATGGTTGGGAGAAGTTGCTCTCAGAGGATGTTTTGTACTATTCTATATTCATGACTGTGTTCTTAGGCAAATTTGTGAGTGAGCCCACTCCCTTGGCTTAGAAGCAACCCCATACATGAATGGTCTCGGGATCAGTGGTAGCTGGTGCTCAAAATTTTTTGGGGGTCGGCATAAAATAACATCAACTCCCACCACAGCGGGAGACAGACGGCAACCGTAACCCCCCACCCCCCGAAACATCTCAATCACCTGGCACCCCCCAGTGTGGGAGACGTCCGGCGGATGCCTTACCTTAGGAGGCAGGGGAAAGGAAGATCCGGGGGGCGCTCTGACTGATTCTGCCAGGGAGCACGCAGAGAGACATTCTCCTCCCGGCAGCACGGGAACAGGAAGTGTGTCCTGAGACATGATTGGCCAGGGAGTCCTAAGACTCCCTGGCCAATAGGCGCTTCCTGATTGGCCGGGAGCAGAATGAGGGAGACAGTAGTGAATATTGATTCACTAATGTCACACAAGTGGGTATGCTCACGCCTACCCTTTTTTTGAAGCCTCTGGCTCTAATCGCATGCTTCAAAAAAAATAAAAAATTGATTGGGGGGTCAGATGTATGGATGGGGGCGGCGCCCCTGTGCCCCTAATGGATGGGCCACTGCTCAGGATGCTTTACTGTTGGAGGACATAGGACTGATGGTAGCGCTCACCTTTTTTTTTCTCCGGACAAGGATTTTTTCTGGATGTCCCATACAATTGGAAAGGGAATTCATCAGAGAAAATTATATTACCCCAGTTCTCAGCAATCCAATCCCTGTACCTTTTGCAGAATATTAGTTTCTCCCTGATGTTTTTCCTGGAGAGAAGTGGCTACTTTTCAGCCATTCTTGACACAAGGCCATCCTTCAAAAGTCTTTGCTTCACTGTGCATGCAGATGTACTGTAGGAGACACTCCTTCAGGTGCTTGCTGGACATTTTTGGGCTCCCTGAAGCCTTCTTCACAAATGTAGTGGAAATGTTTTTTTATGAGATAACGTTTATTTTCATAGCAAAGAGGGACTTTGCATTTAATTGCAATTCATCTGATCACTCTTCATAACGTTCTGCAGTATGTGCAAATTGCCATCATAAAAACCAAGGCAGTAGACTTTGTCTTAAAACTTTTGGCCATCGCTGTACTTTTCGCTGTTTTTCTTGCTGGAGGGACTGACAAAGAGGCACAGGGGTTGATTTACTAAAGGCAAATAAACTGTGCACTTTGCAAAGTGCAGTTGTCCTTTGCAAGTGCAGTTGCTCCAGAGCTTAGTAAACGAGGTAAACCTTCACTTTGCAAAGAATACCCAATCATGTGCAAGGAAAATAAAACAGGATTATTGCTTGCACATGATTGGATGATGGAAGGCAGCACAGCTTCTGATCATCTACTAAGCTCTGGAGACACTGCACTTTGTAAAGTGCACAGTCTATTTGCCTTTAGTAAATCAACCCCACAGAGTGCAGAATAAGGGTCCCTTCACACGGGGCAGATCAGTGCTGATCCGCCCCGTGGATATCCGCTTGCTCAGCAGGGATCGCCGGAGCGATCTCCGCTGAGCAGGAAGATGACAGGTCCGTCTCTGCACACTACACAGGGACGGACCTGTCAAAGTGCCGCTCTCCCCTATGGGAAATCGGGTGACGACGGACCGCAGTGTCGGGTCGGATGTCAGCGGACTTGTCACCGCTGACATCCGACGCTCCATAGACCTCTATGGAGCATCCGATCAGGTCTGCCTGAAAAACTGACAGGCGGACCTGAACGGATCGTCCGTGTGAAAGGGGCCTAAGGCATGGCAAGTCACAAATGGGGGAAAATTAGCAACAGGAAATCAACAGGAAATACTGATGACTAGCCCTTCTTTATTTGGCAACAGTTTCCAGTGGTCAGCAGGTTATGAAAGAGACAACGAAGGCATTGAAATAGAATGGTACAAGATGAAGTTTAGGTTGGTTATTGAGGAGAAAAAAGGTGGTGGGTTCAAATGAAATTGGATTGTATTTTGATGGTTATAGACCCTTTCAGCAAATTATGCATCGATTTCAATGTGATAATATAAAAAAATATATATATATAGACTGACCTGGCACATAAAGCTTGGGATGATACGGTGGAAAGTGCAGCCCTTGTAGCCATATCCAACTTCCCCAGTACATAGCTTCAGAAAGTTCTCTACAGAAGTGAAAATTGATAATGTAATAGAAAATAAAAGAATTGAGCTGCAAAGAACTGAGCAAAGAAATATAAAGGCACAGTAAACCCAGGGAAGACAAGGTTACTTTGAAGGTTAGTCCACCCAAAGCTCATATCTTAGTTTTGTAGGGTCGCTGTTTGGTTAAATCTTCTACTGGCTTCCTATATCACTTGTGGACTCTGAAAGCAAGGTTTTCCTGCTTTTGCTTTCTCCATAATGAGCATAAAGGGCTGATATAGTTGAGAACTCAGGTGCAGAAATCTGCAATATCTGGTTGATGATTCTAACCATCATCATCCATTCAAAACTGAAAATGAGTCTTCAGTGGACTAACCCTTTAATAATACAAAAGAGACATACTGTTTGGATAAGAGTTAGTTCTAAGATGTTAGATGTAAATTCAAAAACTCTCTTTGTAAAGATTGGCATCAGCATGCTCTTTATATATGCCACACTGTGTATCATCATATTGGTGGGTAATTAGATTGTTTATCATTGTGTGAATCCTGCAATCTTTTTCACTGACTGTGTTAGTCACACACAAAGAGAAATGTATTCATATCACCGTGACCTGAATAAGTGCCCTACCTGCAGTCTTGGGCACTACATCAAACCGGAGCTAAGAAAGGATAGGAGGAGAGGTCAGCCAGGTGCACTTCATTGCTCACATAAAGATCTACACTTAGAATATTGCTGCTACTGCAGCTGCTGTCCGTCTCAGTCAAGTGATCACAGTGTTAAAATGCTTCCATTTAGGCAAATAGAAAAAAAAACAAGCAAAGTTTGACCATAGCCCATAGCTATCTATTCAGCAAAACTGCCTGTACATTTGTTCTGTGTGGACTAACCATCTGAATGAGGCAAAATCAAATGTTCTTAAGCCATTTTCTCTACTGGTCAAATGTTTTTCAAATATTATAGTCAGTAGACATTAAGAGAGAACATTTTTGAGAGAGAGGGAGTCCTAGCAGATTAAGGATACCACGTCCCCATATTAGTGAATACAACAGAGAAAAACAGGGGGGGCCAAGAGAGGGCTGGGGAATCACCAACCACCGGGACTTTAACGGTATCCTATCAAAAAAATATTAACCAAGAAAAAAATCTTGATATATTAAAATATTACAATTTTATTCAAGCTATACACAATTTTAATTTAGACATTCATAAAAACGATGATTTGACATCAATTTGCAAGAGAAGGCATATTCATATTTAATCCCATTTTTCACCGAACAAGAGAAGTGAAGAAAAGGCAAACGCCCCGGGATCGGCTTCTTCAGGAAAAACTGATTGAGCAGCCAACAAAGCGATATTGCCAATGCTCCAAAGAATTCAAAATATTAGACGAAAGTCATTCTAAGACAGTATTAAAAAAATCTCTGTGTTTGTTATAGCGAGAAAACGCACAAATCAGAATGGAGTTTGTCGCCTAATGGGAATCATAATGGAGAAATTGAACCAATGAAAATTGTTGAAAGAGGTTATGTAAACTTCCAAATAGGTCAAAGTTACAGTCCACATAGTATATTGGAATCCAATACTATGCATCCAATTCCCACAATTGCCAAACAGGCAAACTTTGGCAATTGTGGGAATTGGATGCATAGTATGCACACACCAGACAGCCAACTAATGGCTTTAACTACTACATCTATTTCCAATATACATAACTATGTATTGCCCATCATTAGCAGCCACTGTGCCCATCAATGGCAGCCACTATGCCCATCAAACGCAGTCACTATGCTCATCAATTGCAGCCACTGTGCCCATCAATAGCAGCCACTGTGCCATCAATTGCAGTCACTGTGCCCATCAAACGCAGCCACTGTGCCCCATCAAACGCAGCCACTGTGCCCCATCAAATGCTGCCACTGTGCCCCATCAAATGTTGCCACTATGCCCATCAAATGCTGTCACTGTGCCATTAAAATAGTACCATATCAAATGCTGACACTGTGCCCATCAAATAGTGCCACTGTGAGCCCCCCGTCCGCTGCCTTCCCGGCACTTACCCTGTCTCCTGGCGGCGAGTGGTGAGACCTTGCAGCAGGTCAGACAGCGGCTCCTGTGTCCTCCGTATGTCTCCTCCCGATAGGCATCAAATTGTATTGCCTGTCGTTTCAGCCAATCAGGTGATGGGTAACAGTCCCATGCACTTGATTGGCTGAGAGACGGTTTATTGTTAGGAAAACCAATATCCATTAGCTTTTCTAACACACCTGGGTGAACTGCGAGTGCAATGTTTTGCGCTCGCATTTCACCTTTTTTGAAGCCTATTAAAGCCCATGGCTCTAATCAGGTGCTTCAAAAATACCCCCCTTCCCCCTCCCGTTGCTGTAATTCAGGCGCCCGGTATCCGAAAAGGGGCGTACGCCTGAATAGGAGTTGGCTACAGTGGCCATGGATAGATTCATGCAATGCATGAATCTATCCATTATACACAGGGGGGGGGGGTAGCTGGAGAGAGGGGGGCGGTGCCCGTGTGCCTTTAATGGACGCACCGCCACTGATTAACTCTATGTTCATTATGAATGATCCTGCTTTTGCTACTGCACTTCATATATGAAGAACTTTCAATCAGAAGAGAAAAGCCTAGGAACATTACATTTTGCCCCATTTTCACAACAACTGGTTAGTTTGTACAGAAAAAGTGTACATGCAGTTTTGATGAATAAATAGTTATGTAAATGGTTATAAATATACTCCACAGTCTTTTTTTATATAATTTCTTTATTTCATATGTTTAGAAAAATAGAATACAGTTTAAAAATATAATTTACATTTTTAGTAAATATAAAATGTGTTGTATATAAATATTTCATGCTTATCATATGCAGACAGGAACTGGAGCTCCATGCTACTGATGCCTTTTATTAACCACTTTCAGACCGGACCAATTTGCTGGTGAAAGACCAGACCACTTTTTGCGATTCGGCACTGCGTCGCTTTAACTGACAATTGCGCGGTCGTGCGACGTGGCTCCCAAACAAAATTGACGTCCTTTTTTTCCTACAAATAGAGCCTTCTTTTGGTGGTATTTGATCACCCCTGCGGTTTTTATTTTTTGCGCTATAAACAAAAATAGAGCGACAATTTTGAAAAAAACGCATTATTTTTTACTTTTTGTTATAATAAATATCCCCCAAAAATATATAAAAAAACATTTTTTTCCCTCAGTTTAGGCCGATACGTATTCTTCTACATATTTTTGGTAAAAAAAAACGCAATAAGCGATTATTGATTGGTTTGCGCAAAAGTTATAGCGTTTACAAAATAGGGATAGTTTTATAGCATTTTTATTAATAGTTTTTTATTATTTATTTTTTTACTAGTAATGGCGGCGATCTGCGATTTTTATTGTGACTGCGCCATTGTGGGGGACCCATCGGACATTTTTGACACATTTTTGGGACCATTGTCATTTATACAGTAATCACTGCTATATAAATGCAGTGATTCCTGTGTAAATGACACTGGCAGTGAAAGGGTTAACCAGTGGGTGGCAGTGTAGGGGTTAAGTGTTCCTAGGGGTGTGTTACTAACTGTGGGGGGGTTGGGCTTTCATTTAGTGTACACTGATCTCTGCTCCAATCACATGGAGCAGAGATCAGCGTCACTAGTTGCTAGGCAGAATGGAAAAATGTTGTTTACACAGCATTTCCTCCATTTGGCCGCTCCGTGAGACGATCGCGGGGATGCCCGCGGCGATCGAGTCCGCGGGTCCCGCGACCGGACTCACGGGGGTCTCGACCAGCGCGGGAGCGCGCCGCCGGCGGCACGCTCCCGATGGCAGGGCGGCATCGAATATTGGACGTACCTGTACGCCAATATGCCTGCCCGTGCCATTCTGTCGACGTACATCGTCGTGCGCTGGTCGGGAAGTGGTTAAACCAAGTTCACTATATAATGAATAGCCTGTTTTTTTTAAATAGAGCTCAATAACAAGAATTAATATTATACACTACAGATTATTCCCTCAGAGGAGGGATGCAACCCTCTCTATCTCTGCTTTGTATTTTAGGTCCCATTTAAAATTTCAGTTTGAAAAACAGAAAGTAAAAAGACAGTTCCGGGCTCTCTCAGGGTACACATTATATCCACTTTCAGACTGGACCATTTTTCTGGCTTAAGACCAGACCATTTTTTGCGATTCGGCACAGCGTCGCTTTAACTGACAAATGCGCGGTCGTGCAACGTGGCTCCCAAACAAAATTGAGGTCCTTTTTTTTCCACAAATAGAGCTTTCTTTTGGTGGTATTTGATCACCCCTGCGGTTTTTATTTTTTGCACTATAAACAAAACTAGAGCGACAATTTAAAAAAAAACATTATTTTTTACTTTTTGTTATAATAAATATCCCCAAAAATATATAAAAAAAATATTTTTCCCTCAGTTTAGGCCGATACGTATTCTTCTACATATTTTTGGTAAAAAAATCGCAATAAGCGATTATTGATTGGTTTGCGCAAAAGTTATAACGTTTACAAAATAGGGGATAGTTTTATGGCATTTTTATTAATAATTTTATTTTTTACTAGTAATGGCGGCAATCAGCGATTTTTATTGTGACTGCAACATTATGGTGGACACTTCAGACATTTTTAACACATTTTTGGTACCATTGTCATTTATATAGCAATCAGTGCTATACAAATGCGGTGATTCCTGTGTAAATGACACTGGCAGTGAAGGGGTTAACCAGGGGGTGGCAGTGTAGGGGTTAAGTGTTACTAGGGGCATGTTACTAACTGTGGGGGGCTGGGCTTTGTGTTAGTGAACACTGATCTCTGCTCCAATCACATGGAGCAGAGATCAGCATCACTTGTTGCTAGGCAGAACGGCGAGATGCTGTTTACAATGGCATCTCCCCATTCAGCCGCCCCGTGAGACGATTGCGGGTATCCCTCAGTAAAATGTAGCTCCCCAGTGCCTGCAGCACTCATGCAGCCCCAGACCAT
This sequence comes from Lithobates pipiens, assembly GCF_037356315.1. NCBI lineage: Eukaryota > Metazoa > Chordata > Amphibia > Anura > Ranidae > Lithobates > Lithobates pipiens. The sequence continues at coordinate 537,530,005 of NW_027507903.1, forward strand.
GACACTCTCACCACCATGCTTGACTGTAGGCAAGACGCTTGTCTTTGTACTCCTCACCTGGTTGCCGCCACACACGCTTGACACCATCTGAACCTAATAAGTTTATCTTGGTCTCATCAGACCACAAGAGATGGTTCCAGTAATCCATGTCCTTAGTCTGCTTGTTTTTAGCAAACTGTTTGCAGGCTTTCTTGTGCATAATTTTTAGAAGAGGCTTCCTTCTGGGACAACAACCATGCAGACCAATTTGATGCAGTGTGCGGTGTATGGTCTGAGCACTGACAGGTTGACCCCCCCCACTCCTTCAACCTCTGCAGTAATGCTGGCGGCACTCATATGTCTATTTACCAAAGACAACCTCTGGATATGATGTTGAGTATGTGCATTAAACTTCTTTGGTTGACCATGGTGAAGTCTATTCTGAGTGTAATCTGTCCTGTTAAACTGCTGTATGGTCTTGGCCACTGTGCTGCAGCTCAGTGTTAGGGTCTTGGCAATCTTCTTATAGCCAAGCCATCTTTATGTAGAGCCATGCGGTGTCATGGTGAACTTCCAGTGACCATTATGATAGAGTGAAAGCGATAACACCAAATTTACCACACCTGCTCCCCATTCACACCTGAGACATTGTAACACTAATGAGTCACATGACACAGGAAAAATGGCTAATTGGGCCCAATTTGGACATTTTCACTTAGGGGTGTGCTCACTTTTGTTGTCAGTGGTTTAGACAATAATGGCTGTGTGTTGAGTTATTTTCAGGGAACAGCAAATTTACACTGTTTTACAAGCTGTACACTCACTAATTTACATTGTAACAAAGTGCCATTTCTTCAGTGTTGTCAAATCACAAGATACAATAAAATATCTACAAAAATGTGAGGGGTGTAGTCACTTTTGTGAGATACTGTGTATAAATATAAACATATATATATATATATATATATATATATATATATATATATATATATATATATATACAGTTGTGCTCATAAGCTTACATACCCTGGCAGACTTTATGATTTCTTGGCCATTTTTCAGAGAATATGAATGATAACACAATAACCTTTCTTTCACTCATGGTTAGTGTTTGGCTGAAGCCATTTATTATCAGTCAACTGTGTTTTCTTTTTTAAAATCTGAATGCCCCCTTTAACATGAATGAAAGCTTGAAGTCTTTTGTGGTATTTGTGGATGAGGCCAGGGGCGTAACTATAGGGGGTGCAGCAGTCGCGACCGCAACCGGGCCCTGTGATTCAGGGGGCCCATGCAGCCCCCTCTGCATATGCCCGGCAGCAGCATAGGCAGCTAGGGGTACCAGTGCACCATGCACACGGGTGGCTGGAGGTGGAGGGTGACTAGCAGAGCTCAATGCTCGACTATCGCACTGGCTGCTCTTTAGTTGTGCATTTCCCGCATGACCTGTGTCCTCGGCCGGCTCCTCAGAGTACCCCTCTCCTGCTCTATGCATTGCCGCTCAGTCCGATGTCTGTTCTCTCCAGCCAGAGTCCCGCCCCCCCGAGTCTGGCCCACACTGCACTGCATACTTCTCCCGGGTAAACAAACTTTAAGCACACATATGCAGTGCAGCCCTATGAGAGCCCCCCGGAGGACACTGCAGGCTTGTCTGCCAGCCCCCCCCCTCCCCCGTCATACACAGATGATAAAAGGTCTTTCTGGGAGATATGCTGATCACCCGTCCAGCACACTGGATGGAGCCCAGGCCAACATGGATGAGTGCGCGGCCTGCAGCTTGGTCATGGTGAGTGAGAGGACCCCATCCCCCACACACCATTACTTACCCCCTCCATCTCCCCCTGGGGACAGGGGCCCCTTCTCACCTGGGGGCAGTAACTTCATCTGCCCTGGAGAAAAGGACCTCATCTCTTCTGGGGACGGGGACCCCATCCTGCCTAGGGACAGTCCCCCAATGGGGCACCTAAAAATAAAAATAATAAAAAAAACTACTGATACCAGTGGTGGAACTACAGGGCTCACAAAGGTCATACCTGTGACCACGCCCTGGAGCTCCACCGCCGGAGTCAGAGGGAAGGGCCCTGGCTGGGGTTCAGGGGGGCCCTTCATGGTTTCTTGCATCGGGGCCCTGAAGGTTCTAGTTACGCCACTGGATGAGGCTCTTTATCTTCTCAGATGATAAAGCTGCCCATTCCTCTTGGCAAAAAGCCTCCAGTTCCTGTAAATTGTTGGGCTGTCTTGCATGAACTGGAGGTTTGAGATTTCCCCAGAGTGGCTCAATGATATTGCGGTCAGGAGACTGAGATGGCCACTCCAGAACCTTCACTTTATTCTGCTGTAGCCAATGACAGGTCGACTTGGCCTTGTGTTTTGGATCATTGTCATGTTGGAATGTCCAAGTACGTCCCACGTGCAGCTTCCTGGCTGATGATTGCAAATGTTCCTCCAGTATTTTTTGATAACATACTGCATTCGTCTTGACCAAATTTCCTGTGCCTATGTAGCTCACACATCCCCAAAACATCAGCGACCCACCTCTGTATCTCTCATCATAGGCCTTGTTGACTCCTCTCCAAATTAAGCATTTATGGTTGTGGCCAAAAAGCAGAATTTTGGTATTATCACTCCAAATGACTTTGTGCCAGAAGGTTTGAGGCTTGTCTCTGTGCTGTTTGGCGTATTGTAAGTGGGATACTTTGTGGCATTTGCGTAGTAATGGCTTTCTTCTGGTGACTTGACCATGCAGCCCATCTTTCTTCAAGTGCCTCCTTATTGTGCATCTTGAAACATCCACAACTCATGTTTTCCAAGAGTCCTGTATTTCACCTGAAGTTATTTGTGGGGTTTTCTTTGCATCCAGAAGAATTTTCCTGGCAGTTGTGGCTGAAACCTTAGTTGGTCTGCCTAACCGTGATTTGGTTTCAACAGAACCTCTAATTTTCCACTTCTTGATTAGAGTTTTAACACTGCTGATTGGCATTCTCAATTCCTTGGATATCTTTTTATATCCCTTTCCTGTTTTATACAGTTCAACTAGCTTTTCCTACAGATCCTTTGACAATTCTTTTGCTTTCCTCATGACTCAAAATCCAGAAACGTCAGTGCAGCAGTGGATGAAAGATGCAAGGGTCTGTCAGGAGTTCAGAAACTCATTGACCTTTTATACACACACTAATTACAAGCAAACAGATCACAGGTGAGGATGGTTATCTTTGATAGCCATTCAAACCCCTTTGTGTCAACTTGTGTGCATGTTATCAGGCCAAAATCACCAGGGTATGTAAACTTTTGATCAGGGTCATTTGGGTAGTTTCTGTTGTGATTATGATCTAAAAAGAGTAAACACAGTTGATTGATAATAAATGGCTTCAGCCAAACACTAACCACGAGTGAAAGAAAAGTTTTTGTTTTATCATTCATATTCTCTGAAAAATGGCCAAGAAATCATAAATTCTGCCAGGGTATGTCAATTTATGTGCACAAGTGTGTGTGTGTGTGTGTGTGTGTGTGTGTGTGTGTGTATATATATACTATTTATATATTTATTATATAGTGCTATTAATTTACATAGCGCTTTACATATTTGTTGAACATTCACATCAGTCCCTGCCTTCAAAGAGCTTACAATCTAAGGTCGCTAACTCACATTCATACATACACATACTAAGGCTCGGTTCACACAGGGGCGACTTGTCAGGCGACTTTGCCGCCTGACAAGTCACGCTCCGTTCTGTACTATGGAACCGTTCTAATAGGAGCGACTCAAGTCGCTCTGACTTAGAAAAAAGGTTCCTGTACTATTTTTGGGGCGACTTCAGGCGACTTGACTTCTATACAGAAGTCGTTTTGCAAGTCGCCGCTGATCGTGTGCAGGTCGCGGCGCTGCAAGTTGTGCCGCTCCTGTGTGAACCGAGCCTAAGGGGCCAATTTAGATAAGAGTCAACTAACCGACCAGCATGTCTTTGGAGTGTGGGAAGAAACCGGAGCAGCCCCGAGGAAACCCGCACAGGGAGAACATGCAAACTCCAGGCAGGTAGTGCCCTGGTTTGAATTCAAACCAACAACCATAGTGCTGGCAGGCAGAAGTGCTAATCACTTAGCCACTGTGCTGCCCAAAATATAAAATATACATTTTTTTTTTTTTCGAACCTGCTGCTGGCATAAAGAGTTGGTACTGTAAGATACCTGCAGCAGCCTACAGAACCTTTCTGTTATTGTCAAATATCAGGCTGTTCTCACAGGCGATGGTGCTAAAGGTCCTCTCCTTTCTACCTTCTGCACATTCATATGGGCTATTGGAGCTACATTGCTCCTTTGGCCGCGTACACATGGGCGGACTGTTCGTCCAACTTTGTCCGCTGAACAGTGTTTCAGCGGACAGTCCGCTCGTGTGTGGGCTTCAGCGGACAGTTTCAGCGGACAGTCTGACGAACAAAGTTTTTCGGAATTTCCGTAAGGCCGCGTACACACGGGCGGACTGTCCGCCCAACTAGGTTCGTCAAACAGTTTGACAAACAGTCCGTTCAAAATTAGCATGAACGGACTTGACCACACACGACGAACGAACAGTCCGCTGAAAACTTGCGCGATGACGTGAACGGCACGTACGACGGGACGAGAAATTCGGCGTCCGATACACTGCAATGCAACCTTCGCCGTGTAAATTCTTTCTGAGCATGCGCGAGACTTAGTTTGCCGAACAAGCCTACACACGAGCGGACTGTCCGCTCAAACCAAGTTTCAGCGGACAGTCTTACGGAAATTCCAAAAAACTTTGTTCGTCAGACTGTCCGCTGAAACTGTCCGCTGAAGCCCACACACGAGCGGACTGTCCGCTGAAACACTGTTCAGTTGACAAAGTTGGACGAACAGTCCGCCCGTGTGTACGCGGCCTAAGACTGTCCGCTGAAACTTGGTTTGAGCGGACAGTCCGCTCGTGTGTAGGCTTGTTCGGCAAACTAAGTCTCGCGCATGCTCAGAAAGAATTTACACGGTGAAGGTTGCATTGCAGTGTATCGGACGCCGAATTTCTCGTCCCGTCGTACGTGCCGTTCACGTCATCGCGCAAGTTTTCAGCGGACTGTTCGTTCGTCGTGTGTGGTCAAGTCCGTTCATGCTAATTTTGAACGGATTGTTTGTCAAACTGTTTGACGAACCTAGTTGGGCGGACAGTCCGTGCGTGTGTACGCAGCCTTTTACTTCCTTACTTTTACTCATTGTGGCAGGTCAATAAGAATGTGGAGAGGGCAGGAGGAAGTTGCACACTTAAATGCTACCAGGAAGTGTCTGAACTTGTTAGATCAACCTGCCATTCAGCCATAACACCAATGTTTTAGTAAAGCAGGTATGTGCCTGCACTTTATACCCGCAGCCATTTTGCTGTTTTTGTTCCTGACAGATTCTTGTTAAATGTAGGTACAGCTGCATTGTTTTTAAAGCAGCCGTTCACACAGGTGCGTAAACTTGCATTGTATTCAGATCTGTGACATGAAATCCAAAAATCTGCACCTAAGAACATGCGTTTTACATGCTTACACGTATAAACGCACGTATAAGCATTTGTAAACTCATAAGTAAGTCTAAAAAAAGGGAAAAAAAATACATTCATTATGTACACATAAGCATCTTTACATGTTTAAACACATCTATATGCAAGTATTTTAACCACCCTGGCGGTCTGATTCTGTCTGATTTTTGAATGTCAAAGTGGTACATTGTTTTGCTTGGAAATATGTTGTTTTATTTTGTAGGCCTGTAATTCTTAAATCTACTTAAATTTGTCCAAACAAGAATCTAGTAGACATTCAGGGTATGATAAAGTTTGAAACACCAAATCATAAATTATAATATAATAAATAACTATAAATAATTATAAAAAAATAATAATATAATAATAATACATTTTATTCAATAATGTAATCAAATCAAAAACACTGAAATGTTGTCCAAACAAAGGTGCAATATTACTAGTCACTGTAATACTAGATGTAATACTAGATGCTGCATATTGGTTTAGTAAACATCCCGGGTATGATAAATTTTGAAACATAGGACTGCACAAAGTCTGACGTCACAATCAGGACAATGGGACCAGGTTTCCTTTCTGATTTTCTTTCCACTGTTATCTTGCTTTGAGCAACAAACCACGCACATCCTTATAGGTGCTGACCTTTTCTTGGTTGGTGGGATGTAGTCCATGAAGTGACGACCAGTCAGGCGTTCTGGGTTAATAACACCAATAACACGACGTCCAGCTCTATTCACGGTGTTTGGTGGTTCACAAAGATGTGTTTGGCAACTCTCCAAATTAAGTCAGAATAAACCACAGGCTTGTCACTCTTTTTATTGGCAGAATGTAGGCATTCCACAAGCATTGCTCAAGAAGATGCCTGAAGATCTTCTTGTAGTACTTATTTTGCTGTTTCCTCAGCTGGATAGAATATCATTGCTTAGTCGGCTCTGTCTGGTGTTATGCCCCATACACACGGTCAAAAATTCCAATGGAGAAAGTCTGATCGGATTATGTTGTCGGAAAATCATTTGTGTGTGGGCTCTATCGTACTTTTTCTGTCGGAATTTCCGAGGGAAAAAGTTTGAGAGCTGGATCTAAAATTTTCCGACAACAAAATCCAATCAGACTTTTTCCGATTGCGTGTAGAGAATTCCGATGCACAAAGTGCCACGCATACTCAGAAAAAAAATTGGAGATGAAAGCTATTGGCTACTGGCCTCTACGTAGTCCCGTCGTACTTGTTTTACATCACCTCGTTCCGAACGATCGGATTTTCCAACAACTTTGTGCGACCGTGTGTATGCAAGACAAGTTTCGGCCAAAATCAGTCGGGAAAAATCTGGCGGATTTTGTTGTCGGAATATCCGACCATATGTATGGGGCATTATTGTAATCTATCACTACTTGAGCCTTCATGATTTCTTTCCCACCTTTCGCGCTTACCATAACAGTGCAGGTATTATGGACGTCACTCATCTATCTTGTCGCGCTATCACAGTGCCATCATTTTGCCTTTCTGCCAGGTAACCATTTCTGCAGTCTTCAGCTTCTAATTGACAAACATTGGCAGCATGTCGTGCCAGTTAGCCCTGACGGTTCCATAGGCATCAGGTTTGTTTTTCAGAAAAAACACAGAAAATTCAGGAGACGTAAAAAAGTTGTTGGTTTTTACGCAATAGCCTTGAATTAGCAATGGCTCAATCAGTGAAAGAACGGAAGATGTTACTATTTCATAGTTGCTGTATTGTGGATTGAATTTTGTTTCTTTTCCAGCATATAGGACTCAACTCCAGATGTAGCCAGTTGACGATTCGCATAGTATGTAGGATTTTACACCAAATTGTGCTCTCTTTGATGCAATGTATTTTACCCAGCTGAGCCTTCCCTTGTAGGCCATTAGACTTTCATCTATGCTGATATCTCTTTCTGACACATAGCTCTGTTGGAAATTCTTTAGAATCATTTGAGATACTTCCCAAATTTTCTTTAGTTTTGGTGCAGGATGAGTAGTTTCATCAAATTCTTTTTGTTTTTCAAATGTAAATATTTAATGATCAGGGAAAATCTGTACTCTGACATGACTGTGCCAAAGAATGGAGTGGAAAGTACCACTTCTGCAGGGGTTTCCCCACCACTTCATGAAGTATTATTAAGCCCAGAAATTTCCAAATGTCATCTTTCGTCACTGGTTCCCACTTTCTGCTTCTCGAAAACTTACGATGCATAGTAGCTAATTACTGCTCTTGGTACTGGTTTGTCTCAGTATCTATTTTTTTCAATAACCTAATTGGTCAGAAATAGTTGTAGGTATGCCAAGGGGTTGTTGTCTTCAATATCTACTTTCATACCAGATACTCCAATAAATGGGAATCTTGGGGGCGCTGCGTGATCTATACCACAATCAATAGAGCACCAAGTTCACACATCACTGCTCAGTCGAACTCATCATTGTCATCACTTTCAGTGTCTGAAGATGAATTTCCCCACTAATCACTATCGCTCAATTCTGAAGGTGATTCTAATTCACTATCACTATTTTCTAGCTGGTCTAAAACTGCTTTTGACATAGAGGGATGCTTTTTGGATGCCATGGATGTTTTCACTTTCCAGGCAGAAAGAATGGTAAAAGTGCAGGCAGGGCACTGGACAAAGCACTAGGGACAAAACTGAGTTGAAATGATTTGATACAGTACTGTAATCCTAACAGATTACAATGTATTGTGTGTTATGTTTTGCTGCCGGTTCCGCCCCCATGCGCCGCAACGCTCGCAGGGAACGGAACCCGGAACACTGATGCATTGGGCAGAGGATCCGGTGGAGGATACAGCACGAGGACACTGGGGTATCCTGGAGACGAGGTAAGTAACTGTACAAGGTGTAATTCCTTGTGTGACTCGGGGTTACCACTTTTGGTACTGAAAAATGAAATTTAATGGCATCCCTGTATTAGCCCGTAGGGTTCAATATTGAGCTAGCCCAGCTTTTTGCAATTATAACAGCTTCAACTCTTCTGGAAAAGCTATCCATTCTTCCAGAAGCACATTTGTGAGGTCAGGCATTGATGTTGGACAAGAAGGCCTGGCTTGCAGTTTCCGCTCTAATTCATCCCAAAAGTGTTCTATTGGGTTGAGGTCAGGACTCTGTGCAGGCCAGTCAAGTTTCTCCATCCCAAACTTGCTCATCCATGTCTTTATGGACCTTGCTTTGTGCACTGGTTCAAATCATTTGGTGGAGGGGGGTGGTGTGGGTTTTATTTTCAGGGGTTGAGCTTGGTTCCAGTGAAGAAAACTCTTAAAGCTTCAGCATACCAAGACATTTTGCACAATTTCATGCTCCCAACTTTGGGAACGGTTTGGGGATGGCCCCTTCCTGTTCCAACATGACTGCGCACCAGTACACAAAGCAAAGTCCATAAATACATGGATGAGTGAGTATGGGGTGGAGGAACTTGACTGGCTTGCACAGCGGCCTGACCTCAAACCGATCAGTGCCTAACCTAACCAAACCTTCAGTGCCTAGCTTCTGGAAGAATGGTCAAACGTTCTCATAGACACACTCCTAAACCCACTTCAATAAATCCACTGGTTACGCATATCTTAATTGCCACTAGGTTGTCAATTGCCCGCTACTGGAAGAACCCCAACCCCCCCCCCCCCCCATTACAACTGGTAATTAATACTCAATCAATGAACAGTGTGCCATGGAACACATTTGCCAAAGCTCATCTGAATACCCACACATTTTTTAAACAATGGGAGTTGTGGCTTCTTGACCCGAGATGTACCCTCCCTCATTAATTCTCACAATTTCCCTTGGCCCACTCAATTGTAATAGGATTTGCGGATCCTATTCCCAGGGGAGCCATCTTTTATACTGTGCCACCATACTAGGTCAACATACAACCTCTTTTTCTCATCAATATTTTTGTAATTGTTAGCCTCATAATAATCCTCACGAGTCTGAAATCCTTGTTCATCTAGCTCCTGTTGTGGCTCCTACTGCATTACCCCAGGCAGTATCTAGCTTCATCCTCCCTTTGTTTGTCTTCTCACACTAAAGCTTAATTACAGATGTTACTGGCGTTAATTGCTACTGTATGCGTTTTTGCATCCGGCCTGCTTACAACTACTTTGTAACCTTCTATGGTTTTGTATTATCCCCGACAAACCTAATAAAACTTTTTGAGAAAAAAAAGTTCATGTGCATGTAAAGTCAGGCGCCCCAATACTTTTCATAATATAGTGTATAAAGTACAAAAGAGCTGGGATATACTCATAGCTTAAAGGGGGGACAGCCAGGCTGCCAAGCCCATAGAGTGTACAAAAAATAAATAGAGATGTCCCCTACAGTGGCGTCCAATCATAAAAAAAAAGGGAAAAAAACACTTAGCTAAGCCAGAGGATACGAAAAGGAAAACAGCATCCAGAGGGCCAATCACTGCATAAAATAAAGCAGTAAGGTATAAAAATACGGCGGGGAGGGGAGATCAGCAAACATAGAGAGTCAAACCAGCTAATAATAAGTGAGCGAGTCTGTGGTAGTATGTCTGAAAGTGTAACATCCAAATGGAAAAGTCCTGGACAACTGACTAGAGTATAACCAACAGATAACTGGAGAAGTTCAGAGGTAGGGCATAGATACTGAAATCCGGGCATGTGAGTACACAAGGGAAGCAGACTCCATCAGCTAGTCAGCCATAATGAGAAGGTGGAGAGAAAGCTGCAGAGAAACATGGCCATAGGCGCCTCCTCCCGGTGACCTGGATCCAGCGCTCTGGACACAAGGGGGGGGTCAGGAGAGGTTCTCAGCCAGGGGGGGCGGCAGGAGGCTGACCATATCTCTGCAGATGGACTGAAGATCTTCCATGTATTGTATTGTTGCAGATTTACCATCCTTCTTAGCTGTCAGGCTGAAAGGGAAACCCCAGAGGTAGCGGAAGTTGTTATCCCGCAATGAAGTGAGGAGCGGTTGCAGTAAACAGCGCTGCTGGAGGATGACCCATGACAGGTCTGGGAAAAGCTCTATGGGGGCCCCGTTGAAATCAGTAGATCGCAAAACACATGCCTTTCGCATGATTTCCTCCTTGAGGGTGTAATTATGAACCCTGAAAATCGCATTCCATGGTCTGGAAGCCTGCCACGGGGGCGGAGGGTATGATAAGCACAATCCAATTTGACCTTATGTTGGGCCGGGCAGCCCAGAATATTATTGAATATGGCTTACAAAGTAGAAGGCAGATCTTCGTCCTGGGTCTTTTCTGGGTCTCCGATCATGTGTGGGCTCTATCGGACTTTTTCTGTTGGAAATTCCAACGGAAAAAATCCGATCTGCCTTTTTCCGATCGTTTGTAGAGAATTACGATTGGACAAAGTGCCACGCATGCGCAGAAAAAATTACCAGACCAAAGCTATTGGCTACTAGCCTCAACAAACGAATGTCATCACGCTTCGAACGATCGGATTTTCCGACAGCTTTGTCCAACCATGTGTATGCAACACCAGTTTAGGACAAAATCCATCGGAAAAAATCAGACGGATTTTGTTGTCGGAATGTCCGACCGTGTGTACAAGGCATTATAGTTGAATTTTAAACAGTTGTCAATATTTGGTGATGATGGTCACTGTGCCCACTGGCAGGCAAGAGCTGGAAAGGTGCTTTAGTCTTTAGTAATAATATGACCCAATGATATATATGGCAGACAGGAGGTAAAAACTGGCTCAAGATCAGTGGAGATGGGGAGCTGTTCAAGAAGATGAACTACACTGCCATTAAACAAAAAAGTTATCTGGAGACTGATGAATTCTACAGGAAGCTCTGGCCTAGCAGTTTTACTTTACATTGCCAGATGATATATCCATTTCTATTTCTTGCAGTAGCAAAAGCTAGGCCATAGCCATTAATTATGGAACCTTGGCTATCATACAGCATACAGTATTCTGTTTCATAACATTATCATTTGGGAGAATGACAGCAAGCAACAATGGCATGCCCCTTTTCTTCATTCTTATCGTCATGGATTTGGCTGCCAATTAAAATCTCAAACTAGATTATCATCTGCTGCTGATGTTGCCTTTTGTGTCCAGTCCTTTTCTGGCTAAGATTGTCTATTGCACTGTTGATAAAGAGGGAAGGAGAGACACGAAAAAATGTATATGGTCAAATCCCCCAGCTGTCGTAATCTCTCTGATGATACTCAGTCATCCATCACAGTATGTCTGATCTGATCTAACCTGCTTATGAAGGTTTTTGGAGTATAAGACACATATGTAGATGTGATACACATATATTTCCCCTACTTCCCCATAGTCTTTAAGTGGTTGTAAACCTCAGACATGAAATATTAACAAAGCATTTCCCTCTTTAGTGTGTACTTGTAGCTATCCAGAACACTAATTCCACGTATACGCAATCAAACTATCCGGAGGACTTTTTTTCCCCAAAAGTCCGGCGGACTTAGAAAGTAGTTTTGACTCAAAAATTGTCTGCCGGACTATGAGTCCGGCGGACAATCCGGCTGCCTGTGTGCTAGTCCGCCGGACTTTTGAAATGAACGGACTTTCCCGCACACGGAGGAAAGTCCGTTCATTTTGAGCGTGTCTCCAGGTAGCCGGGACTAACGAAGGAGGTCAATGTCACCGCCTTCGGCGGCAAGATTGACACGTCGCTGGCCCTGTCATCTGGTATGGACTTAAAGGGGAAGCCCTACGCTGAAAAAACAGCGTGGGGGTCCACCCCAGGTCCATATCAGACCATTATCCAAGCACGCTACCCGGCCAGTCAGGAAAGGGGGTGGGGACGAGCGAGCGCCCCCCCCCCCCCCTCCAGAGCCATGGGGGGTGCTTTGGGGAAAGGCCCTCCACCCCAAAGCACCTTATCGTCATGTTAATGAGGACAAGGGCCTCTTCCTGACAACCCTGGCCATTGGTTGTCGGGGTCTGCTGGCCCCCACCCTATGTGAATGAGTGTGGGGTACAATGTACCCCTACCTATTCACCTGGTGAAAAAAAAATGTAAAACAAAAACACAACACAAGGGTTTAAAATAATTTATTGCACAGCTCCAGGGGTCTTCTTCCGTCTTGGGGGGTCTTCTCGCCAGACTCCTTCGCTATCTTCTGCTAGCTCTTTTACTAGCGGAGGAGCCCAGCTTTCTTCTTCATCGCCGACTGGTGTTCTTCTTCTGATTTCGGGGGTCTTGTCCCCCTCTTCGGTTCTTCTTGCCGGGCCTCCACTTTCTTCCTTTAGCTCTTTTACTAGTGGTGGCCCGGTCTTCTGTCGCCGCCTCTTCTTCCGACTTCGGGGGTCTTGTCCCCCTCTTCGGTTCTTCTTGTCGGGCCTCTGCTCCTTCTTCCAGCTCATGGGGGGCCGGTATCTGGGGGCCCCCTTATTAAAGGGGGCTCCCGGATTCCGATAAGCCCCCCGCCCGCAGACCCCGACAACCAATGGCCAGGGTTGTCGGGAAGAGGCCCTTGTCCTGATCAACATGGGGACAAGGTGCTTCGGGGTGGGGGGCCGCACGACCCCCCTTTCCCCAAAGCACCCCCCATGTTGAGGGCACGCGGCCTGGTGCGGCTCAGGAGGGGGGGGGCGCTTGCTTGTCCCCACCCCCTTTCCTGGCCGGCTGGGTAGCGTGCTCGGATAAGGGTCTGATATGGACCTAGGGTCTGATATGGACCACGCCGTTTTTTCGGTGTAGGGCTTCCCTTTTAAGTCCATACCAGGTGACGGGGCCAGCGACGTGTCAATCTCACCACCGAAGGCGGCAACATTGACTTCCTTCGCTACTCCCAGCTACCTGGAGCCGCGTTCAAAATGAACAGACTTTCCTCCATGTGTGGGCAAGTCTGTTCATTTCAAAAGTACGGCAGACTCCCGCCATAGTACGGCAGACCTAGTCCACCGGAAAAGTCGGGTCGTGTGTGGGCAAGTCCGCTCGTTCGAAAAGTCTGCCGGAAAGTCAGATCGTGTGTACGCGAATATAATTTCTGTCGGCTGGTTCGTTCATCTGCCATCTGCATGAGTTGCCTCTGGCAAGTTTTCCAGACACCAAAAGAAAAAAGGTGACAGGGACCTCCAGCTGACTGATAAACCCCAGTTATATTCCTGTGTGCTGTGTGAAGGGGGTTGTTCCTCACTGAACTCTGTAGAGTGTAACTTTAGCTCTCCACCTCTTTTTTTTCTAACAGCTCAGACAAGCTTTATCAATTCTGGACTTTGAATGGATGTAGAGAAAAAAAGACTGCAGATAAACAGCTACAAATTATGTAGGAGGATTTGTGTCATCTGTGACTGTGCATTCTCTGGGACTGTGACATCATAATGGGCGGGTACATCACCCGGTGACCCCGCCCATTGTCCCTATATAAGTCGCCACGCAACACGTCCCTGTCCTTACGGCCAGAGACAGCGTTGAATCAACATCTCAAGGAAGAAGAAGAGAAGGCGGCGAAGACAGCAGCGACAGAAGACCAGGCCACCGCCAGTAAAAGAGCTGGAAGAAGGAGCGGAGGCCCGGCAAGAAGAACCGAAGAGGGGGACAAGACCCCTGAAGTCGGAAGAAGACCCCCGGACGGCGGCGGTGACGAAGAAGAAAGCCGGGCTTCTCCGCTAGTGAAAGAGCTAGTAAAAGAGCAGAAGATAGTGGAGGAGTCCGGCGAGAAGACCCCCCCAAGACGGAAGAAGACCACCGGAGCTGTGCAATAAATTATTTTAAACCCTTGTGTTGTGTTTTTTTTTTTACATTTTTTTTTTTCACCAGGTGAATGGGTAGGGGTACATTTTACCCCATACTCATTCGCATAGGGTGGGGGACCGGTATCTGGGGGCCCCCTTTTTAAAGGAGGCTCCCGCATTCTGATAAGCCCCCCGCCTGCAGACCTCGACAACCAACGGCCAGGGTTGTCGGGAAGAGGCCCTTGTCCTCATCAACATGGGGACAAGGTGCTTTGGGCCCCCCTTTCCCCAAAGCACCCCCCCATGTTGAGGGCACGCGGCCTGGCACGGCTCAGGAGGGGGGGGGGGGCGCTCGCTCGTGTGCTAGGATAAGGGTCTTATATGGGCCTTGGGGGGGACCCCCACGCCGTTTTTTCAGCGTAGGGCTTCCCCTTTAAGTCCATACCAGGTGACAGGGCTAGCGACGTGTCAATCTCACATTGACTTCCTTCGCTAGTCCCGGCTATCTGGAGCTGCGTTCAAAATGATTTTTTTGATTATTTTTTTAATATACACATTCTTTTAATTAGAGTTTGGTATAATATTGTTTGATACTGTTTCTCTTTACTTTATTTTTCACAAATAATTTTTGGATCATTTTTAGCGCAGCTTTTTGAAAATTAACTAGGACTTGGTTTGTGGGTATCTCACTTATAAAGTTGCTGCTGCACTCACGGTAGAATTTTTTCACACAATTTTATTTATCAATATTTCATTGAAGAATAGCGCTGTATTTTTTTGGGTTACATTTTGTTCAAAATGAATGGACTTTCCTCCGTGTGCGGGAAAGTCCGTTCATTTCAAAAGTCCGGCGGATTAGCACACACACGGCCGAGTCCGGCGGACAATTTTTGAGTCAAAACTACTTTCTAAGTCTGCCGGAGCCCACACACTGGATAGTTTGATCGTGTATAAGCGGCATAAGACGACTTGTTCTTTTAGCTGTCTGCTCACATCTACTCTTGTATCAATTCTGACTTATGATTCTGCTGGCTGTCCTGTACCCTATTGACCTCAAGTTGCTGACCTAACGTGTCCCTGTTATCAGTTTTGTACCCTCTTCTCTCCTGACTCTGACTTGCTTTTATACCTCATCTCAGTCAGAGACCCACACTAACCTGATACTCCAGTCTTCTTAGAAACACAATTCTTAAATTCCAGTGCCAGTCTTATCACAGCATCAGTAGCGCCACAACTTCATCCCTGTACTCTGTGTCCTCCAACCCAGGGGTTTTGGACTGGAGCAGAAAGAAAGGCCATTCTTACCATCTCAAGCTTCACATCATAGTTGGTAAGGTTGAATAAAGATGCCAGCACCAGTTCATCCTGTGTCTGTTTATGTCAATACCATTTCCCATATGCTCCAATATTGTGTTTGCTAAGATGCCCATCCAGGTACGCGACAGTAAACTTGCATATTTGTGGATTTTGTACGTTACTCAGGCCTTCAAATTTGTTACCAATTCAAACAGTGCTTGATGCAATGGGTTGGGAACCTTTACTTTGTGGCAATAACTGAATTAATAGTATATATATATTTTTTCTATCTAGGGATAAATTAAATTTTCAGAAGGAGCCAAGGAGGTTACCAATGATAGCTCAGATATTTCACGTGCCATTTAGCTTTCACTTGCATCTAAAACTATGGTGTAACTGAAAATACATTATTCTTTCCTTTTATTTAATCAGTTCTGTGCGCCCTATATGTATATTATTCATAGAAGAAAGTGGTGCACCTACATATAGTATATAAGAAAAGCTGGATATATACTCAGTAATATATTAATTGTGTCTTTCTTTGCTTGAGTCACTTTACTAGAAATGGTGTTGCTGTCCTATATTTTGCACCCACGCACTATGATGACATCATCAGCCATCTTCCCTGGGGTGACAGACATTGCAGTGCGTCCAACTGCTGCAGAAAAATAGCGAGAGCAGCTGAGGTAGCACAGATATACATTTCATTCTGAGACTTCATACCTCTGACACAGATCTTGTTAAGCTATATAAAACTGAATGCGCTGTAAAATTTACACAGTTGTACAGGGAAGCTGCCATTTAACCCCGTAACTGCTGCCACATAAATCCAGCATCAGTAATGAGTTCCTGACAGGCATGCCAACAGTGGAGGGAGCGGCTCCAGGAAGGCTGGTTGAGGATTAATCAGTAATTCCTTTGTCCCTCTTTATAATCAGTTGACATCTGTTCTTATATTGTGACATGCCACCATCCCATAACAATCTTTAGTATATAACATCATCATATCCCCCTGGTGCCCCAGGAGTATGCCACATACAGTATCTCACAAAAGTGAGTACACCCCTCACATTTTTGTAAATATTTTATTATATCTTTTCATGTGACAACACTGAAGAAATGACACTTTGCTACAATGTAAAGTAGTGAGTGTACAGCTTGTATAACAGTGTAAATTTGCTGTCCCCTCAAAATAACTCAACACACAGCCATTAATGTCTAAACCACTGGCAACAAAAGTGAGTACACCCCTGAGTAAAAATGTCCAAATTTGGACCAAAGTGTCAATATTTTGTGTGGCCACCATTATTTTCCAGCACTACCTTAACCCTCTTGGGCATGGAGTTCACCAGTTTCACAGGTTGTCACTGGAGTCCTCTTCCACTCCTTCATGAGGACATCACAGAACTAGTGGATGTTAATGACCATGCGCTCCTTCACCCTCTGATTGAGGATGCCCCACAGATGCTTAATAGGGTTTAGGTCTGGAGACATACTTGGCCAGTCCATCACCTTTACCCTCAGCTTCTTTAGCAAGGCAGTGGTCTTCTTAGAGGTGTGTTTGGGGTCCTTATCATGTTGTAATACTGCTCTGCGGCCCAGTCTCCAAAGGGAGGGGATCATGCTCTGCTTCAGTATGTCACAGTACATGTTGGCATTCATGGTTACCTCAATGAACCGTAGCTCCCCAGTGCTGGCAACACCCATATAGCCCCAGACCATGACACTCCCACCACCATGCTTGACTGCAGGGAAGACACACTTGTCTTTGTATGCCTCACCTGATTGCCGCCACACACGCATGACATCATCTGGACCAAATACGTTTATCTTGGTCTCATCAGACCACAGGACATGGTTCCAATAATCCATGTCATTAGTCTGCTTGTCTTCAGCAAAAGGTTTGTGGGCTTTTTTGTGCATCATCTTCAGAAGAGGCTTCCTTCTGAGATGACAGCCATGAAGCACACTGCATATAGTCTGAGCACTGACAGGCTGACCCCCCCCCCCCCCACCCCTTCAACCTCTGCAGCAATGCTGGCAGCACTCATACGTCTATTTCCCAAAGACGACCTCTGAATATGATGCTGAGCACGTGCACACAACTTTTTTGATGGACAATGGGAAGGCCTATTCTGAGTGAAACCTGTCCTTTTAAACCGCTGCATGGTCTTGGTCACCGTGCTTCAGCTCTGTTTCAGGGTCTTGGCAATCTTCTTATAGCCTAAGCCATCTTAATGTAGAGCAACAATTCTTTTTTTCAGATCCTCAGAGAGTTAGTTGCCATGAGGTGCCAAGTTGAACTGCCAGTAACCAGTATAAGAGAGTGAGAGTGATAACACCAAATTTAACACACCTGCTCCCCATTCACACCTGAGACCTTGTAACACTAAAGAGTCACGTGACAATGGGGAGGGAAAATGGCTAAGTTGGCCCAATTTGGACATTTTCACTTAGGGGTGTACTCACTTTTGTTGTAAGTGGTTTAGACATTAATGGCTGTGTGTTGTTATTTTGAGGGGATGGCAAATTTACACTGTTATACAAGCTGTACACTCACTACTTTACATTGTATCAAAGTGTAATTTCTTCAGTGTTGTCATATGAAAAGGTAGAATAAAATATTTACAAAAATGTGAGAGGTGTACTCACTTTTGTGAGATACTGTATAGAATCTTGTGCAAAGTGCTGATAATCTATAGTAATCCATTCACAGTCTTTGTGTTTGTTCTGAGCACTGTAACTGAAATGGAAAATATGATTGATTTCTATAGGTGATTGGTATTTGCACCATTTAATTAAAGCTGACGTTTAATCTGCTTATAGTTTGCCTTCCCTGATTCCTCCCTTCAATCAACATACAAATTACATTTTTTAATAAAACATTTCTATTTTCATTATGTTCCTAATTTTGGACTCTGTGACATCATCCCTGTGTCTCGGGGCTTCTCTATGCAATGCAGGCAGATCATGGCTGGTGGGAGGGTCCAGCTAGGTGCAGTATATAGGATCCTGAAAACAAAAGCCCCCTATTTCAGTACTCCTTCCAAGAGCCCTTCACTCTGATACAAGCAGTAGGCTGACTTTTGGGAGGAGTTATGCAAATATCTTGTTGGGTGAGTATCAGTCTGGAGGAGTGAGCGTTCATAAGTAGGCTGTATTTGCATTCTGACTATCCCTATCACCCACAAGTGATGCTGAAATACTTGAAAACTAATGAATGAAAGGGGTGGGCCAGAAAAAAAATCAGGCTTTTAAAGGGGTGTTACGGCCGCGATGTGTTTTTTTTTTTTTTAAATCAGCAGCTACAAATACTGTAGCTGCTGACACTTTTAATAAGGACACTTACCTGTCCAGCAAGCCTGCGATGTCGGTTAGGAAGAGGCAGATTAGGAAGACTGCCTAGCAACAGGAGTTTCTGGTAAGTTGAAAAACAAAAATTTTTTTACAATTTTTTTTTACTTTTTTTTTTAAAGAATATTAGTGCTATTTTTTTTTTTTAAAGGTGGCCCTCCACTTTAATTTACCCTTTTGAAATGCTGACAGTGTGCAGCAATATCAGAATTAGCCATTTCAGGACAGAAAAGGAATCTGCACACAGTAACAGATTTAGACCTTGGGGGGGGTCTGAGGCACTTCAGTTTTGGGGATCCCTCAACACAGAAATTTAATTATATGACAAATAAAAAGTCACATATCACAGTAAAGCCTCAAACTACATTATTTACAAAAAGTCTTCCTTCCTGCACTTAGCATCTGCAAAATGTTTACCTTATGCCCCATACACATGAATTTCTGGCGGAAAAATCTTGCATGGTTTTTCCGAGGGAGTTCCGCTCAAGCTTGGCTTACATACACACGGTCACACAAAAGTTCTCTGAGCTTCTGACCATCAAGAATGCGGTGACATACAACACTACGACGAGCCGAGAAAATTAAGTTCAATGCTTCCGAGCATGCGTCAAATTGTTCTGAGCATGCGTAGGAATTTTGCGTGTCGGAATTTGTACAGATGATCGGAATCTCCGATCGGAACTTTATTCATTCATTCTGTCGGAAAAACCATCCACGTTTTTTCCGACGGAAAGTCCGCTCGTGTGCAGGGCATTAGTCTTTCATGGGTCATCAAGGTTCCCAAATAATTCTTTATAAGTGTCAATTTGCCAAATGACCTTTCTCCTAAACAGTTAGTGGCCATCATGCTAAAACATATTGTAATGCCCCGTACACATGGTCGGACTTTCTGACAACAAAACCATGGACTTTTGTTCGAAGGATGTTGGCTCCAACTTGTTTTGCATACACACGTTCACACAAATGTTGGCCAACAATTATGAACGTAGTGATAGACAAGACGTACGTGATATCTCCATTACGAGCGCTAGTTATATCTCCGGCTCGTGCTTGATTCCGATCATGCGTGGACTTTTGTCAGTCGGACTTGTGTACACACAATCGGAAAGTCCGACAACAAATATTTGTTGGCGGAAAATTTGAGAACCTGCTACTCAAAATTTTTGGTGAAATTCCAACAACAAATGTTCGATGAAACATACACACGGTCGAACTTTCCGCCAACAGGCTCACAGCCAACATTTGCTGTCGGAAAATCCGATTGTGTGTACGGGGCATTGGAGTTACATTAAAACCTGGGAAGGTATTAGCAAGCCTTTCATCATGTAATAAAATTTCCTGTTGAAATAGAATGAGACATGACTGGAGCTTGGCAAAGGCTGCAAACTGGGCAATTTCATTAACGAACACACTACTGAATTATTGAGGGAAGACAAGTTACATTTTTTCATAAAGAAAGTCTGGGGCCCCCTCTGGCAGGGGGGGCTGGAGAAAATGTCCCTTTTGCCCCCTTATAAATGTGACACTGTACAACTGTGGAAGACTAGGCCCTTGTACACACGGTCGGACATTCCGACAACCAAATCCGTTGGATTTTGTCAGACGAATTTTGTCCGAAACTGTTGCATACACACAGTCGGACAAAGTTGTCAGAAAATCCGATCGTACTTAACGTGATGACGTTATTTCGTTAGGCTAGTAGCCAATAGCTTTGGTCTAGGAATTTGATCTGAGCATGCGTGGCACTTTGTCTGATCGGAATTCTCTACACATGATCGAACAAAGTCCGATCGGATCATGTTGTCGAAAAACAGCCGGAAAACTTGGTCCGTCGTATACTCCGACGGAAACAGTCCGATGGAGCCCACACACTGTCGGATTATCCGAAAACACGGTCCTATCGGACATTGTCCATCGGAATGTCTGACCGTGCGTACAAGGGCTAAAGGTAAGGCTGGTAAGTTTGGTCATAGCAACGCACCAGAGTAAACTATCATCTTCATGTGCAGAAAATGGAATGTGGAATCTGGTTCCTGTAACACATTAACTTCTTTAAATGTGCGGCCAAGCCAGCATCTTTTGATCATTTTGTTGGCACTGTGAAGGCAATGCTATTGCCCCAAAGAACAATAGAAGTCATTGAGGCAGTGGAGAAGGAAGTCCGGCTTTGAAGAAGGATCACACAGTAGCCAAAAGAGCTAAATTGGGTTGTTTATTTGTTTAGTGAGTTGGTGAGGTGCAATAACAGGGCTAAGTCTCAAGATGGTGATATAAGCAAGGGCACATTTGCTGCCTATGATGTGATACATGGTATAATATGGCACGCAATGGGAAGAATGCTCTGATGACAACAGTGACAGGTACTGATTGATATTCAGATATGATTTTTTTGCCCAGGGGCCCTCAGTAGTCTGCCACTTATTGAGAGGGAGGGTAAATGGTTGCTGTGGGAAATACACTCAATACATCTTTTCTTTACTCTTATACATGGGACTTCTACAATTTTAATTTATATTAGTGTTCTTGTTCTGAAGCATGCTAGTTATGTGATCAGACAGTACCAGTGTATTCCACATCATAATATATATATATAATATATATAGTGTACAGACACATTACTATAACTTCATAGCCTTTTATACTGGGAAGGGTGCAATACCTATGCTAATGCTAGATAAAACAAAAGGGGATAAGCAATCTGTCCCTGGGAGCTTACAATTTATTAGCAAAGTGTAACTGATACAAGAAGTGAAGGTATCATAACAGCCCATCCTGTGATCTCTTTGATCCTTTGTAGAGAAGGTATTTCCATTATTTCAAGGATTAAGAGGCATCTGGGGCTTCCCTGATGAAGGTTAGTTGAGCTGACAGGATAGAATCTATTTTTTTCCTTGTATTAAAGGCATTAATGTGCTGGGCATTTTCTGCATTGCAGATTTGGGATTGAGCTTGTGAGGCTTTGACGTTATACCAGGTCCTACTGCTATTAATCAATGCACCAGTCAGAGAAGCTATTAATAGGTGCCTCTGTGTTCAGTTATGTGTAATTCTGCTCTAGTGCAATTTAAACAGCTTCTCTCTCTATATGACTGTTTTCTATAGATCATACATTCTTTTTTAGATGGCTCTTTTTCTAATCCTCAGTCATGTTTGTTCCTGTAAGCCCCTGTACACACGGTTGGAGATTTCGACAACCAAATCCGTTGGATTTTGTCCGTCGGATCTTGTCCGAAACTGTTGCATACACACGGTCGGACTAAGTTGTCGAAAAATCCGATCATTCAGAACGTGATGACGTAATTTCGTTACGATGGGACTACGTTCAGGCTAGTAGCCAATAGCTTTGATGTAGGAATTTGATCTGAGCATGCGTGGCACTTGGTCCGATCAAAATTCTCTACACATGATCGGAGTATGTCTGATCGAACCAGTTGGTCGGAAAATATTTCCAATAAATTGGGTCCGACGGATATTCAGACGGAATCAGTCCCATGCATACCACACACAGTCGGATTATCCGACAACACGGTCCGATAGGACACATTCCGACGGATTCTCCGACCGTGCGTACAAGGGCTTAGACATGAGTATGTGTGATTTGTAATGTGATACCGAATGTGTCACGTAGTGTGTATAAGTGCACAGGGCTATAGACTAGTGCTGGATCCTTTGCTTTGGGTGCAGGTATTTATTGGCAAAGGACTACCAGCTTTGGGCATCAACACCATTTTACTTCATCTTTCCCCAGCAGCACCTACTTACCTTCCCTTACTCTCCTGCTGCTTTGTTCAGCGACTGGGAGTGAGAAGAGGAGGCCTTCTATAAGCTTCAAGTTGCAATTTGGAATTTGCACTTTCCTTTTGGCAAGGAAAACCTTTCTGATATGATTAAAGTGGTTGTAATGCAGATACAGGGGATATCTCCTAAACCGTGCAGGTTTAGGAGATATCCGGGGTAGCTACAGGTAAGCCTTATTATAGGCTTACCTGTAGCAAAAAGTGGATTGTAAGAGTTTACAACCACTTTAAGCCCCAATAAGAAGCATATAGTATATTCTCAGTGTCAACAGACATTTTGAGTTATTATACCCAGGGATGCTGATAAGGCAGTACAGTTGGCCCTCCTGTACCAGGCCTGGGTCCCATCATTTTAAAAGGGGGGGCCCATGCACCTGCCGAGCAGGAGGGCAGGCTGCATTACCTTATTGAAGAAACCAAACCTTGGTTCTAATATTTGTGCCCCCACCCCACTGCTCTCCAGGCCCCCCTCTCCTGCAGCACTGCCAGCTTTCCTCCTCTCCTCTCCCACCAGCAGCTGCTGCGGGCATGCAGGGGGATCAGTTTCAGGATGAGCAGAGGGGGGAGCCCTCTTAGGTACTTCACAGGGCCTCATGATTTCTAACAGCAGTAATAATTCTAAAAAATCACAGCAATGACTCTAAAATTTGTCAAGATTCGGGTGCAGTTGAAAGTTATAGGTAAAAGCTCTCAGTACTTCTTTTGTAACTTTTGAAGATTAATTTCTCTGCAATACCTACATAGAGGAATGAGAGCTAGGTTGAAGGCCAACTCTGGGAAACATAAAAATAATCCCTTGCAGTGGTGCTATATCTGCAAAGGTTAACTGCTTGTTTAGTCTAGGAAGGAGTTTTTGCATTTACCTGGTCCTCCGCTCCCCTGGCAGATGATACTCCCCCACACTCTGATGGTGAACTGTCCCTCTGTGTCATTAAATCCAATGTAGGGCTATACATTGGTCTTGATGATGTCAAGACCCTAGACTGCTGGCGTATGGCAGAGAAGATGCTACGGGGACCAGTCTAGCTTCGTGGAGGATTGGAAAAATAGATAATCTCCCCTCGAGCTAAACAAGCAGGTGACCCTTGCAGTATGGGCCCAGTCCCACTGCAAGGGAACCTTTTTACGTTTAATGGCTTATTCACATGAGGCCAAATAGCTGTACATAGTGAAAACTGAGCATCTCTGCATCAGAAAGTGACAGTGTTTATGTACCTACATATTCGCCAGCACACCAAGGATCTCGTCCAAATATTTTTATTGCAGAGTGGTCACATCACAAGAGAGAGTGCAACGTTTCGGAGCCTCGCAGGACCACTTCATCAGGCATGTGAAGGCATTTGAAGTCTTGTGATGTGACCACTCTGCAATAAAAATCTTTGGAGGACATTTGAGGATCCTTGGTGTGCTGGTGAATATGTGCGTTTATCTGTGATTTTTCCAGTAACCAGCTGGTAGTTGTTGCAGCACCCATTACCTTTGTTTCCAGGAACTTGAGGGGAAAATAGTCAAGAGTGTTTATGTACCTGCCTGTTCAAACCAAAAACAGGATGCAGCTATACTCTGGTAACTGCGCATCTGAGCTTTAACTTGCATACAGGGATGGATGTGTGCCCCTGGATGCCCCTTTTAACCACAACTGTTTGTATACATTTTATCCCCAGTGTCTTATGCATTTAAAGCAGACCTTCACTCTAAAACCTAATCTCATCTTACCCGGCCTCCTTCCCCCTCACTCACTTCCAATTTTTTGCACTTTTTTATATATATCTGCCTGGAGTTCTGCTTTAATTATTTAATGGCACATCTACAGTATCTCACAAAAGTGAGTACAGCCCTCACATTTTTGAAAATATTTTATTATATCTTTTCATGTGACAACACTGAAGAAATGACACTTTGCTACAAGGTAGTGAGTGTATAACAGTGTAAATTTGCTGTCCCTTCAAAATAACTCAACACACAGCCATTAATGTCTAAACCGCTGGCAACAAAAGTGAGTGCACCTCTAAGTGAAAATGTCCAAATTGGGCCCAAAGTGTCAATATTTTGTGTGACCACCATTATTTTTCAGCACTGCCTTAACCCTCTGGCATGGAGTTCACCAGAGCTTCACAGGTTGCCACTGGAGTCCTCTTCCAATCCTCCATGGTGACATCACGAAGCTGGTAGATGTTAGAGACCTTGCACTCCTTCACCTTCTGTTTGAGGATGCCCCACAGATGCTCAATAGGGTTTATTCACCTTTACCCTCATCTTCTTTAGCAAGGCAGTGGTCCTCTTGGAGGTGTGTTTGGGGTCGTTATCATGTTGGAGTACTGCACCCCAGTCTGTCTCTGAAAGGAGGGGATCATGCTCAGCTTCAGTATGTCACAGTACATGTTGGCATTCATGGTTCCATCAATGAACTGTAGCTCCCCAGTTCCAGCAGCAGTCATGCAGCCCCAGACCATGATACTCCCACCACCATGCTTGACTATAGGCAAGACACACTTGTCTTTGTACTCCTCACCTGGTTGCTGCCACACACGCTTGATACCATCTGAACCAAATACATTTATCTTGGTCTCATCAGACCACAAGACATGGTTCCAGTAATCCATGTCCCTAGTCTGCTTGTCTTCAGCAAACTGTTTGCAGGTTTTCTTGTGCATCAGCTTTAGAAGAAGCTTCCTTCTGGGATGACAGCCATGCAGATAAATTTGATGCAGTGTACGGCGTATGGTCTGAGCACTGACAGGCTGTCCCCCCCACCCTTTCAACCTCTGCAGCAATGCTGGCAGCACTCATATGTCTGTTTCCCAAAGACAACCTCTGGATATGATATTGAGTATGTGCACTCAACTTCTTTGGTCGACCATGGCGAGGCCTGTTCTGAGTGGAACCTGTCTTGTTAAACCGCTATATGGTCTTGGCCACTGTGCTACAGCTCAGTTTCAGGGTCTTGGCAATCTTCTTATAGCCTAGGCCAGTGATGGCGAACTTTGACACCCCAGATGTTTTGGAACTACATTTCCTATAATGCTCATGCAGTCTGAAGTGTAGTTGAGCATCATGGGAAATGTAGTCCCAAAACCTCTGGGGTGCCAAGGTTCGCCATCACTGGCCTAGGCCATCTTTATGTAGAGCAACAATTTTTTTTTTTTCTTGTTAGAGAGTTCTTTGCCATGAGGTGCCATGTTGAACTTACAGTGAGCAGTATGAAAGAGTGAGGTGTCCATTTATGAAGCAGTGAAATCTATTCACTGCTTCGTTCTGGCATTCACAGAGGAGATCTTTCTCCTCTGTGTGCCTGTTTATGAAGCGGTGTAGATCGTTTCACCTTTGGAGAAGTGAAGTGATCTACAAACGCTTCAAACAGTGGAGAACGGCTCCTGATACTGGATTTTTGTGAGACTTTATGAGATTACAGCACCAGCAATTCACAGAAACACTGATATGTCAGTTTATTAAGCAGTGATAAATTATCACAGCTCAGTACACTGACAGACGGCGTGGTTAATGTTAAAAAAATAACAAGTCCCCCTACATTATATACATATGCATACACACACACACATTATATATACATGGATATGCACACACTATATATATATATATATATATACACACACACACACATTATATACTGTGTGTGTGTATATATATATATATATATATATATATATATATATATATATATATATACACACGCATATATGTATACACATAAATATGACAGGGGGACATGGTTACAGTGTTGGGGGGGGTCTGAATGAGGTAGAGGGAAGTTAAAAATCTTCCTCTTTCCTCCTCCGATCCCCCAAGATTCCCTCTTCCCTCCCCGATTCTCCACCTCTGAGATGGTGAATCGGGGGGGTGAATTCTGACACAGATCGCCAGTGAAGTGCTGAGATTGCAGCTTTATAAACTGGCTGTTACTGTGTCAGTCAATGAGGATTCTCCGTGTGCGGAGATCATCAGCGGGAGAACATATTCAAACACTTCCAACCCGATTATCTGTTTCATAAACTGTTTATGGACTGTGATCAGTGGCGATCCTCGGGATCACCACTGATCACTGCTTCATAAACTGAAATCTGAGAGCGATAACACCAAATTTAACACACCTGCTCATCATTCACATCATTTACATTGTAGCAAAGTGTCATTTCTTCAATGTTGTCACATGAAAAGATATAATAAAATATTTACAAAAATGTGAGGGGTGTACTCACTTTTGTGAGATACTGTAAATCTAAAAATGGAGTTTGGTAGACTGATTCACCATAAAACTGAACCAACAATAGTTCATCCATAGAAAGATTGATTTAACACCTTCTAGTAGCTCCTGGGGCAGGTATCAATAAAAACAACTTAAAGTAGTTGTAACCCTAAAAAAAAGATCCTGTTCTTTTAAGGCATGCTCTATATCTATATCTCTAGATCCCCTATCTTGTAATATACCTGGTTGATCCTGCCAGTTCCTGTGTCCCCCTGTCTGTGCTGACCACAGTAATCATGACTACTGATCCATGAGTACCGTGGTCAGTTTACATGCCTGCTGCTCTGCTGTGAAGTCTCTCCCCTCCCTCCCTCCCTGTCAGCGTGAGAGCGACTCTCCTCCCTGCCCCTCCCGCCACTATCCAGCTGCAATATGCAGGAAATATACATGTACCCCTTTCGGTTTATGCTGCCATTAACAAAAGTGTGTATGTTTTTTTTTCTTAAAAGGCTAATTACTTTTTCCCACACCGCCGCTGTGTGATCACATGATCCCCCACGTCACAGAGGAACCTCTGCCCCTCCTGCTTCAATCCATAGATCTGGGAAGACAAGCGGAGGGGGAACACATGACTGCATAGCTGCGGTGTGAGAAAGGGTATTTAGCCTTTTCATTTTAAAAAAAACACTTAAGCTCCATACACACGATCGGATTTTCCCATGGCAAATGTTGGATGTCAGGCTGTTGGTGAAAAAGTGTATGCTTATTTGGACAATTGTGACTTTCCCCCAACAAATGTTGGCTAGCATGTCTTCAAATTTTCCGCCAACAAATATGTGTTGTCGGATTTTCCGATTGTGTGTACACAAGTCTTTCGGACAAAAGTACAAACATGCATGCTCGGAAGCAGAAGCGTTAGGTCTTGTAAACTAGCGTTTGTAATGGAGAATTAACATTTGTGACGTGGCAAATTATGAAATCTCCAAATGCAGCGCACAATTCTCTTCTTCTTTAATGGGATAATAATGAAGCTGCTTTGCTGGTGATACTGATGCAGTTATTGCAAACACATTTTCAAAGGCTTTTTTTTTGTGAGATCAAGAATAACATTATTATGGGTTTTTTTTTTTATTTGTGCATGTTACCACAACACCATTATCCCATAGTTTTTAAGATCAAAGATACAACTATGTTGGTGTCCCTTGTCAATTTTACATTGTATTTTTTAAAATGAAACTGCCTACTCCCAAACTGTCATTTGAAGTAAAGCACGTAGCCAAGTATTATTCTCCACAATTTTTTTTATTGTGCATTAAAAATAAAAAATTCTACGTATCCAAAAATATATCAAATCAAATAATTATTCAACCAAAAAAAAATGTCAAAGAAATAACTCCAAGGCCAATAATAAATAACACGTTATCTCCTCCGATTCCGAAACATGTCTGGCTGATGAACGGCCGTTCAGAAACAAACTGAAAAGCACAAAATGAAAAACGCGAAAAGAAAAGTGCGAATCAACGCTCACCAAATTCTACTAAAATTAAATTAGCAGAAGAAGCCCAAAGGGTGGCGCCAAAGAGCTGCAAAACCACATAGTACGTCACTACGTTTGTAATTGTTGGCCAACATTTGTGTGACCATGTGTATGCTATGGCAATATACACTTTAAAGCCGGCCATTGGTTGAATTCCAAAAGAATTTTCTTTCGAAAATTGTAACTAAGAATTTTAGTTTCAATTTCGCACCATTAGTGGGCTGCAGCAATGGGCAATTTTTGTGTAGCCATCGAATTTGAGTGTTTGGGCATGTTGGAAATTTTTTGAAAAAGAAATGATTTTCTAAAATTCAAAGTACTAACAATAATTTACAAAGCCATCCATAACTCTGCTCCTAGTTACATCACTAACCTAGTCCCAAAATAGCAACCAAGCCGCTCTCTTCCGTCATCCCAAGACCTCCTGCTCTCTAGCTCACTTGTCACCTCTTCCCATGCTCGCCTCCAGGATTTCTCCAGAGCTTCTTCCATCCTTTGGAACTCCCTACCCCAATCTGTCTGACTGTCCCCTAATCTATCCATCTTTAGACAATCCCTGAAAACCCTTCTCTTCAAAGAAGCCTATCCTGCTTCTAACTAACACTGTTTTACTTCCTCCATCAGCTCATCCACCCACAGCTATTACCTTTTGTATAAATGGACCCTTCCTTTTTAGATTGTAAGCTCTAACAAGCAGGGCCCTCTGATTCCTCTTGTACCAAATTGTAATGTAACTGTAATGTCTGCCCTCATGTTGTAAAGCGCTGAGCAAACTGTTGGTGCTATATAAAACCTGTATAATAATAATAATAATAATAATAATCAACGATGGGAGAATTGTGCGAGAAATATAATTGAAAAAGAAATTCGCAATCCGCGCAAGAAAAAAAAAATCCTGGAAAGAAATGAAGATTCACAGCAACAAAAATTATTTTCTGTAGCAACATGGGGTGAAATTGAAAGCTTGTTTGGTCAAATTTCAAAATCAATGGTGGCACCATTGGATCACAAAACGCACATATTTTCTGATTTTCAAAAGAAAATTCATTCGGAATTTGACCCATGTATGGCCTGCATAAGTTACACTGGTGATTTTTATTTGTTGTCACAATTAGTTACCAGGTGATGAGGCAATAATCTCCATATAGGAGGTAAGGTACGTGGCTGCATGTAGCCAATATTAACGGCACATCTATTAGGATATTTTACCCCATTCTTTAAATGGACAGTTATTTTAAGGCAACTTCATTGCTGTTTCCAACTCCATGCCTGATAAGTTTTCTTAGTTTTCATTATCATTGTTTGTCCTGTCAGTTTTATTGCTGTTTAGCAAAATTTTTATCTCTCCATTAAAAGTCTGGCTAGCTGACTGCTTCATGCAGTATTAATGTATATTTTTTTTAAACATGACCGACATCTGTAAAAAAAATGCATCTGTTCTTATGCCTCACTTATCCATTGCCTATAGATTGTGTCTGTCTTGTGTACAGAGCCCTCCAAGGTACATCTTACTGTTTGTTTATGACATGTATTACATTGCGCATCTCTATTGCTTTTTAGAACTTTGCAATGTATAGAAATCAGAAAATGTAAGAAATTATATATTGTCACAGAGACCTGGCGCTAATCTGAAATGGGCCACCAACTATCTCACACATGATCTTAGAGATCTGGTTACCCTCAGAATCAAGCATAGGGTTTAAAATTTAAAAGGATAGTAAAACATTTCAGAAAAAAAACTATATTTGATATTCACACTTATTATCGGAATGAATACATTTCCAAAATCTAATGTAATAGAAACAAATAAGAGACAACATAATTAAAAGAAGGAAGCGATTAAAAAAGATTCTTTGTGTACTTTGGGCACACTGTTAAAGTATCAGTTTTTCTTGGACCCCACAATCTACTAACGCTTCATCATCTGATTTAGAGGTTCTTTTAGACATTAGATTACATTTTGTGGCAATCAGATGACAATCCTATGTCAGTAGGGCAGCCTATAGTGCCACGCAACTGTTCTCAGGGAGATAAACTTATCAGACAGGTCCACTTGAGATTCTCTTTCCCAGAGATGAGCCAATGTCAGGACTGAAGAACTCCAGAGAGTTATGCCGCGTAGTCGTAGACACGATCGGAATTCTCGTCGGAAAAAGCTCTGATGGTTTTCCCGACGGAATTCGGCTCAAGCTGTCTTGCCTACACACGGTCACATCAAATTCCGATCATTTATAACGCGGTGACGTACAACATGTACGACGTGACTAGAAAAAGGAAGTTCAATAGCCAGTAGCCAATAGCTTCTGTCTCGTAGTTGAATCTGAGCATGTGTGATTTTTGGCATGTCGGAATTGCATACACACGATCAGAATTACCGATAGAAAGTTTTTCCGTCTGGAAAATTGAGAACATGCTATCAATTTTTGGCTAGCGGAAATTCGGACAGCTAAATTCCGATGGAGCATGCACGCGGTCTCATTTTCCGATGAAAAGCTCTCATCGGTCTTTATCTGGCCGGAATTCCGATCGTGTGTACGCGGCATGAAGCTGTGCCTTCCTGAGCCTAAACAGGAATGCTAGTGAAAACCAAGCAGCCCCCTTTAGAGCTGAAGCTGGCACAGAAGGCATCATGTGATGATTAGTGCTGTGCATCCAACTGTTTTGTGATGTCTATGGCCAGTTGTATGTCCTAGGTATATTACATTTAAAAATCCCAAAATCAATAGTATGACACCTATTAAAATAAAGTAGATCAAATAAACAGTCGACATGACTTATTTATCAGACTGTACCTCCATCGCTATACGGCCAAGGGGAATCCCATCTGCTGTTATGTCAAAGAACGCCCTTTTGTTTTCCATGATGAAGGTGATCACGTTGCAGAAGCCTCTGAGATGCTGTACGGGGAGCTTTGCGTCCACTGCCTTATATACCTAGCTTACCAGTAGTGTGTCAGTCTCACACAATAACGGATAATACCTCCCTCCCCTTTCCCGTAACAATGAACCCAAGAATATTTGATACTAGCTTAGGATATTTCCTCACTAATCCTGTCAGATATATTGTGGGTAGCACCAAATGCTGTGTGATTAGGGAGGGAGAGCAGGGGCAGAGAAGACAAAGCTATTTTGGTAACGTCAGAACCATCTGACTAAACTTGTATTATTCTGGTACATGCCCCTGAAGTGTCTACCTTGTACTGGGACATTCCCGGATCTGAACCAAATCCATTGTCACTATCATATCCTTTGCTGATCCTTTGTGGGGGCTTTTTGTATTAAAAAAAAATGGCAGCATTGGAAATCTGCTTTGCCCCCACAGTCATACAAAATATAACTATAAATATTTTTGTGCATGTGATTTAATACTATGTGAAGTTTTTGGCTATGCAGAAGATGGTATGTATTCAGATAACTGCCAAGGTATTTGTCTGTTTCTAAATATAAATCGGGTGTCCCACTGGGGTTTGAGTAGGACAGAGTTCTTTCAAAAGTAAAAATAAGAGTTGTGTCAGATTTTTTTTTTTTAAGTTTATGTTTTGAAACAAATGTTTTAGATCTGATTCTCTCTACATACAAAGTTTTCTTTACAAAAAAGCATTTAGGGCCCTTTTATACCTATTCATGTTCATTGCAAGTGGTCAGAGACATGTTTTCCTTCATGTGAAGGAAGAGAGCAGGGATGGCCTTCTGGGAAAAGTAATGGCAGCTGGTAACTGTCACCCAGGGACAGCTCAGACCATGACCTGGCAGAGGATTTTTTCCACCTGTTTGTATAAGAGCAGTTATAGCGCCAGAAATGCTAAGCTGCCATTGAGACACTAGGTGCTACCTTTTTGGCAACAGGAATTGGGGGAGGGAAACCTAATGTGCCCCCACCTTGTCTTGGTCAGGTGTACGCTCTTACCACACTGCAGAGAAAGCTAAACTGGCCTTAGGGGCAGTAGTTCTGGGGGGGAGATTGATGGAACCTGAATTTACAGATTAATAATAGTTTTATGTTCCAATTGGTGGCACC
This sequence comes from Lithobates pipiens, assembly GCF_037356315.1. Taxonomy (NCBI): domain Eukaryota; kingdom Metazoa; phylum Chordata; class Amphibia; order Anura; family Ranidae; genus Lithobates; species Lithobates pipiens. The sequence goes on from NW_027507903.1 coordinate 537,562,370, forward strand.
CTTGTGTTGGTATTGTCCCCATAGAGCATATGATTTGCAGATAGGTAGTTTCCACACACCAATGGGTCAAAATGGCCCGCTGGGTGTGAAGGAATCTTTTGAATAGAAAGAATAAAATAAGAGACCCAATTTTCTAGGGTCTTTATTAGGCTGCAAGGTAAAATGTTGAGAGACGCTGCACATTTTGATAATCCTTTGTCCACATTCCTTCTATGTTCACCAAAATGCACCCATAGGGGTCTGACGTTTCTACCCATAAAGGAGAACTCTGGCCCCATGGCTTCTTTCAGGTGGGCAGAGCCATCAGACCCCTATGGGTGCATTTTGTGGAACATAGAAGGAACTTGGAGAAAGGACTGCCAAAATTCAGTGTCTCTTGACATTTTGCTTTACATCATAATAAAGACCCCAGCAAATTTGATCTTTTTGATATTCAAGTGATCCCTTCATACTTGCCAGATGGTGACAGACTCAAAATGCTGTGTGCTGAGGAGACATATTGGATTTTCCAGCTAAACGGCTTGCACCCTAAAGCTGGCCATAAACAGAGCATTTTTCTTTCCTGCGATGTAGACATTCTTGCCACTTAATGGCTCTTCTTTCCTCGCAGCGTGGGAGGAAAGGACTGCTGATAACTGGCAAGATTGTTTACATGTGATTAGCTGTGCTTGGCCCTTTACCGTGCTCTATGATCAACCAGTCACAGAGCGTGCAGGCACGTGGGAGGCAGGGTTCTGGGAGAATGTCCATGTCCCAAAACTGGAAGCCTGGGGCTTGGATGGAAGGGGGGAGCCTTTATGGTTTCTTGCACCGGGGCCCTGAAGGTTCTAGTTACGCCTCTGACCATGATATTATAAATCAAATCTGATGTTTGACCTGTGTTTGTTCAGTCTTAGGATAAAAGTTTGGAAAGCCCTGGAAGCCCTAGAAAGCCCACACATACTGGAACCTGCAAGGGCATCGCAAGACATAGATCATAAATTGTAAAGAACAGGTTAAGAATGACCTGATGGGCCATTCTGTGCCTGTATTTGTCAAGGCAATATATTGGTTCCTCATGGAAAGAGATTGCACTTTTTGGCCCTGTTCCCAGCTCAGAGTTGCCTCTCACTTATTAAAACTGGAGTAAACCGCAAAAACCCCCCACTCAAAAAAAAACCCTGCAAGACAATAGCATCCCATACAAGCACATTATGAAATAGTCACCTCAGACCGAGGCCCCCGCATCGCGCCCGGTCACCGATGAGGGGACCGATTTGTTCCCTCTGCATTACTTCCAGGTTCGCTGGCTGTGGCGCTGTGAGTGGCCAGAGCCGCGATGACGTCCTCCGTTCCGACGAGGAGCTCTGAATTTCCAGCACGTTCCACCAGACCTTCAGAGCGCATGCGCCACTGACTCCCGCTTCTGCATCCAGGAGTGTATATGTCTTAAACTGTGCTGGTTTAAGAGATATTCATTTTACTTACAGGTAAGCCTTATTATAGGCTTACCTGTAGGTAAAAATGACCATGCGGGTGATACGTCTGATTTAACTAGATCCATCACATCCAATTTCCACCTATCCTCTTACCTCCTCCCAGTTCTCTCCAGGAGAAGAAGACTGGCACCCTTTACGTTTTTTAAACAGCACGTCGCAGGATGAATATTACTGTGTTGTATTGCATACCCACGTTTCTGTCACTATAGATTCCATTCCACTACTCCCTTTACAGCATGTTCAATGTTCTTACCATAGCCTCATTTCATCTTCAGATATACCGTTTTTTTCTTGATTCCTAGAACACTCGGTAAAACTGCATTTATTTCTCACATTCATGTATTTCCTCCGCATGTAATTCTCTATTTCCCACCCAATTTATATTATTACCAACACAGCCTACTGCTGCATAAGGAATTATCACCTGTTTCCATTAATATTATTGCAAAAGGTCAATGATCACCACTGTTGGAGGTGCACAAGGCACGCAAAAATTAGTAATAGCAGATATGTAACACTCCCTAACCCCAGTGAATTAAATGTCAAATATTTTTTTATGGACACAATTTAAATGAAAAATGTAAATTAACTAATTTAATTAATTTAAATGAACAATTACAGCACAAGCCCTTTTTGGGCACATGCTAGCATACAGTAAGAAAACTTTCAATGTGCCAGCTGACCTACTTTGCTGCACTTGTCATACGTAAAGCAACCCACTGAAATAAAAAGGGTGGCCCATGCTTGAGGGTGTCAAAAAGCATGTGCTTCTGCTATGCTAGGTGTGCATGGGGCCTGAAAGTGAAGTTAATGTGTTTACACACTTCAACTTTCCAAGCTGGATTGCAAAGCTGAATGTCTCTGCCCACTTACTCCCATGTATAAAGCTGGCCATACACTATGCAATTTTATTGCATAATCACTGTACAATTTCCTTTAGATTTACCAAAACTATGTAATAGAAGGACCCACCTGAACAATCCATTCAGTTTGTATCAGGTATTTGCACTACATAGTTGATGGTAGATGTAAATGAGACTGTACAGTGTATGCGCACCTTAACCACTTCAGCCCCGGAAGGATTTACCCCCTAATGACCAGGCCATTTTTTGTGATACAGCACTGTGTTGATTTAACTGACAATTGTGCAGTCGTGCGACGTTGTACCCAAACAAAATGAATGTCCTTCCCACAAATAGAGCTTTCTTTTGGTGGTATTTGATCACCTCTGCGGTTTTTATTTTTTGCGCTATAAATATAATAAATATATAAAAAAAAAAGACTGACAATTTTGAAAAAAAAAACTATACTTTTTGCTATAATGCATATCTAAAATATTTTAAAAACAAATGTATTCACCAGTTTAGGGCAATATGTATTCTTCTACATATTTTTGATAAAAAAATTGCAATAAACGTATATTGATTGGTTTGCGCAATCTATAAACTATGGGATATATATATTACAGTGGTCGGTGCTAAAAAAAATGCACTGATCAATGTATAAATGACACTGGCATGGAAGGGGTTAACACTCGGGTTGACCAAGGGGTTAACTGTGAGCAAACAAGCAGGACAAAACTCTGGATAGCCGCACACTGGAGAAAGACTTGAAATCCCATCTTTAATTGAAACAACGTGGGTCACATCAAAACAAAATCAAAAAATCCACAGCAAAGGAATAACAGGGTACAGGAAAACTGACGCGTTTCGCACCGTAATCAGTGCTTACAGTGTGTGTGTGTGTGTGTAATGGTCAGCACCTGGGGCTCATCAATAGGAGACAGAGCTTCAGTCCTTGAGGATTACTTTGGAGCAGTGGTTCATCCTTTCTATCAAGGGGTTAACTGTGTTCCCCGGGTGTGTTCTGTGTGGGGATGGGCTTACTGGGACAACACAGAGATCGCTGTTCCTAATCACTAGGAACAGCAGATCTCAATGTTGTCCCCTGTCAAAACAGGGATCTGCCTTGTTTACATTGGCAGATCCCCATTCTGCCTCTCTTTGCCACGATCATGGGTGGCCAGCGGTAAAGAGAGGCCAGCCGGTCTTCGGCAGCGGGCGCACACCCGATATATCTCATGCACGGACCGACATACAGGTATGTTGGTTCTCGCAGCCGGGCTTCCCTGCCGCAGTATATGTGTGGTGGGCGGTCTGGAAGTGATTAAAGTAAGAAGTAGGAAAGTGGGTGGAAATAAAAAAGAGGTGGTCCAGTAATGAGGGAGGTGGGGTCCAGAGAGGAAAAACGCACGCTATTCTGTGATGCAGTAAGGTAGGGTATGATGGCATATGAAGTTTCCTGGATGGTCACATGATGCTATAAAAAGTCAGGGGCCCAGGTGCATTTTTTTAAACTTTCAAAAGAGGGTCAGATTCAAGCCTGTCGTGGACTAGGTAGTGCCTTGAAAAAGTATTTATACCCCTTGAAATTTTGCCCATTTTGTCATGTTACAACCAAAAATGTAAAGGTATTTTATTGGGTTTTTATGTGATAGACCAACACAAAGTAAAACATAATCGTGATGTGGAAGGAAAATGATAAATGGTTTTCAAAATGTTTTACAAATAAATATGTGAAAAGTGTGACATGCATTTGTATTCAGACCCCTCTGAGTCAATACTGTAGAACCACCTTTCGCTGAAATTACAGCTGCAAGTCTTTTTGGGGATGTTTCTACCAGCTTTGCACATCTAGAGAGTGACATTTTTGCCCATTCTTCTTTGCAAAATAGCTCAAGCTCTGTCAGATTGGATGGAGAGCGTCTGTGAACAGCAATTTTCAAGTCTCGCCACAGATTCTCAATTGGATTTAGGTCTGGCCTTTGACTGAGCCATTCTAATACCTGAATATGCTTTGATCTAAACCATTCCATTGTAGCTCTAACTGTATGTTTAGGGTCATTGCCCTGCTGGAAGGTGAACCTCTGCCCCAGTCTAAAGTCTTTTGCAGACTAACAGGTTTTCTTGTAAAATTGCCCTGTATTTGGCTTTATCCATTTCCAATCAACTCTGACCAGCTTCCCTGTCCCTGCTGAAGAATAGCATCCCCACAACATGATACTGTCACCACCATGTTTCACAGTGGTGATGATGTGTTCAGGGTGATCTGCAGTGTTAGTTTTCCTAGCACACATAGCGTTTTGCTTTTATTCCAAAAAGTTCAATTTTGGTCTCATCTGACCAGAGCACCTTCTTCCACGTTTGCTGTGTCCCCCACATGGCTTCTCGCAGACTGCAAAGGAGACTTCTTATGGCTTCCTTTCAATAATGGATTTCTTCTTGCCACTCTTCCATAAAGGCCAAATTTGTGGAGTGCACGACTAATAGTTGTTCTGTGGACAAATTCTCCCAATTGAGCTGTGGATCTCTGCAACTCCTCCAGAGTTACCATGGACCTCTTGGCTGCTTCTCTGATTAATTCTCTCTTTGCCCGGCCTGTCAGTTTAGGTAGACGGCCATGTCTTGGAAGGTTTGCAGATGTGCCATACTCTTTCCATTTTTCGATAATAGATTATACAGCGCTCCATGTTCCAAGCTTGGGATATGTTTTTATAACCTAACCCTGCTTTAAACATCTCCACAACTTTATCCCTGACCTGTCTGATGTGTTCCTTGGGCTTCATGATGCTGTTTGTTCACTAAGGTTCTCTAACAAACCTCTGAGAGCGTCACAGATCAGCTGTATATATGATGAGATTAAATTACACACAGGTGGACTATATTAACTAATTAGTTGACTTCTGAAGGCAATTGGTTACACTAGATTTTACTTAGGGGGTATCAGAGTAAAAGGAGCTGAATACAAAGGCATGCCACACTTTTCACATATTTATTTGTGGAAAAAAAATCAATTATGTGCCACTTTGTGTTGGTCTATCACATAAAATCCCAATAAAATAAATTTACATTTTGGTTTGTAGCATGACAAAATGTGCAGAATTCAAGGGGTATGAATACTATTTCAAGGCACTGTAAGTGAGCGATACACACATTGGAATGACTTGGAAAGAGGCTTCTCTTGGGAAAGTGAAATTCTGCCTGAAAAAAGGTGAACTTAGCTTTTAAAGCCATCCAATGTGGAGTCCAGTGTGTTTTGTGATCTGCATCAAAAACACATGGACAGTGTTTTCCATATATTCCAATGACCCTAGTTAAAGCGGAGTTCCACCCGGAACTTTCATTCGTCTTTCACAGGTATCCTGTTCCCACTTCCAGGAGCCTCAGCCGTGGGTATTGATGTCATCGCCCGGGCTCCCTCTTCCTTCCCCAGCCACCGAGCCAGTAGGAGAGAGGAGTTCTCTTACTTGCAATGGAAGCAGCATGCACTCGACAGCTGATGGAAATATGAGCTGCGATGTCGACATTGCTGGACTCCAGGACAGGTAAGTGTCCGATCATTAAAAGTCAGCAGCTGCAGTATGTGCATCTGCTGGCTTTTAAATCTTTGCAGTTGTGGGCGGACCTCCGCATTAATACCAGTGCAGTCAACAAAAGTAGAATATATGCACCAGAACACACAAGTCCTGAACTGAGGTGAAGAAAAAAAGAAGAGAAAAGCCACACCAGAATGCATTAAAAATACACGTGCAGGAACAAATCCAGAATGCAAACATCGTGGTGTGAACCAACTACAGAGTATGCAGCTTCTTTAACTTGTATTCCTTGCCTATGTTTCTGTTTAAGCTGGGGCTATGAGTGCTATCCCAGGTCTTCTGTTTCAGAGTGTCTCCCTTCTCTTGCAGCATCCTATGGAGCTACCCTTGCTTGCAGGGACTAGAGATATCTCCCTATGTTGTGTGCATCAATAGAAACACACAGACCTTGTGCCTAGGATAGCAAGGCACTCATCAGCTCCTTCCATTTTCAAGCTGGGAGATTGGCTTGAGACTGCACTGTTCACCGCTGACTCTTTCCTGTGAAGACCGGAAGTTCAGAGGAGTAACACTGAGAACAGGAGCCAGCAGCATTTAAAATTGTAAGCTGCAGGTGCTCAGGTAAAAATGTACTACTTTTGAGAAGATGCATCAAAAGAAAATATAATTATTTTCCTAAATAGGCAGGAGACACAAAGGAAACAAAAAATAATAATAAAATCAAGGACGAAAATTCATTAACAGACTCTGACTGACAACTGCCAGCTATATAACAAACACAGAGGAAGCTCAAAATTGTTTCCCAATGATATCATGAACAGGGAAATAAATATGGGAGAATGTCAGCCAAGACTAAAAAAATATCAAATCCAGATATAGTTGGTTTTGTGCCCACAAACTTTCCACTTTTTTCGACTGACATTCTTTGTAGCACCACCGATCTCCCTACGCAATATCATGACTCATGAGAGAGTTGGAACCTTCCAAAAATGATTTAACTTTAAAATAAAGCAGCCGATGGTCTGTAGAAGGATGACAGTGGTGCTGATCCTGGCGCATCGCACTGCACTTTGTTTTTGTGAATTATGAAATTTTATTAAAAGGGAAGTTCGGGTTTAAAAAACAAAACATTTATACTCAGGTGGATGCAGTATCAATCTGATGCTGTTTCTGTCCCCCGGCAGCTACTGCAGTGAGAACTGAGCTTTCATATGCCACTGATCACTCAGTTCTCCCCCTCTGCTCTAAGCAGAGAGCTGTAACTGTCAGTCAGTGACTCTCTGCTGTGAAGGGGGCAGAAGAGAGAGACAGGTGCCCTTTCAGGCTTTTGGGCAGATCCCGAGCCTGGCCAAACTGAGTGATGTCAGCCGAAAAAGTGGGCATTAGCTCGCTGTCGGCTGAAAATGGGCCACAGGAGTGCAGAACAAACTACATTCCTGTGATCCATAGAAGTATGGCCAAAAAAAAAAGCTCTGGCCATAATTCTCCATTGAGTTCTGTTGATGCGAGGTGCTGGATTGTGTTGCACTGAGTTGGAAAAGTACTTCATGCCGTACTTTTTCCCAGTGCAGACCACTGCATCAGGAGGTGGGACTGTGCCATTAATATCATCAGTACACTAAGGCTTTGTTTGCACTAGCCCGCATGATAAAATGCAGCATTTTAATGCACAGACAAGCGTCAGTGCTGGACCTGGCAGGGAGAGCTAGGACTGCTTGTTTTATTTCATTTTTTTAACTATTTGACACATGCATTGTGCTGCTGTGTATTGACGTGTTGTCGACAAACATTCTGCATTTTTCTGCACACCAGCAAAGTTGTGAAGTGCTAGGGCATGTGAAAAACAATTGTTTTCTATATGCTCTAGCAGTGATTTGCTTTTATCCAGTAATGAAATGCAGGCCACCACACATTGTGTGAATGAGCACTAAAGTTGATATTAGAAATCAGAGGATTTGGCTATGTGTCTGTAATGTGCATATCACAGCAGATATATTTGTGATCCAATGCACAATGTTTAACCATTTCAGCCCCAGACCATTTGGCTGCCAAATGACCAGGCCACTTTTTGCGATTTGGCACTGTGTCGACTTAACTGACAACTGCGCGGTCGTGCGACGAGGTTCCCAAACAAAATTGACGTCCTTTTTGCTATAATAAATATCCCCAAAAAAATATATATAAAAATGTTTTTTTCCTCAGTTTAGGCCAATATGTATTTTTACATATTTTTGGTAACAAAAATTCCAATAAGCGTATATTGATTGGTTTGCACATAAGTTGTATTGTCTAGGATAGATTTATGGCATATTTATTTTTATTATTTTTTTTATTATTAATGGCGGCAATCTGCGTTTTTTATCATGACTGTGACATTATGGAGGACACATCGGACACTTTTGACACTATTTTGGGACCATTGTCATTTATACAGAGATCAGTGCTATAAAAATGCACTGATTACTGTGTAAATGACACTGGCAGGGAAGGGGTTAAACACTAGGGGGCGATCAAGGGGTTAAATGTGTCCTAGGGAGTGAGTCTAACTGGTGGGGATGGGCTCACTACAACATGACAGCGATCACTGCTTCCGATGCAGTAGATCCCTGTCATGTCACAAGGCAAAACGGGGAAATGCCTTGTTTACATAGGCATCTCCCCATTCTGTGGCTCTGTGACACCAGCACGGGCAGCAGGCAGACATCGAGTCTGCGGCAAGGTCATGCTGTATGCGGCGGTGTGCACCCAGTAGCCCTGCCAATTAAAGGGGACGTACAGGTATGCCCATTTGCCCAACGCTGCCATTGTGCTGATGTATATTGGTGTGCAGCGATCAGCAAGTGGTTAAAGGCTCATTCAGACAAGCCTGCAGAGAAAAAATATATAGGATTTTTATAACAGCTTACCTGTAAAATCCTTTTCTTTTGAGGTACATCACGGGACACAGAGACTCAGTAATTACTGGTGGGTTATAGGGTATCACTAGGTGATTGGACACTGGCACACCCTAGACAGGAATTTCAATCCCCCATATAACCCCTCCCCCTACTGGAGGTACCTCAGTTTTGTAGCAAAACAATATAAGTGTATTAGGAGAGGGGAGGGACCTCTTGTGTCCCGTGATGTACCTCAAAAGAAAAGGATTTTACAGGTAAGCTGTTATAAAAATCCTATTTTCTTTCTCGTACATCACGGGACACAGAGACTCAGTAATTACTGGTGGGATGTCCCAGAGCAATGCTATCTGAGGGGAGGGGAACCACACAACATAGGGTGTACTCAGACCTGAGGACCCTGTACCGCTGCCTGCAGTAAACTACGCCCAAAGGCAAAGTCCTCATGCCTTCTCACATCCACCTGATAAAATTTGGTGAATGTATGGATTGATGACCAGGTTGCAGCCTTGCAGATTTGAGCCATGGAGGCCTGGTGATGCACCGCCCACGAAGCACTAATAGCCCTAGTGGAGTGCACCTTGATCTGAAAAGGTGGAATCTTTTGCTTCAAACCATAAGCTTGAACAATTACTTGTCGAATCCATTTAGCAATGGTAGATTTTGATGCTGCCTGTCCTCTCTTAGGAATATGAAGTAAACATCAGTTTTGCGAACCTGAGCCGTCGCTTCCAGATAGGCTTTGACTGCTCTCACTACATCCAAAGAATGTAGTGACTTCTCTTCCGTAGAACAGGGATTTGGAAAAAAGGAAGGCAGAACAATATCTTGGTTTAGATGAAAACCTGAGACCACCTTCGGTAGAAAACTAGGATGAGGGCGTAACACCACTCTATCCTTGTGCATTATTAGATACGGTTCTTTACAAGAGAGGGACGCTAATTCTGATACTCTTCTGGCAGAAGAAATGGCCACCAGAAAAATTATTTCCTTGTAAAGCTGACAGAACCAAATTCAAATACCAAGGGTTCAGAGGCACCCCACTAACTGGAGGATTAAGGCGCGTTACCCCTTGTATAAAGCTTTGGACCAAAGAATGTGAAGCAAGTGGACGTTGAAACAGAACCGATAAGGCAGAGACTTGGCCCTTGATGGTACTCAAGGCCAGTTTCATCTCTAACCCATTTTGCAGAAATTCAAGGATTCTGCCTATGACATATTTTCTGGGGTGCTAACCCCTGGATTCACACCAGGAGACATATGCTTTCCAGACACTATGATAAATCATTCTGGAAGCTGGCTTTCTTGCATTAATCAAGGTAGATATCACAGGGCCCGAAAGCCCACGATTCTTCAGAATGTGGGTTTCAATAGCCAAACCATTAAATTTAGCGTTTGTAAGGTAGGATGCAATACCGGTCCCTGGGATAGCAGGTCTGGACAGAACGGTAGGGTCCAAGGAGAGCCTACCGCCATCTTCACTATTTCTGCATACCAAGCTCTTCTGGGCCATGCTGGGGCCACCAGAAGCACCGACTTCTTTTCCTGCCTGATCCTGCAAAAGGGAACGCATAAATCAGAGAGAACTGATGCCATGGAGTAACCAACGCATCTGTCCCACATGCAAGAGAATCCCTCATTCTTGACACAAAGTTGTCGACCTTGTTGTTGAACCTGGACGCAAAGAGATCCACATCCGGAACCCCCCATCTCTGGCATATGGCCAAAAAGACATTGGGGTGGAGAGACCATTCCCCTGACACTAATTGCTGGTGGCTAAAGTAGTCCGCCTGCCAGTTCTCTACCCCCGGAATGAAGACTGCCTATATGCATGGCACATGTCTTTCTGCTCAGATTAAGATCTGGTTTACTTCTTCCTGAGCTGCACGACCCTTGGTGCCCCCTTGATGATTGATATAAGCCACTGCTGTGGCATTGTCGGGCTGGATCCTGACAGGGCAACCCTGCAACTTGAGTGTCCAGGCTTTTAGGGCTAGATACGCCGCATGGATCTCCAGAATGTTGATGGGAAAGGCCCTCTCGGTCCTGGACCATCTCCCTTGGACAGTCGACTGTTCCAGGACTGCCCCCCAACCCGAAAGACTGGCATCTGTTGTTACCACTGTCCGGGTAACTGGTAAAGAGGATTTTCCTTTCCGCAGTTTTTTGGGTATCAACCACCAGCTGAGGCTCCGACGCGTTGTAGGGGACAGATGCATCGGAAAATCTAACGCCTGAACCTTCTTGTTCCAGGCCGATAGGATACTGCCTTGAATGAGACTGAGCGCAGGGAACTGCTTCGAATGAAGCCACCATCTTCCCCAACAACCTCATACAAAGACGAATAGAAGGACCCTTCTTTGCCCTGACTACCTGAATCAGTTCTCTTATAGCACTGATCTTCGCTTGGGGGTAGGAATACCCTCTGCTGGGCTGTATCTATGACCAGACCCAAATACTCTAGTCTTCTTACTGGTTTTAAAGAAGACTTCTCTAAGTTGAGGACCCAACCTAGGCGTTCCAGGTAGTTGATTGTGGTGACCAAATTTTGGTCCAGGCGGGCTACCGACCGGTCTATCAAGAGCAAAACGTCTAGGTATGCTATTATCGTTATACCTTGGGCCCTTAATCTGGCCAGAGGAGGGGCCAAGATCTTTGTAAACACTCGAGGTGCAGTAGCTAGCCCGAAAGGCAGAGCAACGAACTGAAAGTGGCGTTTTTCTACTTCGAAACGCAGGAACTTTTGATGAGCAGGGAAAATAGGTACATGCAGGTATGCATTCTTTTTCTCTGGGTCTCTGGGTACATTTGATCTGAGGAAACGATGAGAAGGGAATTCTCAGAATTCTAGTTTGTAACCTAGAGTTATTGTGGAGACCACCCATTTGTCCCGAAATTCCTCCTGCCAGAGCCCTGAGAGCTTTAGTAGTCTTCCCCCCACTTGAGTGAGCGGGGGCGCCCCTTCACAAGGAGGTCTTAGCGTTTTGTCTTGAAGACCTCCCTCAGGACTTCTTTTGTCCCTGGGGTTGACTCAGGTTTTAACCTTAGAGCCTGACGGAGGAGGCCCTTGTGACTGCCTGGAGGCTGATGCCCCTATCACTGGATAAAGCGCCCGTTTAAAGGAGGGACATTTACTCCTTTTCTTGACTGGTAAAAGGGTGCTTTTCCCACTAGAGATCCTTTGAATATAATTGTCCAAGTCCTCTCCAAACAGTTTTGCACCACGAAAGGGAAATCCCGCCAGGAGTTTCTTACATGGTTATTCGGCTGACCAATTTTTCAGTCACAAGATTCTGCGCATGTGTACCAATCCAAGCATAAGGCGAGAGGTCTGAAGGGTAGAATATCTGATAGCATCAACAGCAAAACATTTTTTAATAGGAATTCTATTTTCTTATCAGTTGGATCCCTAAGCATCTGAGCAGTCAACAGGACAAGGCAGGCTTTTATTTACGGAGGAAGTGGCAGCGTCAACTGCCAGTATACCCCACATCTTAGCAAATTTTTCCTCCATAGGATGTGTAGTATAGAAAACTTTTTAGGACGAAAAAAAAATGTTTATCTGGGTGATCCCACTAAGAATAGATAAGCCTTTCCAGCAAACCATGAACAGGAAAGGCATGTGCAGTTTGAGGAGGTTTCAGTGAACCCAGGGAAGAAGCGGGTTCTTTAACTGACTCAGATATGGGTAACTTAAACGTGGAATCATTTTTTTCCTCCCGATCCTCTGAGGGGGATTCCTTTCCTTTATCCCAGAGTTCCTTACTCTGAGGGTCCTGGGTGACAGAGGGGGGCCTAGTGCGTTTTCTTCCACTGAGTGAAGATGCGATTAAGGCCACTAATCTTTCCTCTAAACCATTTATGGTTGAGGAAAAAACCTCCTGTGTAATGTACACAGGGGCTGAAGTGCCAGAAGCAGCTGCAGCCCCTGACCCCGTCGGCTCTCCCTGGCCAGCCTCTCCGGGTCCTGCAGGGGGGGGAAGGTGCTGCAGTGGGGGGGTCCTCAGAGCCTGAAGGGGACCCCTTAGAGCCTCTATTCTTCGTAATTGTACCTCTTTCACCCATAGTGAAAAGCAACAAAAGGTAGAGGTACCACACAAAAAAAATGCATTGACTGCTGAGTCCTGTAGTTCAGCAACTGCCGCTGCTACTTAAGACTCAGTTTGGTGCCTAAGTAAATGCTGCCTGGGAATGCCTGTGTCTCCCACACTCACATGCGCCTGTCAGCTGTGTCCCTCCATAGGCTGTGTGCATCTGAAAAAGAGTGCACTTTAAAGCCTGTGTAGCCTAGTGCTCTGCCCCCCCCCCCCCCCCGCACTCGTTTTTAAAAACGAGCATTTCCCGCACGAGCAGAGGCTCTAACCCTGCTGGTAAGCATGGAGGGGAGGCTGGGACAGAGAAGAGGGAAGGGCTGGTGGATGTGAAGCCGCTGTAATGGCGGTGGCAAACGGGGCGGACGGTGGGGTATATTACCGCTTTCTGCCCAGGCCTGTCTCAGCCCCCTAATCCGTGGAGGGAGAATCCCAGAAGGAAAAAAAACCCTTAACTTCATCCTTCCTGGAGCATGGCTGGAGGAGCATAGAGCATGGACACCAAGCAGACAGATCAGGCATGAAAAGGTATGTGCTCTTGGCAGCCCCCGGTGGCGACTATAGGCATAGCATACATTTACTTAAAAGGCGAAAACCTACTAGAATTAGAAAAATTCTTGGAGTCTCCCTTACCTTATCCAGCTGCAGGGTCTGAATAACAGACCCAATCTTCACCTCTCACTGTGGGCTCCTTTAGGAAAAAACCTTCAGAGACTGGGGCCCCCTTGAATAGGGGGATCCGCAGTTCTGGGCTCATAAAGCACCCTGCCAGGAATATGGCTGAAAAAAATAAATACTGGATCCCAGGGTCCAGCTCTCTAAAAAGAGAAGTGTTACAGGTAAAGCCTCGTTTCTTTGGACATGAGGCCCGGGTACCATCCAATTCAGTCTGGAAAAGACACTTTGAATGGATCTGGTTGCATGGCTGGCCCCAGTAAGGATATTCCAGCGGAGCTCAGCACAGCACATCTTAACAGGTATCTCCAGTAGGAGGAGGGGTTATATGGGGGATTGAACTTCCTGTCTAGGGTGTGCCAGTGTCCAATCACCTAGTGATACCCTATAACCCACCAGTAATTACTGAGTCTCTGTGTCCCGTGATGTACGAGAAAGAAATTAACCGTATTCCTGCACAGGCAGTGCCTTGTGTTTTTACAATGCAAGGTTTTGTTTACCCAAATTTTAAATGTCAGAAATATATGGACAGACTTTACAAGAGCCCAGGTGCTGAAAAATGCAGATATGCTGCATTTTCCCACACCTCTCTGCTTCATTTATTGTTAACAGGGCACATTGAAATAAAAATCACTTTGTAAAAGCAAAGAATAAAATAAAACAAATTTGTACTTGTCCGTACAAAGATGCATATGCTTTACTGTGCACAGATCTTCCTTTAAAACCTGGGTTAAACTTACTGGTAACTATTTCCAGTGGTCTTCCAAGACAGCTCATGAGATTTGGGCCACCAGGACAGGAAACGCATTGCCAGAATAGGATTTAAAAGATAATAGAACCAAAAGAACAGAACTGAAAAATAAACAGAATACCATCATAACAAAAAACATGGCAGGAACTTGGCTGTCTTGGAAAACTACTGGAAATAGAGTTAACGGTAAGTAACTCCAGTTTTCCCCAGTCTTCCAGTACAGTCCATGAGAAAACTCAAACACATGCCTTTCTCTGCAGGCTCAGCTGCACTGGACTGTGGATGAATGGAAAGTGCTCTGTGCTGAATGGCTTCCTGTTCCTTCACAAACTGAAGCATAGTAAACAATTTACTATGCTTAAGTCATGAATGGACACAGTGAGCGAGTGTGTTCACTGTGTTCATTTAGAAAAAGAAGGGGGTCGGTAAATTACATATTTACTAGCCCATTGCCCTGTTCTCAATCCTGAAACATACCCAGCAGCAACCAGGGGGGAGAGGAGTGAAACCAGCAGCACTGCCGGGTGGGGATGGGGGAAGCCTGGACAGAAAGGGGAACCGGCACCATACATAGTGATTAGGGTGTGGTCAGGCACACCCCCTGCGCATGCCTATGTCCAAGACAGTGAACTCACTCACTCATCCATCTAATGACTCACTGTCATTAGATGGATTTCTGCAAAAGGTAGGCCGAACTGCAAGAATCCAAGGAGGAACACCTGTCAGGGAGTGAAGTAGTGTGAACCAAGCTTTCTTTGGCTATAATAAAACATAAATATGACGTAATGCTGGTGGCAGAGGGCAGTAAACCCAAATGATCTCAACTTATGAATTGAAAAAGACAGAGGAACATATACAAATGTGGTAATCTGTGCGTAAAAGTGTTCAACCAGTTCCCGACCAGCGCACGCCGATGTACGTCGGCAGAATGGCATGGGCAGGCATATTGGCGTACAGGTACGTCCAATCTTTAATGCCACCCTGCCATCGCGCCGCCGGCGGCGCGCTCGTGTGCTGGTCGGGACCCCCGTGAGTCCGGTTACGGGTCCCGTGGACTCGATCGCCGCGGGCATACCCACGATCGTCTCATGGGGCGGCTGAACGGAGAGATGCCATTGTAAACAGCATCTCCCAGTTCTGCCTAGCAACTAGTGACGCTGATCTCTGCTCCATGTGATTGGAGCAGAGATCAGTGTTCACTAAATGAAAGCCCAGCCCCCAACAGTTAGTAACACACCCCTAGGAACACTTAACCCCTACACTGCCACCCACTGGTTAACCCCTTCACTGCCAGTGTCATTTACACAGGAATCACTGCATTTGTTATAGTAGTGATTGCTGTATAAATGATAATGGTCCGAAAAATGTGTCAAAAATATCCGATGTGTCCGCCATAATGTCGCAGTCACAATAAAAATCGCTGATCGCCGACATTACTAGTAAAAAAAAAAAATTATTAATAAAAATGCCATAAAACTATCCCCTATTTTGTAAATACTATAACTTTTGTGCAAACCAATCAATAATCGCTTATTGCGATTTTTTTTACCAAAAATATGTAGAAGAATACGTATCGGCCTAAACTGAGGGGAAAACATTTTTTTAAATATATTTTTGGGGGATATTTTTTATAACAAAAGTAAAAAAAATAATGCGTTTTTTTTTCAAAATTGTAGCTCTATTTTTGTTTATAGCGCAAAAAAAAAACCGCAGGGGTGATCAAATACCACCAAAAGAAAGCTCTATTTGTGGGGAAAAAAAGACGTCAACTTTGTTTGGGAGCCACGTCGCATGACCGCGCAATTGTCAGTTAAAGCGACGCAGTGCCAAATCGCAAAAAGTGGTCTGGTCTTTAAATGTCCATAAAAGGTCACAATAACTCTATTCAAAAAACAGTTCAAAACTTCATGTGAGTATCCAAACGGTGAACGTTAATGCATGGCTAAAGTGAGGGGAACCACCACCGAAAAATAGAAGGCTTACCGAAGCATTTGAACCCAAAAGAACATACATTCTATGAGTCAAATGGGCTTGTGTTGTATGAACAACCAATGTGGATGGACACTTGGAATCTTCAAATTGCTGGAACAGGAATACCTGGCTGTCCGCAAGATGGAGGGTATCCTCTATTGTGGGTATCGCATCTATTGTGAGAATTCTTGCTGCGGGAAAAATCCAGAGCAAACCCTTGCTCAAATTTGCCTGATCCCTCCACCACAACATTCTTTTTAAAGGTGATGGCATCCTTAGCTGTTTTTCCAAAGACTCTCATTAGGTCCAATTCTGTAGGATTGCCTGCTGGGGGTTTGTTGCATGGAGGCAGGCCCACTGAACAGCTGGGATAGAGGCTGTAAGAAGCCCCAGTGTGGACATGGCTGCTCAAACTGAAACAGCCAGATTTGTCAGCACGCTTTACTGATGCCTCTTTACTGACTATCGTTTCCTCCGAGAGAAAAAATTCCTGTACTGAGTCGATTATATAACCCAAGAAAACGATCACTTGAGAGGGAATTAGGCTTGACTTTTCTTTGTTCAATCCAACCCAGACTCTCTAAAATGGCTCTGTGCCCTTTTCAGATGCCTGTGTAAATGATCCTCTGAGCTGGCAAACAAGAGAAGGTTGTCCAGATATGGATATAACCCTTCCAACCTGAGTGGTGCCAGTGCATCTGCCATGATCTTCGTGAAGATCCTTGGAGAAGCAGAGACCGAACGGAAGAGCCCTGAACTGAAAGTGTGACACCACTCCCCCTGCCCTGATTGCCAGAAGCAGATATTTCTGTGACACCAGTTTTATGGGAACATGCATCCCTTAGCTCTATAGAGACTAGAAAGCACCCTGTGGGCAGGAGATTCCTCAAAATAAATTGTGTCCATACAAAACTTTTTGTACCGGATGGACCTGTTTAAGATCTTTAGATTCAGTATTAACCTGAATTTTCCTGATGGTTTTTTTTACTAGAAAAACATCCTAGTTCTTCCTCCCGCTGGGGTACTGGGATGATTACCTTTTGTTGCAGGAACTCCCGCAAGAGCGATGTCATCACTACCACTTTCTCCTGATCTCTGGGGAGCTGTGTCACATAAAAACGGGACGTGGGCTTTCCGAGAACTCCAAAATGACCTTGAGATCAAATGCACTGGAAGTCGTTCCCTTCCACTGTGGAAGGACTGAAGCTCCCCCCCCCCCCCCACAGTCGGGAGAACGTCACTGGGTTTTAGCCAGACTTCTGTGGACTCCTTTGAGATCTCCAAGGTCTCTTTTGTCCTGTTTCCTTTAAGTCCCGGGTCTGGAAAAAAAGGACGAAAATGTATTTTTAATGCCAATGATTGGTTCTTTATGTCTAATATCTACATATACATTCACGTTTGGGAGCGCAATACCATTTTTACTATTACCATTTATTTTAATGAGAGTGTTTGACTCATAAGGTGTGTGCAGCATCCATTTAGACGTGGTTCTAATTTTTTCCATAACAGCGCAGGAGCTTATATATATTTTTCTTGATAATAGGCTGTTAGTGCGATAAATATATCTGATTAGAAGTGAGGCGGTTGCATTGGTTGGCATCATTGAGACTTGGTCTTAAACCACAGCTACATTTCCCCCCCCCCCCCCCCAGACTTCTGGTATCATCTGAATGACAGTTGTAGGAGTTGGTGGGGCCAGTGTGTCTAGGGAGGACAGTGAAGTGTTCTAGCCACCTGTCTACATTGGGGCAGGACAGGGGGTGAGATTATCAGACAAGGTTCCTACAGGTAATTGTTAAGCAGTTGGAAGAAAATAAGGCAGATGATCAGAGAGGCAAAGGATTGTTAGAGAGGTTGCACAGCGAGCATGGGTAGAAAAATACAAGGTTGAGGATGCAGCTGTCGAGTAGAAGCATGTAACCATTGCTTGCAGTCAAAAATGAGGAGGTTAGACTGAGAAGTAGCATGGGGGGTTCGTATTAATGGGGGATGTTGAATGATTGTGGGAATTCCAGAAGAGAAAGCAGGGTAGCCAGTCTGAGAAGTCATCAAGAAAGGCTGATAACGGTCCAGGACGCCAGTAGATCACAGCTATTTGGAGAGACGAATACAATGTGCCTCAAATGAGAAGTGACAGGGATGTGGGTGAAGCACAAAGTGTGTTGTGGGGCTAGATGGATTCCCACCCCTCACTTGCATCCACTGAGTCTGGGAGAGTCCAGGGAAGGCTGCCATGCGAGAGAAAAGCAGGGGAAGTGGTGGATTCACCAAGCCAGGTTTCAGTAATGGCAGGCAGATTTAATGAGTTAGCAGAAAAGAGGTTGCGAGGAGAGTTTTACAGCGGGCATTCCAAAGGGCACAAGAGGAGAGTCTGGTCTTGGGAAGGAGGAATAGAACTAAATTGTGTTGATAGTGGCTGCTGCCAGGAGGGTTCAGGGTGATCAGTGCATTGGGCAGTTAAATGGATACCAAGGGTTTGGTGATATATCTCCAGAGGTTAGGAGAAGCAGAAGGCTGAGGGAGTTAGAGTGATTTAAATGAAGTGACATGCCCCAGGGTTCTACATTCCAATAAAGCTTCCATATTAAATTAGCAGGAGTTGGTGAGTGCTGCAAGGACAGAAGAATATGCAGGAAGGTGGGATGCAAATCTCCATCTCTGCTGGTTTTATGTAGTCATCAGTGCAGTACACTGTCATGTAGGGCTGAAACTAATTATGAAATTTGATTATGAAAATGGTAATCGATTAATCGGCCAGTAACATAATGGGAGTTAAAAAAAAAATGAGCCCTTTATAGTACAATATAAGCAAATAATCACTACTGTAAATATATTACACAGTTCTACAGTAAAGAAACTGTTACAGTAGTAATTATCTGCTTTTTTTGTACTATAGAGGGCTCATTTTCTTTTTTTAACCCCATTAGGTTACTAATAGTCTTAGACCTGTGTTCACATCATTTTTTTGGTGCTTTTTGCAGAAACGCACTACAGTTCGTTTACATGGTTTCCTATGGGACACATTCACATCTATGCTTTTTTCAGCCACTGCGTATTTGGAAGGGGTCAGGGTCTTTTTTTTCATGCAAAATAGTACTTTTGGTTCAATATACTTCAATGGAGAGGCTGCAGAAAGACGTGTAATGCATTTTTTGCAGCAATCTGTGCTTAATCTGCCTAACAAATTAGCAAAAAAAACCCCACAAAAATGTAAACTGCAGCAAAATCACGTGCGCAAAAATCAAAACGCACAGCAAAACACTGCATAGGTGTGTACTGAGCCTTATACTGGCCACACGGATAAATTTTTAGACGAGAATATTCATACGAAGAATCTTTGTACAGTCGCTGAAAGGTTTGAAATTTGCACTTGTTTTTAAAATGAATTTAATTTCTGAATGAAAACCACATACACCGTCTTTAACCACTTTCAGACCGGACCAATTTGCTGGTCAAAGACCAGACCACTTTTTGCGATTCGGCACTGCGTCGCTTTAACTGACAATTGCGCGGTCGTGCGACGTGGCTCCCAAACAAAATTGACGTCCTTTTTTCCCACAAATAGCTTTCTTTTGGTGGTATTTGATCACCCCTGCGGTTTTTATTTTTTGCGCTATAAACAAAAATAGAGCAACAATTTTGAAAAAAACGCATTATTTTTTACTTTTTGTTATAATAAATATCCCCCAAAAATATATAAAAAAACATTTTTTTCCCTCAGTTTAGGCCGATACGTATTCTTCTACATATTTTTGGTAAAAAAAAAAATCGCAATAAGCGATTATTGATTGGTATGCGCAAAAGATATAGCGTTTACAAAATAGGGATAGTTTTATAACATTTTTATTCATAATTTTTTATTATTTTTTTTTTTACTAGTAATGGCGGCGATCAACGATTTTTATTGTGACTGCGACATTGTGGGGGACCCATCGGACATTTTTGGGACCATTGTCATTTATACAGTAATCACTGCTATATAAATGCAGTGATTCCTGTGTAAATGACACTGGCAGTGAAGGGGTTAACCAGTGGGTGGCAGTGTAGGGGTTAAGTGTTCCTAGGGGCGTGTTACTAACTGTGGGGGGGTTGGGCTTTCATTTAGTGAACACTGATCTCTGCTCCAATCAGATGGAGCAGAGATCATCGTCACTAGTTGCTAGGCAGAATGGAGAAATGTTGTTTACAACGGCACTTCTCCATTCGGCCGCTCCGTGAGACGATCGCGGGGATGCCCGCGGCGATCGAGTCCGCGGGTCCCGCGACCCGACTCACGGGGGTCCCAACCAGCGCGGGAGCGCGCCACCGGCGGCGCGCTCCCGATGGCAGGGCGGCAAATTTAAAGGGACGTACATGTACGCCCATTTGCCTGCCCGTGCCATTCTGTCGACGTACATCGTCGTGCGCTGGTCGGCAAGTGGTTAAATTCCTTTTGACCAAGAAGTTTTCTATTTCCAAGTTTTCCTGTCACTCTGGTTGATAACGTTGATTTGACCTCACTAACGATTAGAAAATAAAAACATTCTTAAAATTTCATTTTTTTTTTAAAGCCATTTGTTTTTTTTATTAAAAAAAACTGGAGTTAGTACTTACCGATAACTCCTTTTCCGGTGGTCTTCCAGGACAGCCCTTGAGAGGATGGAGCTCCTCCCATCGACACAGGAAACACATTGCCACAGTTCAAAAGGCGGTCCCTCAGGTTCCTGGTCAGTCATTCACCAAGAACCGAAGGATAGAACTTCAAAACATATAAACCATAACAGGTAATAACATTAGTACATCACTATAATCAAATAAAGGGTGGGATCGTGCTGTCCTGGAAGACCACCGGAAAAGGAGTTACCGGTAAGTACTAACGCCAGTTTCCCCAAGTGTTCTTCCAGGACAGCCCTTGAGAGGATCCCCAAGTACTTACCAGATTAGGGGGGGTGGGGGGGGGGGTCACGGCCTGGAGGACTTTCCTCCCAAAGGCCTGATCCTGACTAGACATTAGGTCCAGTCGGTAATGCCTTGTAAAGGTGGAAAAGCTTGACCATGTGGCTGCTTTACATACCTGCTCCAGGGTGGCACCAGCTCTTTCTGCCCAGGATGCAGACAACGCTCTTGTGGAGTGAGCTTTCACACCCTCAGGAGGATCTCTATTCAAGGCCTTATACCCCTCTGCTATAGCTAGCCTAATCCATCTAGCTATGGCTACTTTTGAAGCTTTTTGCCCCCTATGCTGCCCGGAAAAAAGGACAAAGAGGGAGTCAGAGATTCTGAATGGACTTGTTACTTTTAGATACTCTAGAATACACCTCCTCACATCCAATAAATGAAAACGTTCTTTTCTCATTTGCTGCATTTTGACAAAATGAGGGGAGGACAATATCTTGTGACCTATGGAAGCTAGATGTTACCTTTGGCAAGAACCCAGGGTCTGTGTTTAGAATGACTCTGTCTTCTAGGATCTGTAAAAAACGGTTCCCTGATGGAAAGGGCTTGGATTTCACTGACCCTACAGGCTGAAGTGATTGCCACCAGGAGTACTGTCTTAAATGTAATAAGCCTTAGAGAGGCCTCTGAGATAGGCTCAAAGGGTGACCCCAAAAAAGCTTTTAGCACAACTGCTAAATCCCAGGATGGGACTCTGTTGACTCTGACCGGCTTACGTCTAGCAACGGCCTTACAGAACCGAGCGACAAAAGGATTTTCCTATAAGCGTTCATCTAGGTACACATTTAATGCAGCTATCTGTACCTTAATAGTACTTAGGGTTAACCCTTTGTTTACCCCTTCCTGTAAAAACTGTAGAATATTAGCCATATTCATGTTTATCTCCTTACGGCAATTCGGCCAGCTATTACATTTTCTCCAGACTTTTTTGTAAATAGCCCTTGTGACTGGTTTGCGACTCTGTAGTAAGGTCGCAATTACCTCATCTGTCAGGCCCTTACTCCTTAAGATTTCCTCCTCAGTAACCATGCTGAAAGCTTCAGCGTGGCCACCTGCGGATGATAAAGAGGTCCTTGTAACAGGAGGTCCCGTCTGCAGGGAAGCCTTAGAGGAGGACAGTCTGTCAATTGTAGTAACGTTGTGAACCACGGTCTCCTAGGCCAGAACGGTGCTACTAGGATCAAACAGGTTTTCTGTGAGAACTCTTGCTAGGACCCTCGAAATGAGATGAAGAGGGGGAAATGCATACGCCAGACTGAAAGTCCACGGCGTCTGCAAGGCATCTACAGCCAGGGGCTGATCTCCTGGGCTCAGCGAGCAAAAACTGGGAATCTTTGCATTCTCTTTGCTTGCAAAAAGGTCCACTACTGGTTTTCCCCAGTGAGTTGTTATAAGATTGAATACCTCTGGGTGCAAGGACCATTCTTGGTTCGAAACTCTGTCGACAAGAAGTCCGCCATGCTGTTCAGCTCCCCTTTCAGGTGTACAGCAGAAATGGATTACAGATTGGCTTCTGCCCACTGGAAAATGCGTCTGGCTACCAACATCAAACGAGGACTTCTGGTATCTCCTCGTTTGTTTATATATGCTACAGCCGTCATGTTGCCTGAACGGACTTGTAGATGGTGACCCTGTATTGTGGGCTGAAAAGCCAAATTAGCTCTCAGGATTGCGGTTAGCTCCTTCCAATTGGAGGAGAAACATTTCTCTTCCGGGGTCCACTTGTCCTGGACCCAGCTCGAGCCGAGGTGGGCTCCCCAGCTGCTCGCATCCATTGTCAGTGTTGAAGTGATAAGGACGGACCCAATGAACCCCTTGGTTTAGGTTCTCCGTGTCCTTCCACCACTAGAGGGAGAGTTATTTTTGAGGGGATCGATACCTCCTCCAGAAGATCTCTGCCCTTTAATTGTTCCAACAGAAATCCCTGAAGGTTTCTTTGGTGGAACCTGGCCCATTGTACGGCTGGAATGGCTGCCGTCATAAGACCCAAGACAGACATTACTTCCCTCACCGTACATTTGGGGCTGCAGTGAAGAAAAGATGTTCTCTGCCACAGATTTAAAATCTTTTCTTCCGGCAGTACAATTTTCTGATCTACAGACTTGATCCAGTAACCTAAATACAGGATCTCCTGTGTTGGGGTTGTCTTGGATTTCTCCTGACTGACAATCCATGCTAATCGAGTCAGGCTGAGTCGAGTCAACTCCAGATCCTGAGAAAGACGACTGAGTGTGCCGTTAGAATCAGGTCGTCTAGATAGGGAATAATCGAGACTGACTGAAGCCTCAATGGAACTAGTGCCTCTCCGAGAACCTTGTAAAGAACCTCGGGGGGGGGGGGATGATAGACCGAAGGGGAGCGCTCTGCACTGAACGTGGTAAACTTGTGTCTATCTGCACTGCCATCCGAAGGAATTTTTGGCATTCTTCCCTTATTGGGATATGCAAATAAGCATCCCTTAGATCCAGGGTAGCCATAAATATCTTTCTGGAGGAGATTCTTTATGGAATAAATGGACTCCATCCAAAATCTCTTGTAACGGATGGAGTGATTCAGTGGTCGGAGGTTCATAAATAGTCTGAACCTCCCTGACTGCTTTTTTACCACAAAAATGTGCGAGTAAAAAACCGTCCCCTTGTTCCTGAATGGGGACTGGTGTCAATACTTCTTGATCCACCATTTCCCCTATCAGTAAAGGTAAGGCCCTGGCCTTTTCCGAGTGACTTGGGAGTTGTCACCAAAAACTTTGAGGGAGGGCTTCTGTGGAATTCCAGAGCGTGACCCCTTTTTATTATATTTAAGACAAACTCATTTGAGGAACCCTGACGTCACTGGCGTTTGGGGTCCTGATTGGGGCGGTTAAAAAGTATGCCCCCTTTCCCCTCATGTCCCGACCAATGCTTTTTGGGGGTTGAACTCTTCTGATTTAGAGGGACGAAATTTTTTTCTTTGAAAGCATTTTTTTGCGGGAAAGGTTCTCTTTATCCGCCATCCTAAGGCAGATGTTAACTCAGGCCCGAAAACTAAGTCTCCTGTAAAAGGGATGCTGCACAGGCAGGTTTTAGACACCGTATCCCTCACCCCCCCCCCCCAGTTTTCATCCATACTGACCTCCTTGTTGCCACTGAAAGTGTTGCAGACTTAGCTGTAAACTTTACTAGTTAGTCTGTGGAGGCATCAGATGAAACTAGTGGCCTTGAAAAGTATAGGGAAGGTTTTCAAAAGCTCCCCCTAGGAGTGCCTGCTTTTAAATGCTCCTGCAGTTGTGACAACCAGAACGCCAGGTTTCTAGCTACACAAGAAGTGGCTAGAGCTGGTTTTAAGCCTGCCATAGAGGCATCCCAGGCCCTCTTTAAGACCATGTCTATTGGATCTTTCAAATGGCCCATATCGTCAAAGGCCAGATCAGCCTGCTTTGAGACTTTGGACAGAGGGGCGTCTAGTTTAGGATTTTTATTCCAGACCGCCTCTGGGCTCTCATCAAAAGGGAACCTTCTCTTAAGAGAATTAGGAAAGAAAACCTTTTTATCCGGTTCAGACCACTCCTTAAAGGATAAGGTCAGAAAGCACTATGTATCGGAAAAACCCTTCCACCAACCTTTCGGTTAACAGCCGAACGCACTAACCGATTGCTTTCCCCAGAGCCTCATACATCTTATGTCTGGATAAGAGTTCCCCATTAGCTCATCTACTTCAAGAGACAGCTTATACTTTGAGGCTTTAGATGTTGCTTGATCCTCTTCCTGATCAGAATCTGTATCAGGGCTAATCAATGTGGGGCTAGGCTCCCTGACCATACAGGGCTCCCCTGAGCTGGGTGTTGTAAAGCATGGTGAGGAGGAAATTGCAGTTCTATTAGTGGAGGCAGCTGAACCTACATTGGTGATTAACTCCTGGAGGGACTTAAGTCAACGCCCTTCTTTAAAGGAGCCCAAAATTCTTGGCACGCAGTTCCGCTGGAAATGACGCTGGGCATCTCAGACCCCACCGCAACAAGGAGCAGAGATGGAAAGTTCCACTCACTGCTCCTGGGGGAAAAGCAGCATCATTCTGCCCCTGGCCACCTCGGCACTGGAAAGAGGAGGGTAATGGGTCTGCTCTGGTTCAGTTGGACGGTACCCGAGCCAAACAAGGTATGAACCCCACTGTAGCCAAAAAAACAGGACCCGGTCCCTTATGGCTTCGATTCTTCAGGCAGCCCCTGAGGGGCCTCCAGGTTCCTGGCAACATGTTCCGACAGAGGAAACACAAATGACTGCCTTTTGAACTGTGGCAATGTGTTTCCTGTGTCGATGGGAGGAGCTCCATCCTCTCAAGGGCTGTCCTGGAAGAGGACTTGGGAAAACAAAAGGATCTGAGTGATATTTACCAGATTCACCCTTTAATAGTATATATATATATATCCTAATAGTACATACCTCTAATAGTGTATCTAGTATATCTCCTCTAATAGTATATATCTGTTATTCTCAGAGTGGATTAGATATTTTGCTCCCTAACCATATAGTTAGTTTATATTTATCACTCCAGAGAGATATTTAAGAATTACCTTTTTAAAAACTTTACATATTAACTAAATTATACAAAACACTTAAGGTTAACCGATTAATTGAAACAATTGGCCAACTAATAGATTATGAAAATAGTTAGTTGCAGCCCTGCTGTGATGACTGGTGTGGGGTAATTTTTTTTATTATCAGATAGTGTTACTACAGCAACACTAGGTGGTCAGCGTTTTCTTCACTTCAAACCATTGTTGTTACAATACCATGTGAAGCTGTGGGCCAGAGCATCTCTCCAAAGGTAATGCAGCTGTAATGAAATCTCATAATAGCTTTGTTAATATGGTGATAGCACAGCACACCCAAACTGGCTGTCTGTAAAAGCGGATAAACTTGCATAGTATTTCTATTCCTGTGTACACATCAAGCCACCCTTGTGAGCTCACCATAAAATAGGATACGATAATGCAAACAAAGCAGGAGTCAGATCTAAACCATACTGTAAACATTTAACCAAAAATGCATCTGTTAAACCCAGCTTTAGGTAAATGCACAAATGAACAGGCAGCCCTCTACCCCTCTAGAAGCAGTCTTAACTGGTGGGGGAAAAAAATGGGGCACGATTCAGTGCACACCATACCTTTGGGCAAACTATTTGAAATATACAAAAGTAGATCTCATTTGTGTCATTGTACAGCAGCACCATGCAACTCTGTACAGTATGCTGCAATAAAATAAAGCATGCCTGCATTGCAGTGAATGGGAAACAGACAATGGTCTCCTGTGTGTCCTTGCAGCAACAGGAAAGACACCCGTCACGCCATGTGCAAATTCGCCCTTCATGTACACAACATATGACAATCTGCATTCTCAGCCTGGCAATAAAGCATACAAGACCCAGTAAATGGTTTATTTTTTTTATTTAGATTGTGTTCTGCAAGGAACAGAACATGTGGAAAAAATGAACAAACAAAAACAAAAGGATGGTTGCAAGATGCAATTAAACTCCAGAGACAGTCCAAGGACTGAAGAATTCCGAAGCAGATTGAAAAGGAATGCTTGTGATGTTAAGACTAGGATGAAGATGCAAGTTCCAAGTTCCTTTAAATCTGGCCACAGTCAGCAATCACAAGTTTCTTGCTGGTCTTCCCTGACTGAGAACCATAGCTTTCCATTTTTTTCACAACATCCATGCCCTCCACAACTGAACCAAACACGACATGCTTTTTATCAAGCCTGCAAAAGAATCAAATAGACGAGTCAGTTCAGGTATGAAAATTACAGAAACTGCTGCACACATCTGCTACTGTACCACCACATTGGCCTTCTATTAAGTACAGTACCCATGACTAAAAGAGCTTCCAAGTACTTTAAAATTTGTTAAATCTACTCTTCATGTCAATATTTGACAAATGCCATGTTGTGTGGATACAGGTCACATTACATGCTGGTGATGGGCAACAACTGCCACTAAAACCTAGTGTTGCATTAAAAAAAAAAAAAAAAATAAAGTCATCCCATCAAGACAATGGTAAACAGGAGCAGGTGGCTTTAACCACTTTCAGACCGGACCATTTTGCTGGTAAATGACCAGAGGTCTTTTTACACTTTGGCACTGCGCTGCTTTAACTGGTAATTGCGCGGTCATGCAATGTTGTACCCAAACAAAATTTGCGTCCTTTTCTTCCCACAAATAGAGCTTTCTTTTGATGGTATTTGATTGCCTCTGCGATTTTTATTTTTTGCGATATAAACGTAAAAAGACCGCAAATTTTGAAAAAAAATGATATTTTCTACTTTTTGTTATTAGAAAAATCCAATAAACTCAATTTTAGTCATACATTTAGGACAAAATGTATTCAGCCACATGTCTTTGGTAAAAAAAAAGTCAATAATTGTATATTTATTGGTTTGCGCAAAAGTTGTCACATCTACAAACTAAGGTACGTTTTCTGGAATTTACGCAGCTTTTAGTTTACGACTGCCTATCTCATTTCTTGAGGTGCTAAAATGACAGGGCAGTACAAAACCCCCCCAAATGACCCCATTTTGGAAAGTAGACCCCCTAAGGAAATTGATAAGAGGCATGTTGAGCCCATTGAATATTTTATTTTTTTGCCTCAAGCGATTGAATAATGACAAAAAAAAAATTTTTTTTTTTTTTTTTACACAAAGTTGTCACTAAATGATATATTGCTCACACATGCTATGGGCGTATGTGAAATGACACCCCAAAATAAATTCTGCTGCTTCTCCCGAGTACGGGGATACCACATATGTGGGACTTTTTGGGAGCCTAGCCGCGTACAGGGCCCCGAAAACCAAGCACCGCCTTCAGGCTTTCTAAGGGCGTCAATTTTTGATTTCACGCCTCACTACCTATTACAGTTTTGAAGGCCATAAAATGCCAAGATGGCACAAAACCCCCACAAATGACCCCATTTTAGAAAGTAGACACCCCAAGCTATTTGCTGAGAGGCATGTTGAGTCCATGGAATATTTTATATTTTGCCACAAGTTGCGGGAAAATTACAAACTTTTTTTTTTTTTCACAAAGTTGTCACTAAATGATATATTGCTCACGCATGCCATGGGCATATGTGAAATGACACCCCAAAATAAATTCTGCTGCTTCTCCTGAGTACGGGGATACCACATATGTGGGACTTTTTGGGAGCCTAGCCGCGTACGGGGCCCCAAAAACCAAGCACCGCCTTCAGGCTTTCTAAGGGCGTTACAGTTTTGAAGGCCATAAAATGCCAAGATGGCACAAACCCCCCCCCCCCAAATGACCCCATTTTAGAAAGTAGACACCCCTAAATTTAGGGGTACACTAGTGAGACTAGGTAATAAATGGCGGGTGCCCTGAAACTATAAAAAAATAACTAACCAACCAGCGTCACCTGTAACAGTTATATGGTGATCACTGGTGAAAGGGTTAACTAGGGGGCAATCAGGGGGCTTTATGCGGTAGTATATGGGGGTCCCTGGCGCTATAAAAAGCTGCGGCGAACCTAAATACCTACCTGCCTAACTAGCGTCACCTGTGACACTAATACAGCGATCAGAAAAACGATCGCTTATTAGGCTGGGTTCACACTGGAGCGATGCGGGAACGCCACGAATGCGCGGCGGGTTCCCGCATCGCATGCCTCCCGGCGGCAGTTCACACTGCCCTATGCGAACTGCTGGGAGTGTCAGTGAAATGTTAATGACACCCCCAGATCAGTTCGCATATCGCAGTGCGATCTGCAAACTTGGATCGCATGGTGTGAACACCCATGCGATCCGATTCTGCTGCGGACCAAAAAAAGGGTCCCGTGCGAGTTTGTGGCGGGTGCGGCGGGTGCGACACGAATTCAGCCATACTATCTGTATAGCTGAACTCGAATCGCACAGAGATCGGATGTGATTTGCACTGCAGTGCGGTGCGAATCACATCCGTTCTCATAAACCGCTGCAATGTGAACCCAGCCTTAGTGACACTGGCGACGGGGGGTGATCACGGGGTTAAACCTTTATTGGGGGGGTTAGGGGGGTACCTTAGAACTAAAGGGGGCTAACCCTAACTGCCCTAACAGTTATTAGTCACAAATGACACCTGCCGGGTGATCAGGGGGTTAAACCTTTATTAGGTAATAAATGGCGGGTGCCCTGAAACTATAAAAAAATAACTAACCAACCAGCGTCACCTGTAACAGTTATATGGTGATCACTGGTGAAAGGGTTAACTAGGGGGCAATCAGGGGGCTTTATGCGGTAGTATATGGGGGTCCCTAGCGCTATAAAAAGCTGCGGCGAACCTAAATACCTACCTGCCTAACTAGCGTCACCTGTGACACTAATACGGCGATCAGAAAAATGATCGCTTATTAGGCTGGGTTCACACTGGAGCGATGCGGAAACGCCGCGAATCCGCGGCGGGTTCCCGCATCGCATGCCTCCCGGCGGCAGTTCACACTGCCCTATGCGAACTGCTGGGAGTGTCAGTGAAATGTTACTGACACCCCCAGATCAGTTCGCATATCGCAGTGCGATCTGCAAACTCGGATCGCATGGTGTGAACACCCATGCGATCCGATTCTGCTGCGGGCCAAAAAAAGGGTCCCGTGCGAATTTGCGGCGGGTGCGGCGGGTGTGGCGGGTGCGGCGAATGGCTGAACTCGAATCGCACAGAGATCGGATGTGATTTGCACTGCAGTGCGGTGCGAATCACATTCGTTCTCATAAACCGCTGCAATGTGAACCCAGCCTTAGTGACACTGGCGACGGGGGGTGATCACGGGGTTAAACCTTTATTGGGGGGGTTAGGGGGGTACATTAGAACTAAAGGGGGCTAACCCTAACTGCCCTAACAGTTATTACAGTCACAAATGACACCAATGCAAAAAAAAAAAAAAAAAAAAAAAAAAAGACATTGGTGTCACTGTGACTGGGGGGCAGGGGTAATTGGGGGGGTGATCGGGGGGTAAAGGGGGGGTGTGAGTGTGCCTGGCATGTTCTACTGTGTGTGGGATGTGTTGGTGCAACTCACTGATCCGCTCTCCTCCGTGTCGGAACGAAAAATACCGACACGGAGGAGAGAATACATCACTTCCTCTCCTGTGTTTACATTACAGGAGAGGAAGTGATGTCACCGGGGATTTCCATTCGTCGGGAGCGATCGCGAGGGGGTGGCCATGAATGAATGGCCGTCCCCTCGTCCGGGATCGCTCCCGAACGAAAACCGACCGCCGCAGGCACCGGGCGGGGGCCCGATCGGGCCCCCGACCCGCGGGAGGCAAAGGACGTACATATATGTGCTTATGCCTGCCCGTGCCATTCTGATGACGTACATCGGCGTGAGGCGGTCGGCAAGTGGTTAAAGTAACACTGTAGGCCCAAAGCCCCTCCCTTTTGGATAGAGTAATGAAGGGTTATAACCTGACCATTTACCATCTGTACCCCACTGGGGAGATTTACCTCCACTTCCTGTTCCATAGCCAAAAACCAGGAAGCTAGATGAAATAACTAGATATTAAGGAAATTCCATGGGGACCCCCAGGTAATTTGAACTAGTGACCCCATTGGGAGATTTCCTCTTACTTTTCTGGGGACAAACCAAAATTAGGGTTTTACGATGATAAACAGGATAAATTTAGAAGATGAATCTCCCCAATGGGGGCAGAGATACAATAAAACTTAATAGGTTTTGTAGTCCATTTGAACTGTATGCATCTAAAGACACATGCATATAAAAATCTGACCCAACTACTTGGGAGTGAAAAAAAAATCTGGCTGCAAACTTACAAGTTAGTAGCCCAGGTACACACAGGATAAGGTGCATAGATTTTGCCTCTGTCCTATTCAGGATAATGCTGCTGCGCCCCCCCCCCCCCCCAAAATAAAAAATAAAAGTGTTTAGTTCTCTCCTTAACCAAGGGCCTGTTTTTTTCATCCTGGAGGGTTAATGCTTGGTGCCAAGATCTAAGCTTTGATACTGGCACTTCAGGTTCATTCACACACAAAATAAAGCAAGCACTGAATTTAGACTTTAATGGCTGCAGTAGATGGACCATTCTGCCATAAGCCAATATTATATTACTAGTTCCACGGCACCATGCCAATGAAATATTACCACCCCAAAGTTCAGTGAAGAGCAAAGTGCAGTAATCAATGCCAAGTTTGTCTGCCAATACCTTCTATAATGCTAGAGACATGCATGCACCTTGTGTGGTGTAATCCACTCAAGCATAGACAGTGGATTAGCAAGGAAACTGCAGTGGCTCTAATGCACCCCAAAATTAGCTGACTAGTGCACTACAGCTATGCTGAAACAGAAGCTCTGGCAAGGTCTTTTATACATCATGGTACCAGGACCAAAGTATTTTGCAGTTTGACATTCAAACCAGAATCTAGTCTGCTGTTCATATCAAGTCTACATTTGGAGCTCATCTGTGCAAAAAAAAAAAAAAAAAAAAAAAAAGCATTTGACCATTATACACATCTGGAAGGGCCACATGTATTGATTATTCAATAAGACTACAGATTTTAGTTAGGAAAGTGTCAAGTAGTCGGAAAATATGGAATTTTACCTTTGCTACAGGAGAAGATCATATTATACATCATGAAGTGGTACAACACACTGACATGTACTTTCAATGACCTGTATGCCACATACTAATTAAATGAACTCCCATTTCTATTCACAATAGTGATGCTTGAGTGCATGCCAATTGGCAACAGTAACTTACCAGCTGGTTAAGGTAGTACAGATGAAGAACTGGGAACCGTTTGTGTTAGGGCCAGCATTAGCCATAGACAGAATTCCTGGTCCAGTGTGCCTCAGAGTAAAGTTCTCATCTGCAAACTTGTTTCCATAGATAGATTTTCCACCAGTTCCATTGTGATGGGTAAAGTCTCCACCCTATCAGGAAACAAAGCTTATATTAAGTCAACTTGTCACGACACCACCCCAGCTACTTGCAGTTTAGAATACAGCATGTGCTGATCTAACTGAAACCAGTTATTCCCACTGTACCAAATGGCATTTTGCTCAATGCATCAACTTATAACACTCCTGGTGAGCTTAAAAAACATTAAATTTGTGCTCAACTTGGAGGGGGAAAAAAAAATAAAAAAAAAAATAAAATTCTGCTGGGGAGGTACCACCCACAATGTAGTACAAAGCTTTAGGTTATAGGCTGGAAAATGTCAATTTAAGGAATTTGGTTTAGGAATAGCGATTTGGGTATTCTGTATGGCCTTAAGCTAATGAAAGCAAACATACCTGGCACATAAAGTCAGGGATGACTCTGTGGAAGCAAGAGCCTTTGTAACCAAATCCTGGTTGTCCAGTGCACAACTGATAGAAGTTTTCTGCAGAAATGAAAGCAAACAGTCACACTAAATATCCATAAAGCTGAATTAGATCAGCAAAAAGGACAAAAGTCTAGTTTTGCTCCCAGGCTGGCTACATATAGAAGTTGCCCAGCCTTTACTACAGAAGCCATAAATTGACAGAGCCTGACCAACTTCACAAGTCACAGCCATAGCATGAAAGTGCTGTGAAGATGATCACTGGGTGGCAGGTCTTAAAGCCCATTGAACCCCAGTAAAAATTATGTTTCAACAAGCTTCCCTGGCGATTAGGACAAGACACGTTTGCTGAACATTTAGAGTGTAAAGCATGCCACAGCCATGTCAGACTGCTGTGCTCTTGAGACCCTTAAACTCAGAGCTAGAAGCCTGCACGTCATTGAGCTCAATCCTAGATAATGAAGGGCTCATGTAGGCTACTGCTGAAACAGGACAACTTTACCATCTAAATGAAGTGTCAACTGCCCTGAACAAGGAAGCCCAACAACTACTCCACCAAAAGTAACCATTTCGCAATAAACAATGTTTGTCACCACTGTGACAAGAAAATATAAGTGGCAGGATGAAGTCTCTTGAACAATTTTACATTGAAAATGTTCAGGAAAGTCCATTAACTGAATTTTAAAAAGCCAATCTTTGAAGTACTTTTAAACATTTCTCATGTCATTTAATGTAAAAATTAGAATTCTCATACAAGATGTGAAAATCTACTAATGAAGTTAGTTTAAAACTAGGGACTGCAAGCCACTTTGCTCTACAGGGGATTGGGACTCAACAGTTAGTCTACTTTCACACTGTAGCCACTCCATGTTAGCAGTAAATTGCTACTAGTTTTAGTGGCGCTTTTAACCCCTGCTAGCTGCAAAAAATAAAAAATAAAGTTTCAGCACTGCTAAAGCTCTTTGCAGGCACTCCGGCAGCACTGCCCATTCATTTTAATGGGCAGGGCGTTTTTAGGAGCAGTGTATACACCACTAACCAAATGCTGCTTGCACGTTTTTTCAGAATATCCCACAAGTACACCATCCCAGCGTGAAAAGTCACTGAAATTAATGGGGAGGTGGTTCAGGAGTTCATTTCTACTGCCAAAACCGGCCTCAGATCTACATTCTGGATTAGTGAAGTTTGAACAAAAGGATCATAGCCCCAAGTGATTGCCATGGGCCAGCTCTGAATTTACAGTAAAGTCTTATTGCAATATTAAGTCTCATGAACATTGCAGATCAAAGCCCCCCCCCCCCCCCCCCACTTGTTTTTGCTTTATTGGGCATTTGAGCTTTATGAGTTTAGGCACTTAGGAGTCTTTGCTGCTTCAAAGCTCTCAAATATAAAAAAAAAAAAAAAAAAAAAAAAAAAATCACAAGTTGGGAGGTTGTCTGCCCATAAGAGCATAGGCCTGAAAAATTCAAGTGTGCATGGACACATTGGCCAACATGGAGGGGAGTTTCCAGGCAGAAAACCCAAACGCCCTTTAGGGGCAGCTTTGAGATGCAGTGTGCCTGAGCCCTCAGACTCATCAGAACACATTTAAAGCTTTACAAACATTGCTATAAAAGGAGACATTAGATTGGGGAATCAACTAGTATTGCTTATATAGAATCTAGCAACCCCCCCCCCCCCCCAAAAGGGGGAGCAACCATGAGTCTAAACCCTCTGCTGCCCCACCCCCCATATAGCAGAATACAGCATTACTAAGCCACAGAAAACCAATAGAAAGTCTTATACATACCACAGGTCTTTGGAACAGCATCAAATCTCAGCTGCAAGAAAAAAAAAAAAAAAAAAAAAGAAGAAGAAGTCAGAAGTGTTTATATTTGGTTACAGGTTAGACTGATTAATGTCACATTTGTGCCAGGGGATACAAGGCTGGAATGCAATGGGAAGCCTGTTTGCTTAAGCTGGCATGTGGCACATAACTTTGATAGTAGGTCATGAGTAAACTGCTATTCACTACACCATGCCCAGTGTCTACAGGCTTATTAACATTAAGGGTAGACATGCACATGTTCATAGCAGATTATGTTATTAGGAAAGCTCTCATGCTGCCTTGATTCATTGGTGAAAAAGTCTTACAGCAGGATGACTTCATTTAAAGAACATGTGTAGCCTCCCAGTATAGATTAAAGGCACCAAAAAGCAAGCTAGAGCGGATTTGGACTGGCAGCTTCCAGCAATGGAGAAAAACCCAGTCAGTACAAGATCAGTGTTTGTGCTGAGCAAACTTTTAAACAAAGCATTTAGTACTGCATGGTTCTCATTAGGGCTGTCCCAATACCACTTTAAGACAGTACACGTACCAATGCCATTTTTAATGTCATATGACAGTTTTCAGGATTAGGCAACACTGACTGATGGCTGGCCTGGCATAATAAAATGGAGGGGAAGGATTCCTGCCATCATTTATGTCACCTTGCACTCAGCCACACCAATATGGGCTGGGTGTAACAAACATCCACTGCTGGCTTACTGCAGCCGAGTACAGGGTGTACCAAGATGGGTGCCTGCATGTTCAATCTCTGACAGACCTAGAATGTCACAAATGTGATTGCTCTGGTCCCTGATGAAACATGGCTGCACACCTGCCAGCTTACCTCGTTAAACTACCAGCCCATTGAGGACTTGCTCTCTGCTCATGACTTCCAGTTGCAAGCAATGCCACCCCATTCCCAGTGAAACTTCAGATTTCTGCCCTTTCTCCAGGGCACCAATATACAATTAACACTACATACACATAGGATGTTCAATAGGAGCCAGGTTCTGTGAAGATATAACCTTATTTTATACTCTAGACACTATGGACAATATGTATGAACAAAAATGCAAGCAAAGTGAAACCCTAGCACAAATAACCTTCTTGATCCCAGTTATTTGCATACGCATAACTCAATTACACCATGACCCATACGATACAAGGATCCATCTACAGAGTACCACTGGCAAGGTAGCAACTAGTGGCATACAGAACTAGTCGGCACATGGATCCTTATAACTCACTGTGTACAAGTTCACTATGCAGATTACCAGGGGTTCAAGCGAATGACTACTTTTTTTATTGCTCTAGGGTTGCGCTTTAATTTTTGGATAAAGTTTAGGGACCAAACAGTACTTAGTTTAAAGCGGTTCTTCACCCTAAAGGGGGGAAGTTCTGCTAATCTGATCCCTCCCCCCCTCCGGTGCCATAATCGGCACCTTTCATGGGTGAGAGGGGTGCAGTTACCTGGTACCTGCACCCACTTCCGGGCAGACCGCCGCAGACACCCCCCGTTGTGTTCTGAGAAACAGTTCCCAGCGGGGGATCTGAAGAGACGTGCATGCGCAGTAGGGAACCTGGCAGTGAAGTCGCCATGCTTCACTTCCCAATTCCCTGACAGGATGGCGGCGGTGGCAGCAACGAGACGAGCGATCGCCCGTCATCTGCCGCTGACATCGCTGGACCCTGGGACAGGTAAGCGATTTTATTAAAAGTCAGCAGCTGCAGGCTTTTATTTATTTTTTGGTGCAGAACCAATTTAAGTGTCCAAGATATACGACCACTATTTCTGAAGAGCACCTTATGCCATCCCAGCAACTATCAGGATTCAGGAGCAGAACCATGTCAGCATAGAGGTAGTTCTCAACCCTCATTATTGCAGAACTAAGCATTAGGTTGATAAACTCTACTAGTGAGGATGCAGACCTCTTACACGGTTCTGTATTTAGCAGTTAATTAGGTCAGAGTTCTGCCAATTTTGTAATGTCATTTTGAAGCTGAGGAAAATTAAAGCCAGAAAAACAAAAAACTGCTACCTACCATGTTTTCATGACTGTTGTAGCAGATTTCTTTAGACTAGTATTGTTAAACTTCTCTTCCAAGTCACAGGAGTGCACTTTTGCACTCCTGTGACCCAGAAGCCAGCCGACTTCCCAGAGTCACTCCAGGCTCTGGAAGATTGCAATCATTGTTGGGATCCACTCAGCTGCCCGACAACTAGCTCTCAGGACACAGCTGAGAGGCAAAGCCAGCTGAACCAAGCCCATCCCCAGAGAGCCCTGGAGGGACAGAATGAATAGTGGTGACTGACAATCGCTGCTCTCCACTCAGAGCTGATGGACAAGTTCAGGCCTCATGTACACTGCTGGTACACGGACATTTAGGAGCAGTCTGGCATTTTGCAACTGCTCCTGAACTCTTTAAGGTCATCAGTACATGTACAGTTTTGTAAAGTTTCTAGGAAAAAAAAAAAAAAAAAAAAGTTCAGAAGCTGTGTTTAGCAGCATTTCAAGCACCAAACACTTCTAAGCATGGCAACTAGCATTTACATTACAGGTGTCTCATTTTTGGCCATAAAAAAAATTCTCGTCAAACACTTCTAAATGCAAACATAGAAAGACGGAGCATGTAAACATGTCAAAACTGACAGATTAAATGTGGGTTACTATCTGCCAAGTTAAATTGTTCATGAGAGTTTGTAAAAACATGTGTACATGAAGCCTTAGGCCTGGTCTCATTGGAATCTATGCCAAGTGGACTATAGTGTTTCTGCAGAAATATATAGGTGTGAACCAGGCATCAAATTGGGAGAATTGATTTAGCTACTGGTGCCCAGGTCTCCTTGCCAGAAATGACTACATAGACTGTACATATATGCATTTATAACATGTTATCAATGATTTGTTAACACACACACGTTTCATACCATTGTCATGAATAAATAATGTTTACTAACCACTCTACCGCCACAAGCCAATGGCCTCAGAGTCCCACATTCCTTTACTTGAGTACTGTAACCACCAAGGAGTTTTTTTTATTATTTGTAGCACATTGTGACAAGGAAACTTGTTACCAAAACCATCTTTATTCCCCCAACATGTGATCAGAGGATTCAACAGAACGCAATGTGGGACCACTTGAAGTGAGGATATCCCTGGCAGCCAGCACATGTCCAACTTAAAGATCACTATAAATAGAGTGCCCTGGCTGCTAATCCATGTATAGCAGCATCTGACATATTTTACTGATATGACCTTCTCAAGGTCATTGTAAAAGCAAGTTTCATGTCAATTAGGGTCAATGTCTTGAATGTAAAAACATTCCAATTTCATAATAAAGATAAAGTGAAAAAAGCACCCCCCCCAAACTTTTTTGCAGAAGCCCCAAACTTGCTTGCCTAAAGCAACGGCACAAATTTGTAGACAGGGTGGAGAATTATTTAACAAGGGTAGAATGAGCACTGCAGTGTTCAACGTGCAACACCCATACCGCCTTCAATTTTATGTAGACGCCAGCAACAAATTCTGGCAGCAGCCTGGGGATTTTGTAGATAAATTATTAACACAGACATGAGTCAGGCATGCAAAATAAAGAAGCTGGCTAGAGGACAAGATAATACCAGAATACCTTTATAGCAGAGCACTGGATACATCACACCAAGCTCTTACCATATACAAGAAGCAGCCATGTCAACTGCATGCCCCATACTGATTAAAGTACAATCTCTCTTGGACTTTAGGGGAAAAGATAGACGCCCCGTCTTGCTTTATGCCCCATTAAGGAGACTTCCCTTTAGGTTCTGTGCAACAGGAAGAGATCTTTCCAGATTCTTTGCAGGGATTCAACTGCAACAGGTTTAGTGTTTGAGCATGACTTGGGGTCAGTCCACAAAGCAGTGACTGGCATTTCTACTGCACTGGATAGATGCCAGTCACTGCTAGGACAGACCAGTGTTGTGTCATATTCACACTGCAATGCAGCCTGGAGCGGTGCTGCAGTGGGCCGTGATGAATGTGGACATGCTGCATTTTAATTACTGCAGACGGGATCGCATGTCAGCAGCAGTGCTGGTATATGCCACTGCTGACTGCAAGTAGGTTTTTTTTTTTACTGGAGAGGTGCAATGCGAGCAGCTCTCCTGATCCCCATGGACCAGAATGTCACCCTCCTGTCCATGTGTAGGAGTGACGTCACCCCAAACTAGCCAATGAAGCTGGCTGAAAACCAGGCACAAAAGATGAAGGTGGGGGATAAGGTCTGTTGGATGGAAAGGGGGGGGGGAATGGAGAATAAAGTCCCTTTAGACCCACTTTAAAAAAAATGGTTCTGTGCATTAGAGGTACAAAATGTCCTGTGTTTGTACCCCCCCCCCCCCATACTTACCTGAGCCCATCTACAGCTGCTCTTTGCCTGCCAATCAAATCCTGTGAGGGAGCAGGGCCAAGCCACAGTAGGTCTATACACCATGTGCATCCCCCTCCCATTTAGGTTTCCTATGGTGGTGCACTGAGAAGACATGGAGCACTGGCAGGGGACCCAAGAGATGGATCAGAGCTGCTCTGTGCATTCATTGTATTTACACTTTGTGCGACTTTAAGTCACATGACAGGCTGCACCCCCATGTTTCCCCAATGAGTACTGTTGATATTTGTACAGAAAAAAATTCAGTGACCTTATAGTGCCTACACTACTGGTCTGACTTGAGGGCCATAGACTAATGTAAACCCTCAAGTCACATCTGTATGATTTGTGCGCAACTGCAAACAAAAAACCACCACATTAGTCAAAGCCAGAGTTACACTCATCCAAAGTCTCAATGAAAATTGCGCAATTGTGAATGAACTCTGATTAGAAAGTGAGCTGGAGTTTGGCTTCAACTTGTTAGCTAGCAGATATAGCTACAGTAACAGCATTTAAACCTTACCAATAATGCCCAACGACCCAAAAATGGTATACAAACCAATGAATGGATGAAGCTAGCCTTTTAGTTACGCAGCTGCAGGTTCTCATTGAGCTGGTGCAACCTGCCAGGCCTGGTGTCCTAACCAATGAGGTCATTGGGTCACTATACAGCATTGTTTGATGCTCCATCAGCACTTGGGTGTATGCTAGCAATTAGGGGGGCCCCTTAGAATACTAGACAGTACCAGTGTGCATTTGAAGAAAAGCTCCACCCAAAAAGGTAAGGTTCTGCTTTGGGGAGCAGGGATGGGTCCTCCTGAATTGGCACTTCTGCAGGTACCCAATTTTGATAGGTGGTCAGAAAACTACTGACAAAGGACTGCAGCGCCCATTCACGATGCACAGTGGGCATCTGACTGAAGTCGCAAACTGTCACAGCTGGGTGCCCACATGAACATGCCGGCACGACCGACGTGACACCACACCGCTAAGTTTTGGGACAGACGAGTGGCTACTTTTTTAAAGACCCTTTTCACACTGGGGGTGCCCGTGCATTAGCAGTAAAGCGCTGCTCGTTTTACTTCTCTAAAAGCAGCACTTTACCCCCCAAGTGCTGCCCATTCATGTCAATTGGCAGTGGTGTATACAGTGCTCCCAAACCACCCCAAAAATTCTGCTTGCAGGATTTTTTGTAACATCCCACAGGCAAACAGCCCCAGTGTGAAAGCACCCGGGTGGCATGGGAGGCAGTTTTCAGATGCCATTTCTAGCTGTAAACTGAGTTAGTGTGAGAGGGGGGGGTCTACAAGTCAGCAGCTACAGGCTTTATTTTATACACACACGGCTGAAACACCTCTTTAGCTTGCAAGAACACCCTCTAATGGTGGGTGTCCTACATACATGTTTGGACGTCAAGTTGCAAAAAACTATTAGTTCTGTTTTTCACATTTTAGAAGGGGGGGGTGCCCCGAGATTTAAAGGCTATAAAACCCCAACACTGCTCTAACCCCCCCCCCCATATTGCAGGCACAGCAGCATGTTACTGGGCAGACCACCAGGTGAAGACACTAGGGTCCCCTTCACACAGACGCTTCTAAACAGCCAGTAAAACACTGGAGCACTTTTGAGCTTTCCATTCATTTCAATGGAGGAGCATTTTTCACTAGATCTGCCAGGCACACTGCCCCAGTGTTAAAGCGTTCATGAGCTCACCTCGGTGTGAAAAGGGTCTAAGAAAAAAAAAAAAATGCAGCCACCACATCTGATTGGCAAGATTACATGTTGGGGGTTAAGCTTTGCAGTGACTTAGGTATACATATATACACCCTCGGTGCAGATAGGTGAGGGAAG
The DNA here is from genome assembly GCF_037356315.1 of Lithobates pipiens. Taxonomy (NCBI): domain Eukaryota; kingdom Metazoa; phylum Chordata; class Amphibia; order Anura; family Ranidae; genus Lithobates; species Lithobates pipiens. The sequence goes on from NW_027507903.1 coordinate 537,602,902, forward strand.
TGACAGACACTGCAGCAATGCTATGGAAAGAGCCTGTGTGTCAGCTGAGCGGTGATCTGATTGGCTGCCATGGCGGGAAGGCCGGTGGTATGGGAGCCTCGTGTCACAGGGTGTGGCCCTCACACACAGGGCCTGCACTCACAAGAGACAGCAAAAAGGAGACATTTTAAAGCGCTTAACATCCTAAAATGGACTCCCATCCCTCCCTCCCAGCAGCATAGCCGGTACAGGAGGAGGGCGGAGACAGCCGATGGACACGCCCTCTTCCTGCGTCGGCCATTGGCGGAGTCCCTTTACATGATCCGAGCGGCCGCCAGCACTGCACCATCCCCGCCGCGTGCCACTGCAGAGCGCGCCGACCCGCGCCCAACCCCCCCTCCGGGTCACCTCAGAGCTATACGGGGAGGGGGGCCTCACCGGCAATTGTTCTTTCTACCCCCAGGGGATTCAAACCAGTGCCCCGCAATACAGCACACTCCATAACATATCTCCACTACATACACCCAAAGAAGGCGGACACACCACATGACCTGGGCGCCAATCCTTTGTTAAAAGCGGGAGAAAGCCGCCGCCGCCGCCATTCATTCAAACACCACACTCACCTCAATAATAATGCGGCCTAGGAGGTTGCCGTCGGCTGTGACATCGAAGAAAACCCGCTTATTTGCCATGGTGACGAACCGGCGAACGAACTGTACAGCGAAATGAATTGTGCGATCACCGCTCCTTTCGGCGAGAGAGAACAACCCGAAAAGAACCTACAGAAGGCGGCTCCGCGCTTATTATATGAGGGGGGGTTGGCCCCGCCCGCTACACGCCCACTCCCCCCTCACCATCTGCCGAGGCTCCTCGCACAGCGAACTGACAGTCCACCTAGCCAATAGGAGAGGGTCTGAAGCAAGGAGGGTGGGGCAGTAGAAGAGGAATAGGCGTGGCGTAGAAAGGCGTGGTGGAGGGTGACGTATGTGATGGAGCTGATGCGCGGTCTCCATATTGGGGTCTCTTCTTTATGTATTGCTGATGAGGAGAGAAGCCGGGAAATGGCGGGGAGCGGCTCGTGTTCATATAAATAGAGCACCGGGCTCTGACCTGTACCTGAGATAACGGGCCGGGCCTCATCCATCACACACGGGAGAGGCTTACACGTATTTCTAGGCGGGTCCCCAGAACAGCAGTCCGGGCTGAACGCCGTGTGGATTGGGGGTTACCCGGAGACCAGTGACGTCTGACTGACAGGATGAGACCTCCCCCCCCATCCCCGCCGCATTCCTCATTATTCAGGGGGTGTAAGGAAAGTCTATACCCAAGGGGCGCCGTTCCAGGCGACTCTACCCACTGACCACAGGGGGTGTCATTACAGGCTGTTCTATACCCACTGACCACAGGTGGCTCTATACAGAGTGACCACAGGGGGTGCCATTACAGGCTGCTTTATACACAAGGGGCACCGTTACAGGCTGCTCTATATACAGTCACCACATGGGGGCTTGCAAGCTGCTCTATACACAAGGGGCGCCATTACTGGCTGCTCTATACCCAGTGATTACAGGGGGTGCCATTACAGGCTGCTCTATACCCACAGGGGGCACCATTACTGGCTGCTCTATACCCAGTGACCACAGGGGGCGCCATTACTGGCTGCTCTATACCCACTGACCACAGGAGGCGCCATTACAGGTGGCTCTATACCCACTGATCACAGGGGGTGCCATTACAGACTGCTCTATATACAGGGGGTGCCATTACAGGCTGCTCTATACAAAGTGACCACAGGGGATGCCATTGCTGGCTGCTTCGCCCTGACAGGGACATCCACCCCCCCATATGTACAGAATTACTATTATATTTATGTATCTAGCACCTACAGCTTATACCACACCTCCCCTACAGTATATCCAACATTCACATCTGTCCTCAGGGAGTTTGCAATCTGACATCGCTACCGTACACCCGTCCGCCATAACGGTATGACCGCCCACCGAGCCATGGACTCTGCTAGACCTCTAACGGTATGCTCTGGTATCCAGCACCAAGCTGCCACAAGCAGATCCTTTGACCTCTTGCTAACTGTTCCACATACATGTTCTGCGGGGCGGCGGCTCCTGTGTTAAGAATCACGTACAGGTACATGATGCTGCACTTCCGGGTGTGGGGCAGGCCGCTGGCGACCAGCTCTCGCTGTGGTTGGATACAGCTGGAGCAAATCAGCAGTACTGGCGGACCTGATGTTCGCTACACAGGCAGAACAGAGATCTGCCTATGTAAACAAGGCAGATTGCCGTTCTGTGAAAAGGGAAGGCAGTGATCTTATGTTTCTGCTAAGCAGGAACACAGATCTCTGTCTTCCCACAGTTTAAGCACAGCACCCCACACACACACAGTAACCAAGCAGTCCCTAGGGACACATTTAACCCTTTGATCGCCCCTGATATTAACCCCTTCCCTACCAGTGTCATTAGTACAGTGACAGTGCATATTTTTGGCACTGGTCACTGTATTAGTGTCAACTGGTCCCCAAAAAGTGTTAGGTGTCTGATTTGTCCCACTATAAGTCACTGAACGCTAGGGATGAGCTTCCAGTCAAACCCATGTTTGATTCGAACGTCACCTGTTCGGTCGTACGTCGAATTGCGAACATTATGGGCCGTTCGCGCAAAATTCGAGTGGCGCGTCACGGGCCATAATTCACTGCTGCATCACAGTGCATTGCTGGCTGATGACTGGCCAACCATGCACTATGACCCGCATGCTTGGCCAATCACAGCATTGTCTGTACAGAGAGCCGTAATTGGCAAAAGCCAGGGTGGCTTTGGCCAATTATGGCTCAGGGGGTTTAGTACACACCCCACACTATATAAGGCCGTCTGCGTGGCGGCCTTGTGTAATGTGCTGCAGCGGAGAGAGATAGACAGAGAGAGAGAGAGAGATAGTGTCATTTGATTTAAGTTAGGTAGAATAGGCAGACAAGTCAGCTGCAGTGTATGGAGGACGTATATGCATCCGAGGTGTTGTATATATATATATATATATATATATATATACACACTGTATTCAGATTAGCTAGATGCGTTCCTGTTATTCTCTCCCTAATTTACTGACAGGCAGGCAGGTGATTTTAGTACTTGCAGTATTTACAGTTAGCGTACTTTGTCCTCTGCAGTGCGCACCTAAAGCTACCTTCAAGACAATTGCTGGTGTTCTTCTGATCCTATTAATACCACAGGCAGACAGCTGCAGTATTTACAGTTAGTGCACTGTGTCCTCTGCACAGTGTGCACCTAAAGCTTCCTGAAGACAATTGCTGGTGTTCTTCTGATACTATCAATACCACAGGCAGGCAGCTGCAGTATTTACAGTTAGTGTACTGTATCCTATGCACAGTGTGCACCTAAAGCTACCTTCAAGACAGTTGCTGGTGTTCTTCTGATCCTATTAATACCACAAACAGGCAGCTGCCGTATTTGCAGTTAGTGTACTGTATCCTCTGCACAGTGTGCACCTAAAGCTACCTTCAAGACAATTGCTGGTGTTCTGATCCTATTAATACCACAGGCAGGCAGCTGCAGTATTTACAGTTGGTGTACTGTATCCTATGCACAGTGTGCACCTAAAGCTACCTTCAAGACAGTTGCTGGTGTTCTTCTGATCCTATTAATACCACAAACAGGCAGCTGCCGTATTTGCAGTTAGTGTACTGTATCCTCTGCACAGTGTGCACCTAAAGCTACCTGAAGACAATTGCTGGTGTTCTTCTGATCCTATTAATACCACAGGCAGGCAGCGGCAGTATTTACAGTTAGTGTACTGTGTCCTATGCATAGTGTGCACCTAATGCTACCTTCAAGACAATTGCTGGTGTGCTTCTGATCCTATTATTACCACAGGCAGGCAACTGCAGTATTTACAGTTAGTGTACTGTATCCTCTGCACAGTGTGCACCTAAAGCTACCTGAAGACAATTGCTGGTGTTCTTCTGATCCTATTAATACCACAGGCAGGCAACGGCAGTATTTACAGTTAGTGTACTGTGTCCTGTGCACAGTGTGAACCTAAACTTCCTTCAAGACAATTGCTGGTGTGCTTCTGATCCTATTATTACCACAGGCAGGCAACTGCAGTATTTACAGTTGGTGTACTGTATCCTCTGCACAGTGTGCACCTAAAGCTACCTTCAAGACAGTTGCTGGTGTTCTTCTGATCCTATTAACCACTTAAAGCGGAGGTCCACCCTAAAGTTGACCTTCCGCTCATTGGAACCCTCCCCCCCTCCGGCGCCACAATTGGCACCTTTCAGGGGGAGGGGGGTGCAGGTACCTGTACAGTACAGGTATCTGCACCCACTTCCGGCGTAGATTTTGCAGAAGGTACACCCCTTTCCGCAGAATCGACGCCCCTTTCCGATGGTCCCCTGCTGCCTGCTGGGAAACACACGGATCCCAGCGACAGCGGGGACCATCCTTATTGCGCAGCGCGAATCGCGCATGCGCAGTAGGGAACTGGGAAATGAAACCGAAAGGCTCCATTTCCTGATTCCCATACCCAAGATGGTGGCGGCAGCACCCGAGAGACGATCGAGAGATCGGCTTCAGGTGCCGACATCGCGGGAGCGCTGGGCAGGTAAGTGTCATTATTTTAAAAGTCAGCAGCTGCAGTATTTGTAGCTGCTGGCTTTAAAAAAACAAAAAACGGCGGACTCCCGCTTTAACCGCTACCCACCCGCCCTATAGCCGAATGACGGCCTTAGAGCGGGCGGCTTCCTTCGCCTGGCCGTCCCTGGACGGCCTGATGTTTACTTCCGCAATGCGCGCCGCCGGGGGCGCGCATCGCGGAAGTATTGTATTTGCCGTGTCTCCCGGAGACAGGCAAATACAGATCGCCGTGAACGGCCAATCAAAGCGGCCGTTCACAGCGCGATCGCAGCTGCCAATGGGAGATGATCTCATATGTAAACATATGAGATCATCTCCCATTGCCGTGTCTCTCCCTCCTCACACAGAGACAGCGTGTGAGGAGGGAGAGCGATCTAAGTGTCAGTGCCAGTCTCAGCCCCAGTGCCAGTCTCAGCCCCAGTGCCAGTCTCAGCCCCAGTGCCTGTGTCAGCCCCAGTGCCATCTGTCAGCCCCAGTGCCATCTGTCAGACCAGTGCCATCTGTCAGCCCAGTGCCATCTGCCAGTAGTGCCAGTGCCACCTGCCAGCGCCTGCCGTCAGCCCCAGTGCCGTCAGCCCGTGCCGCCTGCCAGCCCCAGTGCCGCCCGTCAGCCCCAGTGCCGCCCGTCAGCCCCAGTGCCGTCCGTCAGCCCCAGTGCCATCCGTCAGCCCCAGTGCCGTCAGCCCCAGTGCTGTCAGTGCCGTCAGCCCCAGTGCCGCCAGCCCCAGTGCCACCTGCCAGTGCCACCTGCCAGCACCAGTGCCACCTGCCAGTGCCATTCATCAGCCCCAGTGCCGCCAGTGCCACCTGCCAGTGCCATCCGTCAGTGCCACCTGCCAGTGCCACCACCAGTGCCACCTGCCAGTGCCACCGGCCAGCGCCAGTGCCATCCGTCAGCCCCAGTGCCGTCAGCCCCAGTGCCGCCAGCCCCAGTGCCGCCAGCCCCAGTGCCACGTGTCAGTGCCACCTGCCAGTGCCACCTGCCAGCGCCAGTGCCACCTGCCAGTGCCACCTGCCAGCGCCAGTGCCACCTGCCAGCACCAGTGCCATCCGTCAGCCCCAGTGCCATCCGTCAGCCCCAGTGCCGCCAGCCCCAGTGCCACCTGCCAGTGCCACCTGCCAGCGCCACCTGCCAGCGCCATCTGCCAGCCACAGTGCCATCTGCCAGCCCCATTTGCCAGAGCAATTAGCCAGAGCAAATAGCCAGCACCATCTGCCAGTGCCAGCCCCATCTGCCAGCCCCATCTGCCAGCCCCATCTGTCAGCCCCATCTGCCAGCCCCATCTGCCTCCAGTGCCATCTGCCTCCAGTGCCACCTGTCAGTGCCACGTGTCGTCAGTGCCACGTGGGGTCACTTTGTGGGCATTTCCATTGTCCTGGTGCTCCAGGGCCTTCAAAACTGTAATAGGTGGTTGAGAAATAAGATGTGTAATTTATGCTCCTAGAACGCCTGATGGTGCTATTTCAATATTGGGCCTCTGTATGTGGTCAGGCTGTGTAAAAGTCTCACACATTTGGTATCGTTATACTCAGGAGGAGTAGTAGAACGTATTTTGGGGTGTCATTTTTGCTATGTACATGCTATGTGTTGGAAATATCTTATAAATGGACAACTTTGCGTAAAAAAAATGCGTTTTCATTTTTTTCCACATTTTCCCAAAACTTCTGGAAAAAAAATTAACCATTCAAACGACTCATTATGCCTCATAGATTATACGTTGGGGTGTTAGCTTTCCAAAATGGGGTCACTTTGTGGGCATTTCCATTGTTCTGGTGCTCCAGGGCCTTCAAAACTGTAATAGGTGGTTGAGAAATAAGATGTGTAATTTATGCTCCTAGAACGCCTGATGGTGCTATTTCAATATTGGGCATCTGTATGTGGTCAGGCTGTGTAAAAGTCTCACACATTTGGTATCGTAATACTCAGAAGGAGTAGCAGAACGTATTTTGGGGTGTCATTTGTGGTATACACATGCCATGTGAGAGAAATAACCTATTACATTGAAAATTTTGTGAGAAAAAAAAAAAAATCTTCATTTTGCAAAGAATTGTGGGAAAAAGATGACAACATCAAAAACCTCACCATGCATCTTAGTAAATACCTTGGAATGTCTACTTTCAAAAAAGGGGTCATTTGGGGGGTATTTGTACTTTCCTGACTTGTTCGGGTCGCAAGAAATGAGATAGGCCACCAGTACATCAATTTTGTGCGATTCGCACCACAGCTTGTAGACTCTCTAACTTTCACAAAGACCAAATAATATCCACTAATTTGGGTTATTTTTACCAAAGATATGTAGCAGTATAAATTGTGGCCAAAATTTATGAAAGAAAAATTATAATTTGCAAAATTTTATCACAGAAACAAAGAAATATGCGTTTTTTTTCAAAATTTTCGGTCTTTTTTCATTTATAGCGCAAAAAATAAAAACCCCAGAGGTGATCAAATACCACCAAAAGAAAGCTCTATTTGTGGGAAAAAAAGGACACAAAATTCATTTGGGTACAGTGTTGCACGACTGAGTAATTGTCATTCAAAGTGTGAGAGCACCAAAAGCTGAAAATTGGTCTGGTCAGGAAGGGTGTTTAAGTGCCCAGTAAGCAAGGGGTTAAGGACCAGGCCTCTTTTTCAGATTTGGTGTTTACATGTTTAAAACATTTTTTTTTGCTAGAAAATTACTTAGAACCCCCAAACATTTTATGTTGTTTTTTTTCTAACACCCTAGAGAATAAAATGGCGGTCATTGAAATACTTTTTTTCACACCGTATTTGCGCAGCGGTCTTACAAGCGCACTTTTTTTGGAAAAAATTCACTTTTTTGCATATAAAAATAAGACAACAGTAAAATTAGCAGATTTTTTTTATATTGTGAAAGATAATGGTACCCCGAGTAAATTGATACCCAACATGTCACGCTTCAAAATTGCGCCCGCTCTTGGAATGGCGTCAAACTTTTAGCCTCAAAAATCTCCATAAGCAACATTTAAAAAATTCTACAGGTTGCATTTTTTGCGTTACAGAGGAGGTCTAGGGCTAGAATTATTGCTCTCGCTCTACAGTTCGCGGCAATACCTCATATGTGTGGTTTGACCACCGTTTACATATGCGGGCGCTACTCACGTATGCGCTCGCTTCTGTGCGCAAGCTCGTCGTGACGGGGTGTTTTTAAAAACCTTTTTTTTTCTAATTTATTTTAATTGGTTTTATTTATTTTTACACTGTTTTTAAAAAAAATAAATGGATTACTTTTATTCCTATTACTAGGAATGTAAACAAAAAATGTTAAAAAAAGCATGACAGGTCCTCTTAAATATGAGATCTGGGGTCAAAAAGTCCTCAGAGCTCATATTTGGACTAAAATGCAAAAAAAAAAAAAAAGAAAAAATGACATTTAAAAAAAATATACCTTTAAGAGGTATGGGCGGAAGTGACGTTTTGACGTCGCTTCCGCCCTCCTATGGTATAGAGACGAGTGGGGGCCATCTTAGCCTCACTCGTCTCCATACCCAGCTAGCGAAAGGACCCGATCACCTCCGCCGCTACCGACGGCTCCAGTAAGCGGCGGAAGGTGCAGGAGGGGGGATGGCCGCGGAGACCACCGTTATCGTACAGCCGACCGGCGCCTGAAGAGATGGATATCTCGGTTGTGGCAGAAGCTGCTGCCGTTACCGAGATATCCCTCTTCAAAAATAGGACGTACATCGTCGTGCGCTGGTCGGTAAGTGGTTAATACCACAGACAGGCAGCTGCAGTATTTATAGTTAGTGTACTGTGTCCTCTGCACAGTGTGCACCTAAAGCTACCTGAAGATTATTGCTGGTGTTCTTCTGATCCTATTAATACCGCAGGCAGGCAGCTGCAGTATTTACAGTTAGTGTACATTGTCCTCTGCACAGTGTGCACCTAAAGCTACCTGAAGACAATTGCCGGTGTTCTTCTGATCCTATTATTACCACAGGCAGGCAACTGCAGTATTTAAAGTCAGTGTACTGTGTCCTCTGCTCAGTGTGCACCTAAAGCTACCTGAAGACAATTGCTGGTGTTCTCATACAAATAATACTACAGGCAGGCAGTTGATTCTGCTAGTTGCAGTATAATCAGTATATATATATATATATATATATATATATATATATATATATATATATATATATATATATAGCAGTCTTCAAGGGACCATTTACAGTCCCACGAAACCTATGGACTTGTATGTGACTGGGAGGAGGTGGCTGCAGATCATGTTGTCCTTAGTGACCCAGAGGACTCCGGACCGAATGCCTCAGCAAACCTACGCTGCATGGCCTCCCTGATCCTGCAAAGCCTGGGGAAGGATCCTTGTATTCATGGTATCAAGGCGAGGGATAATTACTGGCTGGCAACCCTCCTTGATCCACGTTACAAGGGTAAGGTTGCGGACCTTATCTTACCGTTGCAGAGGATGAAACATCTTCGGGAGGCCTTGCAGAAAGGTTTGTGCAATGTGTTTCCAGAGCCTAGGAGGTTACAAATTCCTGGTCCTGGACAATGTGTTGCTGAGGCTTCGGTCAGTCACAGAAGGAGAGGTGGATAAGGTGGCCATCGGACCGATGCGTTCAGACAATTTTTTAGTCTGCAGCCCCAAGCTAGCAACCATCGCCAGCGTCTGATTTACATGGTGCAGGAATACCTAGAGGCAAGATCAGACTTGGACACCTTTCCCACTGAAAATCCTCGGGGTTACTGGGTCTTGAGGATGGATCACTGGCCAGAGCTTGAACAGTATGCAATTGAGCTACTGGCCTGTCCTGCATCCAGTGTCCTTTCAGAACGCACATTCAGTGCTGCTGGAGGCTTTCACATGTGCGCCCATCCACCAACTCGGTCGATCGACTGACCTTCGTAAAAATGAATCAGTCTTGGATCACCACCAGCTACCAAGCACCTGATGCTGATGTAACTGAATAATTTTTTTGGAAATGTCAGATACCTTCAAGACTGCCTATGCTGATGGTGAGTGACTATCTTGTTATGCTGAGTGACTATCCTCTTCCTCCTCAATGATCATGCTGATAGCTTGTAAGAACATTTTTGGTTCTGGGCGCCGCCACCAGTGGCTAAGGCCCAATTTTTTCAGCCCCTGTTTAACAGGGGTGTGTAATTACAATTTGTGATGCAATATTTTGCAGGAGGGTTCGTTGCTGCGCTCAACTGCAGTATCTGTGAGGGGTTGCAGTGTTGTGGCACCAGCACCAGTGCCTAAGGTCCAATTTTTCTGCCCCTGTTTAACAGGGGTGTGTAATTACAATTTTTGATGCAATATTTAGCAGTAGGGTTCGTTGCTGCGCTCAACTACAGTATCTGCGAGGGGTTTCAGTGTTGTTGGATCAGCACCAGTGCCTAAGGCCCAAATGTTTAACAGGGACGTGTAATTAAAATTTTTGATGCAATACTTTGCAGCAGGGCTCATTCCTGTGCTCCAACTAGAGTATCTGTGAGGGGTTGCAGTGTTGTGGCACCAGTGCCTAAAGCCCAATTTTTCTGACCCTGTTCAACAGGGACACATAATTACAATTCTTGATCTAATATTTCACAGCAGGGCTCATTCTTGCGCCAACCAAGAGTAACTGTGAGGGCTTATAGTGTTGTGGCAACACCACCACCACCAAAGGCCCAATTTTTCTGCCACTGTTCAACAGGTGCATGTAATTACAATTTGTGGTATAATATTTCACAGCAGAGCCCGTTCCAGCGTCCACCAAGAGTAACTGTGAGGACTTACAGTGTTGTGGCACCATCCCCATCACCACCAAAGGCCCAATTTTTCTACCACTGTTCAATGGCATGTAATTACAATTCTGCACAGCAGGGCATTCCAGCACTGACCAAGAGTAACTGTGAGGGCTTACTGTGTTGTGGCAACACCAACACCTAAGGCCCAAATTTCTGCAGGGTATATAGGGCTGGCCCCTACTTTCAAACATCCAACTTACAAATGACTCCTATTTGCAAATGGAAGGAGACAACAGGAAGTGAGATGAAATCTACCCCCAGGAAGGGAAATTCTCTCCTGTAAGAGTTAATATGGGAAAAACGTGTCTCCTCTCCTCTGGTGCTCTATCACCAATCCTTGTTTCACTAAAACCCCCAAATTTTCAAAAAACATTTGTCATTGGGACAGAAAGTGAGGTGAAATCTTCTGAAGAGGTGCACAAACAGCAAAACAAATGTTACAGGGGTGATAACCCTTCCCCATGTTTTCCAAAAAGCTTAAAAATTAATTTTTTGGCTGGAGCTACAATTTAAAAATGTACCAGTTCAAAATTACAAACAGATTCTACTTAACAACAAACCTACAGTCCCTGTCTTGTTTGCACCGCCTTTATACTGCTGTTCAGAGTATATAGGGCCTGGGGGCCCCACGCCTTTACTTTTTTTAATTTGGGTGCGGGGTTCCCCTTAATATCCAAAGGGGCTGAGGCTGAATATTTAAAGGAATATTTCACTTTTTTTTTTCACTTTAAGCATCATTAAAATCACTGCTCCCGAAAAAACTTCAGTTTTTAAACTTTTTTTTGCATTGATACATGTCCCCTGAGGCAGGACCCAGGTCCCCAAACCCTTTTTAGGACAATAACTTGCATATTAGCCTTTAAAATTAGCCCTTTTTATTTCGAATGTTCGAGTCCCATAGACTTTAACTGGGTTCTAAAGTTCGTGCAAACTTTCGGTCTGTTCGCAGGTTCTGGTGTGACCCAAAAAGGGGGGTGTTCGGCTCATTCCTACTGATCGCCGCCATTACTAGTAAAAAATAAATAAAAATTCCATAAATATATCCTATCATTTGTGGATGCTATAACTTTTGTGTGAAACAATCTATATACTCCTGTTGGGATTTTATTTACCAAAAATATATAGCAGACTACATATTGGCCTAATTTGATGAAGACATTTGAATTTTTTTCCATTTCTTTATTAGGTATGTTTTAGAGTTGCACGATTAATCATTAAAAATTAAGATTGCGATTCAACCCCCCGCCCTCACGATCTTAAAGCGGAGTTACACCCACATTTTTCACTCCTCACCACTAATGTGCATCTTAAAATGACTTGGCAATTTAGTTTTATTTTTTTCTGTTCACTTACCTGATTTATGCCTATATCTAATTTCACTTCCTCCTTTAGGGGCCGTGGCACTGTACGTCACTTCTGGTTTTGCATTGGCTACTGGGAGATCTTGGTCAGCTTGGCATGGCACTGCTCCCATAACATTTAACATTGGCGTCTATGGAAATTCTTAGTCAGCTTGGCATGGCAAGGCTCCAGTAACATTGATGCCCTGTACACGACCGGTTTTCCCTTCGGAAAAAAACTATGAATGTTTTTCCGACAGAGTTCAGATTTCCGCTGAAACTGTCTTGCGTACACACGATTACACCAAAGTCCGACCGTCAAGAACACGGTGACCTACAGCACGTACAATGGGACTAGAAAAAGGAAGTTCAATACCCAGTGCTCCGCCCTTTGGGCTCCTTCTGCTAATCTCGTGTTAGTAGCAGTTAGGTTGGAGACAATTCGCACTTTTCAGACTCCAGCTTTTTCAGATCGTTTTACTGCTGTTCAATTTGTGCTTGTGGGATTTTATCTGGTTTTCAGTGTGTGCAGTCAGTTCATATCTGTATTTCAGTGCGTTCTTGTCCGCTCGTTGCTAATTTACAGCTTGCTCTTCACAGTTCCTTGCTGTTCTTCAGTGCATTCTGTTAAGTTCGTTCTGACCAGCCGACCGTTTTGAAACCATATTGCGGGTACATACTCGTCGTACAGTTTGTGCTGTGTGGGGGCTTTGTGTTGGGGTTTATACTTTGACCCAAGCCCAGTCCATGAACAGGGTGAGGTGGACCAAGAATCCAGGAGATCCCTGAGATCCAGGAGAATAATCCGGATGATTTTGGAAACTTTCTCAGGATGACGGACCCCGTTTTGTACCGTCTGTTGGCTTTGTTCACCCCTTATATTACGAAGCAGAACACCTGCATGCGGCTCTGGGGATCATTATTCCAGAGACCTGTTCTGCCATCATTCAGGTCCTGCAGAAGGACTATATTAGGGTAAGTTTTCTCCTTTAACATCATATTATATGTATTTAATATTTGCTAATGTAGTGTATTTATTTAATCGTTCCCTAATTACCATGATTGGAAAATGCTGTGAATGTCCCCTTTGTCCTCATTCATGCTGGAAGCTTTTAATGCTCCTTTTTTGGCTTTCATGCATATTTACCTTTACTAACCTCCCCAGCATGCTATCCTGGGCCCATTTACACCTACAGCTTAGTCCCTAAACAATGTATTTTGTCAGCTCCTTTGTAGTGCTTTATCCAAAACACCCCCTAAAATGTGTACAAATGTTATGTGTGTCCTTAAATTCAGGCAGAGCGCTGGAAGCTTTTTTTGGCTCCCAAAGTCACCTCAAACCCTCCCCCCCTAAAATGTTTACAATGGGCCATCGGAGAGGGGGAGGAATATGATATAAGTGGAATATCAAAAAAGGAAAAGTGCATTTTGGGACTTTAAATGAGGCCAGCGTCAAAGGGACGCCAGCCTCCATCCCTATCATTCGTTTCTAAGGGGAGGAGAGAAAGAGATGGGACTTTGAGTGAAGCACACAGCAGTAAATAGATAGGTCAAGACCTGGGAAAATTAAATTTATTTATGTTTTACAGTTCATACATTGTTAACAAGTATTTTGGGCATCAAGCCTCTAAAAAACACTTGGGGCATCAAGCCAATATACAATGAACCGCAGATCAAACTTATGTAAAATACAAAATAAATCACAGTCCAGTAAATAAACATACATTGATACAGAAAAAATTATATAAATAAATAAAAATTAATAGCAAGTAGTACATATATATATATATATATATATATATATATATATATATATATATATATACGGTGATGTAGTAATTGAAAGTTGAAATAGTCAAAGGACCTTAATAGATAGATGAAATAACCAAATGGCCAAAATAAAAATTTGTAGCTATGGATAAAATTTTAATTATGTAAAAACATAATATTACATGATTACAATAAAAAAAAGGATGGTTAAAATTCAAGGCTCCATGAGTTTCGCGGCGCTGTAGCCGCTCATCAGGAGCAAGTACCATGGAATATATCTAAAAAAAAAAAATAGCAACAAATAAAAAAAATAAGACAAAAATGAACTAAACATGGGTATTATGCCGGCCATACACGGTTCGAATTTCGAAAGAATTTTCTTTCGAGAATCGTATCTAAGAATTTTCGTATGAATTTCGCACCATTAGTGGGCTGCAGCAACAGCCGATTTTCGTGCAGAAATGAAATTTGAGGAATCGGACATGTTGGAAATTTATAGAAAAACAAACGATTTTCTAATCAATGATGGGAGAATCGTGCAAGAAACGTAATAAGAAAAGAAAATGGACGGAGATAAAAGAAAATGTACGGAGATAAAAGAAAATTTACGGAGAGAAAAGAAGATTCCCAGCCAAGAAAATTATTTTCTGTAGCAACATGAGGTGAAATTGAAGGCTTGGTCGGCCGAATTTCAAAAATCAATGGTGGCATCATCGGATCACAAAAAAAACGAATTCTCTGATTTTGAAAAGAAAATTTGTTCGAAATTCGACCGTGTATGGCCTGCATTAGCCCATATTTGAAAAAAAATGTTGTATGAAATTGAAAGAAAGGCTGTGCGTCCAACTTACATCTGCACCGACGCACCATCTGGGTGGCATAAAGGATCGCCGAAAAACCACAAGGCGAAGCCTCCAGGCAACACAGTAGACTGCAGGGATGATTGCAACCTCCACAAGCACCTCCAGAGTGGGTGATAAAAGTGGACCTTAGATTTTTGTCTTGAAAAACTCCTTTAAAAAAATGTTTTACTGATGTTGGCCAAGAATGTTTTTGTTTAATCTGCTTGCAATGTTATGTGTAAAAGTACTTATATTTTTTGTCCGTTTGGACTCCACAGTTCCCTTCAACGCCACAGGAATGCCACATTGTGCCACCACCCCATTCGGGGTCTTACTCTTATAACTATAAGGGATTTAATAGTATGGTGTTAATGGCGGTGGTATTGGCACAATATGAGTTCCTCTATGTGGACTTGGGGAAGAATGGCCGGATGTTGGATGGAGTTTTACCAGCGTCTCCAGACTGGTGCCACCTGATGCGGACAACGTGGAAGCACTCCCAATTCATTATTGCAGATAAAGCCTTCGGTCTGGGCGAGCACCTGATGAGGGCATTCCCCCAAAGGACCCTCACCCCAAAGAGGGGGGTTTTAACTACCGGATGGCCAGAGCGAGAAGAGTTGTTGAGAATACCTTCCAGCCGGTTCCGCCTGTTTCTAACAGCAATCCATATGGCGGACTGCAAAATCAACCATATCATCCTATCCTGCTGCATATTGCACAATTTTTTAAGGAAAAATGCCCAAAATTATTTTTCCTCAGTTGGGCCTGAGGCTGGACTTCCTATTAATCCCCTGATGGGCCTGGATACTGGTCGCACTGGCTTGGCCCCCCAAAGCGCCTGTGAAGTTCGGCAGAAATATGATAATTATTTTATGGGTAGGGGGGGGCCATTGCTATGCCAGGCAATGTCTAAAAAATGTTTTAATAAAAAAAAATTATCTGATAAAATCTTGATTTTTCTTTATTGCTTGTTTTTTTTTTTTTAGCTGTCTCTTAGGTTCTCCTAGTGCACTTGTAGTGCCAAGTGGATTTGCCTTTAGTAAATAAGCCCCATTGTCACTGTAAACACAATATTAATTCAAAAACTGGTATTGACCATTGAAAGAAGAAGCCACGTATTGTTGATGAGCAAAGTTTTTACTCTGTGCACATTTACACATATGCATTTTCAAATTTTTGGGTAAAATGTGTTTTTGTATTTTTTTACATTTTTTTAGTTTTTTGTTCAAAATAGGCATGTTTAATAACATTATAACATACAAAACTCTGGAACTTACAAAGTTCAACGTAGAAAACCAGAAGGCAATGTAAGACATTATAGTATGTCCTAAATGTCTGGATATTGCCTTCATCAAATGGGGTGATGTCACCCCTGTAAAAGCCAAATTTTGGAGATGCACACGATTTGGGAGTCAAAATGGGTATTTATCTCCTGATCCCATACCTAATGTCAACATGTGCTATCTGCCATCATGGGGGAGCAATGGATGTGTTTTGGGGGTGCAACCCCTTCCTCTCACCTACTTAATTTGGGAGGAAGGGGTTGCACCCACAAAATGCATACATTGATATCCCCTGATGGCAGATAGCACATGTTGACACACCATGTGCATCTTCAATATTTGGCTTTTACTAATTACAAAAAAGTGTTTTTGGAACAATAATTAAAATGGTTGCATTTTTAAGATCTTTTAAATTCTCCCCAACACATCAATCATGTTCTTCATTTTTTGTTCAAGAAAATTTAGTTTGTTTCTTATGAGGTCGATTTCACAACTCCATGTCATAATGTCCTGGATTAGGAGTTGTGCACTTGCACCTGTGCATTTTGGAGCTTGCTCTTCCACAACCAGCAAATCGCCTAAAATTTTTGGGAAAAACATGTATTATAAATAGGCATATAATACCTGAAGCTGGGGTGTCAGACACTTGCCTGTTGTGGTGACAAGTTCGGCCACTTCCTCCACCTCTCCTTCCTCCAGATCCTCGGGGTATGGTGTTCTTGGGAGTTCCCCTTCTTTGTCACGTGGGGGGTTCCTGGTGTCCTCCAAGTCTTTGGTCCCCTATGATAATGAAACAAAAGGTATACTTAGCACACAGATAATTAGGCATGACCAAATGTATTTAACCTGTATCTGCCCAAAACATCGTATTTAATGAGCGAACAATATTTCCTACGACCAATTACTGTGCCCACTAACCTGAAACTTGCCATTTTAAAATGTCCTTCAGTAAAGAAAATCACATGGTGCAGCATGCAAGTACCGTATTTATCGGCGTATAACACGCATAGGCGAATAACATGCACATTCATTTTAAGAGGGAAGTTTCAGGAAAAAAACTTACATTTTAAATAAGGAACTTTGAAGCAAAATAAGGGTTAGTGCCCATCTGCAGCCTCACCATTGCCATCAATGCAGCCTGATCACTGCCCATCTGCAGCCTCACAAGTGCCACCAATGCAGCCTCATCAGTCCACATCAATGCAGCCTCAAAAGTGCCATCAATGCAGCAGCCTCACCATTGCCAACAATGCAGCAGCCTCACCATTGCCAACAAAGCAGCAGCCTCACCATTGCCAACAATGCAGCAGCCTCACCATTGCCATCATTGCAGCAGCCTTACCATTGCCTTCAATGCAGCAGCCTCACTATTGCCATCAGTGCAGCCTGATCGATGCCCATCTGCAGCCTGGAGGGGACAGGGAGGGGGCGGGACGAGCGCTGACAGATTATATACAGTGAGAATCGCCTATTATAGACAGAACAGTGGTCCAATGGCAGCCCAGGAGACGGGACTTCCTATTACAGAGGTCCCCAAGTATACAGGAGATTATAACTGTATGCAATCTGATGGCGCTCGCCCTGCCCCCTCCATGTCCCCTGTGAGGCAGCTAAAATTGAGGTATTGGCGTATAACAAGCACATGCTATTTTCACCCGATTTTCATGGTGAAAAAGTGAGTGTTATACACCAATAAATACAGTATTAATAAGAATCGGAACACACGACAACTACTTACTTTTTCTAAGCACTTTCTTGATCCTTCTATACTGATCCAGCTCCCTCAGTTTCAGGCCTGACCAGCGTTTCCTTATTTGCTCCTTTGTTCGTCGTACCCCAAAATTTGTGTGCAGACTCTTCACAACTTTCGTCATAATTTTGTCCTTTCTCACATTCGGGTTGGTGTACGGTCCATTCTTGCCATCATAGTCGTTCCTCCTCAAGATGTCCACGATTTCAAGAAAGGACATGTTTGTAGCCTTTAATTGTTGCCTCCGGGATCGGGCCTTTTTGGCCTCCGAGCTTTCCTCCTCCTTGTTACTCCACCATGCCACTCCTACTGCGCACTGAAGAGAAGGGGCAGGGAATAGACTACAAAGAACGTCAGACGCGGGCGATGCATGCGCAGTGTATATAAAGTAACATGCGTGTGTCGTACATACGTTCCGTGTGCTGAAGAAGGAGGACAAATGTTCTAACAAAGGTAAAAACTTAACTTTGGTACATCAGTAGCCTATACTGCTTCAAGATTGAGGCCTATATTGGGATAAGATTATGAGAGTTCAGGCTGACATTAGTGTTTTTTATGTATTGTCTTACAGAAAATATGAATCACTTTAAGGACCCTGAATTTATGGCCAGTTTCATAGACAAAAACAGGGAGATGAGGAATTTGTGGGAGGTAAAACACAGCTTATATTATAATAAACAAGCTAGGAGGTCAACGCTGAAGAAACTGCTGGAATTTGTGAAGACTCTGGTCCCCGATGCAACCATCGTGTTCTTGGAAAAGAAAATTGGGATCTTGAGGAACATGTATAAGAAGGAGCATAATAAGATCCAGAAATTACTCCGATCAGGAGCATCAGCAGCGCAAGTGTATGTCCCAAGGCTGTGGTACTTCAACAAACTGCGGTTTCTGTAAGACCAGACTAAAGGCAGGGAATCTTTCTACCCTTCCCTGCAGCCTTCCCTCCACCCTTCCCTCAACCCCAGCAGAGGCTGACAAGGAACAACCTGGGCCTTCCATCCTGGAAGAAGTGGATGTGCCCAGCTGGAGCCAAGTATATTATTTTTAGACATATTTATTATCCTAATATTAATGATGTTAATTAGATGTTATAATTGATAACAAATTAATGATTTTAAAAAAAAGTGATGAATACATATCAATAGACAGTAGGGGCTAAAAATGTTTGGGACAAGAATGAAAAATGCTGGGGTCAGAATGATAGTCTTTTCTATTTCTTTAACATTCAATTTGCAAGTCATGAGCTGAAAATTGTGTGTGATTGGTGAACCAAAAACTAAAACTATGTCCCTTTTTTATACACAGGATGAGCTCAGCCAGGAGGAGGGTCTGGAAAGGGGCAGCTAGGCGGAGTCCATGCCCAGTGGCAGCCAGGAGGAGGGCGTGCCCAGTGGCAGCCAGGAGGAGGGCAGGCCCTGTGGCAGCCAGGAGATGGCTGGGCCCATTAGGAGCCTCACCCGATTCCAGGTGCCTTCCCTCTGCCTTATAACCAAAAGGCCCAGGAAGGGGGCGATGACGGAGGAGCAGCACTGGGCCTCATTAGGGAAGCAAGTGATGTACTCAGGATCCCTCTTAATGCTGAAGAAGAGGCCTATGGTTGCTATCTAGCCACAAAATTGCTAAAATTGGAGGAGGGCCAACTCCTCCTCTGTGAGGGAATTATTTTTGATGCCCTTCAGAAGGGGTTGAGGGGCAAGCTGACTGAGAACATCCACATATATGAGCAAGCCTATCCTCCTCCTCCTCCTGCTGCAAGTCCACCACCAGAGGCACAGCCTCCAAGGAAGGCTGCAGTGAAGAGAAGAAAGTGATGACCTGGGTTCAGTCTGGCCTGACAGAAAATGCAGGCTGGTGTAGTACGACATATATGTCATCTGCTGCTGGTACTAATCTCTGGGATTCTTGGACCAGATTATGCTACAAATTATATGGACTCCTCAAGCTACCAATTTTCTTTTCCACAGACTTGATGTGTGCCCCGGGGGCCAAAAGGCTTCGCAAATTCCAAAGGTTTCTCCAGCGTTGCCTTCTTCTTTATTTTGTTACCCAGAATAAATGGAGATTTTATTTTCTGAAAATACTTGCCTATGTGCTTTTAGTTTGTGAGTAGGCAGGTACGTTTCTAAAAGACAATGTCAAATTAACAAGGGACACCAACCACCTTGAGTTTAATAAAAAATACAAGATAATAATGTTATTGTGGTAACTTTACACACAAAAAATAAAATTATATATGGAGATCACTAGAAAATAATTTTTCAATAATCCAAAAAAAAGGAGATCTTGGTGAAATAAAAAAAAAAGATGACTATACAATATTATTCATGAGATCAGGAGAAATAATGAAGAAATAAGTTTGTGAGAACTCTGTGTGAATATGAGCAGCAAAACAACTTCATTCTTCTAGCATTATGCAGAAGAAAAGAATGCTCTGCATTAAAAGATCACAGAATTTGCTGCGTGAGGAATGTGCTAGCTCCATAGTTTTACCACACGAGCGCTTCCATCTCGTACTTGCTTCAGAGCATGCAGCGATTTTGGTCTGTCGGAACAGCATACAGACGAGCTATATATAAATATTTAGAACATGGCTCTAGGTCTGTCATAATTTTTTAAGTAAGAAGTCTGATGGGGCATACACACGATCGGAATATACGATGAAAAGCTCCCGTCTGACTTTTTCTGTCGGACATTCCACTGTGTACGCGGCATAAGGCTTTGTTCACACCATGTGTTTTTGGGTGTTTTTCTGCTGTAAAAACGCTCAACAAGACAAATCCCATTCATTTGAATGGCCCCTGTTCACATATGAGTGTTTTGTCATCTGAAGCTCAAAAAAGTACAGGAGCTTAGTTTTTTGCAGATTACGAGCATTTTCTGCTTTTTACATTGATGACCTTTTGACCTGTACAAAATCGCAGCAAAAATGAATGAATGAATGAATGAAATACTTATATAGCGCACAATGCGAACTGAATCGCCTCTAGGCGCTGTGGCGAGCTTTGATCATCTGCTAAAAGAGGAAGGTCTTGAGTTTTTTCCTAAAAGCCAGGTGATTTTCTTCCAGGCGGATGTTGATTGGTAGAGCAAAAATCAAGCGACTTTCTGCCTGAAAACAAAATGCCTGTGGTTTGAACAGAGCCTTAAATGAGCCAAAATGCCTGTGGTGTGAACAGAACCTTAACATTGGAAAATCTTGGTCAGCTGACATGTCAAGCTGACCATGATTGCACCGCACTGCACACATGCAGTGATTTGGAAGCACCGCAACACGGGTGCTATTAACCCCTAGCTGCCAAAAAGCACCGCTTAAACAGGGCTAAAGCGCAGCTAAAATGAGCGGCGTTAACGTGGATGTGGCCCCAGTGTGAAAGGGGTCTGAGATGAAAGGAATGAACTTCGGTCTGTCAATGAGGGCAGTTTAACCACTTAGTCCCCTTTCACACTGAGGTGCTCAAAAACTGCCTATAAAACGACGGATGTTTTTGTGGTGCTCTTGTGGCACTTTAGCACCACGCTTTTTTTAAGGTCACCTGACCTAAGAAAAAAGCCATTTTAAAGGGGCTTTGGAAGTGCTTCCCATTCATTTCAATGGACAGGCGTTTTTAAAGCATTCCAAAGATGCTGCTTGCAGGACTTTTTGCACCGCACAGCCCCAGTGTGAAAGCAGCCATTGAAATTAATAGGAAGCAGTTTTCAGATGCTATTTTTAGCTCAAAAGCACCTCAGTGTGAAAGGGGTCTTAAAGACTATGGAGTCACACCAATGCATTTTTAGTGCATTTTACAGATTTGCACAACAGGGCGTGTTACATAGCAAACCACATTAAATGTACTGTAGTGCAAATCTGCAAAATGTAAAAAGCACTAAAAATGCATAGGTGTGAATACAGCCTAAGCCTTTTTCTGACACTTGTTGCTTACAAGTTAACATTTTTAATTTTTTGCTGGAAAATTACTTAGAACCCCCAAACATTATATATACAGTATCTCACAAAAGTGAGTACACCCCTCACATTTTTGTAAATATTTTACTATATCTTTTCTTGTGACAACACTGAAGAAATTACACTTTGCTACAATGTAAAATAGTGAGTGTACATCTTGTATAACAGTGTTAATTTGCTGTCCCCTCAAAATAACTCAACACACTGCCATTAATGTCTAAACCGCTGGCAGCAAAAGTGAGTACACCTCTAAGTAAAAATGTCCAAATTGGGCCCAAAGTGTCAAGATTTTGTGTGGCCACAATTCTTTTCCAGCACTGTCTTAACCCTCTTGGGTATGGAGTTTACCAGAGCTTCACAGGTTGCCACTGGAGTCTTCTTCCACTCCTCCATAACGACATCACAGAGCTGGTGGATGTTAGCCCTTGTACACACGGTCGGAAATTCTGACGGAAAATGTCTGATCGGACAGTGTTGTCGGAAAATTCGACCGTGTGTGGGCTCCATCTGACTTTTTCCGTCGGAATGTCCGACCAACAAAGTTTGAGAGCTGGATATAAATTTTTCCGACAACATGATCCGATATGACTTTGTCCAAACGTTTGTAGAAAATTCCGATCGGACAAAGTGCCACGCATGCTCAGATCAAATTACGAGAACAAAGCTATTGGTTACTAGCCTGAACGTAGTCCCGTCGTAAAGTACAAACGTCATCACTTTCCCGAACGATCGGATTTTCCGTCAACTTTGTCCGACCGTGTGTATGCAACACCAGTTTCAGACAAAATCCGCCTGAAAAAATCAGACAGATTTTGTTGTTGGAATGTCCGACCGTGTGTACAAGGGCTTAGAGACCTTGCGCTTCTCCACCTTCTGTTTGAAGATGCCCCAAAAATGCTCAATAGGGTTTAGGTCTGGAGACATGCTTGGTCAGTCCTTCACCTTTACCCTCAGCTTCTTTAGAAAGGCAGTGGTAGTCTTGGAGGTGCGTTTGGGGTCGTTATGTCCTTAGTTTGCTTGTCTTCAGCAAACTGTTTGTGTGCTTTCTTGTTCAGGCTGACCCCCCCACCCTTTCAACCTCTGCAGCAATGCTGGCAGCCCTCATATGTCTATTTCCCAAAGACAACCTCTGGATATGATGCTGAGAACATGCATTGAACTTCTTTGGTCATCCATAGCGAGGCCTGTTCTGAGTGGAACCTGTGCTATTAAACCGCTGTATGGTCTTGGTAACCGTGCTGCAGCTCAGTTTCAGGGTCTTGCCAATCTTCTTATAGCCTAGGCCATCTTTATGTAGTACAACAATTCTTTTTTTTTAGATCCTCAGAGCTCTTTGCTATGAGGTGCGATGTTTAGCCTCCAGTGACCAGTATGAGAGAGCGATAACACTAAATTTACCATACCTGCTCCCCGTTCACACCTGAGACCTTGTAATACTAACGAATCACATGTCACCAGGGAGGGAAAATGGCTAATTGGATCCAATTTGGACATTTTCACTTAGAGGTGTACTCACTTTTGTTGCCAGCGGTTTAGACATTAATGGCTGTGTGTTGAGTTATTTTGAGGGGACAGTAAATTGATACTGTTATACAAGCTGTACACTCACTACTTTACATTGTAACAAAGTGTCATTTCTTCAGTGTTGTCACATGAAAAGATATAATAAAATATTTACAAAATGTGAGGGGTGTACTCACTTTTGTGAGAGACTGTATATATTTTTTTTTAGCAGAGACCCTAGAGAATAAAAAGGCAGTTGTTGCAATATTTTATGTCACACTGTATTTGCGCAGAGGTCTTTCAAATGCAATTTTTTGGGAGAAAATATATTTTAATGAATTTAAAAAAAACAAAATATTAAAGCAGCTCCTAGTATGTTATAGTAAAAAGTAAAAAATATTGTTTTGTTATTTTTTCTAGATTGTTTTTTTGTTTGTTTATAGTGCAAAAAAAAAAAAAAACGCAGAGGTGATCAAATACCACCAAAAGAAATGTCTATTTGTGACAAAAAAAGGACATCCATTTTATTTGGGTACAGCATTGCACGACCGCACAATTGTCAGTTACAGTAAAGCAGTGCCGTAGCGACAAAAACTGGCCTGTTCATAAACCTTCCGGAGCTGAAGTGGTTAAGTTCTGTAGGTGTCATAAATCAGAATTGTTTTTCCTGCATTGAAATCTATAGAATTTGGAGGCCTAATCAACACCCCAAGCTTGTTGTGTTCCTCAAACCATTCTTTTGAACCATTTTTGCAGTGTGGTAGGGCACATTATCCATCTGAAAGAGGCCACTGCCATCAGAGAATACTGTTTCCATGAATGAGTGTACTTGGTCAGCAACAATGTTTAGGTAGGTGGTACGTGCCAAATAACATCCACATGAATGGCAGGACCCAAGGTTTGCCAGTGAACGTTTCCTAAAGTATTACACTGGTTCGCATTCTTCCCATACTGCATCCTGGTTCCATCTCTTCTCCAGGTAAGTCACGCACACACACCCGGCCATCCACACCTTCCTCATGGTCAAGTTCTGCTGCTCACATCAGTACCCATTGTAGGCTTGTTTGGCTGTGGAGATGGGCACCCTGACCAGTCTGCAGCTGCACCCCATATACAACTAACTATGATGCAGTGTGTGTTCTCGCACCTTTCTATCAGAACCAGCTTTAAAGTGGCTGTAAACCGATTCATGAAATTTGAGCTGGGAACATATATCTGCAGTGTTTTCTTATCTCTCTTCAAAGCACTAAGTCCCCTGGCTTTCTCCTGCTCTGTTGGTCTGTTATCAGCCTGATAACTTCTGACAAGTTCTCTGAGAAGGGGATAGAAGTGTGTGCTGGAGGAGGTTGCTGTAAATAGATTAGCACACTGCTAAACTATTCACAGGCACACGCTGCATATGTAAGGAGGGGGTGTGTGCCTTTCCTCCAATCAGCTTTCTCATAGTGTATAACAAGTATCCACACCTACAGGGAAACCAGGAAGAGAAAATGCTAACAGAACATGCACTTTCTAAACAGTATATAAAGCTGAAGACAGGAGATATACATGTAAAACTTATGTAGGGAGATTTGTTTCATCCCTGTGTTTAATCTAAGGCTGTTTACTTCACTGGGTATATGTGAGGATTTACATCCACTTTAACTTTAGGAATTTTAGTTACAGTAGCTCTTCTTTTGGATCGGACTACACAGACCAGCCTTCGCGCTCCATGTGTATCAGTGAGCCTTGGCTGCCAACGACTTTGTCACTGGTTTGCCGGTTATCCTTCATTGCACCAATTTTGGTAGGTTCTGACTAGAGATGGGCTCCGGCGTCTTGGGGATCCTAGTCCCAACCCACCTGCCTGATCTCGCCAGGAAGCCAATGCTGCACACCGCTAATCACAGGCAGTGAGACATTTCCCGGTCCGCAGCTGCACAGACTGGGAAATGTCTTGCTGCCTGTGATTAGCCATGTGCGGGATCGGGCAGGTGAGTTGGGACTTGGATCCCGAACACACCTGAGCCCATCTCTAGTTCTGACCACTGCAGACTAAGAACATTCCATCAGAGCTGCAGTTTTGGAGTTTCTCTGACCCAGTCATCTAGCCATTACTTGGACCTTGTCAAAACTGCTCAGATCCTTACACTTGCCCTTTTCTGTTTTCAACACATCAACTTCAGGGAGAACTTGTTCACTTGCTGCCTAATATATCCCACCCGCTTTCAAGTACAATTATAACATGTTGATCAATGCAATTCATGTTACCTGTCAGTGGTCACAATGGTATGGCTGAACAATGTATATACACATACAAAGGTCTATTAAAGTGGACCTTCATCCAAGAATATGACTTCCTTTATTCTGCCTATTTTTTTAACAATAAGCACCTTAAAAAAAAAATTATTCCACCACCTGTATCCTTTCACGGTGAGGATGACATATCCAGAGCGATAACTGTGTAAATCTTGTGCATGAGCATACACCTCAGGTATATAGACCCATCAGAGTCCCACAGCTTTGCATAACTTCAGGGCATGTACCGAGAGCAATATGCAAAGTGTAGCGCTAAAAAGAAGAAAAATAGTGCATAAATCTATACAACAATTTTACCCATACGTAAAGAATTGCATGGGTATTAGTGATTCATATAACATAAAACAATAAACTGCAAAAGAATTTGTGTCGTCCACATTCAATATACACTTGTGCACGACGCGTTTCGTCCTCATAGACATCGTCTGGGGTATACTTCCACTGCTGCCAAACTTGTTTATATAAGCTACTAAGCCCAAATGAGCGAGATTCCATCCCCCTGTGTCACCGCACATCACTTCCGGTTTCCAGCCAAGATGGCCGCTGGGCGTGCGTTCCACGCCTCTGTTGCGTAATACAGCCATGCGTTCCACCTGGTAGAGCTATAGAATATCTACTAAAACCAGTAATATAGCCCATCAGGGCACTTCCGGATGGATTTGGGGACCAGACAGGGAATGATTTACAATCTGATACTCCGCGTTCGCCCATGGCCTCTTAATCATAAACGTGACCACCGGAAGGGACACGGAGATAATCACCGTGTCACTTCCGGGTGATGCCCAGATCCCATATAAGCTTGCGAACCAAGCCTCGATATCCTAGCCTATCCTAAACATGACCGCTGGAAGTGACACGGAGATGATCACTACGTCACTTCCGGTTGATATCCGGATCCTGTCGAAGCTTGCAAACCAAGCCTCAGTATCGGTATGTTATTTGCGCTCCATCATCATCGGACGACCAGCGTAGGCGGCCTCTAATGGGCAACCAATGGGACAGCGAGACGTGTATTTCAACGGCTCAGGCATAGTTCTGAGCTATGTGTCACTGTTAACCATTAAATTACACAAAACGGCCTTACTAAAATATGAATTAATACTGACTCCACCATAAATCCCACATATAGAAAATATTTTTTATGTCGCTGATCCTCATAAGACAAACCCTATGTTCGCTTAGTGGAGGCATTTTATTCATATAAATTATATATATTTTCGCTCATTAGTACCCATATTTATAATGCGAATAACCATACACCGCATGTATCCCTCAAATTTGGAATTGCTCCAGAGTGATCTTAACCACTTCCCACCCGGCCAATGTACATATACGGCCGGGTGGGAGCCGCCTCCTTCTGGAACGTCCATCAGAAGGAGGGAGATTGCGCGCGCGCCCGCACAGCGGCGCAGTCCCGATGCGCTCGTGTCACACGGACACGGCGCATCTCGAATCGGCAGGAGGGCTCTGTGATTGGCCCTCCTGCTCACATGACAGTCGTGTCTAATCACAGCCGTCATGTGATGTAAACAAACAGCCGGTTGCTAGGCAATCGGCTCTCCTCTCCTCACACGGAAGTCGTCACTGAGGAGAGGAGAGCCGGCTGGTGATCAGTGTGTATGAGCTGTTTTTACAGCATGTCCCCACACATGTCCCCACACATGTCCCCAAAACACACGTCCCCCAAATAATAAAAACACATGTCCCCCACATATGTCCCACTAAAATCACATGTCCCAATGATTATCTGCACACACATATGTACGTGATCACCTGCACACATATGTACATGATCATTTGCGTATATATGTCCGTGATCACACAAACCAATTATTATACACTTAACTGAATTTTTTTACCAAAAACATATAACAAATACATTTTGGCTTAAATTTACGACAAACTTAGATTTCATTGGATTTCTTTTAAAATAGAAAGAAGAAAATATTGTTTTTTTTTCCAAATTTCCGTTTTTTTTGCACTTATATCGCAAAAAATAAAAAACGGAGTCGTGAATAAATACCACAAAAATGAACAAAATGATAAAAATTTCATTTGGGTACAGTGTAGCATGACCGCGCAATTGTAATTGAAAGTGCGAGAGCGATGAAAGCTGAAAATTGGGCTGGGAAGGAAGGGGGTGAAAGTGCCCTGTATTGTAGTGGTTAATATACATTGACCCAGTGAGATGCATTCTGCTCTAAAACCCCCCCAAAAAATAAAATAATCAAAATAATAAAAAAATAAAAAATTCAAGCTTCATTGATGAAAGCGTTAATATCCCACTCCATGTTCATACCGAACGGGGAGTGGGACTGAAACTCATAAATCCAGTAGGTCTACAATCATGACACCCGCCTTGTCATAGCACCACCCCTCCACGGGGGTACATATTTGTCGATAGCAACAAACTATGTTCCCCTTGGGTTGCTGTTGTGAAACTCTTTATAATGTCTAGGGACACTGTGTTAAGAATCCTTACTCTTAATCAAAGCAATATGTTTGCCCACTCTGACTGAAAACGAAAAATTAGGACGTCCTGCTTCTCTCGGCGAGGGATAATAAGGTGAATTATCATACTCCCTATGCCGAGAGAAGCATGACGTCCTAATTTTTACAATGGTGGACCTCAATATTATAATACTGTCATGGTCACCACACAGAACAGGTTTTCTCCACTAAGGCCGCGTACACACGGGCGGACTGTTCGCCCAACTTTGTCCGCTGAACAGTGTTTGGGCGGACAGTCCGCTCGTGTGTGGGCTTTCAGCGGACAGTTTCAGCGGACAGTTGGACGGACAAGGTTTTTCGGAAATTCCGAAAAACTGTCCGCTGAAACCTTGTTTCAGCGAACAGCCCGCTCGTGTGTAGGCTTGTTCGTCAAACAAAGTTGCGCGCATGCTCAGAAAGGATTTTCACGCCGAAAGCTATAATGCAGTGTATAGGACGTCGTATTTTTCGTCCCGTCGTACGTGCTGTTCACGTCATCGCGCACGGTTTCAGCAAACTGTTCGTTCGTCGTGTGTGGGCATGTCCGTCCATGCTAATTTTGAGCGGACTGTTTGCTGAAACTGTTGGACGGACAAAGTTGGGCGAACAGTCCGCGCGTGTGTACGCGGCCTTAGAGATATGAGAGACTCTGAAACTATGAGGAACAGATATGGACCATCTCCATATCCATATAATCAGCCCAACATCAATTATGAACATCAGGGTTTTCACGAGGACCCGTACACAAGAAAACGAGGTCAAGATCCAAGAGAGGGTGTAGAGGGGGAAGGAGATTACAAAGGAGGAAAGAGAAGAAGGGTCTAATAGGCCAAGGGGTTTTCAACTTGAATACTAAATCATTTACTCAAGAAGAAATGTCCGTCCTGGATAAAGGGTTGAAATACGCACCCCCTAAGACAGGCATGTCCAAAGTCCAGCCCGCGGGCCAATCGCTTTTGAACGGCCCGCCTGGTTATTTAAACATATACAACTTTTGTGGCCCCCGGCGATCTCCCAGCGCCGGGGTCACAAAAGATATATAGTCCGGCTGCCTTGGAGGGAGGAGGCAGGACTAATGCCGTGCACACAGGAGGAGAATTTCCTGTTTACACGGCAGTTGTAATAGGAAGTCCCATCTCTGTCATTGGACGACTGTTCTGTCCATCAGAGGAGGTCTGACTTTCTCTTAAAGGGGCCGTTGTGTAAACAGGAAATTCTCCTGTAGGATGTCTTTGGCGCTCGTCCTGCCCTCCATGGCTGCACTGATGGTAATGGTGGCTGCATTCCTGGCAACTGCAATTGTGGGGCTGCATTCCTGGCAATGGTGAGTGAATTCCTGGCACTGGTGGCTGCATTCCTAGCAATGGTGGGTGAATTCCTGGCAATGGTGGGGCTGCATTCCTAGCAATAGTGGGTGCATTCCTGGCAATGGTGGGGCTGCATTCCTGGCAATAGTGGGGGCATTCCTGGCAATGGTGGGGCTGCATTCCTAGCAATAGTGGGTGCATCCCTGGCAATGATGGGGCTGCATTCCTGGCAATAGTGGGTGCATTCCTGGCAATTGTGGGTGCACTCCGGGCAATGGTGGGGCTGCATTCCCGGCAATGGTGGGGCTGCATTCCCGGCAATGATGGGGCTGCATTCCTGGCAATGGTGGGTGCATTTCTGGCAATGGTGGGTGCATTTCTGGCAATGGTGGCTGCATTCCTGGCAATGGTGGGGCTGCATTCCTAGCAATAGTGGGTGCATTCCCAGCAATGGTGGGGCTGCATTCCTGGCAATAGTGGGTGCATTCCCGGCAATAGTGGGTGCATTCCCAGCAATGGTGGGGCTGCATTCCCGGCAATGGTGGGTGCATTTCCGGCAATGGTGGGTGCATTTCCGGCAATGGTGGGGCTGCATTCCTAGCAATAGTGGGTGCATTCCCGGCAATGGTGGGGCTGCATTCCTGGCAATAGTGGGTGCATTCCCGGCAATAGTGGGTGCAGTCCCAGCAATGGTGGGGCTGCATTCCCGGCAATGGTGGGTGCATTTCCGCCAATGGTGGGTGCATTTCTGGCAATGGTGGGTGCATTCCTGGCAATGGTGGGGCTGCATTCCTGGCAATGGTGGGGCTGCATTCCTGGCAATGGTGAGTGAATTTCTAGCAATGGTGGGTGCATTCCTGGCAATGGTGAGTGAATTTCTAGCAATGGTGGGTGCATTCCTGGCAATGGTGGGGCTGCATTCCTGGCAATGGTGAGTACATTCCTGGCAATGGTGGGTGCTGCGTTCCTGGCAATTGTGGGTCTGCAGATGGGCACTGACCCTTATTTTTCTTCACAGTTATTTATTTAAAATATTTTTTTTTTTTTTTCCTGAAGCTTCCCTCTTAAAGTGAAGGTGCGTGTTATACGCCAATAAATACGGTGTATCCAAATAATACACTTGAGTTCATCTCTTCACCACACACAGCCACAAAGGCAAGAAAATTCTTGTTGGGCCGTGTATTAGTGCTTGGACGAACACACTTAGACCGAATTTTAATGGTTCAAAGAATGTCAGGCAAAATGGTCGGCCCTCGCGCATTTTCAGTTCATCAAATCTGGCCCTCTTTGAAAAAAGTTTGGACATCCCTGCCCTAAGAGATTGGATAAATTTAATACTTTTATCGATATACATAAGTATATACGTAAAATTAACATCCAACAATACCTAATATCCAACCCGTTTAGGACAGATTACCATGCTGCTACATCAGGTACTGTCCACTCGGGGTTATCTAATCCATCTCTATTCACACCTCTGGTACCCACTGCTCCGGCAGTGAAAATCTTCAAAGATTTGGTAGTTAAGGATCTTGCCAAACTTCCCGTGAAACATCATCACCACCTGCCCTTCCCAAGGACTGGTTTTAAATCATTGTGTAACCAAAAAGATGTGGTCATATGCCCTGCGGATAAGGGTGGTGGCATTGTTATTCTGGACAAGAAACAATATGAAACAGAAATGTATACAATCCTGAGTGAACCAGGTACACATAAAATACTTCCAAACAACCCCACTAACACCTATAAGAGACAGTTCAAAGATCTTATTAATAAAGGCCATGAATTAAAAATTTTGAATAATAAAGAGAAGTCGTTTTTAATCCCTAAAGCTCCACAAATACCCTCAATTTATTATTTACCTAAAATTCATAAGGATCCAGTCAACCTCCCGGGAAGACCGATAGTGAGTGGCATCAACTCAATCACCTCACGTGTAGGTCGTTATATAGATTTTTATTTACAGCCCCTTGTTAGAAAAACACCATCGTATCTTAAGGATACGGGTGCTACAATTAGGAAACTAGAGAATATAAAGCTGCAGGGTCAATACATTATCGCTACAGCGGATGTAGCGTCTCTATATACGTGCATAACGCATGGAAGGGGCATAGAGGCTGTTCGCCATTTTCTCAATCGTGAATATTCCCTTGCACCATTCCCAATGCGAACATCTCATTGAACTTTTGGAGTTTGCTACTGAACATAGCTATTTTTGGTTTAATGAAAGCTACTATCTGCAAAAACGGGGTGTGGCAATGGGGGCTAAATTCGCCCCCAGCCTTGCTAATCTCTTTATGGCCAAATGGGACGAGGATGTCGTCTATGCCCAACAGAACCCATCATTGGTTTTGTGGGCTAGGTATATTGACGACATCCTCCTCCTATGGAGTGGCACCACACACTCTTTGACGGAATTCGTTGACCTTTTAAATTCCAATGACAGAGGCATAGTATTAACATATGAAACGAGCACTAATAAGATTAACTTTTTAGACCTAGAAATAAGAATAACAGATAATAAATTTGAATTTAAAAATTATTTCAAACCCACGGACTGTAACGGCTTTATTTCCATGGACAGCTGCCACCAGAAATCGTGGCTAAGCTCAATTCCACATAGCGAATTTCCAGAGAAATTGCACTGATATAGATACATTTCGTGTGCAGGCTGAAACTTTAAAACAAAGATTTTTAGATAAAGGATATGACAACAAAACCCTTAATTTGGAACTACAAAAGGTACTTAATGTTAATAGAAATTCCCTCCTAACTGTTAAACCTCAACGAGAACCAGATGTGAATTTTAAATGGGCTATGTTAACAACATTTTCAAAACAACATAAACAGGTAAAAACTATTATGAATAGACACTGGGATGTTCTTAGAAATTACCCTATTCCAGGTTCCAAGTTTCCCGAACAAGCAAAAGTTATTTTCAAAGGTGCACCCTCTCTACAAAGCAGGATTGCACCAAATATCATAAACCCACCTGTTCGTCCATCATTTTTTCATAACTTGATTGTTTTTTTCCCCTGTATAAAATGTGTTGTGTGTCAACACAACACTTTAGGGAAATGTAAAACAGTTAAGTTTATGTCATCGGTTACTAAAAAGAAATACACTATTAACCACTTAACGACCAGCGCACGCCGATGTACGTCCTATTTTTGAAGAGGCATATCTCGGTAACGGCAGCAGCTGCTGCCACAACCGAGATATCCATCTCTTCATGCGCCGGCCGTCTGTACAATAACGGGTTCGCCGCGAGATCACTGCTATCGGCGGTGGGAGAGGTGCCACCCCCCCCTCCCGCCGCCCTCCCTCGCCCTCTGCCGCTTACCGGAGCATTCGGCGATTGGGTCCTCTTCCTAGCTGGGTATAGAGACGAGTAAGGCTCGTCTCTATACCATATGAGGTTGGAAGCGACGTCAAAATGTCACTTCCGCCCATACCTCTTAAAGGTATATTTTTTTTAATGTCATTTTTTCAAATGACTTTTTTTTTTTGTTATTGCATTTAAGTCCAAATATGAGATCTGAGGACTTTTTGACCCCAGATCTCATATGTAAGAGGACCTGTCATGCTTTTTTCTATTACAAGGGATGTTTACATTCCTTGTAATAGGAATAAAATTGATCCATTTTTTTTTTAAACAGTGTAAAAATAAATAAAATCAATTAAAATAAATAAGAAAAAAAAGGTTTTTAAAAACACCCCTTCGCGATGAGCTCGCGCGCAGAAGCAAGCTCATACGTGAGTAGCGCCCGCATATGAAAATGGCGGTCAAACACCACATGTGAGGTATCGCCGAGATCAGTAGAGCGAGAGCAATAATTCTAGACCTCCTCTGTAATGCAAAAAATGCAACCTGTAGAATTTTTTTAATGAATCTTAGGGAGATTTTTGAGGCTAAAAGTTTGACGCCATTCCACGAGCGGGTGCAATTTTGAAGTGTGACATGTTGGATATCAATTTACTCGCCGTAACATTATCTTTCACAATATAAAAAAAATTGGGCTAATTTTACTGTTGTCTTATTTTTTTATTAAAAAAAGTGAATTTTTTCCAAAAAAAGTGCACTTGTAAGACCGCTGCGCAAATACGGTGTGAAAAAAAGTATTACAATGACCGCCATTTTATTCTCTAGGGTGTTAGAAAAAAAACAATATAAAATCTTTGGGGGTTCTAAGTAATTTTATAGCAAAAAAAACAGTTTTAAACATGTAAACACAGAGTCTGAAAAAGAGGCCTGGTCCTTAAGTGGTTAAAACGTTTTGTACGTGTAGCACCAGATACGTGGTGTATTTAATTACTTGCCCATGTGGCAGGCAATATGTTGGCCGTACAACAAGGACATTTTCAGGCAGAGTAGGCGAACATGTTGCTTTGATTAAGAGTAAGGTTTCTAAACATAGTGTCCCTAGACATTATAAAGAGTTTCACAACAGCAACCCAAGGGGAACACAGTTTGTTGCTATCGACAAATATGTACCCCCGTGGAGGGGTGGTGCTATGACAAGGGGGGTGTCACAATTGGAGACCTACTGGATTTATGAGTTTCAGTCTCACTCCCCGTTCGGTATCAACGTGAAGTGGGATATTAACGCTTTCATCAACGAAGCTTTAAATTTTTTTTTTATTATTATTATTTTGATTACTTTTTGGGGGATTTTAGAGCAGAATCCATCTCACTGGGTCAATGTATATTAAGATCACTCTGGAGCAATTCCAAATTTGAGGGATACATGCGGTGTATGGTTATTCGCATTATAAATATGGGTACCAATGAGCGAAAATATATATAATTTATATGAATAAAATGCCTCCACTAAGCAAACTAAGGGTTTGCTTATGAGGATTGGCGACTTTAAAAATATTTTCTATATGTGGGATGGATGATGTGGTCAGTTTTAATTGATATTTTAGTAAGGTCGTCTTGTGTAATTTAATGGTTAACGGTGACACATAGCTGAGAACCATGCCCGAGCCGTTGAAATACACGTCTCACTGTCCCATTGGTTGCCCATTAGAGGCCGCCTACGCTGGCGTCCGATGATGATGGAGCGCAAATAGCATACCAATACCGAGGCTTGGTTTGCAAACTTCGACAGGATCTGGATATCAACCGGAAGTGACGCAGTGATCATCTCTGTGTCACTTCCAGCGGTCATGTTTAGGATAGGCTAGGATATCGAGGCTTGGTTCGCAAGCTTAAATGGGATCTGGTCATCACCCGGAAGTGACGCGGTGATTATCTCTGTGTCACTTCCGGTGGTCACGTTTATGATTAAGAGGCCATGGGCGAACGCGGAGCATCAGATTGTAAATCATTCCCCTTCTGGTCCCCAAATCCATCCGGAAGTGCCCTGATGGGCTATATTACTGGTTTTAGTAGATATTCTATAGATCTGCCAGGTGGAATGCATGGCTGTATTACGCAACAGAGGCGTGGAACGCACGCCCAGCGGCCATCTTGGCTGGAAACCGGAAGTGATGTGCGGTGACACAGGGGGATGGAATCTCGCTCATTTGGGCATAGTAGCTTATAAAAGCAAGTTTTGCAGCAGTGGAAGTATATCCCAGACGATGTCTATGAGGACAAAATGTGTCGGGAGGACTCCACTACTGCCTATTTTATATTGAAAAGCGCTTTAGTAACTGCATAAATGTAAGTTTATTACTTTCTTTTAATAAATATATTTTAAACGGAATTACGCTATATGGCTGTTTTTTATGTTGGGCGTTTTTGATTATTGGAGAAAATCTGCACACATCCATCCATTTTGGGAAGAAATTTCCTACATTGAATTTGACAATCCAGGACCTGGGAGGCCTATTCCCTACAATCACCATAACAAGCATCCATGACCCTTAGAATATATATTCGTTTGGGTCAACATCATCTGGTAAGCCTACATCTATTAAGGTGGTGGTACCGACACACGGGTGGTTGCATGGTAGTTTTCTGTGATTGGACGGCTCATCTTATACTCAATTGCACATTTGGGACTGGATTTTTCACTTTTCAAAAGGACATTTTTGTTATTTATTTTATACACGAGGTTCATTTATTCATTGATTCATGTACAATAATTTACGTGCACAAGTGTATATTGAATGTGGATGATACAAATTCTTTTGCTGTTTATTGTTTTATGTTATATGAATCACTAATACCCATGCGATTCTTTACGTATGGGTAAAATTGTTGTATAGATTTATGCACTATTTTTCTTCTTTTTAGCGCTACACTTTGCATATTGTTTATATTGTTTGAACTAAAATATCAATTTTAGTGTGTTAGCTGCTATATTCGGATAGCGCAGTGTTACTTTTGGGTTTTAGTTTTTCACATGTACCGAGAGCAGCATGTCTATGGAACAGAAACAGGCACACAGCCTGTCTAAAGCCTGGTACACACTGAGGTTTTATTTTTTTCATTCAACCCAGTGGGCTGAACAAAAAAAAAAGAAAAGAGGAGCTTGCTGAGCTGATCTATTATGTTCTGCCAGACTACACCTGTCAGCGCTGATCAGATGCTGGTTTATCAAGCATGCCCTTTCGACAGAAGCTGGCCAGGCTGACATACACACGGGCCAAATGTCTGTTGAACCGGCCTATGTTTACCCAGCTTAAAGTAGTAGTAAAGGCGGAAGTTTTTTTTTATCTTAATGCATTCTATGCATTAAGATAAAAAACCTTTGTGTAGCAGCCCCCCTAATAATTACCAGAGCCCTCTCTCTATCCAGCAATGTGCACGACTGCGTCGCCATCCGGGACTCTCCTTCCTGATTTACACACGGCAGCATCACCATTGGACATAGCAGGTACCCCCATGGCAAGCTGTTTGCTGTGAGGGCACTCAACAGGAGGGAGGGGCCAGGATCACCGAAGAAAGACCCGAGAAGAGGAAGATCCAAGCTGCTCTGTGCAAATCCATTGCAACAGAGCAGGTAAGTATAACGTTTGTTATTTTTAACCACTTTTTGCCCACGCTATAGCCAAAAGACAGCTACAGTGCACAGTGCGGGCTTCCCATGCAGGGAGGGCATCAATAGACATCCTACCATGAGCACACTGCTCGCGCCCCCCCCATGGCACACTCTGTGATCGTCAAGTCCTTCAGACTCAGCTGATCACAGAACAGGGTAAAGCTCCAATCACAGGCCCAATAACAGCTGATCACAGAAGCCGGTTATCTGCTTTTTTTCTCCTCACCATCGGCACAAGAAGAAAAGAAGAAAGCTGGTAACTGCCTGTTACAGGGACATCAGTCCCAATCTGTACCCATCAGTGCTGCCAATCAGTGTCACCTATCAGTGCCTCCTACCAGTGCCACCTCTCAGTACCCTGAAAATATTTTCAATAGGCCATGCTTTATAAAAAAAAAAACATTACAGCTCATCAGTTTGGAGTTAAATTTAAATAATGGCCTTTGAAATACTCTTATCAAGCCATATTTTTTTTCTTTGTGTAATTTAGTTTAATTTATAAACACTGTTTCTATAAACACTGTTTATTTTTTCTTACCATTTCCAGCTAATTGAAGTGGTCAGACAGCGGTCACTTATATTGCAAAGTCCAAAGCCAGCAGTAAAACAAACAATGGCAGTCATGAGTTTACATATTGCTGCTCCTTTAAAAAAAGGTTAAAGCTTGTGTCAGCACTCCCAATAAAAAGGAATCTTTACTTATTTTTTTGTGATTTTTTTTTTTAATTGTTTGATTTATTATTTTCAGGAAAGAAAATTAAACATGTCAGTATGAAATACTGCATATGAATAGATCCTATTTATATTTCCCAGCTGGGAGAGCTCTTGTCTATTTAGGACTGGTTCACACTAGCTTTGGTCTCTGAGGAGCAATCTGTGTTTGGATCATTCTTCTGGGAGCATTTGACAGGCAGTAAGTAGGGCTTGTTCACACTAGCGTGAGGGGTGGTAAAGCCCCTCAGCTGCTACCCTCTTTAGCTGCATGGGTAGTAGCCGGGGGTGTACACATGCCATGGCCATGATTTTTTTTTGTGGCTGCGGCAGGAATTGTATCCCTGTTTGCTTTTAAGTGAATGGAACCATTCTGTAAGCGTTCCACAACTGAATGCAATGCACATGGTGTGGCCTGCTAGTGTAGGGTTAAAGGACGATACAACGCCTCTTCAACTCCTGTCAAATGCTCTCTGAAGAACGATCCCAATGTGGTCTGCTATATCAAAACACATGTGAACGAGCCCTAACACAAAAGCTTGCTGTTCACAGAGTTGTAACAAGTCAAGCTCAGACACAAGTGAATGAGTCAGAAAGTGACTCATCACTCCTCCCTTCCCTTCTTTGCCTGCTTTTTTTCAGACAGAGGGGGGTTTAATCCATGGGTCAAGTCCTGGGGAAAAAAGTGTGGGAACTCCCACCCAAGATCCACTCCCCCACCAAAAAAAAAAAAAAATGATACTCTCATATGCACGAACGCTTCAAAAGTGGTATTTTTCATCCAATTTTCGTATTGTGTGTATGAAGCTTAACTGTTAGTACATAAGAAAAAGCAATCCTCAATAAACATAAATACGGTAATTCTCAGAATAATTTGCATTCATTCAATTGTGCTTCCATGCAAATGTGAACATCATGTTCTGATCTTTATTGGGGAATTTTATTTTGTATATAGAGTGTTTATGTGGTGAGTTTACACTTTTCATTGAACAGAGTTTAGATAACACAGGGTTAAACGGAAAGGTCATAAATTAACTGCACATTATCTGGACAGAATGCTTAGGGAGATAGTGATGTGTTCCTGCTTTGGAGATGTATTTTAGCTTGGGGGGCTGCAAACTCTGCAGGGCTACAACACACACTCGCTGCTATTCCAACCCTTCACATATTTCCACATAAACTTCCCTCCTGGCATTAAACTTTGCCAGGTATTGTGCTCAGCTTACCACCCCAAACTGATGTTCCTCCCTCAGCTCACCTCTCTCCCTGCATGTCCTGTGAGCAGAATAGCTGATCTACCCGTCAGCTAGACCTAGACCTGATCTACCCATCAGCTAGCGGTGATTGACAGGTAGATCGAAGCGGAAGCTGTCATGGGGCCCCCTACTGGCAGTGCCTGAATGGTCAGGTGTGCGGCACTTACTATTGCGAGCTGTGTCGGCAGCTGCTGGTATAGCACCTGCCACACAGCTCGCATACTTCAAAGGCTTGCAGGACATGGCTGCTAACGGGAACTGAGTTCCTGCTGTGGAAAAAGTACAGGAACTCCGTTCCCATGCGTTCCCGCAGGACTTGAGCCCTGGTTTAACCACTAGCCTACCGGCTCACGCCATTATACGGCGGCAAATTGGCACTAGTGCACAAAGCAACGTACCCGTACGTCGCTGCATCATCCGCGGCTAGTGGGCGCCTGCAAGCCGGGGGCACATGCGTGCCGCGGGAGCATGCCCGTGGGTCCCGCGGACTCAATGTCCACTGGTTGCCTGCGATTGTGGCATGGAGAGGCAGAACAGGGAGATGCTTATGTAAAAAAAAAAGCCCCAAAAACATGGGAAACAAATAAAACACCCCTAACCCTGCCGGCCCCCAAACCCAAACACTTGGGGGCTTTGTTCCTAAAACCAGAACTGTAGAGCAGGGGGGACATGTGTAGTCCCGTAACCAACAAACCATGGTGGGTGATGAGAACGTTTTCAGTAGCAGAGTTCCATCCGTGTCTGCAGGGTAGAGTATAGTAGGTGACTCGGGCCCTATAGAAATATGCCATAGGACTCTGCAGGATATTACCAATATAACAACTGCAACAGTCATCCAGGAGTAGTTGTGTCTGAATAGTGAAAAGCAGCATGTGGTAACGATTCATCAGCCTCTTGGGTGAGAAATAACATAAAAGGACTGCTGATACCCATGGTGCGGATGAAAAGTTGAAATTTGGGAAGAGTGATAATTACAGGTTAGCGAGAGGGAAATCTCCGGTTTTGGTGTCACGGATCAGGAAGTCCCAGGGTGTCCACCCAGTGGGCTGCTTCTTTTGGGTCTGTGAAAAAAGTAGGCCTTGCAAGATACAGCATGCTATAGGGTAGGTCGAGGTCCCACTGTCTCCTTTTAATGGCCAGGAAAGTAGCCCTCTGTTTCTGTGTAGCCACTGAGAAATCTGGGAAGATAGTAATCCCATTGCCATTGAAGGATACAGCCCTTTAATCGAGCAGCCCTGAGAAGGTGGAGGCGCCAAAGATAGATGTTAACCACTGCTCCATGAAAGCCTCAGGGGACGTGCCCCCTGAACCCTCCGGGAATCCTAAGAAACGCAGATTATTACGTCTCAGGCTATCCTCCATATTCGTGAGCTTATCCGTGGTGTAATCTTGGGTTTGGCGTAATTCCCTGACAGAGGCTTGTAGAGGACGGGTGTCATCCTCTAAATCTCCAATGCACTGTTCTGCATTGGTCACTCTATGACAGAGATTATGTACAGTTCTCACAAAAGTGAGTACACCCCTCTCAATTGTGTAAATATTTTATTATATCTTTTCATATGACAACACTGAAGAAATTACACTTTGCTACAATGTAAAGTAGTGCGTGTACAGCTTGTATAACAGTGTAAATTTGCTGCCCCCTCAAAATAACTCAACACACAGCCATTAATGTCTAAACCACTGGCAACAAAAGTGAGTACACGCCTAAGTGAAAATGTCCAAATTGGGCCCAAAGTGTTAATATTTTGTGTGACCACCATTATTTTCCAGCACTGCCTTAACCCTCTTGGGCATGGAGTTCACCAGAGCTTCACAGGTTGTCACTGGAGTCCTCTTCCATTCCTCCATGATGACATCACGGACCTGGTTGATGTTAGAGACCTTGGGCTCCTCCACCTTCCATTTGAGGATGCCCCACATGCTCAATAGGGTTTAGGTCTGGAGACAGTCCATCACCTTTACCCTCAGCTTCTTTAGCAAGGCAGTGGACGTCTTGGAGGTGTGTCTGGGGTTGTTATAATGTTGGAATACTGCCCTGCAGCTCAGTCTCTGAAGGGAAGGGATCATGCTCTGCTTCAGTATGTCACAGTCAGGGCAGGACTTAGGGTGGTGGGGGCCCCTGGGCTTGAGTCACTTTCGGGCCCTACCTTCTATACGTTACCGTATTTATCAGCGTATAACACGTGCCGGTGTATAACAGTCACCGGCGTATAACTCTCACCCCAAGTTTAGGAGGGAATTTTAAGGAAAAAACTTTTAGGAGGGAAGTTTAAGGAAAACATTTTTTATTTAAATGCCCATCAATGCAGCCTTATCAGTGTCCATCTGCAGCCTTGCCCATCCATCTGCAGCCTTGTCCAGTGTCATTTGCAGCCTTTTCAGTGTCATTTTCAGCCTTATCAGTGTAGCCTTGTCATTTGCAGCCTTGCCCCAGTGTCATTTGCAGCCTTGTCATTACAGTCTTGAAGTTTAAAAATGGCGCAGCCGAGATACAGAGTCCTGTGTATCTCGGCATCTCTCGGGTCCTCTCGCACTCCAGAGCGGAGCCGAGAGTAGCCTAGTGTACTCAGCTCTGCTCAGTCCCTGTGTTATGTCCATCATAGGGCGGGACTGAGCGTGACTGTGAGTGGAGCCGAGCCGAGTACACTCGGCTATGTATCTCAGCGGGGCCCCCTATTGGGCAGGGTCCCCTGTTGGGTGGG
This sequence comes from Lithobates pipiens, assembly GCF_037356315.1. Lineage (NCBI taxonomy): Eukaryota > Metazoa > Chordata > Amphibia > Anura > Ranidae > Lithobates > Lithobates pipiens. The sequence continues at coordinate 537,643,520 of NW_027507903.1, forward strand.
GCCCATGGGCTTGAGCCCAGTCAAGCCCAATGGTAAGTCCAACCCTGGTCACAGTACATGTTGGCATTAATTGTGCTTCCTTCTGGGACAACAGCCATGCAGACCAATTTGATGCATGGCCCGAGCACCCCACCCCTTCAACCTCTGCAGCAATGCTGGTAGAACTCATACATCTATTTCCCAGAGACAACCTCTGGATATGACGCTGAGCATGTGCACTCAATTTCTTTGGTCGAACATGGCAAGGCCTGTTCTGAGTGCAACCTGTCCTGTTAAACCACTGTATGGTCTTGGCCACCGTGATGCAGCTCAGTTTCAGGGTCCTGGCAATCTTCTTATAGCTTAGGCCATCTTTATGTAGAGCAACAATTCTTTTTTTCAGATCCTCAGAGAGTTCTTTGCTATGAGGTGCCATGTTGAACTTCCACTAACCAGTATGAGAGAGTGAGAGCGATAACACCAAATCTAACATACCTGCTCCCCATTCACACCTGGGACCTTGTAACACTAACAAGTCACATGACACCAGGGAGGGGAAATAGCTTATTGGGCCCAATTTGGACATTTTCACTTAGGGGTGTACTCACGTTTGTTGCAAGCTGTTTAGACATTAATGGCTGTGTGTTGAGTTATTTTGAGTGGGCAACAATTTTATACTGTTATACAAGCTGTACACACTTCTTTACATTGTAGTAAAGTGTAATTTCTTCAGTGTTGTCACATGAAAAGATATAATAAAATATTTACAAAAATGTGAGGCGTGTACACACTTTTGTAAGATACTGTACATCTTGTTTCAGGAAGGATAGATCTGTTTTGATAGAGTCTATCTAAGTGGTGAGGGAAACATGGCTGTGCTGAATAGCCTCCATGATCTGTGTCATCGTGGGTTCTGCAGGGCCTGTATCAGCATGATCAGCACTGAGGGAGAGAGGAGCTGTGTCCTCGGGCTGTGAGAGCAGCAGGGGATCATTAGGGCTAGAAGTAGGGGGGTTTGTGACTCACCCTTCCCTGGGACATGGTGCGCTGCTGCAGATGAAGAGGGTGGCTGGTTGTGTCCCCATCCATGAGGCTGGCCGGTGCCATTTTGTTGCGGCTCACATGGAGAGAGCAGCAGCGGGAATTCTGCAATATCCTCCATAGCGGGGCCTTATTTTACCATCCTCGGGTGGTCTCAGGAGGTTAAAGAGGCTGGTGGGTCCCCACCGAAACGCTCGGGTCAGCAGGATCAGGCAAGGATAGAGTTCAATCAATCTGCTTCCTTGCATCCCGGTAGTCGGCCATGCCCCAACCTTCTCTGGATTTTGTAGTTCTGGATAGGAACTTTCAATCCTGTGTCCAGATTTTACTAGGTGCTTGCAACCTGCCTGAACCCACAGGTGTGCAGGGTCGTTACATACTCAAGCCTGAGGATGGCTCAGAGCTCCCAGTTTGGAGACAGAGGGTCTCACCCAGGGGTCAGAGGAGCCCCATCTACGAGATCTCACCAAGGGGTTAGAGGAGTTCCAGCCAGGAGACAGAGGTCCTCACTGAGGGGTCAGAGCAGCCCCAGCCAGCAGACAGGAGGTGTGGTTCCAGGAGGAAGATGTGCTCCTATCGGGGTGTCAGGTGAACCCCTGTCCAGCGAGGATTGGGCTGTGTAGCAAGGCACAGTGACTGAAGACTAAGACAGCGAAGGGAACCAGTAGATCTGGACAGCACAGTCAGAGGGACTGGTAAGAAGAGAAGCGGTGCTGCCAACAAGAGAGTCAGGTGGCTCAGTATTTTCGTTTGACTGTTCATATTGATGTGAAAGACCCCTACATGGGCAGCTGATGCCTATGTGACCATACCTTTTTATTTAATAAAAGTTGGTTGCCATGCCCTAAAATACAGTTTGATCTTGCACCTACCGCATGAGTATAATCCCCCCCAGTACCACAACTGGATGGAGTTTCTGTTACTTTGTCCTCAGTAAAATTTGGTCCTCAGCTCAAGACACCTCTATCTGCCAAATCAGAGCCAAGTTAAAATGCTCTATGTTTGGAACCATATGCCTGACTTTTTGCATACCCTAATGCCGCGTACACACAGTCGGAATTTCCGCCAGCAAAAGACCGGTGAGAGCTTTTTGTCGGAAATTTTGCTGGTCGAATTTCCGACAGCAAAAGATTGAGAGCAGGTTCTCAATTTTTCAAACAGAAAAAGTTTCTATCGGAAATTCCAATCGTGTGTATGCAATTCCGACACACAAAAACTCACGCATGCTCAGATTCAACTATGAGACGGAAGCTATTGGCTACTGGCTATTAAACTTCCCTTTTCTAGTCCCGTCGTACGTGTTGTACGTCACCGTGTTCTTGACAGTCAGAATTCGGTGTGGCCGTGTGTATGCAAGACAGCTTGAGCAAAACCATCAGAGCTTTCAGATCGTGTGTATACGGTAAGGCTGAAGTTGAAGTCTACACGACGTAACGCGTAGGAACCCGGAAGTGACGTCCATATCCGGTCTGCTGCTGTATCTTTGTGCATTGTTTTAAGCTTCGTTTGTGAGTAGTATTCACCTTCTTTTAAATAAACATTACATGTTTTAAATACTACACTATGGCAGTCCTCTCTGATCTATTCCTTTGAGTGTACCCTATATCACATACAAGGAAGCTGGAGGAATCTCTAAGAGCCTGCTACATAGCCACCCCCGTGATCGTCCCTGGTTACCTGATTGCCCTGTACTAATTTCGCTGTCTACCTCACAGCGTTGAGGTAATTGCATTTTAGTAATCTCTTAATTTTAGCATCACTTGCACAGACTATCACAGAAGGATTGCCGGCTCAGCACATTGCACTTTAATTTAGTGTGTTTATTAAGCCACATTATTTGATCATGTATGGGACACTTTTATGTGCTTCACTATAACCACGCAGATCTGGTTTTCTTTACATTTGTCACCTTTTGTTATTAACTATTTTTTTTGTTTGTTTCCATGGAATTAACTACCTTTTACACTATACCTGCGTTTATGTATTTTTGGTGTATGTAGCATAACATATGCACCTAGTCACTTTCGAGACATTTTTATTTTTATACTTTATAAACATTATGCACCCGATCACTTTCAGCAATATTAATGCACGTTTGCACTTTTAATATTGTATAATTTTTTTCCTCATTTTATATCTGCACTTTATGAAGTGTTTCTTATTTAGAAGGTTTAGTTCACTTATCCACTATTGTTTTATATGTATGGCTGGAAATTAGCGCAACACACCTCTATTTTGTTTTATACGGTAAGGCTACTTTCACACTAGCGGGCTCTTTTAACTCCCACTAGAGGCAAAATAAAGGGTTAAAAGTGCCACTACCAAAGTGCTTCGGCAGTGGTGCCCATTGATTCCAATGGCAAGGGTGGTGGAGGAGCAGTGTATACATCGCTCCTGCACTGCCCAAAAGATGCTGCTTGCAGGACTGTTTCTAACGTCCTGCAAGTGCACCGCCCCAGTGTGAAAGCACTCTGGCTCGCACACTGGGGCTGCAGGGAGGCGCTTAACAGGCTAGACATCTATACGATACAGGGACACTATTCCATATTTTTTGGACTTGTCCTAAAATACATCCCTTTTGGCATGCAGTTGAATCCCTCCTTCTGTTACATTGTCTACCTCTTGACCCAGCTACTTAGCTGCTAACACTACATCCTCATGCCATGTCTCAACTTTCCAGCAGGCTACTCCTTCACATCCTGACCTGTTCTGCCTCAAGTGCCCTGTCCATTATTCCACAAAATGTGTGCTCCAACAGGAAGACAAGAGGGACAGTGTCACTGATGCATGAATTGTCGCTGCTCACTATCCTCGTGGCCTCCTCAAATGGTGACAGGACAGTGCATGCATCCTTGATCAGTAGCCACTGGCGTGGCGAAAAGAAGCCAAGCTCCCCTGACCCTGCCCTGGTGCCATACTCGCACAGGTACTCATTGATGGCCCTGCAGCATTGCCAATGTTGAGTTCCACCTGGTGGGCATGTCACAAATGAGGCAGTTGGTGGGCAGGTTGCATTCCCTTTGAATGTCAGCCAGCCGAGCACTGGCTTTATATGACCGGAAATTACCGCAGACTTTTCTAGCCTGCCTCAGGAGATCCTGTAAGCCTGGGTACCTGCTCAAGAACCGCTGAAGCACCAAATTCAGGATGTATGCCAAACATGGAACATGGGTCAAGTGTCCCTGTCGAAGGGCATAGATAAGTTTGGTGCCATTGTTGCATACAACCATTCCTGGCTGAAGCTGGCGTTGCATCAACCACCTCTGTGTCTGCCCCTGCAGAGCTGACAGAATCTCTGCCCCAGTGTGTCTCCTATCCCCTAAGCAGACCAACCCAAGTTGGGAGTCAGCAGTGCCCTGCACCTGCGGAGCTCTGCAGTGTGATGCAATAGGGTGGCTGCCCTTAAGCTGCCCCCTAGAGGACATCCTGCCTCATTGGAGTTGCGCCTCCTCCTCTCTTCTCTCAGGCACCCAAGTAGAGTCAGTGACCTCATCATCTCCATCTGATCTCGCAGTGCATTATGGGGCGTTTGATTTTGCCAGAAAAGCCCCATAATGTTCGCTCTTCGGTGAACGGGCGAACACCCGATGTTCAATTCGAACGTATGTTTGATCAGAACATCAAGCTCATCCATACTGGACAGCATTTGATGGACCTCTAGTCATTGCCCATTGTGTTTTTTGGAAGCTGTGGTGCATGCCATCATATATATTGTAACCCTCTTGGCCACGTATGTAGCAAACAGGTAGCCTTAAACACACTAACTGAATTATCAACATCCAAATTAATGGAAGAATGGAGTATTCTCCTTGTTGGCAAAGATGCCGTAAGAGCATTCTATCATTTTGCAGGTGCATCGGAGTCTATAATAAAAAATAAGCTTTTCTGGGCTAAGGCCTCTCTTAGAATAGGGGCGCATTAAATGTTCCTCGATTCCAAAGGCCTCATCTATAATGAACACAAAGATTCTGGGCTATAGCTTATCCTGCAGAAGATGGATTTGAGTATTCCCAAGCCGTTTGACAAATCTGCTATTCTGAAAGATGCTTGAATCACTTCTGATGCTAAAGTAGGATCCCACATCAATGTATGTAAATTGGTACTTCGGCTAGCAGTACCACAGAAAAATATTTTTTGTAATTAAAATACATGCTTTCACTGCAATGCAGCATCATGACCATGTTGTGTTTTAAATCTATATTTCCTAAGAATCTAAGGAAGTTGGTTCACTGCCAAAAGAGATCAGCAATCTTCTGTAAGTGTTGGTATTACAATCTGGCGTATCTTTTTCCAAATGGCCTTGCAGGTTGCTATGACGATGGCTATTGTCAACTTTCCAAAGAGAAACTTAACCACTTCCAGACCGGCTCACGCCGATATACGGCGGGACTTTGAAGAGGGATATCGTTGTTATGGCAGCAGCTAGCTACCATAACCCCGGTATCCTCTTCTTCAGTGAACGGTTCGGTTTCAGACAAAAGCGGTCTCTGTGGCGGATTCATCGCAAGATCACTTTTATCAGCGGCGGGAAAACCCTCCCCCGCGGCTCTCCGGTGCCCTCCGCCTCTTAACCGGAGTAATGGTAGCGGCAGAGGCAATCGGGTCCTCTTCCTGGCTTGGTATGGAGACAAGTGAGGGGAAGATGGCCACCATTCATCCCCATAACAATTGCAGTGCCGCTAAAAATCACAGATCACCGCCATTATTAGTAAAAAAAATAATAAAAATGCCATAAATCTTTCCCATAGTTTGTAGATACTATATCTTTTGCTCAAACCAATCAATATACGCTTATTGCAATTTGTTTTACCAGAAATATGTAGAAGAATACATATTGGCCTAAGGGCTTTTTACACTACAGCGGTGCGCTGGCAGGACGTCAGGGAAAAGTCCTGCCAGCAGCTTCTTTGGAGCGGTGTGTTTACCGCTCCTCCACCGCTGCTCGCCATTGAAATCAATGGGGCAGCGCTGTAATACCGCTGGCAAAACGCCACTATTGCGGCATATTGCTGGCGGTTTTAACCCTTTCTCGGGCGCTAGCGGGGGTAAAAGCGCCCCGCTAGCGGCCGAAATGCGTGGCAAATCCGGCGGTAAAACGCCGCTAAAAATAGCAGCATGGTGGTATGGTGTGAAAGGGGTCTTAATATATTTGAAGATTTTTTGGGGATTTGTCTTACTATCTTTTGCAATCTGCCGTTTGTTTTGAATTTAGGCATCCTTTTTTTCCTTTCTACATATTCTGTTATATTCTTTATAGCATTTAAATGATTATAGTGTTCCTTCATTTTTATATTTTTTTAAACATTATTTTCTTAATGTTTACATCCATTTTAACTTTGGCCATGAGCCACATAGGTTTTATTTTTAGCATTTTAAACTTATTGCCCATGGGAATATACTTTGCAGTGAATTTGCATATAGTCTTTTTGAAGAATCCCCATTTCTGTTCTGTGTCTATTGATGCCAATATTCCTTCCCAGTCTAAGTCTTGGAGAGCAGCCATCATCCTTGGAAAATGTGCTCTTTTAAAGTTAAGTGTTTTTATCTTTAATGTATGTGTTTGTTGTTTACAGCAAACATTAAATGAAATCATGTTATGGTCATAATAGGTTTATACATTTTTGCCATTACTCCGGGTAGTTAAAATCCTCCACAAAAAAACAATTGTTCTCCCTACCACAACACTGGTATCACGTGGAGATTTTTTCTGTGCAGGAATCTGCAATGTGTCTGCAGTTTTCTGCATGGGAAAAAAACTGACATGACATCACCATTGGTGTGAACAGGGCACATAACTGACGCAACATGAAAACTGATGTCAACGTGCCTAAAAACTAAAAACTGAAACACTTATGAAAACGGATGTAAACTGATGTAACCTCATGCCTCTGACAGGGGTTCTATACTTCCCGTACTTTACTGAAGAAAATACTTTGATTTGTGTTACCATTGAAGAATTTCCACCCATTCTTCTCTGGTAAAATTTTGTCAGACAGACAGGAAGTGAGGGTAAATCTCTCTCAATCTAGGATCACACCACTACGTGTTGTGTGGGTGTGTTTGCTTGGGCATAGCAGCCCATTAATTTTGTCTACAGGTCAGGAACCAGAGCGAGTATGCACGGACTCCCGACCCGCATATGTGTAAATCTAGCCTAACACAGCCTAGGGAGGATTGCAATAAAACCTGACAAAAGTTCTAATCTTTTCCCACTCCAACCAAAACAAAAATAGTTTTTGCTTGACATACATTTTTACTTTCAAAATACTAAAATTGTCCAAATTCATCTCCAATTATATTTAAAAAAAAATGTCATAAGCTGAAATGGTCTGCTCCCCAAAAACATGCATATTCTTGAGGTCTAAAGTTGTTTATAGGTATAATGTTTGCCTATTAACCTAACAACTGTTTGGTTTGGGGAACATTTGTATATCGCTAGGCTTTCCCCAGTGGCTCCTGCTGAGGAACCAACTGGTCATCCAGGATAGATTTCCACACTGATCACTATTTTTCTGAGTCAGCCATCCCCTGTAGGGATCACTCTCCCCTCTAAGTAGTAAAAGACATGGAAGTTCACCCACTGCCAACGTGTATGTTTATGATGTAATCAAATGCAAGGATGGTCATGTGTGCACAGCCAGCTGCCCCCATGTATTTGAGATGTCCATCTATTGTCTACAACCACCCATTAGAACCCATTTTTATTTGCTTAAAAATAGGTAGCATAGCTGTGGTTTCTCATATTCACTGGCCTTTTTCCTGATGCCAAGAAAGTGTACACTGTTGTGGCTTATTCACAACTGTGGTAGACTCTACTGCCACTCTGAAACATGATCCAAGGTTATTTGTGTTTCCAAGAGGTTTGTTATTCTTTTAATTTTTTTCATTATGGTCTTTTTTTCAGTACCTTTAGCTAAAAGCCACAACTACATATACAATTAAATTTATATACAGTAGTGGAGGAGTTCTGAACTGTCAGTATTTTCTCCACACATGTCCCACTTTTAGGCGCTGTGCCAATAAATGCTAAAATAGTTGACAGGTACTTTTGACCTTTCAAGTTGAAATTAAGCCCTACCTTTCCCTACACTAAGCAGCATCTAATCATTCAATAGTCAAATGGTAATGCCTCTACTGCTCTCTGATCTTCTAGTTTTAGGACAGGTTATGTTCTCCCTAAAGTGACCCTGTCACATAATTAAAACGCATACTCTGCTCTGTTGGGAAATCAACACTTCTGGGAGTGGTAATCTCCAGGGTCCCCTGTACTGTAGATTAAGAAGACCAGATTTTTAAAATGAAATCCGGGGACATTTTTTTTTTTACTGGTAATGGCGCCAATCAGTGACTCTCTGCCCATCGCCACCGCTGCCCGCCTCACATCGTGTCAAGTCTTACTCTCCAGGCCCTGGCTACTACTGGGTGGGGAGCAGAGGAAGATCACTCTGCCAGGGAAGGCAAGGAGATAAGCAGGCAGGTGGTTGGCCGGGACTTGAGCCAAGGCAGAAGAACATGCGAGCAGAGCTAAATGGGCATGCACCCAATGCAGCCTGATCAGTGCCCATCTGTAGCCTTGCCTTCGCCCATCAATGCAGCCTCACCAGTGCCAGATTACACAGAGCCAGGATCTCCTGTGTACTCGACGCTTGCAGTCACACACAGTCCCGGCTCCTATGATACACAGAACACTGGTCCAATGGTGGAACATGTGACGTCTATGTTAGGAGCCGACTCAGGGGGCAGGACTGTGTGTTACTGCACACGCTGAGTACACAGGAGATCCCTGCTTTGTGTAATCTGGTGGTGTTCACCCCCTCCTTCCCCTACAAGGCAGCCAGGTATCGGTGTATAACAGGCACACATGATTTTCCCCCTATTTTCAGGGGGAAAAGTGCATGTTATACACCGATAAATACGGTACTTATTTTTCTCACTGAAGTGCAACTCAATTCATAACATTTGTGTCAGGTGTTTTTTCTGGATTTTTGGCAGATTTTCTGTCTCTATCATTTAAATTGCACCTATGATTAAAAATTATAGACCCTTCATTTCTTTGAACTTACAAAATCTGCAGGGAATCAAATAATAATTTTCCCCACTGTATGTTTTCTCCAAGTTTTTTTGTGCTAAAAGGTGTCCCTCATCTCCATTTCAGACTGTTGAAAGATACTGTATATCTATGTTTTTACTTGTTGGTGCCAGTTACCGGCCTGATATAATCTTACTGTGTGTTATGGCTCTATAAAAACATTTGCACATGTAAAGCATTCATATATTTCTCCTAAATGGTTTTGAACTGTATATCCTATCATGCTCAAAACAGTAGTGATACCGCTGGCAGACTACTGTTGCTTGCTCTATTCAGTGCATTTGCCAGATCTGTATAAACATCAAGGAAAAGTTCCCAGTATTCCTGGCCCTATATGGGAATTGTATCAGCATTGAGCTCTGTATCATATCTGACACTTGCTATGTGGTGATGCTGCAGTCTTCATTTAAATTAAAATACCTGTACATGGCATTGCTGTACAGGAAATAGGAGCAGAGAAATTTAGTTTCTATTTCAGCATCACAAACTATATTACAAAGATTTTTTTTCCTTCTATGAAATGTTATGAATTGTACACTTTTATGTAAATTGCTTGGAAAATATTCAATTGTGCAGGAGGAATACAACTGCCTTCAAGGCAAATGCCTGTCAGAGTGCTGTAGAGAAGTTCCCTAAGCAGTGCATACAATTCACCCTGAAGGGCCATTCACAGACATGAGATGATCATCTTTTTCAATTTGTCATTGTATCCGCAGGCACCAAAAAGGGGCCTTATGTACTGAAGAGTGAAGTGAGGTTAAGTGAACCTATGTTTATATTTAACAACCAATCACTTGCATGGAAAGTAAAAGTAAAATAGGAAATTTACCTATACATAGGTGTCATAGGTGGTCTGAATGTGGATCGTTCTTCAGAGTGCAAAGCAAGTGTAAACAAGGCCTAACAGGGAATATAAAAATCAACATCATAGATGGGCTGGCAATGTGACATCGATGGCAAAAATAAATAATCTTTGAAGGAGACCCAGAAGGAGGCATATATGTGTAGCGCTGACATCATGGTCTATTGATGTGATTATACATGCTTTAATGTGAGGTATATGGACATTACTGTGGTTTCGTATTAGAGCCATCTAGTAATGAAATATGGGTAACGCACTGGTTTTATGATTTACCTCAGAACAAACTAAAGACTTGTACAGGAAGTGACTGTGTTGTTTTGGGATTCTGAAGGCTGACCTCCTTACCCAGGAGCCCATGTGTGACCTACCCATGAACACTCTCTTACGCAGTGCATGCTGGGTAGGGGATATAAGGGACAGCAGCGGCCATTTTAGGTCTCTTCGGGCCACGTTACCTGCCTGTGCTGATCTGTGGAGGGGTGTCCCGAGAGGCAGCGGCTAACAGTGACTGTGACGCACCAGACTGTTCGTGCTTGTGAGGTGACCTGACAGGGCCTGAAAGATGGTAGCTAGTTTTGACAAGGTCCAAAGACACTCGGCGGAGAATCAGAGAATCGGATCGATTCGGGGGAGCAGTATAAAGCATGCGGTCTAGCTGACGGAAGGACCAGGCGCAGTCCCTGGACCAAAGTGATCACGCGGAACTCTGATCCAGTTGGTGAGCGGGCTACGGCCCATCGTTTGTTAACTCTTGCACGCAGTGGACTCACTTACAGGCCTCCCTGGAATTTGCTGTTCCACAGAGGTGTAGCAGAGCCACTGACACTAAGCAGGATTGAGGCCTATTTTACTTTGGTGTCTCCACGCATGTAAATAAGTTACTGGAATTACATCAGGAGTGTTTCAGCTAAATCCTCCACCTTACTTTGGATTACAAATACAAAGGAGTGACTTGAGCTAGCGAAGAAACGAAAACCCCTGGATTAAAGTACTTTTAAGTGAGGCCTCATGTTTAGACTTTAAAACAAGGGGAGCTCCCAGGTTCATATAAATACATGTATATACATCTGTTATAATCTGTTATATTGAAATATATTGTGCTGTCGTCCTATGTTGGGATGACAGCACAGTCACTGTAATCACTTATTGAAATATCTTACAGTAAACAATATTTTTTGGTTAAGTATCCAGTTGTGTGGCGTACTGTTTTCCCCACCAGGTGGAGCCAGCGGATCCTGAGAGTACAGTACAGGTACTTTGCATATTGTATTGTATTACATTGCACCACAGCTGTGCGAAGGGGGTTGAGTCAAGTCAGTGGGGTTTCTAGGTAGAGGCCCAATCAAAAGCAGCAGCTCCTTCGGGGGTAAGTGCTACACGTGGGGGCTCGTCCGGGTTTTCTGTCACTCTACTAACAAACACACCCCCCCTTGACATCACCATGGATCCAGTCAAATCGATCCAATGGTGTGAGGCAGAGGGGACACGCTCAGAAGCGAGCGTGGCCATCGAACTTCCAGGAAGCGACTGGGGTGAGAAAAAGGTCAAAGAGGTGGTCCAAGTCTTATTCCCAGACAGGAAGACGCATGTAGTCGCAGTGAAAACAGACCATCACACCAATTGCACCTACGCACTGATAGAGTGGGGGCAGGGTAGCCCCGAAAACTTCCATGGTGCCAGTATAAAGTTGTCTGACAGAACAGACACACCCAATCCAACAAGTTGGGGTTTATGGGAAATCTCAGGCAGAGCAATAGTTGGCCGACCTGAAGAGATAGTATTGCGATATACAAGAAAAGTTTCAGGAGACCTCCAGATTAATGGCTGAGTGCAACAGCAAAGCACATGCCTCTCTGGAAGATCAGATGGATGAACAAGTGACGCTTAACCCTGTGAAGACACAGAAAAGACACAGTCGGATCCGCTTGCAGGAAGTGAGAAGGCTTCTTACACCGCTGGTACTCCAGAAGGGACCCCCTCCCACTAAAATACATCCGATGCTGGCACAGACATACCGAGACCTGAAGCAGGAAGAGAAGGCTACTGAAGAGGGAGTGTGGAAAATCCAGCTCGCAGATAGGGGAAGGAAATGGGTACAGTCAGTGAAGTTGTCTGCTTGAGGGCTTTGGCAAGTTAAGTTGGAAGAAGCCAGGTCCTTTTATCGTCCTTGAAGATACAAGAGAGGGAGACAAGAAGGGGCTAGAGCTCATTCCAGAAGTGTTACCCACCAGGACTCACAGCAGGGTTTCCGTCACTGTCCAGAACTGTCTAGAAGCCGCACCACTGAGGGTGCCATCCAGATAACTGCTGGGGAAGGTTAGTCCAGCCACCCCAGTTTCAGTATGTAGCCTGAAGGAAGGATTGGCAACAGAGATCCCTCAAGAAGAGTTCTGTCTCAAGGACACGCCCCTTACTCCTGCCTGGAAGGAAAGAGCTAAAGCCCAACTCTTAAGATGGAGATATATAAAAGAGACTGTCTATATATATATTAAATACACTGCAACTAACTGAATAACCTGCCGTATATTATAAACAGTACACCAGGAATGGACTGCAGTCAGATATAACTAAACTTGATACAGTGGATATATATATATATATATATATATATATATACACAAGACTGTCTGTATATATATATATATATATATATATATATATATATATATTAAATACACTGCAACTAACTGAATAACCTGGCTGCCTGCTCAATCTAAATGACACTCTCTCTCTGTCCACGCCAACAACACACTACACGGGGGCAATGTGCAGGCAGCCTTATATAGTGTGGGGCGTGGACTTAGTTCCCCTGAGCCATGATTGGCGAAAGGCACCCTGCCTTTGGCCAATTATGGCTCTGTTAGCTGAAGGCCCTGCGATTGGCCAAAGCATGCAGGTCATGGTGCATTGGCCAATGGCCAATCACCATATAGCAATGCACTGTGCTCCCACAGGGCATCCATATCGTATAAATCCAACGTTTTATTGTGTAAAAAATCATCTCCCATACATGGAGGAACAACAATAAAAGCACTAAAAGTATACATAATAATACACACAGTATACATTCCAAACCTGGTCAGAAATATATCAATGGCGTTTGTATAAAAAAACAAATTCAGTGGACAACATATATTACACTTCATCTCCAGATAGTATTATTCTAAAGGTAACCCCTGATATCTGATGAGTTATATACAAAGGCATTGACGTCTACATACACATTAAGGCTCAATGGGGAAAAACATCCAACCTTGAAAATCCATTTCATTGCAAGTTGTGCGTTCCCCCTTACTAGTGAGCTACCCCTCCATGTGGACTGTACTTGTTAATGCCCAAAAATATGGTTTTCTCAGGGTCCTTGTTGTGTACCAACTCATGTTTTGAAACTGAATGCTTCGGAAAACCCTTCCTAATGTTGTTAATGTGCTTGCTTAGTCTCACCCGTGGAGCCCGCTTAGTCCTGCCCACATACTGGAGTCCACACGGACATTGTAACAAATAAACCATCCCCGTCATGGAATAGGTAATAAAAGGTTTTATCTTAGACCCCTTTCACACCAGGGCGTTTTGCAGGCGCTATAGCGTTAGAAATAGTGCCTGCAATCCACCCGAAAGAAGCTGCACCATTGTGTGTAGTGTGAAAGCCCGAGGGCTTTCACACTACAGCGGTGCGCTGGCAGCACGTCAGGGAAAAGTCCGGTCAGCAACTTCTTTGGAGCGGTGAAGGAGCCGTGTGTTTACCGCTACTCCACCGCTGCTCCCCATTGAAATCAATGGGGCAGCGCTGTAATACCGCTGGCAAAACGCCACTATTGCAGCGTATTGCCGGCGGTTTTAACCATTTCTCAGCCGCTAGCGGGGGGTAAAAGTGCCCTGCTAGCGGTCGAAATGTGCCGCAAGTCCAGCGGTAAAACGCCACTAAAAATAGTGGCGTTTTACCGTTCACGCTATGGGCGGTGTGGTGTGAAAGGGTTCTTAAAGGTACGTGAAGAGCTAGTGGCTGTAAAACTCTCTGATATTCCTATGTCGACAGCCATTGATAGCACACACTTGACATTTTCTACACTGATAAAATCCAAAAAGATTCTGGAAAAAAGGAATGGGTTTAGACGGTGGATTCAAAATACTAGGGGCAATTTTATCCTTAAGTGAAGGAACCCCTCTAAAAACGACTTGAGGTCTCGAAGGTAAAGAAGGTCTGAGAACTTTATCATTACACAGAATGTGCCAATGTTTCTGAATACATTTTTTTATCTGCCAATGTTGTGTCGAACAGCTTGTAATGAAAGGTAGAAAAGGTTCCTTACTAGTCTCTACCTCTTCCCTAGATGTTTGTGTCTTTAACAATAAGCTCCTATCGGTCTGCTGAATCTTATCAACTATTTTGTTAAGGGAATTCGCTTCATAGCCTTTGTCAACTAATCTTTTAGTAAGTACCCCCATCTGTTCTCTGAATTCTTCGATCTTAGTGCAGTTCCATCTCAGCCTTGTATACTGTCCCTTGGGGACCGCTTTTAGCCAAGTTTTGTGATGACAGCTATCTAAGGGAATGTAAGCATTCCTATTGGTGGGTTTAAAAAAAGTTGAAGTACTATTGGTGTCCAGCTTAATCTCAAAAGGAGGCTTGATACTGAATGAAGCCTATCAATGTTAAAACAAGGCTTGATGTTCAACTGAGTTCTCAGATATCAGAACGAGGCTTGGTTTGTTTTTATGTATAAAAGGCGATGACACAGTACATCGCCCGTGCCCCAGAACAATGTCAATTTCTAACAAAACTAGTAGGATGGATGACGTGCTGACGTCATCGCGACTTACAAGTCCCGGAAGTGTGGGCACTTGTTTTTTTACCGGCCAGTGCTTTTACTATTGTTCCTCCATTTATGGGAGATGATTTTTTAAAACAATAAAACGTTGGATTTATACAATATGGGGCACTTTTTATGCACTTTTTATTTTTTCTGAGTGGGAAATTCCTAGACATTGGAAGGGAGAGAGAAAGATTGCCTGCAGGACCACGGATCGCTGTCCGTACTACTATCTAAAGGCCTTGGCAGTGTAATCAGCCACAAGCGCTACTGGCCTTTCGAAGGTCCAGTGTATCTGGTAAGCAGGCATTTCTTACTTCCGGTGGTGGTCACATACGGTGTCAATAGCACATGAGATTGAAAGGGACTATAGTGTGTCTGAGAGTCTATATATAGACTAAAAGCTCAAGATCCTGACACTCTTGTCTACTTATCACCTAGTTTTTTGCATTTCTTTTCCCTATGAAGGAGGACAGTGCATTATTTGATATTTATGCTGTATATGATTTTCTTTCCTAATAAGGAGGACTTTTTAACATTAGATAATTGCTGTACTAAAAAGTTACTTATTCCTCATATATTCAATGCAGAAAAGAGGCTAGTCCCAAGGTTCTGCCGATCGCAGGAGATCACAGCCTAGATGCATAGAAGGGCCCAAAATCCAAAAAACACCTTAGGGCTTTCAAGGAGCATAAACTATGCATCTAATTTCCTGACTACTAAGGATGGGCTCAGGCATGTTTCCACATTGCCCGCGCCCGCCAGGAAGTTGACACTGTGCAGCGCTGATCGCAGGTAGTGAGACCTTTCCCAATCTGTGCAGCTCGGGAAAGGTCTCACTGCCTGTGATTAGAGCTGTGCAGTGTCAGCTTCCTGGTGGGCGTGGGCACATGTAGTTGCGATGATGCCTAAGCCCATCATTACTGACTACCTATTGCATTTTCGGTGGTCCTGGAGCACCAGGGCAATGGAAAGGAATGTGTTTTTTTATTAGATATTGATTCTGTTGACACACTTCTTAAAAATCCCCATATTCCAATCCTCCAAAGGGGAGATTGGCAATTTTTCTTATCATTTGTTGCTAATCTGGGTATGGTGCCTTGCAATTATCCACAGAGGGGTTCCACTATGAGGCTGGATTCACATCTATGCAGTTTTGGTGCTTTTTTGCATTTTGCAGATTTGCACTATAGCCCATTTAACATGGTTTCCTATGGGACACGTTCTGTAGTGCAAATCTGCAAAATGCAAAAAGCACTAAAACTGCATAGGCGTGAATCCAGCCTTATGCCCCATACACACGATACAAATATCTTCCGACGGATCGTACGACTTTCCCTGCTTGCTGGTCGCATCGGGACCAGAATACTAAAAAATACTCACGAAAAAGCTTGTACGATGACAATTGACCGCCATGCTTGCGTATTACATCAAATCAAAGTGTGGCGCAGTGGTGTAATGTACGTGTGACCCCTCCAGCCACGCCCGCAGCATAGACGACCGAGAGTTGTGTCATTGTACACACACAGTCGTTCTGACTCAAAACTCTTTTTAGCAGGGCTTCCCTAGTACGGTAGTTCTTTCGGAAAAGCATGGTCGTTCGGCCACGATGGATCTCTGCATACAAAAATCAAATCTAGCGGTTTCAATGATTGGAATAATGGCCATACATAATGTCCTTAAACAGAAGAAAAAAATCACATAGAAAGACATGGACAAAAGAGTGGCTGCTCAACAGAGAAACATACTCACACATGTCATTGCTCAAGGATCTCCAGGAAAATAATCCAGAAGATTATAGAAACTACTTAAGAATGGATGATGAGTGCTTCCAAGAACTTTTAACGTTAGTAACACCACATATACAGAAGCAGGACACTGTAATGCGAAAGGCTATAAGTGTGGAACAAAGGCTCATAGCCACCTTACGTTATTTGGCAACTGGACGCAGTTTGCAGGACATGAAATTCACCATGGGAATATCTCCACAGGCACTTGGCAAGATTATCCCAGAAACCTGCCAAGTTCTCATCCTGACACTCAATGATCAATATATCAAGGTACAGTGGCTTTCATTATATATGTATTTTCAAAATATCACATGTCAAATCACATGCCAAATTGGCGACAATTGCAAGCAAGGCCACAATCCTAATTGTTTTGTGAGAACCACAATGTATTATTGCACCAATATACAAAAGTTAAAACTGTAATGGATTTGTCATCCTTGGGTGTAAGGAACATTAATAACTATCTTTTCCACATATAAAAAAAAAAATATATATATACAATGGAATTTCCCGAATTGTGGTGGCGCAATAGATGGTAAACACATCAGGATAGCACCACGCCCCATTTCCGACTCTTTCTATTATAATTATAAAGGTTTTTTTTTTTTTTAGCATTATCCTTCTAGCCATTGTGAATGCCAACTATGAATTTTTATATGTGGACATTGGAAAAAAAGGCCGGAATTCAGATGGTAGTGTGATAGAACACACTAGGTTCTTCCAACTGCTTGCTTCAGAGTGAATCCTTGAATCTGCCACCCCCAAATGAAACTGTGGAAGGTCTAAACTTTGTGTTTGTCGCAGATGATGCGTTTGCATTGGGAGACCACCTCCTCAAGCCCTTCCCAATGAGGAACATGACCCCTGACCAGAGGATCTTCAATTATCGTTTATCAAGGGCACGGAGAGTTGTTGAAAATGCATTTGGTATAATGGCCAAACGTTTTTGCATATTCCAGACGACAATCAATCTGTCATTACCAAAAATCGACAATCTAGGGCTTTGTTGCTGTGTATTACACAATTATTTGCAGAGCCATGCACAGGGCTATATTACAGCTATGTCGACGTACAATCCTAATGACAGAGGAGCATCAACATCAGCCCAACCAGTGCGAGATAACAACAATGTCACAATGAATCAATTGACACCACTGGCTCTTCCACATTCAAGGCTGCCAACTAAAAGTGCCTGTCAATGCCGGCTGGATTATCTTAATTATTTTGTTGGTCGGGGGCAGTGTCATGGCAGAATGTAAAATCTTCTGCAACCAAAATCCTGTGTGATGTTGAAAGTATATCTATTATAATAATCTTTCATTTTTATAGTACAAGGTGTTAATATATTTTAATAAACATTTGTCACCTTCAGTATTCTTTCTCGTGTAATATTGTATTAAGCTGCCATATAGCTTATAGTGCCACCTGTCAGTGCCCACACAGTGCAATGAAAGTGCCAGCAATCAATGCCCACCAGTGCCACCTATTAGTGCCCATCAGTGCCACCTTATCAGATCCCATAAATGGTGCACATCAGTTCAGCATTACTGACATACATCAATGATGGTGAAAATTGATTTGATTGCCAAATTTATGAACAAAACTAAAACTGTTTTTTATGTTTAATTCCATAGATTATGGTATTTTAACATTAAACAATAATCAAAAATTAAGAGAGTATGAAATACCACCGAAATAGAACTTTACTTTTGTGTAAATAATGTGAAAAATAAAATATAGGGATAGTGTTGTATGACCACGTTCTGAACAGGAGTGTGGTTTAGGTACCCACTAAGCAACATATACCAAGAAGCATTAACCACTTGACCACTGGGCACTTTAAACCCCCTTCCTAACCAGACCAAGTTACAGCTGTCGGTGCTTTTACACTTTTGAATGACAATTACTCAGTCATGCAACACTGCACCCATATGAAATGTTTGTCCTTTTTTGCACACAAATAGAGCTTTCTTTTGTTTGGACATCCACCCAGAAAAACCTGACCACACTGTAGCCGTCTTGCAGCTATGGCTCGGTCAAGTGCTTAAACCAAAAGAAAATTTAAAAAAGGAAAACCATGTTTTATTAATAGCAAAAGCAATAGTCGTTACAACCCACACCTACGAAGATACGTCGCACTGTAGTGATGTCATAAGAGATGGCCGGGCCGATTGACGCATGCGCAGTGCACGAACGACCGGCTAGAAGGAGCGTTCGTGCAGGAAAGAACGCTACCCCGAACTGAGGTAAAATATAATGCCAATTTTTTTTTTTTAAATAGATTGAAAAGGGAAGATATTAGTCTGATCTCAATCAATTTATTTTGCAGGAACCATGCCAGACAGCATCATGAGAATTAAATGTGCCAAGGCTCGCCATCACTGGTGTAGGTTCTGGTGAACCTTTGGTGCATTAATCAGTGCAGATTGACATAAACATGTGCAAATGAACAATAATTAAAACAGCCCTTTCACACAGCGCCGCCCCGAGTGTTGATGGTGAAATTCGCTATTTTTAGCAACACTTTACCTTTAGTCCCCTTTCACACTGTGACGAGAGGTGGGCTAGCGGTATAGCGTCGCTATGTTTAACCCTGTCGCTAGTGTTAGAAAATAAAAAGGGTTAAAAGTGCCCAAAATGCATCACAGAAACAGCGCATTGCAGCCGGTTTAGCCATGCTGTCCCATTGATTTCAATGAGCTGGAGCAATGGAGGAGCAGTAAGCACACCGCTTCTTCACCGCTGCTATGCAGATAGCAGGATTTCTTTGAACATCATGCTAGCGCAACGCTCCAGTGTGAATGCCCTTGGGTCTTCACACTGGAGCGGTGCGCTAACAGGACACTCAAAGAATCCTGCTAGCCACATCTTTGGAGCCGCTGCAGTAGTGCTTTGCAGGCGGTTTTAACCCTTTTTTGTTTGCTCATGAAAGGGGCCTAAAGGAAATATTTTTAAACAGTAAAATACTGAACAAATTTTGATAAACCTTGTTAACATTATAAACAAACAAACAAAACAAAGTGCAATAACAGGTTAAAAGACCTAGAACAGCTAACATTTGTTCAACAGATCAATGAACTCCTTCAATTTCTGCTGGAGTGCGGCAGCTGTTTGTTTAATTTTCTCCAGTTTAGCACAGCTCTTCAGTATATCCATCTTGGAATGGGAAATTGTGGCACTGTCCAGGACATGACCTGAAATGAATAATAATTACTAATATATTTATGACAGATATATAATCGATCACGTACATACATATTAACACTTACGTGTGCTGGACACAAGATTATTATTTTCCTCTTTTGGGATTCCTTGACTTTCTTCACCCTCTTCTAATGCAGTGATATCGATCGATACAAGATTAATGTTGCTTTCACTGGGGGAATGATCCCATACCTCCAATCCTGAATCTTGATTGTGAGACTGCATCTCTTGTTCTTCATGTAGCTGGAAGGATTCATTATCTGTAAATTGGAAACATGTAAAGAACATCATTGGAGTTTACTATACCATCTATGTTTTTCAAAAAAGAAATCATTAAATTGATTGTTTGGTTTGCCGACCTTTGGTTTTTAAATAATGTGGAGGGGATATTTCAATTATTTCCTCTGCTTACACTTTTTCCATAGATGGTTTGGATGATGAGCCTATGCAAAAGCAAACATGCCTCTCAACATTCAGAAAAATGTATTATAACAATAGTGTATGCTACACGTTCTAAAATGATATGTGTGCAACACAATAATATAAAGGAAATCATTTTTTTATTCACTCAATAAACCTCCCCACCCAACAAATACAAACACCCCAACATGAATAGTTAATATTGCATAACAGGGTGTGGCAGTACTGGGGATTGGATGAGCTCAGGCGTTTTTTGCATGGACCAAGCGCTGAGCCTGCCAGGAAGTCGGTGCAGCACTGCGCTAATCACAAGCAGTGAGATATTGCCCCATTGTGCGGCTGCAGAGATCGGGCAATGTCTCACTTCCTGTGATTAGCACAGCGATGCGCCGACTTCCTGGCAGGTTCTGCATGTGGTCCATGCGAACACGCCTGAGCTCATCACTACTGGGGAACTGTGTGAGCAAACTGGAGTCTGCCTGTTTTAAAATAGTCTCTACAACCACCAGATTATGTGTGGAATCATGCAATGTTCACAGCATGTTATTGGAAGCGCTGCCCACACTGTTGGTGCTACATAAATCAGGTGTAATATACTAATAATATATCTCCGATGTGCAACAATCACCTATACATAATACATTACAGTGGTTGTAAAGGTTTGTGTTTTTTTCACCTTAATGCATTCTATGCATCCTGCGTTTGGTATGGATGCTGAATGCTGTACTTGGGAACATCCCTGCAAGGTAAACCCCTAAGAGCGTGCTTCTCCCAGGGTGATATCTAATGCAGGGAAGAGCAGAGAAAGCTGCTGAGGAACCCCAGAAGATTAGGATTGGGGACACCATGTGCAAACGTAGCTTCACCGTGGAGCATGTTTGTTCAATTTAATATATACGATTTTAAATGTCACTTTACACATCATTTGGTTGTTTGCACATACCTGTGGAATGCAGCAGTGATTGCTCATTTTCATATCCTGCGGTGCTTGCAACATTATTTTTGGAATTCTGTTTTGTTCTCTTTGCAATTTTTTGTTTGGTTTTTCCTGAAATTAAACAAAAAAAATGCATTGTAAAATACATTTGAAATATGACAATATGAATTTGTGGGACATTATTAAAATAAAATAAAATCATACTTTTTTTGATGATTTGATAAATCTTTTGGAGTTGCTCATGTTCTCTATGTTTTAGATCAGACCATCTTTTGCGCAGTTGATCTTTGGAATGCAGGATTCCATACTTTTTATTTATATCTTCAATTACTTTATCCACAACTTTCCTTACGTGCATTCGGTTTGTTGTAGTTCTTTAGCTTCCCATCGTAATCATAAGTTTCAAACAACCTCACGAGCTCCACCATTTCTCCTCTACTCATGGCTGTTGCCTTTGTTTTGCCTGCATTCTTCTTCTTTTGCCCGGGCATGCTCTCCTCTGCTTCCTCCATGCTGTGATGGCGCTTTGTGTAGGCCCTATTCTTGTTCCTTTGCCCAGGCGTGCTCTCCTCTGCTTCCTCCATGCTGTGATGGCGCTTTGTGTAGGCCCTATTCTTGTTCCTTTGCCCAGGCGTGCTCTCCTCTGCTTCCTCCATGCTGTGATGGCGCTTTGTGTATGCCCTATTCTTGTTCCTTTGCCCAGGAACGCTCTCCTCTGCTTCCTCCATGCTGTCATGGCGCTGTGTGTAAGCATTATTCTTGTTCTTTTGCCCAGGCGTGCTCTCCTCTGCTTCCTCCATGCTGTGATGGCACTTTGTGTAGGCCCTATTCTTGTCCCTTTGCCCAGGCATGCTCTCCTCTGCTTCCTCCATGCTGTGATGGTGCTTTGTGTAGGCCCTATTCTTGTTCCTTTGCCCAGGCATGCTCTCCTCTGCTTCCTCCATGCTGTGATGGCGCTGTGTGTAAGCATTATTCTTGTTCTTTTGCCCAGGCGTGCTCTCCTCTGCTTCCTCCATGCTGTGATGGCGCTTTGTGTAGGCCCCATTCTTGTTCCTTTGCCCAGGCATGCTCTCCTCTGCTTCCTCCATGCTGTGATGGCGCTGTGTGTAGGCCCTATTCTTCTTATTTTGCCCAGGCATGCTCTCCTCTGCTTCCTCCATGCTGTGATGGCGCTTTGTGTAGGACCTATTCTTGTTCCTTTGCCCAGGCATGCTCTTCTCTGCTTCCTCCATGCTGTGATGGTACTTTGCGTAGGCTAAGGTGACCAGATTTTAAAAATGAAATCCGGGGACATATTTCTTTTTTTTACTAGTAATGGCGGCAATCAGTGCTCTCTGCCCATCGCTGCTGGCACTTGCCTCACAGCTTGTCAAGTCTTACTCTCCGGGCCCTGGCTACTACTGGGTGGGGAGCGAAGGAAAATCACTCCACCAGGGAAGGCAAGGAGATAAGCAGGTAGGCGGCTGGGACTTGCCCAAAGGCAGGAGAACATGCGAGCAGAGCTGGATGGGCATGTACCCGAAACTGAAGAAATATTCCCTCTGCTCTGACCCGCACATGATCGTCAGATCAGAAAGGGGTACAGATAATGGAAAAAAATACACTCCCCTAAGCTAGTAGGAGCGGCAGAGTGGGGGGGGGGGGGTGTAAATCAGATTTACACCCCCCCCTCGGATCTCTGGTCACCCTAGTGTAGGTCCTATTCTTGTTCCTTTGCCCAGGCATGCTCTCCTCTGCTTCCTCCATGCTGTCATGGCGCTGTGTGTAAGCATTATTCTTGTTCTTTTGCCCAGGCCTGCTCTCCTCTGCTTCCTCCATGCTGTGATGGCACTTTGTGTAGGCCCTATTCTTGTTCCTTTGCCCAGGCATGCTCTCCTCTGCTTCCTCCATGCTTTAATGGCGCTGTGTGTAGGCAGACTGCATTGCGTGATCACGGGGGACACAGAGGGGAGGAGCTTACGTCACATGTGCAGAGATGCACAATTACACAGGATCGCTCGCAGGACGTTCTTTCGGTACTTTCATTCCATGCATGTGTTTCTTCCATCTTGTTTATTTAATATTCCTTCCGGGGTCATTAGTAGCTTCCGATTATGCGCAATCGTTCGCTTACAAGTTATTCCAGACGATTGCTGTTCCACTGACGTACGAGAAAAATTACGGAGCATGTTCCGTCGATATTTCTCATTTGCACAGTCGGAATCGGGTGTCGAAAGTGGTGTACACATGATCCGAAAATCGTACGATCCTTCCTTGGACGGCCGATTTCGGACGATATTCGGATTGTGTGTATGGGGCATTAGGCTCGATTCACATCTATGCATGTTGCTTTTGAGCGTTTCTACAGTGCTTTTTGTGGTGCTTGCCACGTTTTTGAACATGCATTTTTACTGCGTTTTTGGGGCGTTTTGCTTTTTATTTTATTTTATTTTTTTACAGTGTGGTTGCTTAGTAACTAGCTATATACAGTGTAATTTTTTTTTTTTACATTTTTTTTAAAAAAATGCAAAACGGCAAAAATGCGGCAAAAACTAGGTAAAACCGCGGTACTTGCATTTTGGATGCGGGTCCATTGACTTCTATTACATGCAAAATGCTGCATTTTGCATGAAATAAGTCCCCGACCCTTTCCAAAAATGCAGAGGCACAAAAATGCATTGATGTGAACATGTTCCATAGGAACCCATGTTAAAAAATTTCCCTGCATTTCTGCAAAACGCAAAATGCATCAAAAAACGCGTTAGTGTGAATCAAGCCTTAGACTTTCTTTATTGTACATCACGGGACACAGAGCCACAGTAATTACTGTATGGGTTATATAGGCACCTTTAAGTGATGGACACTGACACACCCTAGACAGGAAGTTTAACTCCCTATATAACCCCTCCCCTTACCGGGACTGCCTCAATTTTTTCGCCAGTGTCTTAGGCGTTGGTCACGAGTAAAGATGTGCTGTGCTGAGCCATGTAACCGGATCCATTCAAAGTGTCTTTTCAGGCTGAATTGAATGGTATCGTGTCAGAAGAAACCAGGTTTTGCCTGTAATGCTTCTCCCGCTGCCACTGCCATAACATTGCGGAACTCCAGCCATCAGCTCTCCTGCTCTCCTCCACCCCGGCCCCCCCACATGCGATCCTGTCGGATCAGAGACCTGCTAGTGTGGGAAAACAATCTTTTTTAAAAAGAGTGGGGGAGGGGCGTGGTGGGAAGTCTGGAAAAGGGGACGGAGCTTAGCGTGGTGTTGACGTGCCTCAGACGCTCACAGCGTGGGGCTGTGTAAGCTATGAAGCTCTGCATTTGTGCTTAGCAATATGGTCAGATGGGGAGGTACAAATACCTAACAAAAAATGGCACAAAGGGGTCACCCTCAGGCTCTAAGGACCCTCTTTCTGCAACACCCCCCCCAAATGCCTAGGGGGGCTGGTCAGAGTGAGCCATCAGGGTTGTCAGGGGTTGCAATTGCCCCTGTCTATATTACTAAGGGGGATTTTTCCTCAGCCATGATTGGATTGGAGGAAAGGTTAATGGCTTTAACGCTATCTTCACAGAGTCGAAGAAAATGCATTAGGTCCCCTTCCCCAAACAGTGGGAGAGAGAAGATAAATACCCCTCAGGGGACCATGAAGAGAGTGACGACTCCTCTTCCGAGGGTTCAAGTGGGGAAGGAGCGTCTTCAGCTTCACAAGCTGAGAAATTGCTGGTGCATTCTCTTACTGATATGTTCCGCTCCATATTTAAGCTACCCTTAATTGAGTCGATTGAAAAGCTTACTTCTTGTTTGGGTTCACTAAAGCCTCCTCAGGCTTTGCGTGCCTTTCCTGCTGTCCATTCATTGCTGCAAAAACGTATGTATTCTGAGTGGGATCACCCAGATAAGCATTTTTTCCCTCCTAAAAAGTTTTCAACACTTTTATTTACTATTTAGTAAGATGTGGAGTATACCAGCAATTGACACTGCTATATCCTCTGTGAATAAAAGTTTTACTTGTCCGGTTGACAATGCACAGGGGTCCAACTGATAAAAAAATTGGAATTCCTGTTAAAAAAATGTTTTTCTTTGGCAGGCTCAGTGGCTCAACCTGCATTGAAGGCAATTGGGGCATGTGAATTCTTGAGAGACCATTTGAAACAGGTGCTCAAGGTTTTCCCTGAACAGCAGGCCCAGGATTTAGCCGAGCTGTTTGGGGATGATTTGGACAAATATATCCAAAAGATATCATGTGGGAAAAGTACCCTTTTGCCAATTAAGAAAAGGAGTAAACACCCCTCATTTAAACTGGCTCTTTCTCCAGTGCCAGGGGCATCACCCTCCAGGCAGTGGCGATGGCCTCCACCGTCAGGTTTAAGAGGTAAACCTCAGGGTTAACCCCAGGGACAAAAGAAAAAGAAGAAGTCCTGGGGGAGGAAACCTACAAGGCAGAAAGCTAAAGCCTCTTTATGAAGGGTTTGAGTGGGAGGAAGACTTCTGCAGTTCCCAAGGGTCTTGAGTTTCGAGACAGAAGGGTGGTCTCCACAATAGCTCTAGGTTACAAACTAGAGTTCCAAGAATTCCTGTCTCATCATTTTCTCAGGTCAAATGTCCCCAAAGATTCAGAGAAAAGGAAGTCTCTCTTTAAAGCATTAGCCCCCGTAAACACGGTCGGACATTCTGACAACCAAATCCGTTGGATTTTGTCCGACGGATTTTGTCCGATGGATTTTGTCCGAAACTGTTGCATACACACGGTCGGACAAAGTTGTCGGAAAATCCGATCGTTCAGAACGTGATGACGTAATTATGTTACGATGGGACTATGTTCAGGCTAGTAGCCAATAGCTTTGGTCTAGGAATTTGATCTGAGCATGCGTGGCACTTTGTCCGATCGGAATTCTCTACACACAATCGGACAAAGTCCGATCGGATCATGTTGTCGGGAAATTTTATAGCCCAGCTGGAAAACTTGGTCCGTCGGATACTCCGACGGAAACAGTCCGATGGAGCCCACACACGATCGGATTATCCAACAACACGGTCCTATCAGACATTGTCCATCGGAATATCCGACCATGTGTACAAGGGCTTAGACCGACTTTTGTCTCAAAAGGTGATCATGGCGGTCCCCGCAAAAGAGCAGAGGTTGGGGTTTTATTCAAACCTTTTCACAGTGCCAAAACCAAACGGGGATGTCAGACCCATTCTACATCTCAAGGATCTAAATCAATTCCTGAATATCCACTATTTTCGCATGGAATCAATTCGATCTGTTCTCTCCATCCTACAAGGAGGAGAGCTTCTGGCATCAATCGACAACAGGTATGAATACCTGCATGTGCCTATTTTCCCCGATCACCAGAAATTTCTGCGTTTCGAAGTAGAAAAGCTCAATTTTCAGTTTTTAGCCTTGCTTTTCGATCTAGCTACTGCACCTCAGGTGTTTACAAAACTCCTGGCCCTTCCTTTGGCCAGATTAAGGACTCGAGGTATAACAAGTGTGGCATACCTAGATGACCTGCTCTTTATAGACAGGTCGGTTGCCTACTTAGACCAATGGTCCAAAGCATGATCACCACAATCAACTACCTGGAATACCTAGGATGGGTTCTCAACCTAGAGAAATCTTCTTTAAAACCATTAAGAAGACTAGAGTACTTGGGTCTGGTCATAGAAGAGGGTGTTTTTACCCCAGGTAAAGATCAGCTCAATAAAGAAGCTGGTTCAGGTGGTGAGAGCAAAGAAGGGTCCTTCTATTCGCCTTTGCATGAGGTTGTTGGGAAAAATGGTGACTTAATTTGAAGCAGTTTCATCTGAGACTGCTGCAAAACAGTATCCTATCTCCTTGGAATAAGAATGTTCAAGCACTAGATTTTCCAATGCATCTTTTGCCAAAGGTGTGTCAGAGCCTCAGTTGGCGGACGATATCCAAGAATCTGCAGAAGGGAAAATCCTTCTTACCAGTTACCTGGAAGGTGGAAGTGGCCAGCCTGTCAGGTTGGGGAGCAGTCCTGGAAGAAGTGACTGTCCAAGGGAAATGGTCCAGGGCCGAAAGGACCTTGCCCATCAACATTCCTAGCCTGGACAGAAAAGCATGTGCCTTCTATATCAGCAATCTTCATTCCAGGGATAGAGAATTGGCAGGCAGATTATTTGAGTCACCAGCAGTTGTTGCCGGGGGAATGGTCCCTTCACCCCAAAATCTTCCTGGCTATATGCTAAAGATGGGGGATCCCGGATGTAGCTCTATTTGTGTCCAGGTTCAAAAGCAAATTCGACAACTTTGTGTCAAGAACAAGGGATCCACTTGCATGTGGGACAGATTTGTTGGTGACCCCGTGGGATCAGTTCTCTCTAATTCATGCATTCCCTCCTATTCTGCTGCCATCTCACCTTCTTCGCAGGATCAAGCAGGAAAGGAATTTGGTGGTACTTGTGGCCCCACCATGGCCCAGAAGATCTTTGTATGCAGAGATCGTAAAGTTGGCGGTAGGGGACCCACGGACCCTACCACCACACCCAGACCTGCTTTTGCAGGGACCTGTGTTCCATCCTACCTTGCAAACGCTAAATTTAACAGTTTGGCTATTTGAAACCCACATTCTGAAGAAATGTGGGCTTTCAAGCTCAATGATATCCACACTGATTAATGCAAGGAAGCCAGCTTTCAGAGTAATTTATTATAGAGTCTGGAAGGCATATGTTTCCTGGCGTGAATCCAGGGGTTGGCATCCCAGAAAGTATGTTATAGGTAGAATTCTTGCTTTTTTCAAATGGGGTTACAGATGAAGCTGGCCTTGAGTACTATCAAGGGCCAGGTCTCGGCCTTATGAGTATTGTTTCAATGACCATTTGCTTTGCATTCTTTGGTTCTTATCTTTATACAGGGGGTAACGAGGCTTAATCCTCCGGTTAGGTTACCCCTGAACTCTTGGGACATAAATTTAGTTCTGTCGGCATTACAGAAACAGCCTTTTGAGCCGATACAACATATTCCCTTGGACCTTTTCAAATCAAAGCGCACTCCACCAGTGCTGTTAGTGCTTTGTAGGTAGTGCATCATCAAGCCTCCATGGCTCAAATCTGAAAGGCCGAAACTTGGTCTTCAGTCCATACATTCACCATATTCTATCAGGTGGATGTAAGAAAGCATGAGGATATCGCTTTTGGGCGCAGTGTGTTGCAGGCAGCGGTATAGGTCCTCAGGTATGATTGCACCCTACTTTTGTTTGTGTCTCCCTCCCCCAGAGAGCATTGCTCTGGGACATCCCATACAGTAATTACTGTGGCTTTGTATCCTGTGATGTACAATAAAGAAAATAGGATTTTCTTAACAGCTTACCTGTAAAATCCTTTTCTTAGAGTACATCACGGGACAAAGAGGTCCCTCCCTTCTTTCTGGTTACATGTGTATTGCTTTGCTACAACACTGAGGTACTCCCGGTAAAGGGAGGGGTTATATAGGGAGTTAAACTTCCTGTCTAGGGTGTGCCAGTGTCCATCACCTAAAGGTGCCTATATAACCCATACAGTAATTACTGTGGCTCTGTGTACCATGATGTACTCCAAGAAAAGGATTTTACAGGTAAGCTGTTAAAAAAATCCTATTTTCTATGATTATGGATACTGTGACTGGTGGGGTGTTGATTAGGGACACTGACTGGTGACAGCGTGAAAAAAAAAAAAAATAATAATATATATATTATGCATAAGCAACGTGTGGTCTCGATTATTTTAGAAAGAGGGTTTAAGGGGATGGGAGTATAAGGACATAACAGTATAATAGAAGGGGTCATTTGGCCTACACGGGTGATGTTAATTGGGATGCAGGGCCTGCATGACAAATTCTGGATGAACCCTTTGCACACTGCTATACACCCTTTTCAGCAAAATATGCAATGAAAAAGAGGGATTTTTAGTTCACATAGTGCAATACATGTTTAAGCTGGTCAACTGCATCAAAGTAATCCCTCTTATGGCTAGTCCTACACTGCTATGCCACTACAAATGCTACAGTCATTTCTCCCTATCTGACATGTGTGGGTGTATGGCCCTGAATGTAGACGGTGTGAGTTCAGGGACATACACCCACTTCCATATGGATGTCAAATGGAGAGCAGTGGCTGTGTCTGTGTAGCCACTGCTTCCCAATTGACATCTATGGGACTGCCTGCACAGGTATGCACGTAACATCTGTGCATCTCCCTGCAGGTAATCACTGCCTTGCATGAGTGTACGCTGTAGTCTGCCCAGTGTGAATGAGGAATGTGTCTATCCTGACACCAAACTTCTGCTCTGGCAGCAGTCAAATGGGATTCTGCTGGGTAAAGGGGGGACATAAGAGCAGAGGGGGAGCGTGGTGTGTTTCCAATGGTAGTAAAAGTTGGTCTTCAGGTGGGTAATTTCCGCTTCAGGAATATTAATTGGAAGGGCCTCTGATTTAGATGCATTCATTTTATATCCCAAGAGGGCTCCTTAGTGATCCAGTTCTGCATGGAGGTTCGGGAGGGAGATTCTAGGTTGAGTGAGGGTGAGGATGATGTTGTCAGGAAATACGGGAATTTTATACTCTCTACCCCTGACCGATATACCCTGAACATCAGGATTACCTCAGATAGAGGCAGCAAAGGGTTCAACACATAGTGCAAATAGCAAGGGTGCTGGGTGCCGTTAGCCATGGAGGAAAGGGCAAAGGGAGTCCTAACTTGGGAAGAAGGGTTGGAGTAGAGGTGCCAGATTGCTCGTAGGAAATGCCCCCTAAACCCAACTTGATGTAGCAGGAAGGGCCACCCAAGACGGTCAAAGGCCTTTTCGGCATCCAAGCTGAGTAGCAAAGAGTTCTCCCTGTCTACCATGTCTACCAGGTCGATCACCCTTCTGGTGTTGTCGCATGCCTGTCTGAGTGGGACAAAGTCCACTTGATCCTTGTGAATGAGAGAGGAGAGGATTACATTCAGGCGGATTGAGAGTCGTTTTGTGAAGATTTTAAGGTCTGAGTTCAGCAGAGCGATGGGCCTGTAGTTAGCACACAGGATAGAGTCTTTGTCTGGCTTTGGGATCATAGTGATAAATGATCGCTGCATGTCCGGTGGAATGGAGGTGTCCTGGAGAAAGGCATTGAAAAGTTTGCACATGTGGGGGAGTAAAAGGGGAAGAAAAGATTTGTAATATTCATAAGGTAGTCCGTCCGGGCCTGGGGATTTGTGGAATGGTAGGGATTTAATAGTCTGTTCTATTTCTTCTTCGGTGATCAGTGCATTGAGGGATGATAAGTCAGAGGGTTGGAGTTGGGGAACTCCGCTCTGCTCGGGATATTGTTGCATGCGATGGGAAAGGTCGGGGGAGGGGGGGTTACTAGGGATATCAGAATTATTATATCGGTCCGTGTAAAATTCTGCAAAGGTATGGTCTATGTCTTTGGGGGGGATAGTAGGCAGCCTGATCTGTTCTTAATCTGGTGAGGTGTCGTCATGTGGGAGTTGTCACGTAGCTTCTTCGCCAGTAGTGAGTGGGTTTTGTTACCTTTGTCGTAATACAATTGTTTTAATCTGATCGTAGCTTTTTCTACGCGGCCCAATGCCAGATCGCTAAGGGTCGCACGCAGGTTTATAATCTTCTTGAGGAGAGGTAAGGTAGGGGAAACTGTAGCCAACGCTCTAGGACCTGAAGCTCCTTCTCGGCCTGCAACTTTGTGGCCAATGCATTATTTTTCATGGCGGAGGATAACGCCATACATCTACCTCAGAGGACTGCCTTATGGGCTTCCAAAAGTGTGGGGAGGGATATGTTGGTAGTGTTAACATTTTAAGGTGGAGTTTAGTTCCGTTCTTGATGGGAGGTGTTGGAGAGGGAATGTGTTTAGTTTCCAGTTGTAAGGCCTATGCTTGGGGGAGCCTAGGTCTAATGTGAGCAAAATAGGGGCGTGGTCAGACCATGAGATTGGGAGCATCCATACTATTCTAAGTGTGGGGTTGTTGATAAAAAAAGTAGTCAATGCAGGAGTGTGTTTGGTGGGGGGGCTGAGTAAAAGGTAAACTGCCAATCTCCTGGGTGGAGAGCCCTCCAGGCATCAAAGAGAACATAACATCTGGAGAGTTGTCAAAAGAGCTTCAAGTCCCTGAGGGCTTGAGTCGGTGATGTCCGGGGGCTCATCATGTGGCGATCTGCAGTTGCAGATTGGGTCAAGTTAAAGTCGCCCCCCCACCTAAAACCCGTGGTCAGACCGAAAGAGGCACGTGTACACTTTACACAGGAATATATGTTGTTCAATATTTGGGGTATACAGTGCACAGAAAGTGACCGCTTGTGTTTGCCATAGACCTCGGAGGATGATGAAGTGGATGATGAAGTGGCCATGTGGGTCGCTATAGTGTTCAGAGCAGGTGAAGGGGGACCTGTGTTTAATAAGTATGGTAACTCCAGCTCGCTTATGAGGTCCTGAGGAGAGGTAGATCTGGGGAAAATGTTTAGAGGCGAATGTGAAGGAGCCCCCTTTATTGAAGTGTGTCTCCTAGACAAAAATAACATCAGCACCCGACTGTCTAAACTCCCTTAGTGCCAGATGCCTCTTTCTATTGGAGTTTAGGCCATGGACGTTCAGAGATAAGATCTTAGCCATGGTATCGGGTAAAGGCAAGGGAGAGGGTGCTTACTTGATGTGGTGAGGAGTTTCCGCAAACTAGAGACCAGGAGCGGGCACCCTTCAGGAGGAGATCCAGGCCAACCCCGCAAACTGTGCGGTGAGCCCCATGATGACTGAAGAGAAGAGAGGAGAGGGAGAAACTGAAAAAGAGAGAGAAAGTTAGTACACAAAAAAACATTGAGAGTATTGAACAAATGTTTTCATAAGACCTTGAGAGGCTATCAGGCCTAGGTCAATACGGTTTCCCAGGGTTCCCCCTAACCCTGATCCAAGGGGATGGGTCAGGTGGATACAAGGGAGCCACAAATTGGTCATATAAAACACAAAAAAAAATGTCAGTTAACTCTAGTCAATTAACCGGGGGGGGGGGGGGGATAAGTAAGAGAAAACCTACACTCTCAGGTCTCATCCGAGACATGTCCATGAGGTAAACTGGGGATTAAAACTGGGGCATGAGGGGGACTAGAAGCTCGGAAGTATCCAGGGCAGGGTCACCAGCCCAATTGGTTAGTGAGTCATTCAATAAGCAGGTATCACGTGAAAGGGGGTGCATATAGTTCAGTAGTTTCTGTGTTTGGTGGCTTTGCTGAATGCATCTGTGCTCCGAGGGCAGTTGGAGAGGGGGACCTTCTGCCAAACTGTGGTCGTGGAGGTGGCGTGGCCACAAGATCCCAATCCAGGAGTTGGGGAGCAGGGATCCCCAGGACATCACAAAAGGCGGCTAGAACTTCTGGATATCGTAGAGAGGCATATTTGCCCCAGCAGTAGGCTTGCAAAGTGTGCAGTAAGGGTTGAAGAAATCTGCGTTTTTGTAGGGTGATCCATGAAAGTACAGTTGTATTTGGACACCCTTGAATGTCACTTTGCGTGCCAGGCAAGCCTGCTGCATGATTTCATCTTTCAGGGGGTAGGAGCTGATCCTACAGATGATATCCCTCAGTTTGGAGGAGGTGCTCTTAGGACATAGGGCTTAATGGGCTCTGTCCAATATATGTTTGGGGGGGGGCTCGCCTAGTAGGTTGTTGAACACGGTCTGTAATGTAGTCTATAGATCCTAGGATAGGATGTTGCTTCTGCTCCCCCTGTTGTCCAGGTTCTCTACGTGTCATTGCATGTCTCTAAGTAGGGTGCGGTGGTCTGCTCCCTGAAGTTGGGCCCTGTGGACTGCTAGCTTTGTTTCCTGTATTTCTTCTTTGGCCATTTCCACTCTGTCTGCCAGATGCTTAAGGCCTGACTGAAGCACCTGAATTTTTGAGCAGCAGGTGGACTTCACATCTTCTATCAGCTGCCTGAAGTCTTTCTTAGTTGGCATCGCCTGTAAATAGGAGTGCCACTGGGGGGGGTATATGGTAAACCTGGGTGGGCACTGAGGTTTGTAGCTGTGAAAGTGGGTGAGGCGGCAATAATTGAGGAGGAGTCAGGTGTTATCACCTCCTGTCACAGCCGAGACTAGGATGTACTGTGTTCAGTGCTGTTTTACCTATACTTGATGTAAGCATATACATTTTTTTACCTATTAAATTTGTTTTAAACTACTGCACAATGGGGATGCTTTTCTTCTTTACATGCCTTCACCTCATCTGCTGAGTTTGAAGTTCCCCACTAGAGATCCGTCATGTGCTGTGACAATCGGAGGAGATCGATCGACTGCTGGCTTACCATTGCCTTCAGATTACAGGCTCATTCTGACCCTAGTGGTCTCCTTTGGAGGTAAGAGGCTGGGGTAAACGTCTGACGCTCCATGGATTGCTGCTGATTGGATTGGAGAATCAGAAATTGATCACTTTCTACACATGCACTTTACATCTTTTATAAGAAATGTTTGATGAAGATTCAGTACATTCACGTTTGCACTTTACTGCACTGATTGGACTTTGCACCTTTTCCTTTTTTACATTGACTTTTATTATTTTGCATTTTATGCGATTTCTTGCACTTTAGCGATTTCTGTGCATTTTAAGTGTTTTTTTGTTATTTATGGTTTTGTTGCATCTTTATTCACTTTTAGACTTTCCTATTCCTATTGGATCCTTCTTGCACTTTACGTGAAGAGTTTGTCACTTTATGCAATTTTTTCACTTTTCATGCGTTTTTTTTGGTTTATTGTTCCGTTTTGTGATTGTTATCCACTCCCAAGCATTCTATGTGATTGCTATCCATTCCTTGCACTTTATGTGAATACTTTAGCATTATATGCGATTTTATGCAATTTTTTTTCTCACTTTATGCGATTTTTGGTTAATTATTTTGTTTTGTGATTGCTATCCACTCCTATGCATTTCTACAGCTATATTGGTTTTGTTTGATTATTGGTTTCTTATATCATATGGATTTAGTCAGTCTGGTGATGTTACACTGCTGATTCTTTTGTTTATTTATTTTATTCAGCTTGACCACTCACCTTTTCTTACTGCAGTTAGCGCCACATATTTATTTTCATTCAAATAATTGAGAATGTGATGTTGCCATGGGCAGGTTCCACTTGCCCTGATGGGAGGTCCCACGGTTCACCCCAGCTTGATGCCTGTGCGGGCGGGGAGGCCCTCATACTTTGTTCTCCAGAGAGATGGGGGGGCAGGGGAGCGAGCCTTCTGTCCATAGGTGGCTGGCAGTTCATTATGATCTTTGGAGGAGCTGGGGTCTTGTGAGCGAGACCCCATGGGGGGGGGGGGTGCAGGAGCAGAGGCACGGAAGCTGCATGAATCCCCACAGGCTCTTGCAGTGGATGGATGCAGGGGTATATAGGGCCTGGGAGGGCTGGGAAGTCCACAGAGAAGTCTGAGGAAGCAGGGGATCCGGGATTAGTCCCATGGACACAGGGATCCAATGCTGTCCTCTGTAATCTTGGGTAGGCATCTAAGCACTGAGTTTATTGCTGAGGGAGGGGCTGGGCATGGCGGCCTGTGTTCCGTGCAGCGAGACTTCAGGGGAGGTGGAGTGGTAAGGGGGACTCACCGCTCCTGAGAGTGAGGAAGCATCCATGGTGCCCATCGTAGCCAGCGGGGGACCAGCGGAGGTCCGGTTTGTTGTGTGGGCCAGGGGGGAGAGCTGCATAGAGTTCCGGTAGCGGGATGTGGAGGCATCTTGTCGGCTCCGCTGGGTGGCATGTCCGTCGGTGAAAAGAAGGACCGGAGGTCCGTGGAGGAACCTGGTGGGGGCTGCAATGATCCCCGGGCTTTTGACGAGCGGGTGGTCCTGGATCTGCCCATGAAAGTGCGGCGGAATGTCCCCAAATGTGCCTTTATGTTATGGGCAGGGAGAGAGCAGAAAAATCAGGCTTCCATCCAGGACGGCTTCCAGTCACACCGCCACAATCACACAATTTCACAGTAACCATGAGATCAAACAAAGTTCAGGAATATTTGTTTATTCCATTGTTTTGCAAATCTATGTACACTACAAACTGTATGATTGCATCGGTTTGAATATCGCTGTTTTACTAACCTGACAGCTTATTATTCTAAAGAGGAAACCTTCATTTTGTTTGCAAATATTAAATATTCTAACTACCAGCAAGAATAAGTCCTTACATTTAAAGAGCACCTGTTCAGTTCATATTTATATTCCAAGATTTGTTTTCTGCTACACTATTTGACTTACATGCACTTGACACAGAATTGTCAATAAAGGAAACATTTATTTTGACTTATTTATTATTGTCAAAGCAAAGTGGAGGGGCTTGCAGATGGAGAGGTGGACTTGTTGCCATAGAAACATTTGTAAAGGGGAGGAGTTTGTAAGATGACCATGTTCATGTGGGATAGCCAGAAATATTTTTGCACCCAGGCGCCTGTAACCCTAGGTTCTGCCCTGCCCAGGTGCTGTTGCAGTGTTGGCCTCTAATGGCTAAGTTAGAATAATTTCATAAGACCCTTATACAGTATTTTTCATCGCAGCCAACTCAAGACTGGAATAGCTAAGGCTAGCCATGTCAGGGGCGGATCCAGGGGGAGGGGCAATATGGCAATTGCCCACCCCCCCCCCCCCGAGAAATTGACACTGCTGCTCCCCTTTCTCTCCCCCGAATGTTAATCATCCTTCTACCGCCCCAGCGCACATCCCCGGTTTTCTGGGGAAACCTATTTCGGTACAGACATTGGAAGTTCTCCCCGCGGTCCCTATTATGTCATCATTATTAGTCCGAAAATATCATCTGGAAGGTGGACGCGCACGGGGGTGGGGGGCAGTAAAAGGATGATTAGCATTCGAGGGAGAGTAGGAGGAGCAGTGGTGCAGAGGGCTGGAGGGACGGAGTTCCGATCTCAGCCAAGAGCCAGGGGAAACTGATTTTGTAGGGGAAACTGACATTATCTCTCACCGCAGGTGACGTGGCAAGTGACAGTCCACAACTTGTGACAGGTGACGTGGCAAGTGACAATCTGCAACTTGTGACAAGTGATGTGATAAATGACAATCCGCATCTGGTGGCAGGCAACGGTGGCAAGTGACAGTCCCGCAACTTGTGACAGGTGACGTGGCAAGTGACAATCTGCAACTTGTGGTAGGTGGTGTGGCAAGTGACAATTCGCATCTGGTGGCAGACGACTGTGGCAAGTAACATGCTCAGGGCTCCCACTGATTCTACATTATGGTGAGTTGAACTGTTTAATTTTATATAGCATTTTAATAATATAAATAATGCGCTTCAATCATCCTGACACCATAACAACCATGGTGCAGGGATGATTGAAGCTCCAACACCAGCCATTTCCCCGATAAATTGCCGTAAAAAAAACAAAACGTATTTGCTGGATTTCACCCTTCCGAGATTAGACTCGATCCACCCCTGAGCCATATATTGGTAATATATATAAGGAAGATGCAGCGCTAAATGACACTAATAAAAATAAATAAAAATAAAATAAAATAAAACATGAATAGTCCATAAATCAATAAACAATCCAAAGTGTCTTCAGTGATGGACAAAATATTTGCATGCAGGTGACTTTATGGAATAATCACACCTCCACCAATGGTACAGATGGCAGCTCACCTCACTGGACCCTTTACATTACAGAGGGTCTGAAACACCTTCCCCCCTTTGGGTTATCAGATGGTCCCCCCAAAGGGGGGAAGGTGTTTCAGACCCCCTGTAATTTAAAGGGTCCACTCAGTGTTTTATTTTATTTTTATTTATTTTTATTAGTGTCATTTAGCACTGCGTCTTCCTTATATATGTTTTCTGCTAAGGGATTTGAATTTTGAACCTTGATGTTCAGCTGCTATTTTTTGTTAGAGGTTTATATTATTGTGCTGATTTGTTCTATATACTTACAGCACAGATGTACAAATCCCAACACTGGGCTATTGTATTCTAAAAGCTGTCAGTAGTTGACAGTTTTCCACCCATTTCCTTTGATTTTTCAATTGACAAGACCAACCACAGGGCAACTTTTGGCCAGTTAATCAAGAAGAGATTGTAAGCTCTTCTGAGCAGGGCCCTCTTAATCCTCTTGTATTTTATTGTATTTTAACTGTATTGTCTCCTTTATATATTGTAAAGCGCTGCGTAAATTGGTGGCGCTATATAAATCCTGAATAACAATAATAATGATAAGGAGCAGTGTAGTATGTATATGACAAAGTGGCTCATGGAGGGTCTGTACTTATTCATAGCCACAAGGTGGCTGCATACATAAATGTGAACAGATTGCTAGAGAATATTACAGTTGCAGCACAGAGTAAATGTAATTTATCCACTTCCCATCCATTTGACATACTGGTTACGTCGCTGGATGAGAAGGGTGACATCTTGGTCATTGCTGCAGCTGAGATTCCCTTCAAAGTAAAAGTAATACTAGCAGCCAGAGGCATAGATTGAAGTTTGTGAGCCCTGATGCAAAAGTTAACCTGGCCACCCTCCCCCCCCCCACACTACTTCTAACATGCGTGCAAATACATTCCCCGCAAGCCAAGATACTCAAAGTGGCTTAAGAGTTTTGGGTTCCCAGAGTTCCTCTTTACATCAGAGGACAGGGATCACCGCTGGAGAATCAGAGGACAGGAATCACTCCTTGAGAATCAGAGGACAGGGATCACAGAGGAAAGGGTAAACCTGGCCACGAGGAGGTATGGCACCAGGTTGAAGATCAATTGCGCAATCATAAGGCCGGTGTGGAGGCAAACTACCGGCTTGACCTTTATCAAAGGCATCGCCAAAATCACGGTACTCCTCCGGCAGGGTGTGAAGTGGTGCACAGGACTTTGGATATCTTCAGAAGGCATGTCTCACTGCATTGTGGTGACCAGGAGAGAACCTCAGCATGGAGCCAATCAAAAGAGGGGTTGTGCCTCTGTAAGCAAGGATAACCAATAACCAGCGAAAATCTGGGTGAGGAAATAACTTGGAATTGGATTATCTCATGGTGAAGAGCCCCTATGGCCATGGACAAGGGAACCGTCTCATGAGTCACATGGGCAGGCTGTAAAGGTCTCCCGTCAAGAGCCTCAATGGCAAGTGGAGTGTCACGCAGCTGCAGCGGAATCGAGTGCTGCGAAACAAATGCAGCATCAATGAACAGGCCTGCAGCCCCAGAGTCGATTAGCGCCTGTATCTCGATGGATGACTCAGCCCAAGAAAGGGTGACCAAAACCAGGGGCTTATCCTTCTGGATAACTGGGGACGAAACAACGCCACCTAAGGTCTGTCCATGACAGGACCTCAAGGTTCGGGCGTTGCCTGGACAGGTGGGACAAGACTTCAAAAAGTGACCTGCCTGGCCACAATAAAGGCACAATCTCTCCCTCCTCCTAAAGGCTCTCTCATCCGCAGAGAGACGCGTGAAGCCCAGGTGCATGGGTTCATCTTCACTGACCAACTCGGTACCAGGAAGCATGGGAGGTGAGGGAGGCATGGGTGGGACTACAAAGCTCGGAGGCAAACATACAGGAGGCTTCCGCAAGCGCTCCTTAAGCGAAAGTCTTTCTCTGAGTCTGGAGTCAATGAGAATGGCAAACGAAATCAAGCTCTGGGTATATCTCGGGCTGCTATCTCATCTTTGATGGAATCCGAGAGACTATGAGAAAAAGCAGCCACGAGGGCCTCATTATTCCAAGCAACCTCTGCTGCCAGAGTACGGAATTCAATGGCGTAGTCGTCAACAGTTCTCGTACTCTGTTTGATGAACATAAGGCAGTTGGCAGCAGAAGCGGAGCGTGCAGGAACGTCAAAAACCCTTTTAAAGGAGGCCACAAACTGAGGGTAACTCAAGACAACAGGTTTTTGCGTCTCCCATAGAGGGTTAGCCCAGGCCAAGGCTCTCTCAGAAAGCAAAGATATCACGAAACCTACTTTGCTTCTGTCCGTGGGAAATGCCTGGGGCAGCATTTCGAAGTATATCTCAACCTGATCGAGAAATCCTCTGCATTGAACTGGATCGCCCCCAAATCGCTGGGGAAGTGGAGCAGAACCAGACATACCTCTTATAGAGGTAATACTCGAGACGGGTGCCTGCACAGAGACTGGCGCAGCAGCAGGGACAGCCTGCGACTCAGGTTGTACCGGAGCAGCCACCGTGGGGGATTCCAGATGAGCCGTGCGATTCAGGAGCATTTGTAACTCCAAGGCAAACTGATCTATGCGGTGATCTTGCTCATCCAATCTGGAAAAAATATTACCAACAAGTGGATTAATTGTATCTTCTGAATTCATGGCCTTCGTGTACTGTCAAGAACCATGAAACAGACAGAGACAGAAGTACAATCAAATCACACTTGTTTATTAATAAAAATAAAAAGGTAAATAGAAAAAAGCGTAGTCAAGCATAGCCAGAGTCCTAGTAGCCAGATCGGGTAGTCAGCCAGTCCAAAGTTCATAAACCAGATCGGGTAATCAGCCAGTCCATATGTCAGGGATCCAAGGAGAGTAACTGCAAGCAGGATAGAAGGCAGGAGGGATGTCAGCAAGCCAGTCTTGAAACAGACAGCAGGAGATGGTTCCTAGTGATGTGACCAACGCGAAGGCAAAGGAAAGAGTGAGCTGGAAGGCTTTAAATAGGCAGGTCAGACGAGCATCATCGGGAACAGCTGGTAACTGTGGAAAGAGAAGAGAGCTGGCAATTAGCCGACAGCTGAGTGGCCAGCCCAGAGGAGGAAGGGCTAAGCCAGCCCTGACATTACCATTCCATGTTGCCAGCACACAGCACAGACACTTCCCCACCCTGGGCTGTCCTCACCTCGTGTGCCTCTCCATTCAGGAAATGGCTCACAGCTTCTCCCCAGCCAATGAGAACAGAGGGGGCGTGGACTGTGGAAGGCAAAGTATAAGCCCAGTACTGGAGCGTGGCTGTGGGGCCCTAGGGCAGATCGGAGCTGGATTTTGTGGAGGATATGATAATATGACAGGGAGGCTGCAGGGGTCCCCTGGAGCTAGGGGTGGGGTTGCGATTGTGACCCCTGTAACCCCTTATGCTATGCCCATGCTAGCAGCTACAGAGCCCACTGGATTCGTTTTACAAGCTGCGGAAGGGGCCCCCAACTTGAGCCACCACCACCACCGAGTGATCGGGGAGCCCGGTCAGGATGCCACCAGTGGCATTAGCTTGTGAGAGGAACTGATCTTGTTCATCCCACTGTATGACATCAGAAACCAAAAACAATGAGGATTTTGTCAATTCCAATTTTGGTTCTTTGTTTACTGGCCTGCTATGGACAGTGAAGCAGCTGATCAGGTCGATCTGTGTCTAATGGACCACAGATCTCTCCATAAAAATCACCTGTCATGGCCCATGCTATCACAAAGGATGTTGTTCATCCCTTGATATAGCTATAAAGTTGATCAAAAAATACATTTTATAGGTACAGTGTTAAAAAAAGATGTAAAGAAAATAAATATTTAAAAAAAATTATAAATAAAAACGCCCTCCCCCTCCCCCGTGATCACGCACAAATGCGAACGCATGCGTTGGTCCCACGTGTATATGTAAACAGTCATGCACCACACATGTATCATAGGTATCGCTATGAATTTCAGAGTGAGAGCAATAATTGTTGTGTAATGCCACGTACACACGACCGGACTT
Organism: Lithobates pipiens; assembly: GCF_037356315.1. Taxonomy (NCBI): domain Eukaryota; kingdom Metazoa; phylum Chordata; class Amphibia; order Anura; family Ranidae; genus Lithobates; species Lithobates pipiens. Next base: position 537,684,286 of record NW_027507903.1, read on the forward strand.
TTCAACATCAAAGGTCCGACGGAACAATTCCGGCAGACTATTCGATCGTGTGTGGGCTGCAGCAGACTTTTGATTTGCAAAAGTCTGACAGACTTTAGAAATGGAACATGTTTCAAATTTTTCCGCCAGAACTCCGCCGGACCCAGTTCCTACCAAGAAATCCGCTCGTGTGTGTGCTAGTCTGACGGACAAAAACTGACGCTAGGGCAGCTATTGGCTACTGGCTATGAACTTCCTTATTCTAGTCCGGTCGTACGTCATCACGTTCGAATCCGTCGGACTTTGGTGTGATTGTGTGTGGCCAAGTCCGTTCATTCGGAAAGTCCGTCAGAACTCTGTCAGAACCCCCGTCAGAACTCCGTCGAAAGTCTGTCGGACCTAAGTCCGGTCGTGTGTATGCAGCATTAGACTTGCTGTATAGCACTAAACTGGTAATCTGTAAAGGCTGTTAAAGCCTAAGGAGTTTTTTTTAGGTACCATAGTTTGGCACATATGCAATTTTAAAGTGTGATATGTTTGGTATCTTTTTATTCAATGTAACATCATCTCTTATATTTTCCAAAAAAAATTGTCTATTATTTTGCATTTTTGTGCATTAAAATTCATTAAAGTGTATTTTTGTCCCCCAAAAATTTTGTATGAAAAGCCGCTGTGCAAATATCGTGTGACATAAAAATACCCACCCTTTTATTTTTTAGGGCCTCTGCTTAAAAAATATATAACATTAGTGGTTCTAAGTTGTTTTCTATTAAAAAAAAATTCAGATTTTTACATATAGGAGAGGAATGTCAGAATTGGCCTAGACTGGAACTGAATATGATTATATAGGTCATTTGCTCTGTAACATTCACTGTTCACATATGCATTTAGCTTACACGCTAACTCGCAAGGTAGGTGCTTTTTGTGTATTCATGGGTCTGATGTACGTCCACTAAACTGCTATAATTTTTTCTATGTTTCCTGCTTGTTTGGAAATAAATGCATGGGCTTTAATGCCCCCTGGTGACTGCTGTTTGTATGTACTTGAAGTGGTTTGACAGATGGAACACCGCATATGCAGGCTCTATGATCAAATGCCATATCACCCAGGCAGATCCCCTGTCATGCTGCATTGAAAATTTGATTGGTTGCTATTTGGCATCTCAGACACTTCTCATCTTGTGTCATCTTAGTAGCCACACACATTTAATTTACCATTAATTATTTTTTTAATATTCTGTAGCAGTTTTTATAATGTAAAATTTACAGATGTATTAACCAGCATCTTCTATAAAGATTTCTACTTTTATTAGTGACTACACAAATTGCATTGTCCCCTTTTTAGGTCAAGTGGGGGGCATGTATACAGTTTTTTTTTTCCCGTGTTAGCTGAAAAGACATTTCATACATATTTTGAACATTTATTGGTTGCTTTAGATAATGACAATTTCTTTGTATGTGTGCTTACTATTTAGGCACCTTTCAATCACATGGATGATCTGGTTCGCCTGTCAGTTTTTCTGGTGGATTTGATCGGTGGGTCCATGCATTCTTATGGACAGGCGGATGTAAACAGACTTGTGTTGCCTACCTCTAGGACTGATACAGTTCGCTAAAAAAAAATGGAAGGGGATCTGTCCTCTTCTGTTTAGGCAGATCGGACAGGAGGGTATTTGGCTGAGTCGGTTTATTTCTGCCCAACCATAGAGCAGAACGGGCCCTGTCCATGTCTGCAGAAACTGAGTGGCTAATGTGTCATCCACCCGCACTGCCCCATGTGAAATAATTAGATAAAATGGTGGGTTTTTTTTTATTTAGATTTCATTTTGGAAGTCTGGAATTTTGTAAAGGTGAAGAACTTCTCTTTGAATTTTATTGCGGTCTGTGGCCTTGTTGCCGAGATTTCCCATCACTTCCTGACGCATGTCGATGTCACAGAGATAGTAAGTGATAGATAATCAAAGATGATAAAGGGTTCAGCCTTTTTCACCATGGTTTCTCATTGTAGTGCATTTTTATGCACTTTTACATGCAGTGTAATGTGTAACATTATACACATTTAGACATGCCTGACAACTTTCTTAGCTGAGAAAGATAGACACCTTCTAGCACAATGTGTTTAGGCAAGGGGCACACCCCTGCCACGCCACCAATTAGGAAAACCTTTAGGGATTTATATGCCAACATTTTTTTCTAAACTCAGAATTGTTTTTTTACAACATTACTCTTCCTTTATACTGGCTTTTTAAAATAGCAAACAAGATAATGAAGTGATATGATAAAGATTTTTGTGCATTTTATGTAGTTTACTTATATATTTTCATAGATATCTGCACATCAGATCAAAAAGCACTAAGGAAGAAAGAGGTACAGGGGGATTGGGATCCAAATGAGGGACAGTTGGGAGATATGCATTCAGATTGTAAACAGGGGTTAGATAGTACCCCTTTTATGCTTCATGAACAGTGGATGTTTTTGACGCTGCCCTTAGGGGCTTATGGCATTTTGTTTTGTTCTAAAAGCTCCTGCCTGTTAGTCTATGTGTCCATATACACATATGCATTCAGAGGCAGAGACATTTAGAGTCACAAAAAAAAAACAGGAGCAGCTGTGTTTTAGCCAAAAAAAAAGCTTGATGCATGTAAACGCATCCAAATATGCATTAACGCTAGGCGTGTTTAGTAATTGAGCGTTAATTCATATTTTTGGGCAAAATAAATGAATATACTTGCCAATGAAATTAGTTAATGCCCAAGCACTTGTTGCACCTAAATGCGGTACACGGTTTCTGCCAAAACACCTCTGCCAAGAGTAAAGGTATCTAGGAGAGATAGTAAAAACATCCAGTGTGTATGAGGCTTTAGGGAAATCCCTCCCCAATGTTTGCACTGGATCCTGTGTTTGACACGCACCTTGGCACAAAGTTTAAAGGTAATTGCAGGGTCCTACACAGGTCTAGGTTCTATGGTTGCCATTCTTAGGCCCTAAGGATCCCTTAGGGGGTATGCCCACCTCGAGGGTTAAAAAAATACACCACCTACAAGTGCATAGATGTCAGATGTTAGCAGTCCAAGATGGAAAAGGAGAGCTGATGACCATCATGGGAAACCCTTAAATGCTCTGGATCAGTTCCTGCAGGCTCTTCCTGTAGACCCAGACTGATTGTTGCTAGCACACAGAAGACAAAATTGGACAGGAGTGTGGGATCTGATTAGAAAGCTCTGTATCTTTATTGTGTAAAAAACAATAGCAGACTTACATCAGAGCAGACAGTTGTAAGCAGAGATCAGCATGCAGGAAGCCCGAAGCAGAGGTCCCCACTGCTATGTAATACTGCTGACAGGATCGAGAGTCAAATGGAGGGGGTGGAAACTAATGTTGACAGTGTACCTCTTTGGGGTCAATTCACTAAAATTTACCACATAAGATAAGGGTATCATGTTACTCATTTGTATAAATTATTGCATGCTATAAATTAAGTCTAATTAAAAAAATAAAATAAAGATTATGCAGTATTTACCAATATATATATATAAATATGCTGGTAAATATCACATATTTCTCTCTCTCATATCTCTTAAGTCCAACTCACAAATGATTCAAAGTAAAAAAGCATGCGATAATTACCACCAGGGTTTTGCTGGTGATATCACATGCAGCATTTGTGAAAAAAAAACAAGCTGGTTGCTAAGCAGCAGGCCAGGAAGCCGGCCGCCCCATCCTTAACAACTGATGACTCATCAGCTGTGAGCAAGCTTCCCCGGAGTTGGGCTTTAAAACACTAGCCTAACTGGGATTTTCTCTAGTGTTAAAAAGTTATAATGTTTTCTTAAAAAATGAAACATTGTGACTCAAATAAGGATACCATGTTTAACAATAAAAAGCACTACTAAAAATAAACCAAGCTTACTATATTATCTACTTGTATACCCTAGATAATTCATATTCACCAGGATGTTAAGACTCTAGCCCACTATGTGATGTTGTGAATTTCTAGTTCTTCATTTAACCCCTTTGGAGCTACCACATCAAAGGTAAATATCTAGTAAGTCTCCATTTGGCATAATTTTTAATTCATTTAAATTTTTAAGGTTAATGTTTCCACTATCCAAACTGTTAAACCCTTTGTAGATTTTTTTTATGTTTCAATGGGAAATGTCTGGGCACAATAAAATCTGTCTTTTTGCCTCCGGTATTTGCCGAATCTTTTACTTTTACAAAAGATTTATTAATATATAATCCAACATATCAGGACAGCAGTTAGATGGTTACATCATGAAGTATACAAACATAAGGAAAGATAAATAATAGTAAAAAGGGAGACATAAGCAGTGGCATACAGGCTGCAAACATAATGACCCAGGTAACAAAGAGAGTAAAGGGAAGTCCAAAAGTAACCTTCCGAGGTATCATAGGAGTCATGTCATACCTGCAAGCATAAATGTCCATTTATAGAAACTGACATATCTAAACTTAAACATTCATGGTCTAGAGTCTCCCTACTGAGAAGGATACAACATAAAAAAATAAAAAAAAAATAAAGATAATATAAAAAGCTTAATGTTATCAAAATAGCCATCCTAACCAGGACAATACCTGGTGGCCTGATAATCGTATAAATTTAATACATAGAGTACAACGAACAGAGAAGAACAAAGAAGAAACCTGAAAGAAGGAGAAAGCTCTCAAAAGGGGTCAGAGTATATGGAGAAGGGAGGGATTTAATAAGTTGTTGAAGAAAATGCCTAAGTTGCAGGTAGATATAGATATATCATAAAGGGATATTATGAGAAGAACGTAAGGTGTCAAATGTTAGAATCCTAGAAGGAGTAAACAGGGAATGAATGTCCGTGAATCCATTCATGGTCCACAAGGAAAATTGGGCCGGATTTTCGCAGCCTGGAGGAAATAATGACCAATGAAGACATTTTAAAAGAGAGAGATGGAGATCAGATAATCACAAAGAGTGGGCTAAACATGGCCCTACTGCGGCAGGAAATAAACAGGAGGAAGCCAGGGCAGGGAAAAGACTGGTATGGCAATCAGAGTTGACAAGATCAATTGTGGCCCATAATGGTAGTTGGTATGTTTCATGAAGGTGCTCCCTGCAGTATAAGCCTGTAAGTTAGGGACCAAAAGGCCACCAATGATCCTTCGAGTATAAAAAATGTTGTTTACTGATTCGAGGACGTGTGGATCCCCATGTAAACTGTACAAAGCTTACGTTGGTGTATACGTAAAATATGTGAAGGGACTATGTGAAGGGACTAAAATGGGCAAAACTCGAAAAAAAATAAAGTAATTTCATAAAATAAGACATGCATATTGCAGCTATCCTACCGAACCAAGACAAAGGTAAGTGGGACCAGGAATATAACATACCGGACAATTTTTTGAACAAGGATGGAAAATTGGCCTGATACAATCCTGCATATGATGAGGTGAGATGGATTCCCAGGTAGGGCAAGTAGGAGAGCCAGTGAAATGGAAAAGCTGATTTTATATCTGTCAATACTGGAGGAGAGAGGTTGACAACAATGCTTTAGATTTGTAAGGGTTGATACGTAGTCCTGAGAGAGATGCAAAAGTGTCTAGAAGAGATAATAGGTTTGGTAGAGAGATTCTGAGGGAGGTTAAAGTTAGCAAAATATCATCGGCGAATAAAGATATTTTATGAGAAGAGCCCGCTACATCAATACCTCTTATATCTGGATGGGAACGGACCGCCTCCGCCAATGACTCCAGAGCCAAGACAAAGAGGAATGGCGAGAGTGAGCAACCCTGACTGGTACCCCTCCCAATATTAAAGAAAGATCACTCCAATCCGTAATATTTAATTTTGGCTCGAGGGGAGTCATATAGCACTGTCATCCATCGCAGAAATTAGGCTCCGAAACCATAATGGCGAAGTACGGACATAAGATAAGGCCATGACAAAGTATCAAATGCCTTGTTCACAACAAGAGACAGAAGCATTGATTCCAAAGAGCGGCTATGGGCTATATGTTGTAACCACAGTATGTGCCAAATAGCATCCCCTGCTTGTCTCTGTGGAACAAAGCCAACTTAATCTTTTTTGATTTGGGGAAGAATTGAGTTTAAGCAGTTGGCCAAAATTTTTGACAGAATTTTCATGTCTATATTAATAAGAGAGATGGGCCTGAAGTAAGCCCAAGAAGAGTGGTCACGGTCAGGTTTAGAAAGCACCACAATATTAGCGGTTAGAAGGTCTGATGTGAAGGTCTAGATATCTTTAGTGTGTTAGTTAAGGAATATCCATTTAGTCTCATATTTGGACAATTCACATACCAAAATTTGAACCCTCCACATTGGATGGATTTTATCTATCCCCAAAATTACTCAGAACCTGATCCATTTTAAAGGTTTCCCAATACAGTGGTGTGAAAAAGTGTTTGCCCCCTTCCTCATTTCCTGTTCCTTTGCATGTTTGTCACACTTAAGTGTTTCGGAACATCAAACCAATTTAAACAATAGTCAAGGACAACACAAGTAAACACAAAATGCAATTTGTAAATGAAGGTGTTTATTATTAAAGGTGAAAAAAAATCCAAACCATCATGGCCCTGTGTGAAAAAGTGATTGCCCCCCTTGTTAAAACATACTATAACTGTGGTTGTCCACACCTGAGTTCAATTTCTCTAGCCACACCCAGGCCTGATTATTGCCACACCTGTTCACAATCAAGGCATCATTTAAATAGGAGCTGCTTGACACAGTAAGGTCCACCAGAAGATCCTTAAAAGCTATACATCATGCCGAGACCAAAAGAAATTCAGGAACAATTGAGAAAGAAAGTAATTGAGATCTATCAGTCTGGAAAGGGTTATAAAGCCATTTCCAAAGCTTTGGGAATCCAGCGAACCACAGTGAGAGCCATTATCCACAAATGGCGAAGACATGGAACAGTGGTGAACCTTCCCAGGAGTGGCCGGCCGCCCAAAATTACCCCAAGAGCGCAGCGACGACTCATCCAAGAGGTCACAAAAGACCCCACAACAACGTCCAAGGAACTGCAGGCCTCACTTGCCTCAGTTAAGGTCAGCGTTCATGCCTCCACCATCAGGAAAAGACTGGGCAAAAATGGCCTGCATGGCAGAGTTCCAAGGAGAAAACCACTGCTGAGCAAAAAGAACATCAAAGCTCGTCTCAATTTCTCCACAACACATCTTGATGATCCCCAAGACTTTTGGGACAACATTCTGTGGACCGATGAGACAAAAGTGGAACTCTTTGGAAGGTGTGTGTCCAAGTATATCTGGCGTAGAAGGAACACTGCATTTCATAAAAAGAACATTATACCAACAGTAAAATATGGTGGTGGTAGTGTGATGGTCTGGGGCTGTTTTGCTGCTTCAGGACCTGGAAGACTTGCCGTGATAAAAGGAACTATGAATTCTGCTGTCTACCAAGAGATCCTGAAGGAGAATGTCCGACCATCTGTTCGTGTACTCAAGCTGAAACGAACTTGGGTTCTGCAGCAGGACAATGATCCTAAACACACCAGCAAGTCCACCACCGAATGGCTGAAGAAAAACAAAATGAAGACTTTGGAGTGGCCTAGCCAAAGTCCTGACCTGAATCCTATTGAGATGTTGGGGTATGACCTTAAAAAGGCCATTCATGCTCGAAAACCCTCTAATGTAACTGAATTAGGACAATTCTGCAAAGATGAGTGGGCCAAAATTCCTCCAGGACGCTGTAAAAGCCTCATTGCACGTTATTGCAAACGCTTGGTTGCAGTTGTTGCTGCTAAGGGTGGCCCAACCAGTTATTAGGTTTAGGGGGCAATCACTTTTTCACACAGGGCCATGATGGTTTGGATTTTTTTCACCTTTAATAATAAACACCTTCATTTACAAATTGCATTTTGTGTTTACTTGTGTTGTCCTTGACTATTGTTTAAATTGGTTTAAACAAAATTGGTTTTGGGGCAAACACTTTTTCACACCACTGTATTTCCTAAAGATCATTTTAAAAACTTAAATATTAAAAATGGTTAAGGTTCTGAGTTAAGTCCCTCCAGATGTACCGCCTTTTATATATAGGAAAACCGCTTCATTTGGTGATAGTGTGGTTAAAAAAGTTATGGACCTGCCTACCAGACCCCAGATGTTCTGGGATAAAGTTGGTTTCTATGCGTGTAGAAAGTACAAGGCCTGCCAGCAAGTCAATAAACATATTATAGGTCTAACTAATTTTAGATCTACTGAAAATGGCAAAGTTTGAGATAAAGGAATTTATCTCTTGCATTCCCACCCACATAGTGTATGCTCTGGAATGCCCATGTGAGCTAATGTATATTGGCGGAACCAAAAAAAACATTGGGCAAGCAGATTTCAGAGCATATATATAATATCAGCATAGGTTATAAGGACCATATTGTATCGTTGCACTTGTGGAGGGGGGCAAATTTGGTACGTGAAATATCCAAATGTGAGACTAAATGGATATTCCTTACTAACACACTAAATCCAAATGGAATAAATGTAGAACTGGATTTGACTTCCTTTATTAGTGATATTTAGAGTTATATGAATTGTCCTGCATTGATAGTGGACAGCAGTAGGCTGTTATATATGCAGTGAGATTTATTGTAACACATTCCCCACAGTCCCTGGAGCTATAGTATTGACCTTTGTGCATGAATAACACCCAATGGTGGGATATGTAAGAGGGTTGAGGGAGCAAAGATTTCTGTTCATTATTTTATTATGTCAAATTATAATATTATCTGATTGATACCAGCAAGATTGTTGAGTCATTGCATGTGTAGGTACCCGTTGTTAGCATATCACCGACCGCGGTGATGTCAGAGCTGACCAGTGTGTTGTTGCACATCCAGAGTTAATATCCTGGAAGTCTTTTGTATAAATAGATTGAGCCGTGCTGCGTGACCACTCCCTCTGACGAAGACGCAAAGATGAAACGCGTTAAGACGTGACAACGTGGCCCTTCCAGTCTGTCAACAGTCTCATCCCGGGCATCACCGCAGTCAGGTTATCCAGGAAGCGGTGAGAGAACCCAGGCTTTTTGTACAGCAGTAACAGCATTATATTGATTCAATGCGAGTTTGGAATTTTAATCTTCTAAGCATAATTTATCATGGGGGAAGATGGAAATAAAATTAAATGGGATTATGCTATGAAGTTTGTTACTCTTCTTTCCATGTTATACTACTGTGCTTTTTGATGAGGATTTTTCACTTTGAGTGAGCAGTTGCCAATTAAGGAGATTGGGGATACAAGGCTTATTAAATTTGTACTCATGGTGAGTTTATTACCATAGGGAAGAGAAGTTTACGTGGTGTGGCGGTGACAGAATTTGAAGATCTCATCTGTCCTATTATCCCCTCATGTTGCATCGTTCATCTTTTGAACTTCTATAATTTACGCACATTGAATTCATTTTGTATTGTGCCTATTTCACTCCTTAGTAGGTGCATGTTACACCATTCATCTTCATGAACGTTATGTTTAATGCATATTGAAATATTTTAGCACACAGTGTGTTTAGTACTGAGAGAGCACTGTTAATGCTGGAATGATTATATCTCTTTTTTGCATATTGTATTAGACATGTGCAAAAGGAAAAAATTTGTTTAGTTTCGTTTCGTTTTAATTCGTTAATTCATTAATTTCGTTTAGTTATATTCGTTAACTTCCTTAAATTCGTTTTCGGATTTCGTTTAGTTTTCTACCGAATTCGAAAAATCGGCCACATTCGAAAATATTTCAACGAAATTCGAAAATATTTCTACCGGATTCGAAATGATTTCAACATGATTCGACATTATTTCAACCACATTCGAAAATATTTTGTGACCCGACTTTAGGGCCATGTATCTCGGGGTCACTTGGTGCTAGAAACTCGGATGGATATGTTGTAGTGCTAGTACTATTGTGTTTGCATACCAAATTTGGGGTTTCTAGCTATAAGTGACCCCGAGATATGTGGCCCCAAAATCGGGTCGCAAAATGTTATTAGTTAATAGAGCAGAGAATGACATTTTGCGACCCGATTTTGGGGCCACATATCTCGGGGTCACTTATAGCTAAAAAACCCCAAATTTGGTATGCAAACACAATAATACTAGCAATACGACATATCCAAATTTGAAGTGTCTAGCACCAAGTGACCCCGAGATACATGGCCCTAAATTCGGGTCACAAAATATTTTCGAATGCGGTTGAAATAATGTCGAATCATGGTGAAATCATTTCGAATGCAGTTGAAATAATGTCGAATCATGTTGAAATAATTTCGAATGCGGTTGAAATAATTTCGAATCATGTCGAATTCATTCGTTATATTTCTTTCGTATTCGTTGTAATTTGTTATTTTTTTATTCGGACATTCGGATGCATCCGAATGTCCGAAAGATGCAAAATTCGGCCGAATTTCGATTCGTTACAAAACGAATTGCACAAGCCTATATTGTATAGATAATCTCTGTATCCTGAATGGTACCTTGAAGCAAAAGATACCTACCCTCTGGATCCGCAATCTGTTTAGTGCAACTAAAAGGGACTGATTTAGAAACGGTACTCCCCTTTGCTTAGCCGGGCCAGTGGTTGTAAAAACCTGGGGATATTGAGCATCAAAATATTTAAGACAAGAGATCGTTGATAAATGGGTTTCCTGCAAACAGGCTATATCTAACTTATGCCTCTTGGGGCATTTAAAAACTTTCAATCATTTTTGAGGAGAATTCATGCTCTGAACGCTCAGGGACAACCATTTTAGCGTCATAGGAAGTAGGAGTAAAAATATGAAATGGTTCCACCAAACACAATCCCCGTGGACTCAGTGAAAGAGAAAGGGAGTGAAAGAAAAAGAGAGTCAGGCATAAGACATGAAGAGAAGATCATGTAATAAAGCAGAACAAGTCAGAGTAATACTCGGTGTAGAAAAGGTCTATAGAACATAGTTGTAACTACTAGTGTGGCAAAAGGCCCACTGAAGGAACAGAGGTTGACCAAAACTATTGTCCCAGCCAGGTTCTGGCACATCTGGGGGAACAGTGGCCCGTTGTGACCTCTCTGCATCTTGCATATTCCAATTTACAACAGAAAAGTAGACACATATTATATGCAAAAGATCATTTAAAAGGATGACAGAAAGAAAAAAGAACAATGTCATAATCAAAATAGTATGATTATTCATCTAAAATTGGCTACCAAAGCCCAGGGCTACCCCCGCAGAGGCAAGGGAACCAAATGCCCCGTACACATGATTGGAAATTCAGCCAGCAAAAGTCTGATGTGAGCTTTTGGTCAGAAATTCCGACTGTGTGTATGCTCCATAAGACTTTTTCTGGCGGAATTTTTTGCCAGCAAAAGATTGAGATCATGTTCTCTATTTTTCAGACGGAAAAAGTTCCGATCGTAAATTCCGATCGTCTGAAGCAATTCCGACACACAAAATTCCTACACATGCTCGGAAACAATTCGACGCATGCTCGGAAGCATTAAACTTAATTTTTTCGGCTTGTCGTAGTGTTGTACGTCACCGCGTTCTTGACAGTCGAAAGTTTCTTCTTTTTTGTCATACACCTTATTAACAAATTATTTCTAAGTACCCTGCCTTGGCCATAAAATCCTCATCTGTGGTACAGTTTTAGTGTACTAGCATCTCAGCATTTTATACATAAGTAAAAGAAAGACCCATAGGGTTGGTACTGTATTACAATAATGGACGAATGGTTCTAAATCAGTATAACATACGCCCTCAATGTAACGACGAAAAAAACGGATTGTGTTTCCACATGTATGTTTGTTCCCAAAACTCCATTGTTAAATTAGCAAACTGTTCCCCATAATAGTTCCACGGATTTAAAGATAATATTCGTCATTGAACATAAAGAAATTGAGGTTTAAACAAAAGTGCAATCTAAAATGAATTGGGTTGGAATGTGCGATTTAACACAGAATTAGAAAGTAAGACGTATTCCAATGTTCTTAGGCCATTTTCATGGGGATAAAAGTATACAATAAGTTAAGATCTGGAGACAACCACATTTATCTATTTTGCCAATATATACAGTTTCAGGGTCTCTATTAGATGCAGGGAGTCTCTAAAGTAGGATTTGGAGACTTGAACCAGGGGTTATAAATAATGAGATTATATTGTGAGAGCCTCCATAAAAGGCTATAAATGGTCTTCCTGGTTTACCAGGTTTTTTTTTGTAAACCATTGGGATATGCTAAAAATAGAGTTTCTAATCTCATTCCGCTGTCAAAGAAGAGATACCATAAATCTCTACTTAAAGTGGACCTTCAGTCATTTATTTCAACTTTCCATCTATTAAATCTTCTGCTCTTGTTGTTTTAACTTTGGATAGTAAAACATTTTTTTTTTTTTGCCAGAAAATGCCTTATACAGCCCACTTCCTCTTTCTTATCTGGTCATTAGCCTAGGCTTATGACATCATGCACAGCTCTTTCTCACTCTCCTGAGAGTTTGTCAGGAAGAGAGGGGGGTGAGTCATAAGAGGGCCTATGAGAGCTGCAGAGCTTGAGGTGTGCATCTGTGTAAATCCAGAAAGTGAACAGGCAGCAGCTTCAGCTGCCCACAGTTAAAATGGATGCAGCAAGACTTAGTGGAGGGAGATTTCTGCAGCATATTTGGCAAGTACAGAATCACAGTATATATAAAATAATATGCAAAGTGGTTGGAGGGAAGCTTCAGAATGGCAAAGGTGGTTTTATTAGAAATTATGTGAGCAGACTGCAATTCCTCTTTAAGCACCTATTAAATGTTGCACAAGCTTGTATCCCTAGCATGTGGAAACAGTAAACTGCCCCAGCGGTTACGTAATGGCTCGCAAGGGTGAATGATATGGAACAATTGGAAGATCTGACCTCCACCCTTAGAGACAAGGCAGAGGAACATAAGACGAGATGGTTCTCCTGGAATCTTTTCCGTGTCTCTGAGGAATAGTTGCAATATGTGTGACACACGGTTCTTTTATACCAGCCCTCTATTGGCTAATGGTACTTATTCCTGTCTTTCTGACTCCCTCAGTGGTGACCCCCCCCCCCCCCCCCATGGGTGTCCGCAGAACTTTTTTTAGGGAGGGGCATCATTTTAAGGTCACCCACATGCTCTGACCCTTTTCAACAATGTCATTATCACATTATCACCGTCATAGACTGCAGACGTAGTACAGGTGATGGTCAGAGACTGCAGACATGGCCCAAGAGAATGTCAGAGACTGCGGAAATGGCCCAAGAGACTGTCAGAGACTGCGAACATGGCCCAAGAGACTGTCAGAGTTGGCAAACATGGCCCAAGAGACTGTCAGAGTTGGCATACATGGCCCAAGAGACTGTCAGTGACTGCATACATGGCTCAAGAGACTGTAACAGACTGCGGACATGGCACAAGAGATGACCAGAGACTGCATACATGGCCCAAGAGACTGACAGAAACTGCATACATGGCTCAAGAGACTGTGGACATGGCACAAGAGACTGTCAGAAACTGCATACATGTGGGGGGTGACAGAGAGAGAGAGGGGGGGTGACAGAGAGACGCGGGGGTGACAGAGAGAGAGGGGGGTGAAAAAGACAGGGGGGGGGGGAGAGAGAGAGAGAGGTGACGGGGTAATCACTCCTGATCCAATCCCTGATTCCAGGGGGGGGCACTTGCCCCTACCTGCGGACACCCATGTCCCCCCCCCCTTTTTTTTTTCCTTCTCTTGCCTTTTCTCTTTTTACATACTGCCCTCTTTTTTATAATATATAAAGAAAAATCAGTTGGATGTGCACGGATCCAGACATGTCTGAGTTTTGGTACATTTGTGTTTACTATGCTTTGAGGTTTTATGAGCACAGGTTCCTTTCCTGCACCCACTCTCAGAATCCAAGAGGTCTCTCTATACCAAATAATACCAAGTCCATTTTTTTGTTTAGTGGCACTTTTGACATTTCTGCACGTAGATTCTGGTTGATCAATGTGGTTATTATATGTTATACTGTACACCTCTGTGGATATTTTTATCCTTTTGTGAATGTACTTTTGCAGTGAAATGGACTAAATGTTGGAATTATGTATGAAGTCAGCATTTTCTCTTATCTGTTGCAATCCTCTAAATAAAAAAGTAAAAAATAGGGTTTCTCAAATAATTTTCTGTAGAGGAAAGCAAATTTACCTTTATTAATAACATTATCTTTTAAAGCTCTACCAACATGAAATATGTTTTTATTGTGCATAGAAAGAAATTATACAGACATGGTCCAGAGAAAAACAGGTATACAAGATCTGTAGATTTCAGCATATGTAAATTCAGTACATTATACAAAACATTCTGCAGAATGACATCCCACCCGCTCATACATTCAAATAACACCTTATCCATCAAGATAAAGTGCAGCCATACAATCAATCATCCAGGTCTTCAGAGAGGCAGGGTAAAAGAGTTTACAAGTGTTGGAATAGTCAGTCATACACCAGATCTACTGGGGCTAGGCCCAGGACATCCAACCATGGGGTCCATAGCTTATCAAATTTGCCACTTTTACCCCGTGTTGATAAATGAGCTTCTCCAATTGAATAGTGTCACCCATTTGGGTAATCCATTCCTGCAACATGGGGGGCTCCATGGATTTTCAGTGTCTCTGAATAATTTTTCCGGCCTGGAAGAGAGCTCTTGCTACAGCCTGTCTAGGGATAGCTTCAGTCGGAAGTATGTCTAAAATACCCAGCAGGCAGTGCTCGGGGTCACCTGGTATCATAACCTGGAAGACCCTATTAAGCGTGTCTAGGACCTGTTTCCAATATAAATAGAACTTTGGGCAGCTCCAAAGGAGGTGTATCAAATGCCCGTGATCTCTACTGCATCTGGTCCAGGTGGAGTCAGAGCCCACCCCCATGTGGGCCAACCTTGCCGGTGTGTAGTGGACCCTCAGGAAGATATATAGTTGTGACAGGTGCTGAGCCACGTTCAGAGAGCACTGGGGAACAGGCTGCAGGGCTTCCACCCACTGCTCTGCTAAGACCCCAACATCCCGTTCCCACTGAGACACAACACCTTATGAGGCAAGTCCCCATGGAAAAGGTTGAGGAGCATGGCATAGCTGCAGGAGAAAAATCCTTTATAGGTGGTGACCTCAAACAAGTAATTGAAGACGAGGTAGAGTCCAAGACCCATTGATCCCCTCCTCCCTGACCGCATGCTGAAGCTGCATGCAGTAGAAGTGCATTGTGGAGGGGAGTTAAAAGGCCTCTCTAGGTTTCGAAAATGACCTCAGCTTCCCATCTTGGAAAATGTGGGTTAGGGGAGAAATGCCAAAGTGTTTCCACTTTGTGCCATAGTGCAGTTTTGCCATTTCCAGAAAGTAGTTGTTATCCCAGATGGGGCTGTATTTGATAAATCCCTGATCTTATTCCAAATTTTCTGCATAAGAACATAGGTAGGGTAAAGTTTATTAGATTTGCTAAAGTTCACGGCTTCTAAACCATCCTCCACCCCCAACCCTGTTGTAAAACTAAGTAGTTTAGCAGAAGAGTCTGCCAAGTTTAATTGCAGCTCCTGTGGGGGGTGCACTACCCGCACTATGTGCTGTAACTGTGAGGCTAAGTAATAGAGCCAGGGATTAGGCAAAGTCAGTCGACCAGCATCTTTTGGACGCTGTAGATTAGGGATCTAAAGATTGAGTTTATAATACAGAACTTTTTCAACAAGATGACAATGGGGATATTGTGTAGGGTATAGAGCAACTGTGGCATCATAATCATCTTTATGAGATTTATCCGTCCCATCTGAGATATCTTTAGCCTGCTCCATATCTTAACCCAATCACGACAGCGATTGAGTAAAGGGGTCAGATTAAGTCTGACATAGTCTAGCAGGTAAGGGGGGTAACCTGTATGCCTAGGTATCTAAAAGACCTGGAAACCGGGGTATAGTCAGTAAAGAGGGGTCAGGTGTCACATCCAGCAACATAATGTAAGACTTATCCAATTTATGACCAAACCGGAGAACTCCCCAAACTCCCTTATCCCATAGCCTCTCGCAGAGAAGTAGATGCATCACCAAGGAACAGCATAGTATCATTGGCATACATCATTATTTTTTTCATGAAGTACCCTTGGCGCTATATAGTAGCTGTACCCAGGAAATTAACCAGTCTCCAAATCCAAATTTGTGCATGACTGCACAAAGATATTTCCATTCAATGCTATCTAAAGTCTTGTGGGAATCAAGGGAGAGTAATGCTTGGTCTCCACCATTATCCGCTGGGGACTGGATATTGAGGAAATGTCATCGCATATTGATGCCCATCGATTTTTGGGGCAGAAATCTAGACTGATCAGAGTGGACAATCGAGGAGATTACTTTGTTTAAGTGCAGAACTAGGAGTTTCGTCAACAAAAATGACATAATTTTGCAAAAGGGAAATAGGTCTATAAGATTCTGGATCAAGGGGATCCTTATTTGGCTTCAATATTAATACAATATTGGCTCTGGTCATAAATTGGGGAAGAATACCCCTCTCCCTATCATCATTAAGTACCTTCAGCAGTCTAGGAAGTATACACTCTGCATATTGTTTATAAACCTCTATGGGCAAGTCATCATCTCCTGGAGCTTTGGAGTTGGGAAACGCACTGGTCGCCATCTGCAATTCCTTCAAGGTCAAGGGGGTATCCAATTTCAGCCTGGAGGAAGCAGACATACAGGGAAGTTGCACAGTAGTAAGATACTCGGTCAGGGAATCTATCGTATAGCTTTGTTTGGATTCATACAGGGAAGAACATAGTAATCCACTACAGTGGACATAATCTGGGATGGAGAATTGGTCACTCGCCCTGTATGTGAGCGTAATGCCCCAGTGGAATGTGAAATTTGTTGGGCATGGGCAATTTTCCTGCTAATGCCCAGCATGCCCACTCTCCTCATAGAAAGCCAGCCTATGAAAAAAAATCCCTTTTTCTCCGCTGCCGAAGCAGTGATGTGGCCAAGGACCTCCTGGGCCAACAACCATACCTCTCTAGTACGATCTGTTGGGTTAGCAATGAAACCTTTCTCCAAGTCACCTGCCATCCGTTCCATGTCCTCCTTCTGAGCATTTGTGTTATGCTTGATAGCTTGAATCTCCCTAATAAAGATTCCTCTAAGCATAGCCTTAAAAGCCTCCCAGGTGACATTGGTATTCACCTCATCTGTACGTATACGCCAGAATTCTAGAATTTGTGATACAATGTGCTCATGGGAGGGGAGGAGATGAAGCCAGAAGGCATTAAATTTCCACGGGGCCCTAGCCAGATCTGGAAGTAGGCGTACCTTCAAATGCACCACTAGAGAGGAATGATCCGATATGCTCCTGAGGGCAGATGGCAACCTCTGAAATATATCTTTCTGCAGCAAATGAACAAACACAGGTCTATACGAGACAGCAAGGAGTAGCTCTTAGAAAAACAGGAGAACTGCTCAGCCCCGGGTTTTTAGCCCGCCACGGATCCTTCCACCCTACCGCCTCTATACATTTTTTCAGAGAAGTATGTTTAGTCCCATCCAGCTGTGATTGGGGGATGTTTATTTAAAGCAGGGTCTATATAGCAATTTAAATCACTCAGGACGAGGGGGGGCGTGGCCGGACGGCGAGGAGACAGGACGTGCTGAGGCTGAGCTCCGCCGGCCGGTTTCGAATCCGCAGCCATCCTCCGCTGTGGAAGCCTTGTTTCGCCCTGTAAAGGACTTACCTGATAGCCTGGGCACTCCCGCACAGCTCCATCTGGATTTGGCAGCATTTCTTGACCCTCGGGCGGAACGATTCGGCCCGCCGCGGACGCCACCAGCGGCACGCCGGCCGCCATCTTGCGGCCTACTCGGCCTCCGGGATCGCCGCTCTCGGCTGACACTCCGGCCGGGACTATCCGCATCGGCAGCAGGAGGTCACCAAGTGAGGACCCTCCGGGTCGCCTGGACCCTGAAAACGGGAGCCAGCGCTTGATCCCCTCCACGGACTTCTCTGGGCCTGGTGAGTCGCAGGGCGGGCTGCATCCTACCCCCAGGCCATTCTAACCCAGCCGGGTGGGTCTCATCCTTCTGGGCTGTGAGGGGACTGAAGCAGGACAGGCCCTGGTGACCCCCCAGGAACCAAGGCTGCGGGTTACTCAGCAGCAGCTCCTTTTCCCAGGAAAGGCCCGGGCTTCGGCCTGTTCTGGATGACGGCAGCCATCTTGCTACACCCAGTACCCTAAAGTTTATCCTTACATAGCCTGTTTGTGTGGGGAGAGACTGTAACGCTTTGCCATTACCTAAAATTCTTTATACTGTGGGTACTCGTGAACTAAGAATCAAGATGGCCGCTAACTAATGGCGCTTCTCCACCACCGACCACACGGACAGTGAAATCGCCGCTCCTGCACATTAAATTGGGCTCGACATACCCCGCAATTGAAGCTGACACTATGGGACGCAAATCAGGCACAGCGCGGAGCACCTCGAGGAGACAAGCTGTGAGTGCAAGCCTCGAGGCCTTTCCACCGGACGGTCCGCTGAATTCGCAGGCCTCGGACATGGACTTTACCCCTCCGCTGCTGACTGGTGAGCCCGAAGCTTGCTCGGATGCAGAAAGTATGCCTGGAACCCAACAACCACCTGTAGCGCCTTCTTTGCGGGACGCTGACCTGTTATCTCGCTTTAAAACCATGCTGCAGGGGGAACTGTCAGCAGCCACTTCTAAACTGGCCACGCATCTCACAAAGGAAATTCGTGAACTTGGCAACCGTACGAATGCGTTGGAAGACAGAATGGAGGCTGCAGCAACGGTCATTGATCACCATGAGCAGGACTTACAGGACCTCCGCAGGGACCTGGACGCAGCTCTCCTAAAATTAGAAGACTATGAGAACAGGTCTAGAGGTGGGAACCTTAGGCTTAGAGGACTTCCCGAAACTATTGAGGACTTAACTTCCACGGCCACGGCCCTATTCCAGGAACTGGTCCCGGGCATCCCTATTGATCGCATGGAGTTTGACCGGATCCATCGGGCCCTGGGGCCGAGGAGAGAGGGGGGGCCCCCCTCGGGACATTATCATCAAGTTCACATACTACCGTACGAAGGAAATACTCCTTAGAGCAGCAAGGGACAAACCTGATCTCAGCTTCCAAGGTCACAAATACCAGCTCTTTACTGACCTGGCCCCCACCACGGTGCTTAAGAGACGTCAACTAAAGCCTTACACCTCAGCTTTGGTGGAACGCCACATTAAATACACATGTGGCTTCCCTTTTCGCCTCGCCTTTACCTACCAAGGTCGGGGCTACACTGTGCGTAACGCGGAAGAAGCTCAAGCAACTTTTGAGGCACTGCACCTGCTCCCCCCCCCGGATGACCCCAGCATCCGCGAGAGAGCCCCAGGTCCTAAACCCGCTCCTCGGCTCTTGGGCCGTGTATGGGAGCCGGTCAGCAACAGGAAACGACCCCCACCGGATACCCAGCAGCATGTGCGATCCCCCTATTCAGACCCAGGATGACGACTGCACGGAGGAGCCCGTACATGATTCTTTGTTGTTTGCTTGGTAGCCTTCTCCAGGCCTTTGGAAAACTGTTTGCCTCCTCCGGGTGCGGGACTTTGTTTTCTACCGGATGTTGTGCCAAGTGTTCCTTATTCATACCTCCTCCCCCCCCTCCTTGTTCTTATTTCCAAATTTTTGGTTGGTTCTACTTGGGTTTTGTGTTCAACCCAGAGGCCCTATACACCATCCTTAATGACTTTGGGCTTCTACCAGTGATTCGGCCCTACTGGGACTGCCTAGTCTTGCCCAGATCTCTCAGCTAACCTAGGGGTCCTATTTCCGGTCAAATATTTGATGTTATTTATGCTTTTAAATTAATTTTTATATTTTTCCTTCTACCTTTTAGGAGGGGGAATGGGACTATAGTCCTGGTGGGGTGGGGGCGGTTTGGGAGGCTGGTTCCCGGGAGTACTGTATGTATTGCCTACTTATTTGTATGCAGGTTGCCCTCTGGACCCTAGGAGCCATCTGGGGCTTCAACTTTACATTTTTCTTCCCCTTGTATTTTTTGGTATGTTTTTGCCCCTCCTCCCCCCTCGTCCCCACCCCCCCCTCCCCTTGTTCATGGCCCCTCCCTGTTTCCCCGTCAATTCCCCTACTCCCCTTACCCTGCTCCTCTATTTCCCCCCTTCCTGCTTCCCCTCTTGCCCCCCTTCCCCCCTCTCCACTTGACTCCCTCCCTTCCCTGACCTCTCCCTCCCTTTTTTACCCTTTTTGACTCCAGGGGCCTGGCGGCGAACCAACGCGGGGGTCACGTTTGGGGACCGTGGTCGCGTCCTCTCCTCGGGCGCTCCCTACGGGGTGACGCCTGGTGGGGAGAACCTATGGTCCTGGGGCCAGTTTTTATCACTGCCATCCGATAGCGGTTCTCCGGGATGGGCCTGGCTCGTCTCATCTGTTTTTGGTTTAGTTCTCGTAGCCCTGTGCAGGGGCGGTAATAGGATAATAAGGTAGTAATGCTCTAGAAAATTTAAGTATTATTGTTCCTACTGTTGTTATGTTTTACTATTCGTTAGCCTTGTGGTTGGTGGTGCAGCCACCTATATTAGTGTCCGGTAACGGGATGCTAAGCCCACCCATTGTGGTGTTTATGTGTGTCACATATCTATTCAATGTTTTCTCTTCTCTTTCTTCCTCTTCTCCTCTGTGTTCTCCTCCCTCCCGCTCCCCTACTCGGGCTCGGACTGCCTCGCCATGGGATCAGGTTAAGTACGTACCTTGCTGGCTGCGCTATCATTATATGTACCTTCCTTTGCCCCCCAGATGGCTCAAAATGAGTTGAAAATATTCTCGCAGAACATACATGGGTTCAACTCCCCCAATAAGAGATCGAAGGTCTTCCGCCATTTAAAATCACAATCTATTGATGTGGTGTGTCTGCAGGAGACCAGGTTCTCCCAATCCTCATCCCCCAAATATTTGTCCCCCCATTACCCGATGTTTTTTACGGCCTCTGCCACTGAGAAACAGAGGGGTGCTGATGGCCTTCCGGCGTAATCTCCAATTTATCTGTTCTAAAGAAATAGCAGACCCTACGGGTAGATATTTGATCCTGCAGGGCACCCTGTGGGACCAGGAGGTCACTTTGGTTGGATACTACGCTCCTAACTCATTTCAGCAGAAGTTTTTCTCCCACCTACTTCAAGTGATCACCAGGCACCAAAAAGGCCTTCTGATTATGATGGGAGACTCAAACTCTGTTTTTAACTCCTCTTTGGACAGGCGTAGTCTCAGGGAAGTGCCTCCGTCCCGTGATGCCTCTCAGGAACAACTATTGCATGATCTTTTCCAATCTTATGGCATGGTGGACGTGTGGCGTGAGCTACATCCATTGTCTCTGGATTTTACCTTTTTCTCTAACCCTCATCAGAGTTTTTGTAGGATAGACCACGTGTTCCTGCAACTTAGCTCCCTGCCATTGGTACAAAAGATCACTATAGCCACCTCTCCGTGGTCCGACCACGATCCCCTGATCTTTGGAATCACTTGGGCGGGATTCTCCCGCCCAGCCTATCTTTGGCGGCTTAACGAATCCCTCCTAAGTACGAAAGCTACATCCTCCCAGATAGAAACTCATATCCAAACTTATTTTGCAGAAAATGTGGGCTCGGTCGGCTCTCCCGTCGCCTTGTGGGAAGCCTACAAGGCGACGGTCAGGGGACACTTGATCCAGATCGCTTCCCGTACAAAGCGGGCCAGAGAGCAGCGGATACGGGAATTGATCTCCTTATTAGAGGCGGCGGACGCGACATGGAAGGCGCATCCTACGGTAACCCATAGGCGGACACGTGACAAATTGGCCACTGAGTTAGACCTGCTCGCCTCTGCTCAGGCGGAAAAGGCCCTGCGTTGGTCCAAATATAAGTTTTATAGTTGCTCGAACAAACCTGGTCCTATGTTGGCTAGGAAACTTAATTCAGTGGGACGCCCGGGCAGGCCGGTTCGACTGCAGGTGACGGGAGGGGGACTTACGTCAAACCCATCTAAAGTAGTGGCAGGCTTTGCCTCCTTCCTCTCATCCCCATATAATAGACCGGCAGCCTTCGACCGAGACAGGGCTGAGAGATTCTTCCAATCGATTGACCTCCCTACATTGTCCTTGGCGGCACGAGATAATTTGAATGCTCCTATAACGGAAATGGAGGTCGCTCAAGCCCTAAAGTCCCTTAAGCCTTCCAAGGCTCCGGGTCCGGACGGCTTCACCGGTCTATATTATAAGACATTTGCACCCCTGCTCACGCCCCATCTCACATCTTATTTTAACGCCTGGCGGGACGGCGCGAGACCTTCGCCGGACTCGTTGAAAGCCCATATCACTATGATACCTAAGTCGCCTGAGGAGGCCACGAACCCACAGTCCTTTCGTCCCATCTCCTTGTTGAATGTTGACCTGAAGGTACTGGGCAAGGTCCTAAGTGCGCGGGTCAACAGATATCTTCAGGCCCTCATTCACAGGGATCAGGTGGGCTTTGTACCCGGTCGCCAGGCGGGGGATAATGTCCGCAAGGTGGTCCATCTCCTCCATATACTTAATCAGCGCAAAATTCCAGGACTCTTGCTTTCCCTAGACATATATAAAGCGTTTGATTCGCTCTCGTGGGATTACCTTTATTTTGTTCTAACCAAATGGGGATTTGGTCCACATTTCCTGCAATGGATCCAAGCCCTATATTCCGCACCGTCGGCATCAGTAAAATACGCGAGCTTCCTTTCGGACCCTTTCCCGATACTCAGGGGAACTAGACAGGGCTGCCCCCTGTCCCCGGCACTGTTTATCCTGGCCTTGGAGCCGCTGGCAGCGGCGATCAGGGCCAATAGTGATATCTCGGGAATTCCTTACGCGGGCACTCAATACAAAGTGAACCTGTTCGCGGACGACGCCCTCTTGACCATTTCAAACCCGCTCATCTCCCTGCCCAACCTGCAACTTGTATTAGATCAATTTTCAGCCTTCTCAGGTCTCCAAATTAACCACTCCAAAACCACAGCGCTGAATGTTAACCTCCCTTTGGAACTGGTACAGCGACTTCAAGACCATTTTCCTTATCGTTGGGCATCACACTCGATTGACTATTTAGGTGTCAAATTGACCCCAGCTTACTCCTCCCTATTCTCTGCCAATTATTATCCCCTGTTACGCATGGTGTCCACCCTTATGCAATCCTGGCAATTTCCCTCACTCTCCTGGGTGGGGAGGATCTCGGCGGCAAAGATGACGATACTTCCCAAAGTCCTTTATTATTTTCGCACTCTGCCTGTCCGGGTACCAGCTTTTTTCCTTCGACTCCTGCAGAATAGGATCCTCCAATTTATATGGGAGCGCAAACGCCCTAGGGTACCTAGAGCGACCCTGTATACCCACAGGCTCCGGGGAGGCCTGGGGGTCCCCAACATCTCTAAATACTACGTTGCAGCCCAGATCTCCCCATTGACCATGCTTCATGCAACCACGGATGTTCCTCTGTGGGTGCTCCTTGAGGTACCTGGTTCTGACCCGTGTTCACTTCAGGCACTCCTATGGCTGCCCAGGAATCTACGCCCTCCCTCTCTAAGCCCCATGCTGCTTCATGGTCTGCAGGTGTGGGACTCAGTTCGATCGGTTAACAATTTGATGTCCCCCTTCCTACCCCTACTCCCCATCACCCATAACCCTCTTTTCCTTCCCGGTCATGTGGAGCCCCAGGCATTCTCCTGGTGGTCTTTGCATGGCTACCCACAAGTTCAAAATTTTCTATCTTCACGTTCTTTCCCCTCCTGGGAGAGTATCAGGGAAGCGCAGGGGGCGTCGGTCACGGAGCATTATCACTTTATCCAATTAAAGCACTGGATTGGGGCATTGCGCCGCACGTCCACCTATCCCTTCCAAAAAACTTTTTTGAACATACATGCCATCACTCCCCAGGGTCCCCGGGCCTCATCTCGGCCATTTATGCCTCCCTGAATGGTCGCCCGCCATCAGCACCCCTCTCTTATATGACTCAATGGGAAAAGGACCTTCAGGCCCCAGTAGACCCTGAGGATTGGAACAGAGCCTGGCACACGGTCGCCAAATGCTCGTTCAACACATATACCTTAGAGGCCGCATATAAAGTAATGTTCCGATGGTATTGGGTGCCTGCCCGCACGGCCCGGGCATTCCCTGGGAGTACTGACAGATGCTTCCGCAACTGTGGTCAGCGAGGTGATGTCATGCACACCTGGTGGGCTTGTCCAAGGTTGGTGGGGTTCTGGTCTAGGATCTTTGGTTTACTGCAGACACTCTTTCATCTAACGATTCGAAGGGACGCTAGGCTAGCTCTCCTACACTGCCCGGTTCCTGGCCTGCGCGGCCCTCAACAGAAGCTGGCTGCCTATCTATTTATAGCGGCCAAGCGGACCATTGCCCAAGCCTGGAAGTCACAACGGGTAGATTTTCAAGGGGTTAAGACACGTATGACTGCTATGTTACTTAAAGAACGTATGTCCAGTATTGTCCATGACTCTCATGCTAAATTTCTGAAGATCTGGGAGCCGTGGATCTCTTATGAGTTCCCCACGCTCCAGGCGGCATGCCTGGGCTTGGTCTGAATTCTCCTGGCGGGGCGTCCGAGCCCGAGCTTTCCCCCCTTCCTTTTCTCCCCCCCCCCCTTTTTTTTTCTCTCTTTCTTTTCTGTCTTCTCTTTCTCCCTACCCTTCTTTCTTCTGTTCTCTAGTTCTCTTCTCTCTCATTAGTAATCTCTCCCATTGCTAATTAAAAACTGCTACCTCCCATGGACGGGGGTGGCAGGAACAGGGCTTACTCGCAGAACATAATTAAGAGACAAGTTTTTTGACACTGAATCAGTCTGGATTCCATTTTTTACTCATCTCACTTTATTATCCTGAGTTTATTAGAAATATATTGTGATGGTTAGCCCTTTGGATTTATATTCGTGATTAGTGGCCCCTGCGAGGGCTCACAAGGAGATGATTATGCTCTTTTGTTTACTACTGTTTATTCAAAAAACTCACAATAAGCATATTGAAACAGAAATCACTCAGGACATAAAGTGGTACCTCAGGGTATTTAACTTGATATGCCAGCAGTGCTCTAAGAGTCTGGTTATTATATGAAGGTGGTATATAAACAAAAGCAAGAATACATTTAAGGGAGTATAAACAATATAATAAGAAAACGTACCTCCCCACAGCATCTCTCACCAAATCAATCTCCTCATAATTTAAAGAGCTGTGCACCAGTACACTCAAACCTTTAGAATACAAAGTGTGAGTGGAGTGGTACGCCCTCCCCACCTACTGGAAACAGGTAACAGAGTCAGCGGTGAGATGCGTCTTCTGTAGGGCATAAATTGCAGGTAAGTATTTACGTAGCAAATAAAACACCATGGAGCATTTAAGAGGGTCTTTTAGCCCCCTAATATTCCACGAGAGTACTGATACTCCAGTCATCTTAAAGGAGCTCGTGGGTGTATTGCAGGTTAATGGGGAAAGTATCATACGCTTGAAACCTTGGGCAGCAGGGTTATCAGTTTCTCAGATATGTGCCAGCAATCCAGTGATAACCATTACAAATGGTATGCGATGCTGGTTAACTCTTTGGGGTCATAGCAAGACCATTCTAATGCTTTGGAAAAATAAATCCATGAAAACCAGCTCAACGAGCACAACGGTGCTCCAAACTGCTGCAGTGCGGCAAAAAAAGGAAGTTGAATAGCCTATGAAGGCTAGGCAGTGTAAGGATCCTGAGTAACCGGTATGTCCAGGCACTGAGTTGGCAAAAATAACTTTTGATAAGTGGGGGACGACAGATCCCAGTCACTGTCCGCGTGACCGCCAACTGCAGTGTTAAGAACTTGAGTGAGGAACAATAGAAGTAATTCCACGAACAAGCACATTTCTGAAACTCTCTTTTTGAAAAGTTAATTATTATACGTTTCCAACCAGTAGCCTTAGCCAAAGGGAATAAAGGGGCAGACTTTTTTTTGTATGCTTTTAGGTTTTGGTGGCAAGGCATTCAATCTTCCTTAGCCATTGCTCTCTGAGCTTGTCTGAGAGCGTTCTCATTGGTATCCAGCCATGCTGATGCTTCAGTAGCTTTCTTTAAAAAGTGGGCTTGCCCCCTGGAGGTGATTCGGAATTTTGCAGGATACAGCATTGCATATGAGGCCTATAGTTTCTGCAGGCATTTTTTAACATCAGAAAAACGTGATCTGTTCCTCTGTACCTCGGCTGAAAAATCAGGGTAGAAGGAAACTCTTGTTTCATTAAACTGTGTGCCAGACTTAGGATAATTTCTCTGTCCCTGTAATTCAGCAATCTTGCTAAAAGCGGTCTTGAGGGATGCCCTGGTGGTAATGGCCTAAAAGGGACTCTCTGAGCCCTTTCCACTGCGTATAGATGTGTAAAGGCCTCCTTGCCAAAGATATCTGTGAGCCACTGCTCCACGAATTGAGTGGGGCCTCGGCCTTCTCTGGTAGCCCCACTATCTGCACATTATTGCGCCTCGGATGATTCTCAAAAGTCCTCGGAACGCATTTCTGTGGCTTTGGCTAGACAGGTAGTGGTTTTGGATTCTCTGAGCATAGCAGGAATTTTATCCTCTGTCCCTGATTCTGCTCTCAGCAGGTGTCGTTCGCTCTCTTATTTTTTGAAGATCTTGTCTGATCAGGTTGACCTCCTCTTTTAAACCTCCAAGCGGGCTTGTAAGTTAACAGAGGCTGTGCATTTGACAGCCTTCAGGATAGCTGCAAGGGTTGGCTGTTCACCCTCCTCTTCCCCAGGGTCCTCTGTCTCTTCTAGCTCAGCAGTGTAACTGTCTGAGCTAACATGGCCACCGTTCCCTGCTCTCTCACTGTCCTCCAAGTCCTCATTACTGTGCCCTGCATCAGCATCCAGGTCAGGACAGCTTGTCGGGTCAGATTTTCTGTCAGTTTCAGCACATAGTAGTGCGGTCCGGTCTTAGGGTTACTTGAATGGTTTACTCAACCCCTTTTTGGATTAATTAACTCTATTTTATACATTTCCGTAACAGCTTTCTTAGTTTTTGGTATGTAGATGCATCTGAAAGGCATAGTTTGGCTCGAGCCATATATGCAGATCTATCCAACAAAACAATACCTTCCCCTTTATATTCCTATGTTATAGTTAGGCGATATCATACAATGTTAATAATTTGCCGTGAGTTAAGGATGGAAGCACCATGTCATTTAGACGAAAGATCGAAACAACCTTTGGGAAAAAAACAAAAAAAAAAACAAAGGCTGCAGACGCAGCACCTCCATATCCTTGTGGAGGATCAAGTAGGGAGACTTGCAAGACAAGGCCGCCAACTCAGAAACCCTTCTGGCTGATGTAATGGCCACTAGAAAGACCACCTTCTGACAGAGTGTCAATAAGGGAATCTCCCTAATGTTTTCAAATGGCGGTTTCTGAAGCACAGCGAACCCCCTGAACAAAAGTACTGACCAATGAATGAGCCAATGGTCGCTGAAAAAAAAGACAGCCAAAGCTGATATCTGCCTCTTAAAGGTGCTTAGTGCAAGTTTCTGATCCACTCCTCGCAGCAAAAACAGCAGGATACTGGAAGTGAATATGTACACAGATGCAACCTCATCTCCTCACAACTGGGGATGTAGACCTTCCACTCAACGATGATAAATCTTCAGAGAAGATGAATTCCGTGCCCGCAACATAGTGGATATTACAGAATCAGACAGACCTCGGCCCCTTAGCACCTGGCTTTCAACAGCCACGCTGTTAAAGCCAGTGACAGTAAAGCAGGATGAAATATTTGACCTTGCGACAGAAGGTCTTCTCGTATCGGCAGTCGCCAAGGAACATCCGCCACCATTTGTACTATGTCTGCGTACCACGGATGCTGGAGGCCAATCTTGGGCAATCAGAATCACTGAAATCCCCTCGGCCTCCACTCTGCGAAGCAGACCTGGTAGAAATTTGACTTGGGGGGGGGGGGCATAGATCAGCCAATAATGCCCCCATGGAGCCACCAACACATCTGTCGCATCCGCCCAGCAATCCTTTGACCTGGCCACAAACCTCTGTACCTTCCGATTGAGTCGAGAAGCCAGGAGATCCACATCTGGCATGCCCCACCTTAGACAAAGGAGCTGAAATACATCCGGATGTAGCGACTATTCCTCTTGGTCCAGCATCTGACGACTTAGGTCAGTGGTTCTCAACCGGGGTTCCGTGGCGATCTGACTGTCAGTCAGGCAGCTGACAGGAGGATCGCACAGACACAGGTAGAGATAGGCAGGGAAGCGGCTGACATCCTATTGGCTGGAGCGCGCTGTTCCCTGCAGGCCCCTCCTCCCCTCTTGTCCTTTCCGAGTAGGTGTCATCATCTGCAGTGGACAGGATAGGAGGTGGTGGGGCCGAGGGGGAAGAGCGCGCCACTGGAGGAGAAATTAAATAAAGCTGAAGATGAAAGCCACCGGTACTGTTCCCAGCTGTGTCCCCAAGTGCCCATTAGTCTGCCCCATGTAATGTCCCATGTCATGTCCCCCACCCCATGTAATGTGCCCTGTCCCATGTAATGTCCCATGTAATGTCCCCTGTCATGTGCCATCATGTGCTCTGCCCCATGTAATGTGCCCTGTCCCATGTAAGGTTCTCTGTCATGTCTCCTGTCCCATGTAATGTGCTCTGCCCCATGTAATGTCCCCTGTCCCATGCAAAGTCCCCTGTAATGTGCTCTGAATGGATGCAGGAAAATAAAGCACGAGTTTCACATTAAATAGGTACGTTTTAATATTTATTATTTTATTTAATGCTATTTATACTAATAATTTTTGTTCTCAACAGCTCGCTGATCATACCAATGTTCCATGAGCTGCAGATGTGAACATTATTTCAGGGGTTCCTTGAGATCTCAAACTTTTTGCCAGGGGTTCCTCCAAGGTAAAAAGGTTGAGAAACATTGACTTAGGTAGTCCGACTGCCAGTTTTCTACGCCCGGAACATATACGCTGCTCTGCCCACCGCAGTATGCGCGCAACCTCCAGTGCTGCAGCCGAGCTCCTTGTTCCTCCTTGATGGTTGACATACACCACCACCATAGCGGTGTCCGACTGGATCCTGAACGGACACCCCTGCAGCCTCTGTGACCATGTGGAGAGGCACCACCTGATTGCCCAAAGCTCCAGTACATTGATCGGCATGCGGGATTCCACCTGGGTCTGCCGACCCTGAGCTGACTGTACTCCCCAAACCCCCCCCCACAACCGGTCAGGCTGGCATCCGTTGGGATCACCGTCCAATGGAGTGAAAAAGAAGGAATTCCGGGACTGAAGGGCCAGCAACCTCAGCCACCAGAGCAGGGAATCCCTGATAGCTGGCTCATCCGAATTTGACAATCCAGGGACAACAGAGATTTGTCTCATTTGGACAATGTCTCCTTTTGCAAGACTCGAGAAGTGGAATTGAGCATATGGTACCAGCTCGAAAAGGGCTACCAGGAGACCCAGGACTCGCATGCAAAAATGCAGCGACGACCACCTGCAGGACACCAACAACTTTACTGCAGCTTGAAGAGTCTACAACTTGTCCGAAGGGAGAAAGACTCTCGCCTCTGAGAAGTCCAGAAGCAAGCCCAGGTACTCCAAGTGTTGAGTCGGCACCAACATCAACTTCTGTAGGTTCAGTACCCAAACTCCCGAAGAGTTTGCATGGCGATTGCCACATCCTCCCTTAATTCTGACGCTGCCCTCAGAAGGAGGTCATCCAGGTAACCCACGATTGCAATCCCTCGCTGCCTCAGCAAAGCCAAAATTTTGGGCTAACACCTTGGTAAAGACCCTCAGTGCCAACGCCAGGCCAAAAAGGAGACCTAAAGTTGGTATTTATATAGTGCCAACAGTTTAAGTAGCACTTTACAATGTATAGGGGAGGGCAACACAATTACAGTATAGTTCAATACAAAAAGGTACAGGAGAGCCCTGCTCGTAAAGCTTACATTCTAAAAGGGAGGAGGTGGTACAAAAGGTAATAGCTACAGAGAATGATTTGATGGGGGTGGCTCGGGGACAGTTAGGTGGGTGTGGGATGGGCATCCCTGATTAAATGAGTTGTCAGGGATCTCCTAAAGGTGGACAGGGCAGGGGCTGATCGGATATACTGGAGCAGGGAGTTCCAGAGGATGGAAGATAGGGTTAGCATTTTGAATTTTACACGGTGGGGCAGGGGGTGTCGGTCACAGCAGGGCCCGAGTCTGAATCAGAGCTTTCCCCAGAAGACGGTGAGGGGGGGGTGCTTTTTTTACCCCCCCTTGCTCCCGCGCGGCACTTCCATCCTGGCGACAAAGGCCTCCAGGACCCCTGACAGAGCGTCCATAGGCACCGCAGGTGCAGGGGAAACAGTTGCAATCACAGGGATGTCTGGGGAAGAAGCATCAACTTCTGATGCCATGCTGACCCACACTCGTCTGTAACCACTTAGGGACCTAAGGCAAGTCCCACAAAAGTCCACCCTCCTAGCTGCACAGACAGAGACCCCCCACAGAACTCCCCACCCCGATCCAGGTACTGCGCTGTGCTGCTGTCCGCTCTCCCCTGTGCCATCCACAAGGTGTCTGTGTGGAAGCGCGCTGTTCTAGAAGGAAACAAGCACTCAGTGCTAGAGGCAAAACCACCTGAGGCTACTAGAAAATACCCGCCAGCCGCTTAAGTAAAAAATGTCTGAGAGCACCAAGAAAATGGCCATCGAATTACTAGAAAATAGCTGAAGGCAAAAAAAAACTAGCTGGGGCTACCACAAAATGGCTGCGGCCCAATGAAAATGGCTGTGGAGCGTGCGGCAGCCTCCCCAAATGGCTCACACAGCACAGACACCCACCGTGGCCCAGAAAAAAAGTGAAGAGGATGAGCGGACCCCCAACACAGACCCCTGCCAGGACCGAGCGACCCCCCCCCCCCCCCCAGGTACATGCACCACACTCCCATGTGCCCAAACAGCGGCCCATAGCATGGGGAGGAGGGAAAGGACAGGTAGAGAAGAAAGGAAGAGTGAGACCCCGTAGTCGACCTCCCAGGGTATATGCCCAGCTGCTCCATCCTGCCGAGACAGGTGGAACCATACTTACCCCTCCTGCAGGAACTGCTGAACGTATTCCACAAACAGACCCATCACCCGAGCAGTATGGGGTGGCTGCCATCCACGGCACACTGACACAGACAGCAGTAGCCCAGTCATATGTGTGCCCCAGAGCATATAGCTCACTGGCTGCCCCTGGAATAGATGGGGCATGTTGCGGCTGACCCAGCACATAGCTAGGGCCTGCTCACGCTCGATGGCCAGGCTGGGGAGACTACAAGGATCTATATTATCCAGCCTGTCACCCAGCCCAGCTGTTGATTGAAGATCACAGGAATCAAAAATGCAGAAGAAAAGAATTCCCAGGACCAATGGTCCCAGCAAGAGCCAGGTCCTTCCCCTATACTAGGCAGAAAAAAAAACTGAGCTGCTGGAAGCAGTGTGAGGGGGTTATAGCCAGTAGGACCCCCCCCCCCCCCCCGGGCGGTACGGTGCAAATGTTGCTGTTTTTAACACTTTCTACCTAGTCCTCTCCTAAAGGGACAATATAACTCTAAGGTCAAGAAGAGCTGCTGTGTCCTTCAATGAATGATAGAGAAGTTGTATTTTAGTCAAAAGACTACAACTAAATCAAAGTTTGATGTCAAAATTAACACTGCTGTTAAGCCATGTTTGAAGCAACTGTCCTATGAAATGCCTATCACACAAGCTGTTGACAGTTTCCAGGTGCCTTTTTATGGTGTAGGAAACTGTACTCAATGATTCCTTGGCATTCTTTTGCAAATTTCTCTAAAGCAGGCACCCCCAGACTTTTGTTAACTACTTTACCCCCAGGAAAATTCTGACATTTGTCATACATGTAAAAATTTGTAATTTGCTAGAAAATTACTTAAATGCCCCAAATATATAATTTTTTTTTTTTATTTTATTTTTTTTTTTTTTAGCGGAAACCCTAGAGCAGTGATGGCAAACCTTGGCACTCCAGATGTTTTGGAACTACATTTCCCATGATGCTCATGCACTCTGCAGTGTAGTTGAGCATCATGGGAAATGCAGTTCCAAAACAACTGGAGTGCCAAGGTTTACCATCACTGCCGTAGAGAATAAAATCGTTGGTGTATTGCAATTTTTTGTCACTCAATATTTGAGCAGCAGTTTTTCAAAAAAAAAAAAACAAAAAAAAAAAAACAAAAAAAAAAAAAAAACCTTTAATGAATCCTAGCGCACAAAAACACAATACCCAATTTGTTTTTGTAAAATATAAAAAGATTATGTTATGCTGAATAAATAGATACCAAACATGTCTTGCTTTAAAATTGTGCAATGGTCACCTGTGGCTTTAACCACTTCAATACAGGGCATTTATACACCTTCCTTACCAGAACAATTTTTAGCTTTCAGTGCTCTCACACTTTGAATGCCAGTTACTCAGTCATGCAACACTGTACCCAGACAAAATTTTTATAATTTTTTTCATACAAATAGAGCTTTTTTTTGGTGGTATTTAATCACCACTGGGTTTTTTATTTTTTGCAACATAAGTGAAAAAATATTTCTATGATAAAATTTCTGTCATTTTTGTTCATAAATTTGGGCCAAAATTTATACGGCTACATCTCTTTGGTAAAAAATAAACCAAATTAGTGGATATTATTTAGTCTCTTTGAAAGTTAGAGAGTCTACAAGCTATGGTAAAAATCATTGAAAATTGATCACATCTGATCACACCTGATGTACTGACGGCCTATCTCATTTCTTGAGGCTCTGAAATGTCAGGAAAGTACAAATACCCCCCAAATGACCCCTTTTTGAAAAGTAGACAGTCCAAGGTATTTAGTAAGAGGCATGGTGAGTTTTTTGAAGTTGTAATTTTTTCCCACAATTCTTGGGAAAAAGAAGAATGTTGTTTTGTTTGTTTTTCTTACAAAATTGTCATAAGTTATTTCTCATGCACAGCATATGCATACTTCCAATTACACCCCAAAATACATTCTGCAACTCTTTCAGAGTATGGCGATACCACATGTGTGGGACTTTTACACAGGCTGGCCACACAGAGGTCCAACATGCAGGGAGCACTGTCAGGGGTTCTAGGAGCATAAATGACACCTCTAATTTCCGACCTATTACATTTGTGAAGGCCCTGGAGCACCAGGACAATGGAATTACCCATGAAATTACCCTATTTTGGAAAACAAACACCCCCAAAGTATATTCTATGAAGCATGAGTCTTTTGAACGGTTAATTTTTTTCCACAAGTCTTCAGAAAACGTGGAAAAAAAAATGAAAATCTATATTTTTTTTTTTTATTACACAAAGTTGTCCATTTAGAAGATATTTCTAACACATAGCATGTATATAGCAAAAATTACACCCCAAAACACATTCTGCTACTCTTCCTGAGTATTGCGATAACACATGTGTGAGACTTTTACAGTGTCTGGCCATATACAGAGGTCCAACATGGAAGTGGTACCTTCAGGCATTCTAGGAGCATAAAATTACACATCTCATTTCGTTGCTACCTATCACACTTTTGAAGGTCCTGGAGCACCAGGACAATGGAATTACCCACATTTTGTAAAGCAAACACCCCAATGTGTATTCTATGAGGCATGGGCTGCAAATAGGTACTCGGACGGGCTGGCGACAGGTACCCGGGTACTCCGACGGGCTGGCGACAGGCATTTGGGTACTCAGATGAACTGTGACAGGTACTCGAGTACTCAGATGGGCTGTGACAGGTACTCGGATGGGCTGACAGGTGCTCGGATAAGCAGATGGACTGCAACAGGTACTTGGGTACTCAGATGGACTGACAGGTACTCAGACGGGCTGGGACAGGTACTCGGGTACTCAGATGGGTTGTGATGGGTGGTGACAGGTCCTCTTTATTGGGGGGGGGGTGGGGTAATCAGTGTGATTGGTGTGGACAGTAGGCGGCAACGAGATGTTACCGCAATCTCCTCCTCACACACGATCAGTTTGTGAGGAGGAGAACCCGGTAACATCTCGTTACAACGGTTTGTTTACATTGGCTCTTTACTGCGATTGGGGTTGGGCTGTGTCAGGGTGACAAGCCACATCCCCAATCGGCGCACTGCACGCGCACGAGCACTGTAACGGCAGAGTACATGTGACCGGCTGTGATTGGACACG
Organism: Lithobates pipiens; assembly: GCF_037356315.1. Classification (NCBI taxonomy): domain Eukaryota; kingdom Metazoa; phylum Chordata; class Amphibia; order Anura; family Ranidae; genus Lithobates; species Lithobates pipiens. The sequence continues at coordinate 537,718,503 of NW_027507903.1, forward strand.
GCCGGTCACATGTATCGGGGGGGGGGGGGGTGGATGGGGATGAAAATCCCACAGATCGGGGATGGGCTATGTCGGAGGGACACACCTCATCCACGATCACCGCGTGGCGGGCCCTGGGGCCCAAAGGAACGGCGAAATACCAAGGCCGTAATATGACGTCCACCCAGGATGGGAGATCCCATCTGTGGACGTCATAGGACTGTGGCTGGGTATTGAAGTGGTTAAAAGCCTTTACAGGTTACTAGTTTAGTTTAGAGTTATACAGGACATATGGCCCTAGAATTATGGCTCTTGCTCTGACATTTGTAGGGATACCACACGTGTGGTTATTTTATTAAAATGTATTTATTTTTACATTGCACACAATTATTTTTTTAAATCAACTTTACTGCTATAACACAGGATAAACAGCAGCCCTTGTAATAGCATGGGCTGCAACAGGTCCTCTTTATGGAGATATCTGGAGTCTAAGACCCCAGATATGTTTCTGGCCTCCAAAGCAGCAATTCCAACCAAGATACTTTAATCTGCAGCTTCACAAGTCAACAACAGCTTGTCAACAAACAAACTTAGACCAGAAGCAGAATCCTCGTTGCTCACAGTTTCTGATCTTGCGTCAGTTCCTCTCTTCTCTGTGCAGTGCACCAGATCTGCACTGGTCAGAGCTGTCCCAGGCTCCCCAATTGGACAGGAGAGCCCAGGAAAGGCAGCAGCAACAGAAGGAATGGGACCCCTTTCTGCCGACTGTAACAGTGATCCAATGGCTATATTGACCAAATTAACTATAAAACTACCAAATTAAAGAGATAGGAAACATGGAAATCAGCTTTAAGTCCTGAACATTTTTCAGTGTGAAAATGTGGGTGCAGTTGCTGATGCTGACCAAAACACAAGGACACCTAGAATGGTTGATGGACTATCACGGTACTGATACAATGACTCAGTAGTTGTAGTATAAAAAAAAAAAAAAAAACTTTAATACAATTCAGGAAAAAAAAAAAAAAAACAGACATTAAACAATACCCCACAAATCACTGACAAATCCCCCATAGAGCCAATTTCTTCCTCAACCCCTCCCTCCCCCGTTCAATTCTCCTTCCTTTTCCCTCTCCTCCCCTCCTCTTTTCATTCCCCTCTTGGGTTCCCCGTTTTTCTCTCCCCCCCCCCTTTTCACATTCCTCCCTCTTCTTTCTGCCCCCACCTCCCCCCCCCCAGCTTCTTCCTCCCTTTTGGTCCCTTTCCTCCCCCTCCCTCCCTGATTCACAAGATCACTCAAGGGTGCCTGCTGGGTCTCACCATTCTGTTACTCCACCCTTAGAGTTATCTTACCATCCTTAAACCTATTTATCAACTTCTTACCAGAGACGGTCACTTGCAATCCCCCTTGTCCAGCTTGGGGGGGACGGGTGAGCATCTCCCTTTTTCAATCTTATTTATCCAATGTTTTTTACATTGTTTTTATGCTTTGTCTCAATGTATTATCTGTTTCCTAGACGTTCTCCTCCTGAAGAAGCGGTTAATACTGGAAAACCGGTAGGAGTATAATCTTATACTCCACCGCAACATTGGCTCTAGGGGGGAACTCAGTTGTCAGTGATTTGTAGGGTAATTTTTAATGTCTGAATTGTATTAAAGTTAGATTTTTTTTTTTTACTACAACCACTGGGTCATTGTATTAGTACCGCGATAGTCCATCAACCATTCTAGGTGTCCTTGTGTATTGGTCAGCATCAGCAACTGCCCCCACATTTTCACCTTCCCAATTTCCCACAACAAGATAACCAATGTTATTGACATTACCTGGCAGTGGTAATAATGGTAGGGCTGATCAATGTATATACACATATACTTTTTTTTTTTTATTAAAAAGGATTAAAGTCAATATGTAACCACTTCCATACTGGGCCTATTCTGGCACTTCTCTTACATGTAAAAATGATCTTTTTTGCTAGAAAATTACTCACAACCCCCCCAAAAATTATTATATGGTTGTTTTTTAAGCAGACACCCTAAGAAACAAAATAGCGGTAATTGCAACTTTTTAGCTTGCACTGTATTTGCGCAATCATTTTTCAAACGCTTTTTTGGGGAAAAAAATGGTTTCATTAATTAAAAAATAACAAAACAGTAAAAGTTAGCCCAATGTGTTTGTATATTGTGAAAGCTAATACGTCACGTGAATAGATACCCAGCATGTCACGCTTTAAAATTGCGCACACTCATGGAATGGCGCCAAACTTTAGTACTTAAAAATCCATAGGCGAAGTTGAACATTTTTACAGGTTACCAGTTTAGAGTTACAGTGAAGGTCTAGTGCTAGAACTGTTGCACACGCTCTAACGCATGCAGCGATACCGCACATGTGGTTTGAACAGAGTTTACATACGTGGGCGGGACTTGCGTGTGTGCTTCTGAACGAGAGCTACCAGGGACAGGGGCATTTTAAATTTTTGTTTACTTAAAGCGTCACTGGTGGGCGATTCCTACGGTGTCTTTGCAGTCACGATCGGCATCTTTTTAACCCCCGGCGTGATGATTTCATTGCTAAGGAAAACTTATAAAAAAAAAAAGCAGTTCCGGCGGTTTCCATTTTCACTGTGGGCATTTGAAGCCCACAGGCATTTACTTCCTGGATGCGATGACGCTGAGCTCCCAGCATCCACCGCTCCATCTTGCACATGCTCATTGAGTGTCCTCTTTGTTTTCCTTCCTCTTGCCTCGTGTGCTATAGTGGTAATGGCAGATAGAGCTGCCTGCCCACTTTCAAAATGGAAATTTTGGACACGCCCTCATCACGTGACCGGCGTCCTCCTTCCAAAATCTCACGAGATTTCGGCATGACTGTGTCCCCCATGAATTCCTGGGAAATAGCTAAAAATAAAGTTCCCAGGGACCATTGCGAAGCCGATAAACATGCCTACTCCCACAGGAGGAGAGCCCGGAAGTTGGCATAAACATTAAAAATAAAAGGTAAATACTGCATATTATTTTATTTCAATGGTCATAACTGCATCTATGTTCCAAAGCCATTTGAATAAGATGAACTTGCAATTTTCTGTACAAAACCACTTTAATTTTTTTTTTTTTATCACTTTTATTCCCATTACAAGGAACGTAAACTGGAATGGAATTTATTGTGACAGGTCCTCTTTATGGAGAGATGCAGGGTCAATAAGACCCCACATCTCTCCTTGAGGCTGAAAAGCATGATAGAGAAAAAAAATATAAAAAAATTTACTGATCTCATGCCGATAGCTTTGTTTACTTCCAGGAACCCCTGGGCATGATGTCATAACATCGCACCCAGGCCTCCGAAGGTCATAGATGTATAACTCTGAAAAGTTTACCAGAAATCTCTATCGCCGTTATCCGGCACTGGCCGATTCTTTCTCTGGGCCCCCGAAGGCGACAGGAGGGACAGCCCCTCCCATCGCCTATAAGAACGATCAAGTGGTGGAACTGCCACTATGATCATTCTTATTGTGCACAGAATCACCAGCTGGAAAGAATGCTATCTGAATTCAGAGATCCCAGCACAAAGTCAAGGACATCATATGACACCCAAAGGCAGGGTTCTCAAACTAGTGGCTCTCCAGTTGTTGCGAAACTACAAATCCCATCATGCCTCTGCCTGTGGGAGTCATGCTTGTAACGGTCAGCCTTGGAATGCTTCATGGGACTTGTAGTTTTGAAAATGCTGGAGGGCCACCAGTTTGAGACATCTGCCCTAAGGTATTGAAGTGGTTAGAAACCATGAACTTTTTTTTTTTTTTTAAATTCCTGTAAAATCTGTTTCTTAGAGTACATTACAGGGCAGTTTTATTCTTCGATGATTGGGTCTGGAATGCTGCCTTGAGGTGGACACTAGTAAACAAAGCTGTGAATTACTACTAGCAGAGTCCACCTCATGTGATAGAGGTTTAAGTCTTACAGGATTTTAATCTTAAAGGCCTGTGATGTCCAAAAGCAATGATGGGGCTTGTTTAGACTAGCATTGCCTTCTGAAGTGATCAATTGTGGCTCACGTTACAGAGAACATTTTGACAAGCAATGAGGAGGCTGTATGTCACCTCCTCACCGTCTGTTTAAACCCCTAAAAACCTGCACCACTGTGCTGGTTGTGTAGTGGCCCCATTCACTTGGGTCACATTTGGTGGGCGGTACTTGCATGTGGTTGTGGGGTGTATATGGAGCAGTCCCATTAACTTGAATGGGTCACGCTCAGTGACTAATACTGCCAGCTAAACATGACCAGGTTTACTACTCTTGCTGCAGTAGGCGTACATCCCTATCTGCTTTTGCACCTTAAAAAGGGAGCCATGGGGGGGGGGGGGGGGGGGCGCTGAACTATATGTTTTTACTGTTGAGCGAGAGCATTTTTCTTCACTGGATTTTGTTCACCTTTAAAATTAAAGGGGTTGATTTACTGAAGAGAAATAGACTGTGCACTTGCTGATTTCCATCACCCAATCATGTGTAAGCAAAAATGCTGTTTTTTAAAAATTTTCCTTTCAATTAATTGGGTATTCTATGTGAAATATAAAAAAAAAAAAAAAAAAAAAACTTTACCGAAGTTACAAAGCTCTGAAGCAACTGCAAAGTGCACAGTCGATTTGCCTTTAGTAAAATCAACGCCCAAGTGGGAAATTTAAAATAAACTTTGTGTTAGATGGGCTTTTAATTAGTAGATTGCTGTCCCTCAAAGGGCATCCTCACAGTGTGCTTCATGCATGATGTTCTACAGACCAAAACTTGGAGACAAAAGAAGGTACTGACAAATTGCATACCCTGGATGTTTGACAGATGATAGATATCCACTAATCCATCTACGTCATTAGCCCACAGATGATCGAGAACAGATGGAACAGTCAAAATGGATCTGGAATCTCTAGCCATGTTTTTTGGACCAGACTTCTGAGGTATGACAAACCGACATGGAGGGATAAGGTTTTGTTAAGGCAGAAAATGGCAGAGCCTATAACCAGAATGTTCTTTCCTAAAGAAATGGGCCAAACAAAATTCCCAGGTGTGGTCAGTCATCATATAAAACAAACCTTAAAAGTGGAGTGTAAAGTGAAGATTTTGGCAGGCCAAGACAGTCTAGACTAGTGACCCTTTTTGACCCTTTTCCTAGTTGATGCAGGCTGCTCCAGGACAAGGCACGTGTGCATTCCATCAATAAGGGTATAATAGCTTGGGAGAGCCTTTAGGGAATAATACACCCTACCTGTTTGAACCTTCGGAAATCAGTTGATGTACCATCATCCTCCTCAGGAGGTGCAGTCAGAGAAAAAAACAAGGTGTGGGATTTTGGGAGAGAGAATAAGAGTGCTCTATAGGCAGATTGCCCTACATATAAATTCAGACTATACTACTAAAAAGTGTAGACAGCACCAACAGCGGGTCCATGTGTTGGTGAAGGAAATGGTTTGTTTGGACCAGCCTGGTCCAAACATTTAAAAAAAAAAAAAAAAAAAAGGTAAACGTAACCTGGTGTTAGGCTTTAAACCCTCACATATACCCAATGAAGTGAACAGCCTCAAATGATAGGAGGGATGACACAAACTTCCCTACATAAGTTTTACATGTATATCTTCTGTCTTCATATTTATATACTGTTTAGAAAGGCACCTCCTGTTAGGACATTTTCTCTTCCTTTTCTACACTGCGGTGAAGGCTGGGCATACAGCCAAGACAGCCGATTGGAGGAAAGGCACACACCCCCTCTCCTCATAGGTAGAGACTTTCAGCTATGATCATGAAATAGTTCAGGGCTCTACTAATCTATTCATGGCATCCTCCCCACACAAAACTCTGTCTGGCTTCATTATCTGTTACAGAGAATGTGTCAGGTGTGATCAGGCTGATAGAACGAGACAGCTATGGGACAGTGTGCTTTGAAGAGAGATAGCAAAACACTGCAGGTATATGTGCCCAGCTCAGATTTCATGAATCAGGTTTACATCCACTTTAATGTAAACACTTCAATACATAAAAATACATGCTCACTGAAAATAAATTTTTTACATACAGATTTTTCCTGTAAGTGCTGTATTGTGCTTTTGTATATATTTTATTGATTATGGTCAGGACAAGCCAGGAGACTATAAAATGGTGCATATTTTGCATTCTGCCTTTTTAGGCTGTTTTTAATATTTTCCAGTTACCCCTTAACTTCTGTAGAAAATACATTTACTGGGCTCAATATAAAATTGACATGTAATAAGTCAGAGTATTGATTCTTCCCTTTCACTCTGTAGAGCTGTGCCCTCTTCCACTCTACTCTTTTTGGAAAACCCATAGTGCTCTGTGATTTGTCAAATGTGATTATCTTTTGGTGGGAGGGGGGGATTATATAAATCTTAAAAAAAAAAAAAAATTGACCAAAACCATCAGTCCTTTTTTTTTTTAAGATATTTTAATTGTAAAAAGGGAATAAAAAAAGGAGTGTACTGCAATTAGACTCCTCTCTATACCTCACACCTCTGTAGGAAGGTCTTTGTTAGCTGCTACTGTCTTTGGGTCAATGATCTTCTCAAACATCAAAGGGGAAATTCAGAAGCAGGCCACATCCTGTGAAAGATAATTCAGCATACAGTGCAGCCAGGTACAAATTTACATTACACCCCTTTCCTTCTGCTTTATATAGAGGTAAATCAGACAAACGCTTCCTTTCAGCTATGTAATCTAAACTTAATGGTGCTCCCTTCCCAAGAGGTACATGTAAGTGCGTCTATTTCACAGCAAAGCATGTTGGGTCCACAGTGGTTGCATGCATCTCGGGAAACCCTCACTACCCAATAATGTAATATGAAACGGACCTTCAATATAACTGGCTAGATTTGTGTACTCATGTTCATTTTCAACTCTGTCAGTTACTATTTTTGTGAGAGGATCCCATTAATTTTCACTTACTGTCAAGTTTGGAGACAATAGCATGGTTTCAGAAGGGAAGTGTATGAACACATAGGGGCTGTTTTACTAAAGGCAAATATACGGTGTATTGCAAGTACACACACAAGGAAAATAAACTACATTTTTGTTTGTACATGGTTGGATAATGGAAACTAGCAGAGCATTCCCTCATATCTAGAGCAAATGCACTTAGTGTGTACTTGCAGTACATTCTCCTTTAGTAAATCAACCTCAGTGTTTTAAAACCACCTTTTCAGCAATTAAAGTACCATAAGGTACCATTTCCCCCCACTACCTACTATCAACAGGTTCAAGCACTGCTGTGAGAAAATTTTTTGGGCTCCCATTCCACTGCTAAAAGATAGCCTTTATGGTATGCCAATATTTTATTGTTCAGAATATGAAGTTTGGGTCAGAAAACAACCACACCTTTGACTTCCATTCCAAATTGAAACCTAGATTTATATTACTAAATAAGAGAAAAAAATAAAAAAAATAAAAAAAATAAAAAAAAGGGGGGGGGGGGGGGGTGATTGAAGTGTGCTACATGTACCAAAGTTGGTCAAGCAGGATGCACAGTAGGTTCTTACTGACCAACAGCTTTTGGCTATTACAAGCATTATTAGGCCTCATGCACACGAGACGCAGTTAAACGCGCGTTCAGATGCAGTTGGACAGTTTTTTCAACTGCCCCTGAACTCATTCAATGTTATCCTATGTGTCCATGCACACAGTCTCGTTTTTTTTCCGTTTTTATGCAGTTGCGTTTAATCTCGTTTTTCCAGAAGCAAAAAAAAATGCGTTCAGAAGCAAAAATTTCCACGTTTCAGCCGCAAAACGCGGTAAAGCGCGGCAAAACGCCGCTACTGCGTTTAGCCGCGTTTGCGTTTATATGCGTTTTTAAAGGTGACCTTTTTTTTTTACATTAAAAATCTCAAAAAATGATTGCAAATGATGAAAAACCATTAGAAAAATATTTTAAACAATTGCAAGTGGACAATCCACAACTTGTGGCAAGTGACATGGCAGGTGGCAAGTGACGTGGCAAGTGGACAATCCACAACTTGTGGCAAGTGACATGGCAGGTGGCAAGTGATGTGGCAAGTGGACAATCCACAACTTGTGGCAAGTGACGTGGCAGGTGAAGTGGCAAGTGGAAAATCAACAACTTGTGGCAGGTGACGTGGCAAGTGGACAATCCATAACTTGTGGCAAGTGACGTGGCAAGTGGACAATCCATAACTTGTGGCAGGTGACGTGGCAAGGGACGTGGCAAGTGGACAATCCACTACTTGTGGCAGGTGATGTGGCTGGTGACGTGGCAAGTGGACAATCCACAACTTGTGGCAGGTGGCATGGCAGGTGACGTGGAAAGTGGACAATCCACATCTTGTGGCAAGTGACGTGGCAGGTGATGTGGCAAGTGACGTGGCAAGTAGACAATCCACAACTTGTGGCAGGTGATGTGGCAAGTGACGTGGCAGGTGATGTGGCAAGTGACGTGGCAAGTGGACAATCCACAGCTTGTGGCAGGTGGCATGGCAGATGACGTGGAAAGTGGACAATCCACATCTTGTGGCAAGTGACGTGGCAGGTGATGTGGCAAGTGATGTGGCAAGTGACGTGGCAGGTGATGTGGCAAGTGACGTGGCAAGTGGACAATCCACAACTTGTGGCAGGTGATGTGGCTGGTGACGTGGAAAGTGGACAATCCCCAACTTGTGGCAAGTGACGTGGCAAGTGGACAATCCAAAACTTGTGGCAGGTGACGTGGCAGGTGATGTGGCAAGTCACGTGGCAAGTGGACAATCCACAACTTGTGGCAGGTGACGTGGCAGTTGGACAATCCACAACTTGTGGCAGATGACGTGGCAAGTGGCGTGGCAAGTGGACAATCCACAACTTGTGGCAGGTGCCGTGGCAAGTGACACGCTAAATACAAGTACACTGCAGCTCTCACAGCTGCTGCTACTCACTCTGGTCTCACAAAATTGCTGAAATAGTTAATACTGTTTTTTTGAGCTGGGGAGGGTCTATGATGTTAGCTTAACTAAACGCTTCTAGACGCAAACGCGGTAAAACGCCGCTAAATCGCGGCTAAACGCGGGTTTCAACATGTGTCCAGCAGCGTTTGCATCTGCGTCTCGTGTGCATGAAGCCTTACAGCATCAAGAATGCCTCCCACTTCTGCCCTCCGCTAAACTAATGTGTGCAGTTGTACAAACAATGGGAGAGGGTCCTAGCAGCCACCAAATCCACATATAAAAACACAGTGTCCCAAGTCTTAGGGGTCCAGTGTGCTGCTGGACAATCTACACAAAATGATACATTAGCCCCTGGATTTTATTTTATGGCACTGGGTATGCAGGGTTCATCCAACAGTTGCAATGATAGGAGCACCAAATGACAAATAGAAGGGGAGTGTGTGAAGAAGCAATGATCATGCAGGGTAAAAAAAAAAAAAAAAATCCCTCAACAGAATACAACATTGGGGTACCGTATTAGTTAGCACTACAGAAGAAAAAAAATAAATAAAAACGTGTGAGTACTTTTTTTCAGATAATTGCAAAAATGAGCAAACAGTATGACCAGGCAGCAGGAAAAACGAATAGTATTCTAGGATGCATGACTAGAGAGATCACCAGCAGGAGGATGGAGCTTCCGATTCCTCTATATAGATCTTTATAATACCGTGTCAAGGTCTGGAGACCTCGCTTACAAAAAGATATGTGACAAGACAGAACAAATCCAAAGACCAGTAACAAAAATGGTAAAAGGTCTGGGGGATAAAACATATCGAGAGCGACTTTAGGAATTTAACATGTACAGTCTAGAGGAAAGAAAAGGGAAGACATGATTGAAACCTTTAAGAATACATCAATTGGGTGAATAAGGTTCAGGAGGGCAGTTTTTTCAATATGAAACCAAAAACACGGGACATGACCTCAAATTAGCTGGAGGAAAGTTAAAAACTCATCTTAGCATTTTACTGAAAGTAGTTGCTGGAATTCTATTCCAGGCATCAGAGGCAGTGAGACAGTCAACATTAAATGGCTTGATACATGCCTGGGACAAAGATCTATACTACTATAAAAAATAAAATAAAAAAAAACAAACAAAACCCAGGCAGACTTGTACTACTTGCTCTCTTTTTCTGCTGTCACTTTTCTTTAGGTAGAATATTATCATGTGTATAGCAGGGGTTGCACTTAACGGAAATACCTGGAAATATGTGCAGAAATGTATGAAAAGATCCAATTATAAAGAGCTTTCTGGGTTTGAGTTGCCCTGAATTGCATTTTTTGTACAAAATGAGCACTTAGGAAGTGAAAAGAGGCAAAAAAGGAGTAAAGAAGCAATGTTGAGGTCAGCTTCAAGTCTTTTTTTTTTTTTGGTAGACAGCAGAGAAATGTTTATCCATGTTCCTACAGACATGGTATGGACACTGAAACTGATTAATGTAAAGATCCTTATTCATAAAGAGCAAATGAAGCATGCCATTTTAATATATATATTTTTTTTTATTTCTGCAAAACGCACATTTTTTTTCCAGCACATAGCACAAACCCTAGATATTTAAATATAAACCCAACATTTAACCACCCTCACCAGCTCCGTATGCTTGGCCTGGTTGCCTGTGTCTGGAAAGAGTTACATTATATTTGGCTTTGCAATAAATCTGCACTTCGAGGAGCAAGCGTGGGCTCTTCATTTAAAAAAACCGATGGTCCCTTTTAACATGGTTGCCACACCTCCCTCACTTTGCTTCATGGCTTATTCAGAGACACTGCTTTCTGCAGGAACATTTTAAAACCAGTTACAAAGTCCAGAAATAAAATTAAGAAATAAATAGAACAAATAACTATGGCTGATCGTTGTAGGTCTCTGCAGCATTGTAAATATTTAAAACTGGTTAAAAAATAAAATAACCTGGAGTTAACACACAGTCACTGCCATTTTGCCTCCATAAAAGCACAGGAGGACATTCTGTGGCCTGAGCTACTGTAAGTACGCAGCCTATTGATTAACTAGGAGCTGCAGAAATGACCAAAGTATGAATAGTAGCTCATGCCACAGTAATGTCACTGGTCTCAGACAAACCAGTAGACCCGAATATTGGTTTAGCACACAATAACGGTCTAGGCTACAATATAGAGGCAAGAGACACTTAAGAAATTCAGGTACATGCGGCTTCTTTCCCTCTGTCACGCGAAATTATATATATATATATATATATATATATATATATATATATATATATATATATATATATATATATAATTCCCCCCTCTGTTGCAGAGCGAATAATGCAGGTGTTGCAAGGCTGCAGGCCCCTTTTTATTGCATGTACAGTAGGTGACGCTGCTGGGGTTACTGAAGCGCTTATACTGAAGAGAAAATAATTACATACAGTGACAAAGACACATTACCACAGGGATCATTTCCTGTATTATATCAATATTCGTGTCGTGTCAAATTTACCTATTCGGGCAAAGACTGTAAAATAAAAGATCAAGTTGGCACCAGAATCTTGTGGTGTCCGTTAAAACCAAACCACCCTCTCCCACCCCACAAAGGAATGTGTTATGACTAATGGACCAGCAATAATATACAATTATACACACACATTGTATGTATCCTTACATATAAAAGTGTGTAAGTTCATACACACACCTGCTTTGTGCTCTTAGCCGTCTCCTCTTTCTGACTGGGAGCCCTAAATAATAAAATGGGCGGCAGGATCCTGCAATCCACTGGCTAGACTTTGCAGGTCATTTTTCTTAGTGGAGGAGTAAAAATGGGCGTACAGAGGGCCCTAAGGGTGCTTAGCAGATCACTGGGGAAACCTCTGCCCGGCCATGGAGGTAATAACTGAAGAAACATTGCTGGTATCTCAAAATGATCACATCTGCAGATCTTCATTTTAGCAGATAATGTGCATGAGACTTTCATAGAACATGTAAAGCAGGGTTATGGTCTGTAGAGATGACCTCCAAAGCTTATGGAGCAGCACTGAAGGACTTAAAATAGTGCAATGATCAAAAATGTCCAGTGATATTCCATGTCCACTTGTGGTGTGGAATGGGCTCACTCAGATCAGGTCTTGTGCTCAGATTTGCTCCCATCACCCATTTCATTCAAAGTTGGGCTTGGAAATAACAAATATATAGGTATATTGTACAAGGGGCTCAGTTATTCTCAAAAAGGGACAGAAGGTCATCATTGCCACTGTTTGGAAGGTCCGGTGGCCCCAGGTACGAGAGCAGCTCATCTGGATTGGTCAGTTCAGGGAGAAGCTGAAGGAAAAAAAAAAAATATATACATTATTATGAATACAAGCTGCCAAACGCTGATGAAACAGCATAGGAAGATGTTTCAAGTACTCATACATATATAATCCTGTGAATGTCGTTTAAAGTTCACTATAGGCCATGGGACTCTATAAAGATTCCTGTAGACAACATACTGCAACATGGAAGAGGCCTTATTTACATCCACTTTTTTTTTTTTTTACCACCGATATGGTTTATTTTATATTTACATTTTATAAACAATTACATGCAGACCACGATGTCCAGCAAAAGTGACATCAAAAAACGGGAATTTGGAAAGGGGTGCATACCATGGTCAGCAACTATTCCCTTTTGATTTTTAAACTGTTGCTGCAATTCCTCAAACTCCCCTGGTAGTGTTTTCCTAGCCTCGGTCACCATCACTTTTACTAGATAGCTTGGCCCACATGTAAAGATAGGAGGAAAAATATAAATAGAAGGAATGTAAAAATAGGGGGGGAAAAAAAATTGAATATCCATAATGGAAACTACTACCACCGCCACCACATGCAATAACCACATACAGTTATACTATTTGTTTTGACATTCCTTTGCACATGTTAGGTCTGAAAATCACTTAAAACCCCCAAAACCTACAATTCCTGAAAGCAGAGACCCTGGTGGCAGTTGCAAAGATCTTACATGATAATTACATTTCTGTTTATTAAACCTATATTTTTAATTTAAAAAAAATAGACAAATTGAATTTACTGCATACAAACAATATTAACCAATGTTTTGCCCAAAAAATTTAAATACATTTTTTTAATATTTTAAGTACCTAGCTAACAAATATGTAAAGCCTTAAAACTGTGCAAGCCTGTGAAACCGTGTAAAAAACTGCAGTACCCAAAATTGTCCAACCACTAAAAACTAAACCGCAGCTGTTAAAAACAAAAAAAAAAAAAAAAAAACAAACAAAAAACAAACAAACACACCTGCAATGCAGTGGCATAATGTGCTAGTATGCAGCGCTACTAGTGCAGTATGAAATCATCACCATGGAACTAAGCCCTCCAGCGCTGTGCTTTCACCGCTGAAAGGGGCCGACATCTTCCCCTGGCTTTTCTTCTGGGTTCACGCGCTCCAGCTATTTGATTGGCCTGAGACGTCATGAGGTCACTCCCACCCATGCGCATGGGAGCCTTCTGTTCCAGCACGAAGCTCTGGCAAGGTATGACGAACCTTCAGAGCGAATGCATCGGTGACGCAACTGGCTGCATCCAGTGTGAATATCTCTTAACCACTTAAGGACTGCCTCACACCGATATACGTTGGCAGAATGGCATGGCTGGGCACAAGCATGTACCTCTGTACGTTGCTTTTTAAGTGTCCAGCTGTGGGTGGGGAGCGTGCTGGTGTCCTGCGATCAGGTCACACAGCTGAAGAACGAGGAGAGGTCTGCGTAAACAAACCTCTCCCCGTGCTTCCTACTGTGGCTGTCACCAATCGTCTGTTCCCTTTTATAGGGAAAGACGATCAGTGACGTCACATGCCAGGCCACGTCCCTCTACAAAAAAAAAAAAAAAACGCAACGTCATACATAACACCTACACTGCCCCCTAGTGGTTGACTCCTTCACTGCCAGTGTCATTTACACAGGAATCAGTGCATTTAAATAGCACCGATTGCTGTATAAATGACAATGGTCTCAAAAATGTGTCAAAAATGTCCGAAATGTCTGCCATAATGTCGCAAAAACCGCAGAGGTGATCAAATACCACCACAAGAAAACTATTTGTGGGAAAAAAAGGATGCCAATTTTGTTGGGAGCCACGTCGCATGACCGCGCAATTGTCAGTTAAAGCGGCACAGTGCCGAATCGCAAAAAGGGGGCTTGGTCCTTCGGCTGCAAATTGGTCCGAGGCTTAAGTGGTTAAACGGTGCACGTTTAGGAGATATTTATTTTACCTACAGGTAAGCATTATAGGCTTGTTTGTAAAAATTACCAAGCGAGGTTTACTACTGCTTTAATTTAAAGTCATCAGTGAATGATGACCCAATAACCACTGCTCACTCCAGAGTGCATAGCGGTACATGTATATGATACGAATATGTGGTAGTGTCGTTTTTGTACTTGTTTGATTTTGTATGTTTAGAGAAGGAGGTGGCTTCTTTTAAAATATATTTTTTTAATCCATTAAAAGTTTATTTTATTTAAACAGTTTCAATTTTTTTTTTACTTAAAATTTATTGCCATTACAAGGGCACATGTACTTTTTAAGAAGACATCAGGGGATCAAACAGACCACCAAGTTCACCTCACACTTGATCAATCCCAAACAGATGTAGTGATCTGGTGGCTATACAGCTCACCGAGTCACTTCTACATAAAGGCCGACAGCCAGCAGAGAAAAAGTAAAAAAAAAATCCCAGCGCAGCCAGACTTAATAGCTACTGTAGCAGTGGGAGGGTTATAAATGTGCTTCTGTTTTTTTTTTTTTTTTTTTTAATCATGTCGTCAACTATCTGAGGCAGAGAAACCCTGCAATGGGTAGAGTAGCACTGTTGCATTATTTTAAATTCCCCTAGCTTTAAAACAAAACAAAAAGGGAAGGGATAGTGGCATGATACATTGACTTATATTTGACATTTGCTGGCAGCTCTAAAAGCAGATTTTTTTTGTTTCTTTAAGCAAAAAATAAATTTAAAAAATGTATATAGGAGCCTTACATCAAGTGGGGGTTCGTTCACATCTCCAGGACCCGAGATTGCAACTGAGGGGTTAAATGCCAGATCACCCCCAGGCTGAGCCATATTTGGTCTTGCTTGGTTCCGGTGGTGTAACTGCGGCGACTGACTGTTCATGTTGGAGGTGTGGAGTGACTGTACTTGATTATGGGATGGATCTATCCGCCCTGTGCCAGGCATCTGTATACAAATGAAAACTGATTAACAGTTGAAAAAAATATTCTTGAACACATACATGTATAAACATGACAGCACTCCTGTATTTTATCCCTCAATTAATTTATCATGACAGCACTTTTCTAAACAGACATGAACTCTGATCGATTTCAATTTAAAGTGGCCACATAACCCCAATGCAAAAAGTTTACTGCCACTTTTGTGCCTGTATCAGACAGAACTATTGTATTGTTGATAAGGTCTGAATAAGAAAAGACTTGCTCCCACAATGCAATAGAAACTTCTCCAACTATATAACCCAATTTGAGATGGCATGATCCTTTGGAAGAGGCAGGTGCAGACATATTCAGGGCCTTGGCTGCATATTACAGCATAATTAAAAAGGAAAAGACTAAAGTTTTGTTAACTACACAATAAGGTAACAAAATGGAAATACACCATACAAAATACACTGCAATCTACCCTAAGATTCATTACTGTTCACAATGAGCTACTGTAAAAGTTGGGTGTATTGCAGGCAGCTTAGTAGAAAATGCTTAATCCTTCACCTAGATCTGACACACCTTACCAGGAAGAGCATAGTATTGGAATAGAAAAGGCTGACGCAGAGAAAATCCTGTGCCCTTTGACTTGCATACTCCAAGATTTCAGGGACCAAATAAAGAATACCAAGTTAAAGAACACTGGCCAAATGGAAATTTCCTGATTTCACTAGATACAACCAGCTAACTTGCTGTCAAACTTTGTGCCAGTGTCCATCCCTCCACTGCATAATGGAGATGAACAGTACAACTTGGGTATGAGATGTAGCAAAGGAAAGCCCTAGCTTTTCTGAATCCTCCACATTAGCCCATGATCAGATTAATTTACTGCATACTTCCATCTGGGAAGAGTCCTGTTCTTCAGCCTTAAACAGCAAAGAGGCAGCAACAGGGTCTTTGCACAGAGACTCTACTGTCTAGGTTGTCAAGATTTTATTGCAATTTATGCAACTTAAAATCTTTGTGGAACAATCTACTCCTAATGTCCTCCCAGCATGGAGAAAAGTTGCTCTAAACCATAACCACCGTACATTTTCAATTTTTAGAAGTTACCAGCAATCCTTTATTTCCACTGGGCTACAGAACTACTGGGTAATTCTCTTCAGTTGTAATGAGTCTTCAAGGTGCCGATTTATAGTGCTAGTGTTTCTCAAAAGACCTCCAACCAAAAGTATTTATCAACAATATAGTTGTGTGTTGAAGGCTGCTTTCACACTGCTAGTTGCAAAAAAAAAAAAAAAAAAAAAAAAAAAAAAAACCCACACTAAAATAAAAACACCAAAAAAAAAAAAAAAAAACACACGGATAAAAAACATTTTTTTGGCGCTTTATGCACCTGTTAAAAAAAAAAAAAAACACCCTCACCAAGAGTGCAACGGCGGGTACGTTTTTGCCACGTTTTGGACAAGGTTTCCATTCATTTCAATGGGGAGATGCTTTTTTATTTATTTTAATGCATCAAACATGCAACAAAAGTGCAGCAGGCAGAACTTTTAAAAATGCAACTGACCTGCAACTGGCTGGTGTGAAGCGTTCTATAGAATTTAGTTGTCATCCATTTTTCTTCCTAATTTAGTAAGGCAAAAATGGAAGAAAAAAAACAAAAACAAAAAAACTGATCAGTGTGAAAGGGTCCCAACACTCAGGATTTATGTACATTAGTAACAGTTGTGATAGGGACAGGGAGAACAAAGCTTCAGGATGGGTTCGTGTATAGTCAAAGCGGCAGTCTAATATTGGTGTCTGGTACGCTTTTTGCCTTCTACATTTTGGAACAAAATTCTAAAGATTACAGGCTACAATTAATAAGTGTACATAGCTGTGTATACTCTGACAGGTTCAACCTCAGCTTGTGTAAATCAGAAGTTCTGACAGCATCTAGAATTTACAAATAATGGTAGCCAAGTATTTTGACTCTGGAAAAGTCCTTGGCTGCCATTATTATGCTTATACAACATCTAGAATTTTAGAATTCACATGCCCACTATATAATTGAAAAAAAAAAAAATAAAATATATGTCTCACAAGCAGTGCCATTACTACGCCTCCTTATAGAGGCTGAGGTTTGCTATTACTAGTGCTTTACATCTTTGTAAATTTCTAGGAGTACATTTTCCCCATTCTGCAAACTGACTTTCTGCACAGACGCCATCTTTGATATTATTCCCCATCATTAATAGCTCACCTGTCCGGTTAGCGAGGGTCCTCCAGGCTTCTCCTGGTTCATCATGGAGCTTGGAATGTCAGACTGGTAAGAGATGGGTGGAGGACCACCGGTGTTAAAGTCATTCATTGTTGGGGTGCCAGGATTTGATGAAGGGAAACTGCCTTCAGGGAATCCCCCTGGATTTTGGAAAGTGGGGCCTACAGACAGAAATAGCAATGTGAATGGACATATTAACCTATCCCTTGCATAGCACAAGCAGAAAAAAAAATTCAATTTTTACTGAATGACGAACTATTCTATATAGAAAACATGCAAATATATTTAAAACACCCCCTGACTGCAAGAGAATACGCAGTATTATGCAAAATTTTCCTGACTATCATTGATTTTTTTAGTCCCGAATATAAAAGACAGAAAATAAAAATGTATGAAACAGGATACACATCGTTTAAAGACAGAATTGTCCAAACTGGGAAAAGGAAAAATAGATTTCCTCTGCAATGGGACACAGATTGTGAAATTTTTTTATATATATATTATATATATATATATATATATATATATATATATATATATATATATATATATATATATATATATATATATATATATATATATATATATATATATATATATATATATATATTTATTTTTTTTTAAATAATAATCTGGCAGGGGTTATAACCATCCCTTGTGCTATCCAAAATGAGAAAAATAAAAAATTAACCTATAGTTCTACGTTAAATCACACTCTCCTGTATGCATGCTTGAGCTAAGGACAGTTGGGTTCCAGGAAGTAAATTGCTACATGAATCTTTTTCCCTTACTAAAAATGGCCACAGCCAGAAATGCTAGGGAAGCGATTTCTCAACAAAATAAAGCAGAGACATGGATGCATGGGGTAGTTTGCTTTGATTATTAAAAATGAATTCAATAGCGTTTTTGGTTTATGGTGCTCAGAAGCAGTGAAGATTTGCTTTAAGAATTACTAGCCTTTATGACTCACCCTGCTGGTTGCTGTAATCAGCTCCATTGCCTCCCGACTGCATGCTGTTGAATGGAGAAGAACTTGGTCCCAGTGCAGCAATCATCTCCATGACGTTCGGCATTACCATGTGTGCCGGGCTGAGACTTCTACAGCGCTTCAGAACCGGTCCATCTGCCTCCTCCTTTATATGAGTATCTGGCTTCACTGGGACTGGCTTCCAGCAACATGAAGGATCAATCGTAATTTCTTCATAGTCATAGCTAGGGCGGCAACAATAAAATTGGAGTCACTTGTAAATTTACAAAATAAAAAATAAAAAACACCCACGTTGGTAATAAGACGATCATGTAAATTAAACACAAGTACCATTGCTGCTTAACACATATGAAAGCACTCATTTGTGGAGAAATTCCTTTATATCTCATTACTACAGTATCACACTGCTTTTGGTAGCAGCAGTGATTGGGTTAAAAAGGGGGAGCAAAAAGGAGGAGCTCCGCAGGGTGCTGCCCCTTCATTGTCCTATTCCAAGACAGAAGCAGTTCCTTAACTGAGCTGTACTGTTTAACGGCAAAGTCATCTTAGATCTGGCTAAGACATTTGGCAGAGATAGCTGAACCATGAAAACGAGCAAAACACAGAATTATATATCCTTTAACAAAAAAAATAACAAAAACAGTATTTCAACTGTGCATTTAGCCATTTGACTGAAATTGCATTTTACTAATAAATTCTTCCAGCATTTTATACTTACTTTTGAATATAGAGGAGAGTCCCCAGCATGTACTGGTCAACTTCCAGGCCCTCCAAAAGGGCAGTTTTACTGTAAAGAGACCACAAACATTTAGCATTGGAATATCAGATATGTGAACACAATTGAACATCAGAGGTATCAAAAGCAAATTATACAGCTAAATTTAACAAGTGAAAAATACCTTACATCGAGGAAAAAAATAAAAATAAAAAAAAATAAAGTTAAAAAGAAGTATTCTCATGGGGTCATATTAGTTTCAAACAAGGATTTGATTTCAATTTCAGACTCAGCTGTACATTCTTTACACAACTAGGGTGGAATTATCAACAAGTGGTATCACAAGAGCCTTTACTTCATGGCTGTAACCATACCTCATGAAAGTATCCAATGTAATCCCGCCTGCCCTACTGCCTTCTACAATAACACAATGCACACAATTGCAGCCTAGTAGGATTCAAATAAATAATAAATAATAAAAAATAAAAGCTTACCGTACTTCTCTCAGCATTTAGAATTGTGAAGGGCTGAAAGTGCTTGGCAAAATGAGGAATTGTAAAAATGGGGGAAGCAGTTTTGTACTCATTTACTTTTAGGCCGTTTTCACACTGAAACCGCCGGCCATTAGCGCTAAAGCACCGCACGTTTTAGCAGGGTGCTTTTTTTATTTAAAAAAAAAAAGGGGGGGTTAAAAAGTCCAGCTTTGTGGTGCTTTGACCATCCATTCTAATTGGTAGTGCTATAAATACAGTGCCCCCAACCCGCCTGAAAGATGCTGATTGCAGGACTTTATCAGAAACGTCCCGCAAGTGCACCACCCCAATGTGAAAAGACGCACGGAAATGAATGGGAGGCGGTTTTCAGGTCAAATGGACCCAAAGCAGCATCTATTGCCCAATGAAGATTTGATATTCAAGTCACATATATGCAATTCACCTGCCAGATTCCAAGGCACCATTGTACAACAGGGGCCTAGGATAGTAGGGACTCAAGGGATTTTTATTTTTTTATGTTGATGCTTACAGGCATTACAAAAAGGTGCCTTCAATGTCATACTGTTGCCTTTTAAAAGGTTTTAGATCAAATTTATTTTATTTTAACTAGGGACTGATCAGCAAGTTCTAGCTGTCAAAGATGAAGGTGGGGCGATTCTAAAGAAGGGTGGCACAGACCCCAAAATTATTCTGGTAATGAGGTTTAAAGGTAGGCAACTCAGTTTGTCATAGAATTATTTAGCATGACAAACGCCAACCCATAAAATAAAGGCCTCAAGTGCTGGTAAACAACAACTTGTACATTGGTTTAGATGTCAGATGCTTTACCAATAAGTGGATAAAAGCAAAACAAACGGATGCAACAGCAGTATGCAATGGAAATCTACTCTTTTTACACAGTAAGGCAAATTGGGACAAGAAGACTGAAGCTTACTTGCACACAGGACATCTCCATGTCCCTCGCTCACAGTTCAGCTGCAGGTACGACTCCAGGTCAAAGCACTGAGGGTTTAAAAAGAAATGTAAAAAGTTATAAGACAAAGTAAAAAACAGATGGAAGAAGAAAAAAAAAAACCAAAAAAAAAAAAAACACACACATTATCTTTAACCAATAACAGATTTGAAAAGTGAGAAAGACAAATAGTAGAAGAGAAAAAAAAAATAAAAAAACACTTTAACAGTGACGGGAAACTACAGTGAATGAGAGGGCAGAATAAAGAGACATCAAATTACCTGAATATGCCGACAGTCATGGCCCCTGGCAGGAAGCTGAATTCGGCGGAAGGTGATTGGACATTTCAGAGATACCTTAATAGCTGTCTGTTCCACCCCATCCTCCCCATTAGGCCCAGGGGTTCCTGGGATGCTGCCACTGCTGAAATTTCTCTTAACTGAGGAAGAAAAAAGTTAATCCTTTCAATAATCTGTACAAATCATAAAAGTAAACAAATAATGTTCAGTAAGGGATACGTGAGTGTTCAGGACATTAGCTTACTTTTGGTGATGCAGTGCTCTGCAGGGAGCAGCCTCTTCTTTATCAAACCTTGTAGGACAGATCTTACAGAGGGACGATGCACCAATTGCAGCACAAAAAGGTGAGACTGCAAAAGAAAATGAAGACAGTTGAATGTTTGGTTGAGAAGAATATACATCAACAATATCCACCCATTCCAAAATATGTAGTACTTCACCACCTGCTTAGTTGCTTGTTTCCTCCAAATCTTGAGATATAAAACTATAGGCAGGTTGTGAAAAGTTGTGGGACCTGAATCTTGTCAAATCCCCCTTAATATTTATTCTGCTTTGTGCTATTATTCAAACCTAAGACTAGAATACTTCTTTAATTATATTATTGCTGATGTAGTCAAGTAGGAAACAAGTCTATAGAGAAAGAGAAAGTCTTGTGCCAACCGTAAGCTAGAGCTTAGGACAAAGTGATGTGCTAAAGAACTGTCTGTACATTGTCAGGCGAGAGATGTTATGAAAATTTATACACATGAAGAGTATGGCCTGGCCTGGAATGGCAATGACCCATGGGTGGGCGGGCCCAGCTATATCTTGTTTTACTATAAAATATGCTGTAACCAAAAATAAATTAAGTAGTGTATAAATGCTGATCTCTGTTGGGTCATTACAATATATATCGTTTTTTTTATTGCTACCTGCGCAGGTCTGAGTGTGGTGGAATGGAGAAATGCTGGTGCATACGGTAATGCAATTAGACAGTAATAAAAGGTGAAGGCTAGTAATAGAGGTAGAGGAGGACAGAGGGTCCTTCTGGACCAAAATGTTTAAAAATAGCCCCTGAATAAGAGAAGTATAAGCTAAAAACCATCAGGGTACATCTACCTACTTGCTTTTAGTTAAGCCCCTTTCACACGGGCGGACCGATCAAGACCACCTGTCAGTTTTTCAGGTAGACTCGGTAGGACTCTCCATTACCCTCTGTGGAAGGACAGGAGCAAATGGACATGTGTCCGTTTACACCCACTGACATCCAATCTTATCTGCTAAAAACAGATTGCTAGGGTTCCCTTCCCCATCCATCTAGCAGATTGGATGGCAGTTGGGTGTCCATCTCACCGCCCACAGAGGAAGAGAGCAGGCTGTGTCTGTATGATTTGAATATACAGAGCGCACACGGACCAGTCATTCGCCTGCTCCGTGGTGGACCAGCGGACAGATTCCCCCGCTAAACAGGCGCACGCCTAGCAGAGTCTGCCCCATGTGGAAGTAACCTAGAGAATGCAATGCAGAGACTGATTGTCACCATGGGATACTTATGTGCGAGACCAGAAGGCACCAAAATGAATCAAGCCATATGTACAGATGGTACAAAAAGTACATACGGTAAGCAAGTAGTCAACAGAGATGTTCAATTAGGAAAGATAAACATACTGTATTGTCCATTTCCTAACTTTAGAAAATGCAAAGCTCAGTAAATTACTTTCTAAACCACCACATATGAGAATTTGGAGTGGGTGGCATGCAACAGAGATTCACAGGCTGCAGACACAACTGGCAGGCAGTATGTTCTTTTATTTACAACCAAAAAGGACGTGTCTGATTAATGAGTGAAAATAAAGATGGAACACAAGTGCTTGTCACAGCCATCCTAGACATTTCTTGTCTCAGGCACTTGAAGTCATAACTTCTAGTTCCAAGTCAGTATCCTTCTGTAGTCAGCGACCCCCCCCCCGCCCCCCCCCCACCCCACACACACACACACACACACACACACACACACACACACACACACACACACACACACACAAATATAGTACTCACACAGCAGCAGGCACTGACAGTAATCTGGATGCTGTTTCTTCCAGGCTGACACACTTGTTTGAGATAGAGGGGTTTATGGGAGGTCTTGTTGTCTCCACGCTCAATGCTCAGTGGTGTGGAATTGACGCTGACCTGGACAGAACACGGCCAGTTTGTGTTCATCTGCCGATCTTCATGATGGTAACATTTGAACTGCAGCTCTAAATCAGGCCTAAGGACGATGCAATGTTAATATCATTAAACTGGAAAAAAACAGTAGAAGATTCAAGCTAGATCCACAATATCTATTTTGAAACACTACAGCAGACACAGGGGTTCTGCCTACAATACCAGGATTCTTGGTCTTTTCAAAAGCATAAAAACGGATTAGCTGCTGTTGGCAACCGCTTCAGACTTAAGTTTTTACTAAGAAATGATGAAAACACATACCGCATCATAAGGGTCTTGTATACAGATTCCCTCAAATGGAACACATGGTTGCTGACAGCCAGGTTATGCTGCAATCGGAAAGGCTCTAGCACAATCCCATCTCTCACTGGGAACGTCAGACGTAGCTCATCATTCGAAGCACCTAACAGCACAAATTTAGAAGTCTGAATTCACACTCAAAAAACAATGACGACACATTCTGTTAAGACCAGAATTTTCAAGGTAGGATAAAATGAAACAAGGCTACCACAGACCTCTTCCTTCTGAAAATGCTAGTTGCCAGGTTTCAATAGTAGACCAGACACTAAATTAGGAACGATAGTAATACTGGTCTACAGACTTGTTCCAGGTCAGCAATTCGAAGCAATACAGCTATTTGGGACAGCCAGGCAAACAGCCTGTGCAGAAGAAGTGGTCAGTAATGGCAGCCCCCAGACTTCCTCGATCAATTCAATCTCACCTGTTGGTGACTGGTGCAGGGTGTTGTGCGGAGGTTTCACATCTTGAAGGAATGGGGACTTGACATCCTGCCCTGGTGACATATATTGTGGAGCTGTGCTACCAGGCGTCATAGGCGGTGTGGGGTTACCAGGCAACGGAGAACTGGGATATCCAGGCATTGAGCGTTGCGGCTGAAAGGAGGAAGGAAGAATACATAAAATTGAAAATTAAATAGTACTTTGGATAACCTAACCATTTTCGGAATGCAAAACAGTTAATGAGCAAATCTGATTCTCACACCTTGATGGTCTTTGAGTGTATTTGTAACTGGTTATTAAATTCTGCTTTAACTGTAAACATCAGTTTTTTGTTTCTCTTTAAGGCCACACCATTTTTTTAATGCTTTTTGCAGAAAACGCATTACAATCCATTTTACATGCAACAATTTCATATCTATGCTTTTTTTCTGCTGCTGCATTTTTGGAAAGCGTCAGGGACTTCAACAATCGCTTATACTGTAATTGGTTGTAATGGGAGCCAAAATCGATAGACGGACCAGGCTTGTGTACCTGAGAAACTTGCAAACACCTTCAACTCTACCTATATAGTAAAAAACACTGCCTTGAATAAATTATGGACTGCTACTGATCTTTGTAGATTTCCTTCTCTAATTGTATTCAGTTAGGTTTCCTAAATAGAATATTAAAGTGCATCTAAATCCAGGATCAAAAAAGTAATTATTGCACTTTACAAGTGACATACAGTGGCTGCATGCCCCCCCCCCCATACTGGTGGGCAGCATAGAAGTGACCCCTTATATCAATGGTCAGTGTAGGCAAGAGATCAATCTGCCTTTGATCTTGTCTCAAAAACACCAAGCAAACCCCAGAAAAAAAACCCCAGTCGACAGGCTGTTCTATAAAAACAAGTGCCTCACAGGAGAAAGGAAAGAAGGATATAATATATAGATATAGACTATACTGATCAAGAATACCTCTAAGAATGATCTAGGGCAGTGATGGCGAACCTTGGCACCCCAGATCTTTTGGAACTACATTTCCCATGATGCTCCACTACACTGCAGAGTGCAAGAGCATCATGGGAAATGTAGTTCCAAAACATCTGGGGTGCCAAGGTTTGCCATCACTGATCTAGGGGGTAAATAAAATAAATAAATAAAAAAAAACACCCCAAAAACAATCATTTAAAGCAACTTAAAGAAAGCTAAAGCCTCCTTCCTCACCCCACTCATAGTTTGACTGTAGGTGAAGTTTCCTCCACTGAAGTTATTGCTTTGTCCATTGTATTGGTCAGTCAGCTGTAGAGAAAACATGGAGGGGATTAGTGAGTGAGATTGATCCATACAACAGGACAAACAAACAGAACTTAATTTATTAGGGTTTCGGAAAGGTCTTTCTCCATAAACAATTTTAGACAAGTAGATTTAGATGGACTACAGCAAATCGTTTTTTCCTTTTGGTTTCAGATAAAGAGATGAAAGCTGACCACTGTAAACCGCTATTTGGTCTGCACAACTTGGTCAGTTGAAGTAAGTTGAAAAATAATAGACATACTGGCTAGAACAGGTGAAAATAAAAGGGAAAAAAAAAAAAAAAAAAAAAAAAGCCTAAAAAAGGAGCAGCCCCAACTTCTAAGGATTGGTCAGCTTCAATTTAAGAGATTTTTGTTTTGGGGTTTAATCCCACTTTAACTGAACACACAGAAAATAGAAGCAGATTGGGGTTCTCATGAACAACTGCTCCAGATTCTACCTGCTCCAGTTTGTTGAAATCTCTCAATGTAGTGAAACGATTTTGTTACCAGATACCATGTTATACCAGAATCCGTTCCAGAGTTCAAAAAAGTTACAGCTACACATTCCATAGAAGAAATTAAAAGTTAGATATAATTTCTCATACAGTTCCACAGTACATTTTCTTCCATAGAAGACGTTCCCTTTACACACACACCTAGGCGTGTCCTTGAGGAGAACACTACACTTAAAAATGTACATCCCATCAACAGAAGACCAGGTTAAATCCCAGACAGTTGCTTTTGCAAGCACATAGATGTAATGAAAAAACCTATAATACACACACATATTTATTTATCAATCATCTACAGCTACTAGCTGCCCATAGATTAACCGTTTGTTCAGCCAAATAAATGGATTCTCCATCCACACAAGTGAGGTGGTTTGAGAAATCCTCCCCACTGTTTTGTATTCTAACAGCAGGGACTCTCTACAAGACATGAGTTAGTTGCATGACTCCAACTGAAATTATCCAAACTGGGTGCCATTTCCAGTTTAAAGATTCAGACTCTGGGGCTATCCTGAACCTGGTACATTACCCTAGGGCAGTAATGGCAAACCTTGGCACCCAAGATGTTTTGGAACTACATTTCCTATGATGCTCATCTACACAGCAGAGTGCATGAGCATCATGGGAAATTAAGTTCCCAAAACATGTGGGGTGCCAAGGTTTGCCATCACTGACCTAGGTGGTTATGGACTAAGCCCGGCATCATAAAGAAAGTCCGGGAGACCTTTGAATAGTCAGCAACCATATTTCTGTAATCACAGGGTTGCTTTAAATAAGGTAGGGTGGCCAAATTTGTGCAGAATATCTTAGCCAGTCAGTCCAAGAATCATAGACCAATCAAATTGACCAATAGTGTCTGACAAAGGTATCCAGCAGTTCACCAAGTATATTTTACCCCCCCCCCCCCCCAAAATAAATAAATAAATAAAAAAAGAAGATTCCTTTTGTGCGTTGAGTTATTTGTATAGCTCATAGTAAATGTAGCACAAAGTTTATTTTCTAGGTTGCTGGTAATCCTGTCAGTTCCCCTCGGTTACCGTTTTAGACTGACCACGCAAAGCACGAAAGCATATCTATGCTGAGTGGCAAGATGGCATCCCTGGGATAGCTGCTAGAAGATACAGGACAATGTACTTGTATTTCCTACAGTTAGACTTGTGGACACTCCCTCTCCTGCCCTGCTATGAGTCGTCCAAGTTAATGTATTGATGTTGTGTTAAAAGACAGCCAATATGTCTTGGGGGGTCAAAGGAACTCCCCCCTTCATCAGGGCTTCAGTTAAAAATAAGGACCTTGAGTGGACTCAAAGGCTTTGCCATTTGAATCGGTGCAATGAAGCAGATTGCTAGATTAGGATCCCTGGCCAGCAGTATCTGCATCAGCAGTGAAAAAAGAAAGAAGTGAAGAACAGTAGGGTAGCCTTGGCTCTTTTGAGCAACCTAAGCTAGTGGGCTCTTCAAATGTTTCTTGCCCTCTCACTACTTTGTTTAAACCCATATCAAAGTGCCTGCGCCTCTTGGATGCCCCCCTTCCCCCCCCCCCCCCAGTTTACATTACTTTTTATTATTTCAACGAAGTACAAAAGTCAACAAGTAAACATGCGATGCCCCTTTTTTCCCCTCATGGGAGTCAATCATACTATACCTATCCACTTGCTATGTAGGTGGATCTCTTCTCTCTCTCTCCTCCCTCCCCCCCCCCCCCATATGGGAAAAGGGTATGCAGTCAAGGTCCCAAATTAATTTTACTGCAGAAACGCATAGAAAGACAATGTTTCAGGACCACACAAGAACCCTTCATCAGGCATATTCACAAAGGGTTCCTGTGTGTTCTTAAAAACACTGTTCTTTTCTTTGGCATCATGCAATAAACAAAAAAGCTTTGCATTTAGAAACAAGCTGAGCTGTTTGCGGATTACATATCCATGTTATACACCTTGACCAATCAGGAGCGTTTCAGCATCCTTTTAACCATTCAGCTGGTTCCAGTATAGTGTGTAAAAAATAACAGTTCACATATGCTTGCTGGTGATGAGACCAGCAAGAAGAGAGCAGGTCTCGTCGCCATCAATGTAAACAAAGCAGCAGTGGAGTGGGGGAACAGTCATCTTTACGAATGGCTGCGATTGGGGCTCATTAGCCACCAATCTCATGCATTCAAAATTACAGGCAGTCCTGGGAACCAGATAGCCGTCATTGAAGTGACCACAAAACGTACAGTCTGAAAATGTGTCTACTACCCAGTGAGATGCAAACAGTACTGTACTATTACAAATGCCCAAGTTTGCATGGAGTCAGAAAGCAGAAGTCCTGGCAGCAAGGAAGACGGCATACAGTGATCAGACACAGCTTCAGCATCCAGCACCTCGATTTAAAAAAAATAAAAAATAATTTGCGCACATCAGAAGAGAATGAGCCCTAACCCCCCCCCCCCCCCTTTTTTTTGATAATGGTAATATTGCTGTCCGAGCTATATTTTTGCTGGTTTCTGCAATGCCTGTGTGAGAAGGTTCTGATGTGCGCCAAGGTTTTTTTTTTATTCTCAATTTTATTTTATTTTTTATAAAAAAGGGGGCTGGATCCTAAAGCTGTGTGTACAAAGCAATCAATGTTTAAAGTGGTATTAAACTCAAAAGTAAACATATATTCAATTGCAGCTTATCAAATCTTAGATGAAGTGGCTGCATTAGTTTTCTTTAAGCTTTTTCCTTTTATTTTCACCTTTTACCTCAATTGTTTGTTTTTCAGCAGAACAAGCTCTCCTGCAGATGTAGCAGTTAGATGATTGAGACAAACCATTTACAACGGACAGTGGGTGCTTACAATGGTCAGCTTTTATGCAAAACCTTTTATTCCAAAAAGGAACAAAAACACTAATGCTCAAACGGACTGCCTAAAAAGCGTGATTTGGATGTCAGCCTATAAATTTGTATCCAACTCTGTTAGTACATCTAACAAACCCTGCCCCCAGACTAACAATGCTGCTGTCCAATGGCCTCTCTGTTGCTTCTAATTTAGGTGGTGTGTTACTGGTCGAACAACCAGATGAAGCGGGGGGAGAGAAGAAAAAAAAATTGAATAAGAACAAATGCAGACATTGCATCTAATACATAACATTTTTGGTTTTGGGCTTAAATACTACACTTATCTACAGCCGGCCATATATGTTCCAGGTTATATATTTTGGCAGTAGTACCTCATTAGGTATAAATAAAACCTACAATTAAAATCAAATAATTTAAGATGGGAGATCAGTCTGCAATATAACTTCCTAAAACTATGCCTAAAAACTGAATGCATATTATCTTTGTGAAGAGGTATAACCTTTAGGAAGGCTAAAAAGGTTTAATGTGCCCAGCTTCATAAAGGCATGACATATACCCTGCAAGCCTGAGCCCAATAAATGAGTTGAAAACAAGACAGTAGTGGGCCACAAGGACAGATGTATAACATAGGAATGTAAAAATATAAAAAAAAGCAGTATAGAAGAAGTAACCTACCTTGTAAAAATGTCCCCCAGGACCCGCCTGGGACATGTACTGCGTCATGTTCTGCTGTACACGATGCCCAGGGTAGGAAGGAGATGGGGCAGACTGTTGAGGGGCAGAAGGGGCATACTGGGCTGCATGCTGTGGATACTGGCCCCCTTGTATGTACTGCTGAGGTGCATAACCCTGTATAAAGAGCAAAAACAAAGACAACAGTTATTTAACATAGAAGTGAAAATGGAGCAAAACACGCAAGAAACTGAATCACTCATTAAATCCTAAGTGGATTTTGTTTGCTTACAAAAATACCTTTTACTCTGGCTGTTAGCCACATAATTACAAAAAAGCCAGCAAGTACATACACTGTTGATCCTGCAAGAAATCTAGTAAGCTCCTGTTGTGAGCTGAAAAAGTGTTGTTGCTGTATTAAAACCCCAAGCAATGTTATCTGCCCTTCTTGAGCTTCTGCTGGACTACACAACACCTCCCCTTATGGTTATTTGGGGGGGGGGGGGGGGGGGGGTGTAAGACAGCATTGTCCTAGTACAGGAAGTGGGTTAGGAATGGAGAACAAACTCAATTCTCACCCCATAATGTGTTTTGTTGCCCTAAAAACTTTTTTATAAACACTGTTTGAGAGAAGACTGAGGACAACACTGAATTCCTCGCAGAATCAATATTCTCTTTTCAGATATCGAACCAATTCAATAACATAAATAGCAGACCAAAAAAAAGAGAAAACAGTTGGACTTGCACACACTTTTACCTTCTTGGTTTTACTACTTAATATGATTTCTCTTTAGCACATTAACAACAGCTACTAATAATGAATCATTTGAGCGACAAGAGAAATGATCTAAGATGACCACACAAGCTATTAAATCTCTTCACTGAGAGATCTAACCATTTGTTAGCAGTAACCGCATTTGCAGCATATCGCAGAATCTATGCGATTCTAAGGATATAACTGTCAACAGGTAGTAAAGTCTTTCAATAGTAAATAGATTTAAAATTCGGTGTAGTCCCAACAGATGACAAGATGTGATCATGGTAGATCAGATTTTCCTTTCCACAACTCATAATTTTATTGCTCCGATACAGACACGCAATGGGATTATTTTTTGCCCCCCCATTCCTGCTGCTTATAACCCTCAACTTCATGCAACATTTTGAAAACAGTGTCATTTACCACCATAGCAATACTATCACATCAAACATTGTAATGCAACAAAGCAAGTCTATGCTTAGAGAGACAGGTGAACTAGGCATTTTAATTATAAAACGTTCTAAAGTCAAAAACCAATGGCATACAGTTCATTCTCTGGCCTCACCTCACTGGAATATGTCCTCTTCACTGTCTGCCTAGGCATTGGTTGGCCTTGTAGCTGCCCAGTGTAACCATTAGGTGGTATCCTTTGTCCGGTGTACATAGGGTTCATGCCTGGAGCTCTTGAAGCATTCATGCCCATTTGAGCCATGCCAGCAGCACTCATAACTGATCCCATTCCTGCAGAATTCATTCCACCCTGCATGGAGGGTCCACGGGGTCCAGAATGAGACATGAACTGCCCACCATAATTATGAGAAGGCCCCACCTGCACATAAAAACACCAAATTACATTTCTGAAAACTTGAACAGAAAAAATAAATTAAAAAAATGGCAAAGAATACAAGGATTGAATATATAAAGAACTGGTGGGAAAATTTTCAGGGGCCATACACCACTTACCCCTCCGTATTGGTTTAGTTCCTGGCTCTGCTTTTCCTGCAGGGCAGCTACCGTTGCTGTTGCGGTTGCGGTTGCAGTAGCTGCTGCCACTGCTGCTGCAGCAGCTGCTTGTGTGAAGTCGGTAGGTCCACGACCTGAGTGCGGAGGCATGCCTAGTCCACCAGCAGATGTAGGCCCTCCAGGATAACTGGTAATAAAAAGACAAAAAATAAAATAAAATTAGGTTACTGCACCAGAACACCCCCAGATCAATTAACCACTTCAGCACCGGACCATTTGGCTGGCCAAACACCAGAGCACTTTTTGCAATTCAGCACTCCGTCACTTTAACTGACAATTGCATGGTCGTGCAACGTGGCTCCCAGACAAAATTGACATACTTTTTTCCCCCACAAATAGAGAGCTTTCTTTTGGTGGTATTTGAACACCTCTGCGTTTTTTATTTTTTTGCGCTATAAACAAAATAGCGACAAATTTGAAGGAAAAATAAATTTATATATATATATATATATATACCGTATATACTCGAGTATAAGCCGAGATTTTCAGCCTCTTTTTTGAGGCTGAAAGTGCCCCCTCGGCTTATACTCGAGTCGCCGCTGTCTGACTGCTCGATCAGCGTATCGAGCAGACAGACGGCGGACATTAATTTTCAAAAGCCGCGCCTCCTTCTCCGCCTCCGCCTGTGATAGGCGGAACACTGAATTTCCCAGCAGTCAGTGTTCCGCCTATCACGGACATCCGCTCATTCTCATACTACGGACGAGTATGAGAGGATGTCTGTGATAGGCGGAACACAGGCTGCTGGGAAATTGAGTGTTCCGCCTATCACAGGCGGAGGCGGAATTTTGAATTGTAGAATGGCCGCCGAGAAGAGCGGCGATCCATCGGCACGGGACGGAGGAGGCACGGCACGGCACGGGACGGAGGAGACACGGGACGGAGGAGGCACGGCACGGGGGAGGCACGGCACGGGACGGAGGAGGCACGGCACGGGACGGAGGAGGCACGGCACGGGACGGAGGAGGCTCGGGACGACGGCGGTTTGGGACGGAGGCTTGGGACACAGGTAGGCTGGACACACACACAAGGCTGCACGGACACACACACACACACACACACAGGGATGGATGGATGGATGGATGGATACACACACACACACACACACACACACACACACAGGGATGGATGGATGGATGGATGGATGGATACACACACACACACACAGGGATGGATGGATGGATGGATGGATGGATACACACACACACACACACACACAGGGATGGATGGATGGATGGATACACACACAGGGATGGATGGATGGACACACACACAGGGATGGACGGACGGACACACACACAGGGATGGACGGACACACAGGGATGGACAGCCATGTCTCACCCTCGGCTTATACACGAGTCAATAAGTTTTCCCGTTTTTTGGGGGTAAATTGGGGGCCTCGGCTTATACTCGGGTCGGCCTATACTCGAGTATATACGGTATATTTATATATATATATAAAAACGCATCTGCCTAAACTGAGAAAAAAAGTGTGGGTATAGAGAAAAAAAATAAAATAAAAATTATAAACCAAATGGGGGATAGTTTTACAGCATTTTTATTGTGACTGACATAATTGCGGACAGATCGGACACTTTGGGCGCTATTTTGGGACCATTCACATTTATACAGTGATCGGTGCAATTAAAAATGCATTGATTACTGTGCAACTGTGACTGGCAGTGATGGGGTTAACCACTGGGGGCGCTGTAGGGGTTAAGTGTGTATTAAGGAGTGATTCTAACTGGGGGGAGGGGGCTGTGTGTGACATGACACTAATCAACACTCCCGATTACAGGGAGCGGTGATTAGTGTCATTAGGCAGAACAGGGGAAATGCTTGTTTACATCAGCATTTCCCCGTTCTTCCTCTCTGTGAGACAATTGCAGGTATCCCCGCTGACACACTCACGGAGCTCGCGGCAGGCGAATCGCGCACCCAACGGCAACGTATAGGTACGTTAATATGCTTGTACGTGTCCTTCTGCGTGTATCATATATCTGTGTGAGCCGGTCAGCGAGTGTTAAATCGCTCCAGTCAGAAATCATACACCTTTGAAACCCATATGCAGGAATGGTTTTATATGTCAATATATTATACAGTTGTGCTCATGAAGTTTACCTACCCTGGTAGAACTTATGATATCTTGGCCATTTTTCAGAGAATATGAAGGATAACATTTTTCACTCATGGTTAGGGTTTGGCTGAAGCCATGTATAATCAAATGGGTTTACTCTTTAAATCATAAATGGCAACAGAAACCACCTAAATTACCCTGATCAAAAAAAGTTTACATACCCTGGTGATTATGGCCTGATAACATGGACACAAGTTGACACAAAGGTGTTTGAATGGCTATTAAAAAGGCAACCACTCATCTGTGATGGACGTATCATGTATGTACCTTTGGAGGGAGTTGAAAGTCTGTGTTGCCCAGCGACAGCCCCAAATAAACATCACTGCTCTAGAGGAGATCTGCATGGAGCAATGGGCCAACATACCAGCAACAGTGTGCGACAACCGTGTGAAGACTTATGCCACATACACACGACCAGACTTTGATGGACTAGGTCCGACGATCTTCCCAACGGACTTTCTGAACGAACGCATTTATCCACACACGACCAGACTAAGTCAGTTTGTTTTGAACGGGATGACGTAAACGGGACTAAACAAGGAAGTTCAATAGCCAGTAGCCAATAGCTGCCCTTGCATTGTATCTGGTCTGTTAGACCAGCACACAGATGACCGGTTTTCCCGATTTTTAGTCTGTCGGACTTGAGTCCGGCGGATAGATGTGAAACATGTTTTATTTCTAGGTTAGTCGAACTTTGGGGGGGGGGGGGGGGTAGAGGTCCACTGGAGCCCACACACGTTTGAATTGTCCGGATTCCGGTCCACCAGACCAAGTCTGCTATAAAAGTATTGAGAGGAACTTTTGATATTGACACCGGAGCCGCGATACCCGGAAGTCACTCCGGTATAGATGGGGGCATTTGAGGAGGCGAACGAGGGCCGATGCCGGGGCTTCAATCTCAGCTGTGCATACTAGCTCATTATGCCTATGCCTTGCAGGATGTATTTTTTATTTTATTTATGAGGCTTTACTTCCTCTAAGGATTGACAGACGCCTTTTGCAGCGACTGCAGGCTGAGTAACGGCACCTGCCAAGGAAAAAGCTGATTTTAACAGGAATTCCAACCTTTTATCTGTTGGATCCTTAAGCATTTGGGCATAGTCTACTGTACAAGGTAGACTTTTATTCACACTGGAAGTCGCAGCATCAACTGCTGGTACTTTTTTTGGTGAATTTCTCCTCCGTGGATAGAGAACTGAAAATCTTTGGAGGAATAAAATGCTTCTCCAGGTGATCCCATGTTCTAGTAATAAATGGACAGGAAATGCATACAAAGGCTGTGAAGGTTTTAAGGAACCCAGGGAAGAAACAAAGCTTTCAGCAGACTCTGTTAGGGGTAGCAAGAAAGTAGAATGAACCACTTGTGTAAGATTGTATCAGCAATTTCTCAGATTAGGAGGCTGAAAAAGGTTCATCTACTGTTGTTGCCTCCGCAGAGGAATCATTGGTTTGGTCTTTCCTCCCGATCACCTGAGGGTAACACCTCATCCTGTGCCCACTGTTACCCTTGCAAAGGGTCTAACATGGGGGAGAGAGATCTAGCAAGCTTTTTCTATCCATTTGAATGAAGGATACGATTAAACCCGCTAATCTTCCTTCCAGGTCTTTTGCAGGGTGGAGGAAAAGACATCTTCAATCACGTATACAGGGGATGAGATGCGAGAATCAGCTGCACCATCAATTTGTTCCAATGGCTCACCCTGGCTGGCCATAATTGGTATTTTAGGCGAGGATGACAGTGTGCGACTGGAATTCCTAACACATGGGGGTAAAACCTTTAGTTTTTTTTTTGTGGTGTCTTTTTTGGTACGCATAGTCCTCCGCACAAAAGCAGAGGTGCTATTAAATTGCACTACTTGCTGAACATAGTCATGACAGTGATGCGGCTATTAAGTACAGCCTAGTGCTGGGAAAAAATGTTCTTCCTGTATCAGGAATGTCAGTTTCAACCCTTACATGTCCCACCACTCCTGCGTCCCTGTGTGCAGCCTGTTTGCTTCTCCTTGCTATCAGCGGAGGAGAGACTGCTCCAGCTGATTCTTAAGGCCGTTTGCCCTCGTGGACACAGCGCCGTGCTTAGCAGAGCCCTGTCTTTACCAGCAGGCAAAGTAAAAACAACAACCTGAGCAAAACTTCGGGACCTCCGCAGCCCCCGCACGGGGGGTTGTAAATGTAAGGGGGTACACCGCTGATGTTCCCCTAACCCTCCAGTCCCTTCAGGGGAGGAGAAAAAAGCATTTGGCAGATATCTTACCTGAGAGGAATCCCCCTGCGCAAGCTGCTATGGCCACACACAGACTGACACTGAAGACAACAGATTAAGGTATGTGCATAGACTCCCTCTAGTGGAGATTTACGGCATGACTTATTTTCCCTTAAAGAAGAATACATAGGTGGACTTTTTAGTTCCTACGTTTCTTCCCTAACCTTAGCTGCGTTTAGCAAACCAAGAACCGGGTCCCTTTTAATCAGGGTTCCACTCCCCTGGACCTGTAAAAAGCATCCCACCAGGAAAGTCGTTAGGTAATGTAACATGACCAAAGCCCTGGGTCCTGGGGTCCAGCCCTACAAAGAGGTGTTACAGGCAAAACCTTGTGCGTCGGATACGAGGCCCAGGTACCATCCACTTTGGCCTCAGTGGCACTTTGGATGGATCTTGTCTATGGAGGCCATTTAAATCCAGCATGGACCCCCCCTGGAGCTCCTCAGAGCACATCTTCACTCATGACCAACACCTTAGACACTGGCAAAAAAACCGATGTGCTCCTGGAAGGAAGAGGGGTTATATAGGGAGTGAACTTCCTGGACTGGGTATACCAGTGTCCATCACCTGAATGTGCCTATACCCCATTAAGTTATTACTTAAGGCTCTGTGTCCCATGAGGTACGATAAAGAAACTTGCTTTATTCCCCCTTCAACACAGACCATGCTGATGTGGGAATCCCTCCCGACAAGCCATGGTCTTCTAGCGGGGGAAGCTGTCCCTGCTGGGAAAAGACAGCGATAATCGCAAGAGAATCCGGCTGGTTGTACTCTAAGATTTGAACAGTGTATGGCCGGCCTTGGCTTTAATAAAATAAAAACACCTGAAAGCCAGTTTAGAACTGCACCAGATTTTGCACTATCCAATTTTAGTAAATCAACCCCTTAGCACCTATTGTCTAAAAGGTAAACATTATCCCGGATCATGATACCAATCAGACCCCAGCTAGAACTAAAGCTTCTGACTGTTCGCTACACCAGTGGTTCTGAACCCTGTCCTCGTGTACCCCCAACAGGCCATGTTTGCAGGTTCTCCTTTATCTGGCACAGGTGCTTTACATCAGTCAATGGCTTGGTATTTTGACCAGCTACTTTACCTAAGAGAAAATTCCCAAAACATGGCCTGTTGGGGGTACTTAAGGACAGGGTTGAGAATCACTGATCTACACCATGCCTCTGCGGGGCGACGAACAGTGCACTTTTTGTATTTACTTACATGGCAAACAGGACGTTAATTTAAAGATTTTTAGTGGCGTGGTATTGTATTTAACATAACCTGTCAAAGTTGAACCAGTATGCACAAAGCAATGCTGGTGCCCAGGTACACAGCTATACACCCAGCTAATGCGCATTCCACTCTGTATGCCAAGGACTTCCATAGACTGCATTTGTATGAATGCTGGCCCAGCTGAAAAATGGCTGCTTCCAGTGTAACCAGATATTACTGATCATCATCATGGCCCCTATGTGTTTTTATATCGCCCTATATAAAATGTAGCGAACACACACACACACACAATATCCTATTGTGATGCAAGGCGCGCAGCAATTGCAAAGCACCCAAGCGGTTATTTCTGTGCTATCAGTTTTAAATTATATTCACACTTAAAAATTACCTGTTTGGGTAGGCTGATCCCCCTGGATAGCCTCCACGTCCGTACATGCTCTGCTGAAGATACCCCTTTCCAGCAGCCCCTTCAGAAAATGCTTGCTGACCAATAAATTGGGGGCTCCCCATTCCTCCTCCACTGCCAGGCAGACCTGGCATGACTCCGCCCCCTGTGGGGCCTCCACTGGGCACCATAGGATTTCCAAGAACCTGCTGACAATAGAAAGACAGATCAGCAAAATATAAATGGGCACACAATGACATCCACAGTTCAAGCACAGCTCACAGTAAAAGAAGCACTGAAGACAGAATTTCATCTGACAGAGAAAGGGTTAAGCAAAGGAGAAGTCTTGAACAAGGGAGGGGTTAAGGCTGAGCAGCCCAGCGGGCTCCACCTTTAGTGACATCATGTTACCTGGCTCTGCGACGTGTTGCTCAAACCCCAGACAGTGGTTACCACGGAGAGCGATCCAGGAGCTTGATTGGTGTTTTGTTGCCAGGGAACAGACTCGTATGCAAATGAACCATCACTGTTTAGGGCAGAGGCGGGAGTTATTGGTGTGCGCACAATTCACACGGAGAATGTTTAGCTACAAGACACACTGAAACTGCAAATATCAAATCAATACAACTGTCTGCTATGGAGCTGCTTTTCTTTCCCTGCTGCAAGCCATCATTCCTGCCAGCTTTACTTTGCATGATAATAGCTTGCAGATCTCTACCGAGATTAGGAAAGCTTTTCTAACTAGCTTTGTAGGAACATATACAGTATATAATGCAATCTGCTGGTAGGAAAAAAATAAAAAATCATTTCCTTTTACATGAACACAAAGAATAGCCATTGCATGCACAAATACATGACCTGAATATATAAGAAGAGCATGGAGCATGCAAGAGCACAATGACTAAATGACAGACTATAAGACACGGGCATCTCACCTGTGTCCTGTGCCAGGGTGTGATGGTTTCATGGGGTTCATGGAATTCATTTGCAGGTGGCTCTCGTCACTGGCTGCAGAGATAGAGATAGATTACTTGTAACATCTCTCCGTGATGCTTACTTCCCCAGAGGCTTGTCACGGCACCTTTAAATCACCCTGCATGACTCATAGCTTTCCTTTTATAATTATGCAGCATGCAGAACACACGCTGCAGTGCACTTTCCTTCTGCAAAGGTTAATGTTCTGCTCATCTGCCCCCGGCCTTCCCTCTGGTCACATGACCATGCATTCTGTACACAGGACGTGGAAGCTGGCACAATGCCTGCATCTGGCACTAGTTACACAGACACCCCTTGATTAACCTTCCCGCTGCCAGGAACATACAACAGCAGTATCGGATTGGGGGGGGGGGGGGGTTTAGAATAGATAAATATGACCTTTTTGGAGAGCTACATACATACTCTGAGATCTGGTACCTAGCAATCTGGTCACTAAGAGCCGAACATGTATGGATTATTATACATACAAACATGCCAAAAATTATATATACACACACTCGTAAATAAAAATAGGTGACCATAGGAGGAAGCACACTGAACTGTATGTAGGAGATGGTTGGCATTTGTGGGGTACACAGCACACCCCCCCTCTAAAGAGTTGTGGGTGTCAGTACAGGGCGTGCTCAGGAAGAGGGGGGGGCCAGGACGAGGAATGCAGACAGGGGACAGGAAGGAAATGAGCAGAGGTGGGAACGGAAAAAGCTGCGCAGTGGGTGGGAGAAAAGCATACAGCTGAGAGCAGAGGGTAAAACATGAGCAATGAGAAGAGGGAGGTGACAGGTGTCACACTGTCCTCAGATAAACTAAAGGCAGCAGAGAAAAGGAAATTTCTGAGTAAGCTAGGAGGGTGTCGGAACCTCCCAACAGATACACCAAAAAAATTCATCAACTTTAGGGGGGGGGGGGGGGAATAAAAAAAAAAAAAAAATTGCCAAATACGGCGACAAACCAGAGCTACAGCTTGGCTCCTGGTCATGTTGGAGACAGCCACGTTATATGCCAATTATTCTTAGAAAGATCAGGGAATAATGAGGGTGGATAATTAAAAAGGGATTCCCATTCAATAGCTCCTAAGAGAAAGGTTTTTCAAATATAGAAAATGTCAGAACTACTCCTCTGTAGAGATGCACCAAAAATTTGTCCACCAAAAAATACTTTGGCATTTTGCCGATAGAGAAAAAGGTGCTGAAAACAGTTATCGTGCGTTTTTCATAGATCGTAACAGGGGTGTGCGTTCTTGAGGAGTTCTTGATGCATTTTCAATAAGTTTCAACAGCGAGGTGTGCGTTTTTTTTTTTTTTTTAACTGACCAAAGATGCAGCAAGCAAGATTTTTAACACCACAAAGGAGCAGTGTGAAGACATGCATAGGATTTAGAGGGTTGCATTTTTCTTGCGCTAATGGAGGACAAATTCATAATAAAAAACAATAAATTATACATAAAAAAAATTTTTTTATTATTATTAATTTTTTCCCCCCATAAGCTATCATTTTCGGTTTGGGCCACTGCATCCTGAATTTTCAACATTTTCATTTCAGTGCACCGCTACTACTTCAAGTCTATACAAAGTTTAAAAAAAAAAAAAAAAAAAGTCTTTGAAAGAATGTAAGTATGTAACAAAAATATGCAAAAGTATTCCCCCGCCCCCCCTGGCTTTTTACTGATTTTGTTACATCACAGCCTTTAGCTCACAGTTTTTTTTTTTTGTTTTTTTTTTATCTGAGTTATGTGATGGATCAGAATAAAATAGTCTAAGTTGGTGAAGTAAAGCTAGAAATATGTATACACAAACAATTTTTCAGAAATAAACTGATAATTGGCATTTGCGTATGTATTCACCCCCTTTGTTATATGAAGCCCGTAAAAAGGCCTGGTGCAACCAATTGCCTTCAGAAGTCACATAATTAGTGAAATGATGTCCACCTGTGTGCAATCTAAGTGCCACATGAGCCATCATTACATATACACACTTATTTGAAAGGCCCCAGAGGCTGCAACACCTAAGCAAGAGGCACCACTAACCAAACACTGCCATGAAAACCAAGGAACTCTCCAAACAAGGGACAATGTTGTGGAGAAGTACAAGTCAGGTTTAGGTTATAAAAAAAAAAAAAACACATCCAAATCTTTGATGATCCCTAGGAGCACCATCAAATCTATCATAACCAAATGGAAAGAACATGGCACAACGACAAACCTGCCAAGAGACAGCCGCACACCAAGCTCACGGACGAGGCAAGGGCATTAGAGAGGCAGCACAGAGACCTAAAAGGTAACCCCAGAGGAGCTGCATTGCTCCACAGCAGAGACTGGAGTATCTGTACATAGGACAACAATAAGCCGTACGCTCCATAGAGTTGGGCTTTATGGCACCAGAAGAAAGGCATTACTTTCAGCAAGAGACAAAATGGCAGGTTCTGAGTTTGCGAAAAGGCAGGTGGGAGACTCCCCAAACGTATGGAGGAAGGTGCTCTGGTCTGATGAGACTAAAAGTTAACTTTTTGGCTATCAAAGAAACAGCTATGTCTGGCGCAAATCCAACACATCTCATCACCCAGAGAACAGCATCCCCACAGTGAAACATGGTGGTGGCAGCATCATGCTGAGGGGAGGTTTTTCAGCACTCAGAAACTGGTCAGAGTTGAGGGAAAGATGGATGGTGCTAAACACGGGGATATTCTTGAGCAACACCCGTACCACTTTGTGTGCGATTTGAAGCTAGGACGGAGGTTCACTTTCCAGCAGGACAATGCCGCCACACACTGCTAAAGCAACACTTGAATGGTTTAAGGGGAAACATGTAAAATGTGTTTGAAATGGCCTAGTCAAAGCCCAGACCTCAATCCAATAGAAGATCTGTGGTCAGACTTAAAGATTGTATATAAATTGCAGCTTCCAAGACCTTGTATTCATAAGATCCGCGGTTAGTTTCTCTTAAATAACTGATGAGGCTGCTCTGCTTGAACTGCCCACCCACCAACATGCAGGAGAGATGCCAACAAAAGTAATAGATACCTGTATAATGCACAGAATAGCTCCTTAATTTGTTTATCAGGACATTTGAATAAGAACTCTTTCCACACTGGCAAACTCCACTGATGCAGAGCAGACACGGACACAGCCCGCTTTCCTCAATGGGCAGTCTGAACCGGACCGCCTGTCCATTTACATCCAACCCACCAGACGGATGGAGAATGGATCCCCCAGCCTTCCTTTTTGGCAAATAGGATTGGATGTCGGCAGACGCGTCTGCTGATGTCCGTCGCTTCATAGAGGGGAAAAGAATGACTTGATTGGCAGCCGGACCCAAATAGTCCACATGTGTGAAAGGGGCCCAACACTACAAGTAAAAAACAGACAACGCCTCCCCCCATTTAAAGCTGGCCATACATGGGTCGTTTTTTCACACACACACACACACACACACACACACACTAACTTGATTGCCCCATCCACACACTCACTATAGATGTGAAATCCTCCTTGCCGAGTCATCATTGTTACAGTGAGGCGACTCTCACCGTCAAAATACAGCTTAGTGCTGCAGTCTATAGGCCTGTAGTGCTGCTCGAGCAAAAAAAAAAAAAAAAAAAAAAAAAAAAAAAACACAACTGCAGGATGATTGAACAGAAGTCAATCATTAGATCAACTTCCGTTTAACCACTTTGCCAACACATGTATCGAAATTTGTCCAGCTCCTACTGAACCAGCTGAATTTTGATGTATGGCCAGCTTAACCCTTAATAAAAACGAGAGAGAATACGGGTTTCCACCAACAAGGTTCAATCAGAAAGACTGGCCATACACGAGCAGAGATCCACTAGTCCCCCTTGAGTGAACAGATGTCTCCGAGTCTAGCAGTGGCTATTGCATGAGTTCTCCGTCATACAGGCAAATATCCCTTGTTGGAAACATTCATGTGCAGTACATCCTACCAGAGAAACTTAAAAAATAAACAGATATTTCAGATGACTTCCAACAAGCTGTATTCAACACTGCAGACAATTTCTGATCGGCATCAATTACTAACTTTTTACAAATCTGCATCCTTACACATAGAACAAGAAGAACAGGACATGACTAGCAGACCCAAAAACAGGGGTCCAATCTCTGCAGGGTAATCTACTCTGAAACTTTGGCTGTACCTAGACTATGATAAACATAGTAATGATTGGAAGCTTAAAAAAAAAAAAAAAAAAAAGAAACAAAACACACACACACACACACACACACACACACAACACACCACACTTCAGTGTAAAGCATTTAAAACAGAACTTAGCTCAAAAGTCTGAAGTCCCGATGGTTTGCACCCTCCCCCCAGCATTCACCATACAGGTGTTCGAGTCTGAGGTTTTTTTTTTTTTTTGGGAGGGGCAAGTACCAAATTCGTATTGGTGCCCACTCCCACCTCCACAAATCCTTGCCTAGGCAGGAACGATGTCCTTTCCCCTGACATCCTTGGATAGCCCTTTGGTCTTGGCCATGGTGGAGAGATTAGAATCTGATTGATTGCTTCTGCGAACAGGTGTCTTTTATACAGGTAACAAGCTGAGATTAGGAGCACTCCCTTTAACCACTTGCCGACCGCCGCACGACGATATACGTCGGCAGAATGGCACGGGCAGGCATATGGGCGTATATACAAGTCCCTGCCTGCCCGCGGGTGGGGGGCCCGATCGGGCCCCCCCCCCGGTGCCTGCGGCGGTCGGCATTCCTTCGAGAGCGATCCGGGATGAGGGGGCGGCCATTCATTCATGGCCACCCCCTCGCGATCGCTCCCGACGAATAGAAATCCCCCGTGACATCACTTCCTCTCCTGTAATGTAAACACAGGAGAGGAAGTGATGTATTCTCTCCTCCGTGTCGGTATTTTTCGTTCCGACACGGAGGAGAGCGGATCGGTGAGTTGCACCAACACTCTACACACACAGTAGAACATGCCAGGCACACTCACACCCCCCCCTTTACCCCCCGATCACCCCCCCAATTACCCCTGCCCCCCAGTCACAGTGACACCAATG
The DNA here is from genome assembly GCF_037356315.1 of Lithobates pipiens. Lineage (NCBI taxonomy): Eukaryota > Metazoa > Chordata > Amphibia > Anura > Ranidae > Lithobates > Lithobates pipiens. The sequence goes on from NW_027507903.1 coordinate 537,761,351, forward strand.
TCATTTTTTTTTTTTTTTTTTTGCATTGGTGTCATTTGTGACTGTAATAACTGTTAGGGCAGTTAGAGTTGGCCCCCTTTAGTTCTAATGTACCCCCCTAACCCCCCCAATAAAGGTTTAACCCCGTGATCACCCCCCGTCGCCAGTGTCACTAAGGCTGGGTTCACATTGCAGCGGTTTATGAGAACGAATGTGATTCGCACCGCACTGCAGTGCAAATCACATCCGATCTCTGTGCGATTCGAGTTCAGCCATTCGCCGCACCCGCCGCAAATTCGCACGGGACCCTTTTTTTGGCCCGCAGCAGAATCGGATCGCATGGGTGTTCACACCATGCGATCCGAGTTTGCAGATCGCACTGCGATATGCGAACTGATCTGGGGGTGTCATTAACATTTCACTGACACTCCCAGCAGTTCGCATAGGGCAGTGTGAACTGCCGCCGGGAGGCATGCGATGCGGGAACCCGCCACGGATTCGCGGCATTTCCGCATCGCTCCAGTGTGAACCCAGCCTAATAAGCGATCATTTTTCTGATCGCCGTATTAGTGTCACAGGTGACGCTAGTTAGGCAGGTAGGTATTTAGGTTCGCCGCAGCTTTTTATAGCGCCAGGGACCCCCATATACTACCGCATAAAGCCCCCTGATTGCCCCCTAGTTAACCCTTTCACCAGTGATCACCATATAACTGTTACAGGTGACGCTGGTTGGTTAGTTATTTTTTATAGTTTCAGGGCACCCGCCATTTATTACCTAGTCTCACTAGTGTACCCCTAAATTTAGGGGTGTCTACTTTCCAAAATGGGGTCATTTGGGGGGGGGTTGTGCCATCTTGGCATTTTATGGCCTTCAAAACTGTAACGCCCTTAGAAAGCCTGAAGGCGGTGCTTGGTTTTCGGGGCCCCGTACGCGGCTAGGCTCCCAAAAAGTCCCACATATGTGGTATCCCCGTACTCAGGAGAAGCAGCAGAATTTATTTTGGGGTGTCATTTCACATATGCCCATGGCATGCGTGAGCAATATATCATTTAGTGACAACTTTGTGAAAAAAAAAAAAAAAATTGTAATTTTCCCGCAACTTGTGGCAAAATATAAAATATTCCATGGACTCAACATGCCTCTCAGCAAATAGCTTGGGGTGTCTACTTTCTAAAATGGGGTCATTTGTGGGGGTTTTGTGCCATCTTGGCATTTTATGGCCTTCAAAACTGTAATAGGTAGTGAGAAGTGAACTCAAAAATTTACGCCCTTAGAAAGCCTGAAGGCGGTGCTTGGTTTTCGGGGCCCCGTACGCGGCTAGGCTCCCAAAAAGTCCCACATGTGTGGTATCCCCGTACTCAGGAGAAGCAGCAGAATTTATTTTGGGGTGTCATTTCACATACGCCCATAGCATGTGTGAGCAATATATCATTTAGTGACAACTTTGTGTAAAAAAAAAAAAAAAATTTTTTTTTTGTCATTATTCAATCGCTTGAGGCAAAAAAATAAAATATTCAATGGGCTCAACATGCCACTTATCAATTTCCTCAGGGTGTCTACTTTCCAAAATGGGGTCATTTGGGGGGGTTTTGTACTGCCCTGCCATTTTAGCACCTCAAGAAATGAGATAGGCAGTCGTAAACTAAAAGCTGCGTAAATTCCAGAAAACGTACCTTAGTTTGTAGATGTGACAACTTTTGCGCAAACCAATAAATATACAATTATTGACTTTTTTTTTACCAAAGACATGTGGCTGAATACATTTTGGCCTAAATGTATGACTAAAATTGAGTTTATTGGATTTTTCTAATAACAAAAAGTAGAAAATATCATTTTTTTTCAAAATTTGCGGTCTTTTTACGTTTATATCGCAAAAAATAAAAAATCGCAGAGGCAATCAAATACCATCAAAAGAAAGCTCTATTTGTGGGAAGAAAAGGACGCAAATTTTGTTTGGGTACAACATTGCATGACCGCGCAATTACCAGTTAAAGCAGCGCAGTGCCAAAGTGTAAAAAGACCTCTGGTCATTTACCAGCAAAATGGTCCGGTCTGAAAGTGGTTAAAGAGAGTGCTCCTAATCTCAGATCGTTACCTGTATATGAAGACAGAAATCTTGCTGATTGATAGGGGATCAAATACTTATTTCGCTCATTAAACTCCCTGGCGGTGTGATTATTTCAGATTTTTGATGCTCAAAGCGGTACAATGTTTTGCATGGAATGTTGGCGTTTTATATTGTAGGCCTGTAATTCTTAGGAATAACACTTAAATCTGTTCAAACAAGAGTCTAGTAGACATCCTGGGTATTATACATTTTGAAAGAAATTATAAAATGATAATATAATAGCTAAAAAAAAAAAAAAAATAACAAAAAAAATTTATAACAAATATCGTAATAAAAAAAATACTGAAATTTGCAAAATTGTCGCTGTCATTACTTTCAGTGTTTGGTGATTTGTGGGGAAATCCCTCATCATCGCTCAATTCTGCAAGTGATCCCAATTTACTAATCGCTATTTTCTAGCTGGTCCACTTTTGATGTAAAAAGGGACACTTTTTGGTTTCTATGGACAATCTCCAGTTTTCAGGCAGAAATAACAGTATTTATAATATAAAACTGCATGCAGGTACTGGATAAACCATTAGGGACAAAAGGGATGTGAAATAATTTGACACAGTAATGTAATCTGTAAGATTACAGTGTACCATATATTGAAGAAAGCATTCTTGCCAAGGGGGGGGGGGGAGGGAAAAAAAAAAAAAAGTTGCATACATACACACACACACACACACACACACGTTTTTGAATTTGGCGCCATGCTTCGTCCCCGTGCATCGCAATGCTTGCAGGGAACGGAGCTTGGCACCGTGATAGATCGAGAAGGAGACACGGCTCGCACACACGGCGGGGAGGACATCGCAGGATCCTGAATTTTGGTACTGAAAATTCACCCCGAGCCACACTCGGGAATACCACGAATGAAGGAAATGCAAATAAAACAACTTTTTTGAAATGTATTTTTCTAGATATTTTTGTTATTCTGTGTCAACGTTATAATAAACCTACCATTAAAATGATAGACCGATCTTTTTTTGTCAGTGGGCAAATGCATAAAGTCAGCAGGGGGATTTTTTCCCCTCACTCTACGAGTAAGCTAGAAATAACGGTTTTACAATTTGGTAATAAGACCCCATTCACACCTGAGCGTTTTGTAGCTTGAAGCCTGAAGCTACAAAACGCTAGAGGGGGGAAAAAAAAAAAACGATTATTCTCAATGGAGATGGTTCACATCTCCACATCGCCTGAAGCTGAACGCCTAAGGCTGGGTTCACACTGCTGCAATGTCCAAGATCGGATGTGATTTGCACCGCACTGCAAATCACGCGATTTCTGTGCGATGCGATTTCAGCCATACAGATAGTATGGCTGAATTCGCATCGCATCTGGCCCAAATTCGTACAGGACCCTTTTTTTGGTCCGCTGCAGAATCGGATCGCATGGGTGTTCACACCATGTGATCCGATTCCTGTCCGAGTTTGCAGATCGCACTGCGATATGCAAACTGATTTGGAGGTGTCATTAACTTTTAACTGACACTCCCAGCAGTTCGAATAGGGCAGTGTGAACTGCCGCTGGGAGACATGCGATGCGGGAACCTGCAGTGGATTCACAGCGTTAGCGCATCGCAGCAGTGTGAACCCAGCCTGAAGTTCCGGTCGCTTGAATTGAGCAGATTTGGGCGTTCTCTTCTTTTAACGTTGGTGACCTTTTGCCCTGCACAAAATTGCGGTAAAAAAACGCTGCAAAATTGTGGTAAATTCACGCGATTTTCTGCTTGAAAGCGCTATGCTCAGGTGTGAATGCAGCCTAAATGCACTTTAAAATTACTTGACTAGTCCCCTACTTATAATTTTTTTTGATTATTATTATATTTTATATTATATTTATATCTCATTTGCCTGAAGCTAAAATAAACCTATTTAGTACAGTAAACAACCAGATTTTACCTTCTATTCCCATTACCTGGCTAGTATAGAGATTTTTCTTTAAATAAATCTATTTTCATATCTCTGCTTACTATTTTTTTTTTTTTTTTTTTAAATAAGGTCACTTGTCCCTATTTATTGTGACCTCAAATTGTTGCTGATAAAATGCATGGTAAAAAAAGGAGAAAAGGTTGTGACATGACATTATTCATTTTCTGTATAGTGGTTTGTGTTGCTTCTTTCTTTCTGATCTTCAGGGACATTACTTCCTTATTTCTGAATTCTGCATGGGGGCCCCTCACTTCCTGAAAACAGTCCTTCTCTTCTACATGTCCTTTTTAGACAGACATGCTTAGACCTGCCCAGCCCCGCCCCCATCCCTCCTCCTGTTGTCATAGCCTCATTTTGGATAGCAGTTTCTCCTGAGAGAGAGGGGAAGGAGGGCAGGCTTTGGAAGCATGTTCTGTTCTATTTGTTAGAAACTGTAATATAGATTACAATGCAACAAGCTACAGATTTTCTACAGTGTACAACCATGTGGTTGTTTCGGTATGGCACTGTGTGCATGGCGCGATGGGCACACGCCCAGCTAGGGGAGCTTCAAGTAATGAGATTAAGGCTTCGTTTCCACTAGGGCAACTTGACACAGTCGCATGTCAAGTCACAGCCCATTGATTTCAATGGCAAACATACCCATCCATGTGACTTTGAAAGGTGCCTGCACTACTTTCATGCAACTGATCCAGAGTGTAAAGTTGGAACAAAGCTGCAGTCAAAGTCACACTGGTGACAACATAGCCTAAGGCTTTGGAGTGTGACTTTGATGCAACTTTACACTCTCTGGATCAGTCGCATCAAAGCATTTCAAGTACCCTTTCAAAGTTGTATAGATGGAAACGGGTGCTATTGAACTCAATGGGCTGTGACTTGTCTAGCAACTGTGTCCAAAGTCGCATGACATCACGCTAGTGGAAACAGAGCCTTAGTGTAGTTGCCTGTACTATGATCACTGTAGACTGTGAGCCGAGACCTCAGAGCACTTCCAGCTACACTGACAGCCCCAAAAATCCAGCTCCCTCACATTAACGATTAAGTGTTAGGGTGGACTTCCACTTTAAGGTTTAGGCCTCATGCACATCAGGCTCTTCAGAATGCTTTTCAAACGTGTGTAGATGCATCCAGGTGCACCAAGTGTTTGGGCGTTTATTTCAATGGCCAAAATAAATGAATAAACGTTCATCCATATGTACATGTGCAAATGCTTAGTAACGGCAAAATATATATATATATATATATATATATATATATATATATATATATATATATATATATATATATATATCTCAAAACCATCAAGCTCCACCCAAAACTTTTTTGTATATATTGGATAAAGTGAGTAATTTACCTTTTAGGATCACAGACAGCGATAAAATGCTGACAGATATTGATGGCCGTGTCCCAACTAGGGGAAGGGGGTTCCCAATGGTTTCTGTTCTGACAGCAGTCGAAAAGTCAGACAATATGGGGAAAGCTACGGCACAAACCTGACAGAAGAAACTAAAATCGCCAAAATGTTTTGGCTGGAGCTGGGCTGGGGACAGATTACACAAAAATGTCTGATCTGCAGTAACAAAGTTGCAGCACTGAAGCAACTTTACCAGGTTAGGGCCGGTTCCCACTGCAGGCGAGGCGAGGCGACTCCGACTTGCCTCGCCACGGCCTCAGCGGCGACTTGCAAATGGCTTCTGTATAGAAGTCAATGCAAGTCGCCCCGAGGTCGCCCAAAAGTAGTACAGGAACCTTTTTTCTGAGTCGGAGCGACTCGAGTCGCTCCTCTCAGAATGGTTCCATTGTACAGAACGGGGGCGACTTGCGAGAGCGAGTCGTGTCGCCTCGCCCGCTGTGTGAACCGGCTCTTACACGGATTGCATCTGGCTGTTGCTGTGATCTCTCAAACTGACAGGTTTCTGATTGGTTCCTGCTCACAGAATAAAATTTCGTCAAGTTGACAGCAGGTCCTGACAGAGGATCTATGCCCTGAAGATGCCCTTCATGACTAATATAGGGAAGCAGATCCACAAAAAGGTTTTCAACTATGAAAAAAAAAAAAAACAAAAAAAAAAAAAAAAACACCAAACACAAAAAGCAGCTATGGCCTACAGCAGTGACAGGTATTTGTCAAAAACTTCAAATATAATCAAAATACCTGCTTCATAGTGCATGACAGTACATACATGTTGGGGAAGACTGACCCTTTTGGCTAGGGAAAAAAAATCAATAAAAAAAAAAAAAATCGGAAGTTTGTAAAAGAATTTATTAAATATTGGAAAAATGGTTTAACCAGAAGTCAGTAGCTCTGAAGCTTTCATCTACAAAAGATATTACCCACATTTGTCTCAAAATCACCTGCTCCTTCAGACCTGTGTTTGGCCTATATTTCTACTAGTATAAATTCAAAAATGTGTTTTTTTTTTGGATAGGGTGGCGTGCGAGTTCTAAAACCAGTCAGAAATAAAAACCTGTCTGCACCCTTTTTTCCTGGTTTACTGTTTTCACACAGTGTAAAATAAAATTTTGGGTTGTCCCCAGAACAGGAATAGAGGGGGGGGATCTCTTTCAATGGGAACACCATTTCTGATGACAGCCAGGAGTTCTCTCTTGTGGGGATTGCCTCTCACTTCCAGTTTTGCTATGGGACAGGATATGAAGAGAAATCTAATAAAAACACAGATGGAGAAGAAAACACAAAAAAAACAAAACACACCACACACACAGGAGTTCTAACCCTCCCTTACTCAAAGCAAAACCTAAAAACAAATGTTTTTGCCTTTAGTTGTACGTTAATAACCACCAAGAGTTCTATGATATTTGGACAGAAATGCCCTAAATATGTGACACACACACACACTGCAGCTTGTCAGTATTAAAGCGGGGTTCCCCCCTAAAGTAGAACCTCCGCTGATCCGAACCCTCCCCCCCTCCGGTGTCACAATTGACACCTTTCAGGGGGGAGAGGGGTGGAGATACCTGTCAAAGACAGGTATTTACACCCACTTCCGGGCATAGACTCGCGGAGATATCCTAATGCGCTGCGCGACTCGCGCATGCGCAGTAGGGAACCGGGAAGTGAAGCCGATTCCCTCACCCAGAATGGTGGCGGCAGCAGCCGAGAGATCGATCAGCCTCGGCATCGCTGGAACCCGGGACAGGTGAGTGTCCATTTATTAAAAGTCAGCAGCTGTAGTATTTATAGCTGCTGGCTTTTAATTTTTTTTTTTTTTTGGTGGAATCCCTCTTTAAAGTAACAGTCCTGGTTCACATTGATGTGATTTTATACGCCGCACCAATTCACAGATCACATGATTTCATTCCCGCAGTCTGAACTTAGGCTAACTAGATTCTAGCGTTCAATCTGCTAAAAAGACGGCAGCACAACAAACCTGGTTAGTCAACATAAAAATGAGGAAGCGAGAGCTCAAAGCAGGAAAAAAAGAAATTGATAAATGTCTGCACGCTATTTTATTTTTTATTAAATCTGTGGAATTACCAAACCAAGTCAACTCCAAGCATTGACGGGGAAAAAAAAAAAAAAAAAAAACGGAACAGGACGTAATGATTGAACTAATTACCACTTGTAAACTGGTTTTACAAACAAGGAGAAACACAGCAAGAATAATAAGACAGCAGACAGGGTTAAATAATCGAGTTGCAGTAGGTTCGGCTGGCATTTCTACACAAATCCTCCTTATGATGCTCCCCCCCTCCTCCTCCTCCTCCTCCTCCTCTCCGTCATGTCCCTGGAACATCGGGTTCTGTCTTGTTCTCTCTCACCAGGATCTCTCTGTCCAACCCAAACACAAAAATGTATAACCCCCCCCCCCCCCCCTCCTTGAATGCTCAGTTCCCCTCCATCGTTCGCAACCCCTCCCTGCACTTCACACAAAACAAACCCAAAGCTTCCTAAAGAGAATTGCTGCAATCACCATCTCATCTTCTGCAGCTCTGGATCCAAATCTTCAACCATCATTTCTATGCTACATACACACACACACACACACACACACACACACACACCCTAGGATGGAACAAAAATTCTACTCATATTACATCACTGCACCACATATATCCCCCACATGACCAAAATCTCCACCCTACACATAACCCGTCACGTCCAGCATCTCTTCCCTACAACCTTTTCCAAACTATTCAATTCCACAAAATTGAAAAAAAATTAACTTTTCAGCAGAGTTAAAAGGATTTTAAAAAGGTTAACAGTTCTGGCATGAAAGTATGAACAAACTGGAGGGCACAGGTGGGATACGCTAAATCGAGTTTCTACAATGTCATCCAAATCATCCAGCTCCCCATAGCTCAGGAACCCCAGGGCCTGCCTACATTTATTGCCAGTGTTCTTACTCAAGTGTATTTCTTACAAAATCCTCCTTATGATTGTCAAAAAACACAATAGTAGCCAGTGGAGCTTTTCAGAAGCACCCCAGCTAATCTTTTCCCTTTTTCCATCCTACAGTAATGCCCCGTAAACACAATGAGATTATCAGACAAATTATTTTTTTTTGCATGTTAATCTCACGTCGAATCTGATGAATTTACTAAAGTCACGAAAATTCTCGTACAACAGAATAAAAATTCAGAAGTGATGTAATGTGTTGTAATACAATTTTCAAACGACAGCTGTACTGATTAAAACGAAAAACGTACGAAAAACCATTTCCATGCATGTCCGATAGAATAATATCAGATGAACTGTCCTGATTGGCTCTCGAAAGCTCTGTACCAAGGATCCAATTATCGTACGATCAATTTGAATGCAGCATTTTTTTTCCGTACAATTTAGGGTCGTGTGTACGGGGCATAACTCTGAATAAAATGTATACATTCATACAGTCAGTAGCTCACAAGAAGTGAGTACACCCCTCATATTTTTGTAAATATTTTATTATAGCCTTTCATGTGACAACACTAAGTGCCGGTTCACACAGGGGCGACTCAGATCCGACTTCAAGTCGCCCCAAGTCACCTCAGGTCGCACAACATGTAGAAATAAATGTAAGTGAATGAGAGCTGTCTTAATGCACACTACTGAAGTCGCTCCATCTTCAGAAAAGGTTCCTGTACTACTTTAATCCGACTTTAATCCGACTTGTAGGCGACTGGTACCCATTGATTTCAATGGAGGCAACTCTCACAGAATTATCAGCTCTCCCCGAGAGCTCATTCTCTGATTGGCCACGGCAAGTCGCCTGGCCTGGGGCGACTTAAAGCAGTGTTGTAAGTCGCGTCGCCCCTGTGTGAACCGAGCCTAAAGAAATGACACTTTGCTACAATGTAAAGTAGTGAGTGTACAGCTTGTATAACAGTGTAAATTTGCTGTCCCCTCAAAATAACTCAACACAGCCATTAATGTCTAAACTGCTGGCAACAAAAGTGAGTACACCCCTAAGTGAAAATGTCCAAATTGGGCCCAATTAGCCATTTTTTCTTCCTGGTGTCATGCGACTTGTTAGCATTACAATGTCCCTGGTGTGAATGGGGAGCAGGTGGCGTTATCGTACTGGTCACTTGAAGTTCAACATGGCACCTCAAGGCAAAGAACTCTGAGAATCTGAAAAAAAAGAATTGTTGCTCTACATAAAGATGGCCTAGGCCAGTGATGGCGAACCTTGGCACCCCAGATGTCTTGGAACTACATTTCCCATGATGCTCCATTACACTGCAGAGTGCCAGAGCATTATGGGAAATGTAGTTCCAAAACATCTGGGGTGCCAAGGTTCGCCATCACTGGCCTAGGCTATAAGAAGACTGCCAAGACCCTGAAACTGAGCTGCAGCACAGTGGCCAAGACCATACAGCGGAACAAGAAGTTGAATGCAAGTGCTCAGCGTCATATCCAGAGGTTGTCTTTGGGAAATAGACGTATGAGTGCTGCCAGCATTGCTGCAGAGGTTGAAGGGTGGGGGGGGGGGGGGGGGAGGGGTCAGCCTGTCAGTGCTCAGACCATACCCCGCACGCTGCATCAAATTGGGATCAATAAAGGATGCACAAGAAAGCCTGCAAATAGTTTGCCGAAGACAAGCAGACTAAGGACATAGATTACTGGAACCATGTCCTGTGGTCTGATGAGATCAAGATAAACTTATTTGGTTCAGATGGTGTTAAGCGTGTGTGGTGGCAACCAGGTGAGGAGTACAAAGACAAGTGTGTCTTGCATACAGTCAAGCATGGTGTTGGGAGTATCATGGTCTGGGGCTGCATGAGTGCTGCCAGCACTGGGGAGCTACAGTTCATTGAGGGAACCATGAATGGCAGCATGTACTGTAACATACTGAAGCAGAGCCTGATCCCCTCCCTTTGCAGACTGGGCTGCAGGGCAGTATTCCAACATAACGACCCCAACACACACCTCAAAGACGACCACTGCCTTGCTAAAGAAGCCAAGGGTAAAGGTAATGGACTGGCCAAGCATGTCTCCAGACCTAAACCTTATTGAGCATCTGTGGAGCATCCTCAAATGGAAGGTGGAGGAGCGCAAGGTTTCTAACATCCACCAGCTCCATAATGTCATCATGGAGGAGTGAAAGAGGGCTCCAGTGGCAACCTGTGAAGCTCTGGTGAACTCCATGCCCAAGAGGGTTAAGGCAGTGCTGGAAAATAATGGTGGCCACACAAAATATTGACACTTTGGGCCTAATTTGGACATTTTCACTTAGGGGTGTACTCACTTTTGTTGCCAGCGGTTTAGACATTAATGGCCGTGTATTGAGTTATTTTGAGGGGACAGCAAATGTGCACTGTTATACAAGCTGTACACTCACTACTTTACATTGTATCAAAGTGTCGTTTCTTCAGTGTTGTCACGTAAAGAGATAAAATATTTACAAAAATGTGAGGGGTGAAACTATCATTTTCGGTGTCGGTTTTCAGCCAAGCGCAGCCTGCATTTTCAGTTTCGGCACCCAAATTTCCATTCGGTGAACCTCTAAATGAAAATCTCTAATGGGGGGAACAGACAGCAATAAAAACTGACAGGGGTTTTAATCCCTCTCCTTTCTATCCAAAAACTAAAAAGAAAGAAAAAAGGTTTTGTCTTTAGTTATACTTTAAACTTTGTACAGCAACAGAGTTACTAGAAAAATAGAGCTGGCTACCTCAGGTTGAAAAAACACTTTTACTTGTTAATGGTCTACCAGTATATCAGGTCATTGAAGACGAAGACACACACACACACTGCAGCCTATACAATGTGGCAGCCTGGGTAATACAGAGTCACAATCACTTACTCAGGAAAAGCCGTAAAGTTCATGTGACTCATGGACATATGACCGCTGCTATGTCATAAACTCAGTGTGGGTGTCAGACAGACTTCTGTAACATGTAGAAATACACTTCATTCCACATCAAGGAATATACACATTCATGGTCATGTGGACAGTTGGTCACCACAAATGTGCACAGCCTCACATACTGTAGATCTCACTGCGGTGTGCATTTAGGCAGCCTTTACATGGAGAGCGTCAGCCTAATGAAAAAATGCAAAGATCAACATGACTTGCAAAAGGAGAGGCAAATATGCAGTGAAGCACCCAATACCTTCCCTATCATGCTGACTGCTCACGGAAACTCCCTCCGTATCATGACTTGAGTGTTGTGGGCAATGGGAATACCAACAAATATTATATCATTTTTTTTTTTTAGTATTTCTTCATTTACTTTTAGAAACCATAATTCCCATTCCATATCGGTCACTCAAAACCAGGGACCACCAGGATACTAGCATTTCAAGAAAGAGGTCATCACAGGTTCCTACCAAGCCACCAACAATCAATGGCCATCAAAACAAGGGCTTTGGGAAAGAAGTACAAGCTGGAAAAATTGTATGGCTGTCTTCAAACTTGACTATATCCACAATTCCAATCTAACGTCCACTACTATTTAACTGCACCACTGGATTTCCCTCTGGAATTTACACATTCCAGGCATAGAAACCTGTCTATTCAGCCACATTCTCCCCTTTTATTCCTCTGTCCTATGACTTTTTGTACTCTTCTGATACTTGGATTTCTCCCAATTATTTAAATCAACAAGGCATTTAGCAGTCACCTCCCAGCCCCCTCCCTGTATAACCTGCTGTGTGATGCTTGTGCCTGAGGTTACATGACTGTCACACCACCCCCGTGTCACACAGAGAAGAAAGCATTCTTGCCAAGGTGGAGGGAGAAATTTTTTATATATATATACCGTATATACTCGAGTATAAGCCGAGATTTTCAGCCTCTTTTTTGAGGCTGAAAGTGCCCCCCTCGGCTTATACTCGAGTCATCGCTGTCTGCCTGCTCGATCAGCGTGTCGAGCAGACAGACAGCGGACATTCTACCATTCAAACGCCGCGCCTCCGCCTTCGCCTGTGATAGGCGGAACACTGAATTTCCCAGCAGCCTGTGTTCCGCCTATCACGGACATCGTCTCATCCTCGTACTACGGACGAGGATGAGACGATGTCCGTGATAGGCGGAACACAGGCTGCTGGGAAATTCAGTGTTCCGCCTATCACAGGCGAAGGCGGAGGCGCGGCGTTTGAATGGTAGAATGTCCGCCGAGGCGCCGACGAAGAGCGGCGATCCTGGCAAGGCACGGGACGGAGGCAAGGCAAGGCACGGCACGGGACGGGACGGAGGCAAGGCACGGGACGGAGGCAAGGAGGCAAGGCACGGGACACAGGCTCGGGACACAGGTAGG